>NC_073235.2:30509166-31115833 GCF_029281585.2 Gorilla gorilla gorilla
CTTAAATAGCCCATTAAGGTGACCTGAAAGTAAACTGTACTGAAAGGATTTGAACCCAGGATCGACCAGCAGCAGACTCAGTGCAGTGGCGCGATCTGGGCTCACTGCAACCTCCGCCTCCCGGGTTCAAGCGATTCTCCTGCCTCAGCCTCCTGAGTAGCTGGGAGTACAGGTGTGTGCCACCATGCTCGGCTAATTTTTTGTATTTTTAGTGGAGATGGGGTTTCACCGTGTTAGCCAGGATGGTCTTGATCTCCTGACCTCGTGATCCACCCACCTCAGCCTCCCGAAGTGTTGGGATTACAGGCGTGAGCCACTGTGCCGGGCCTCAGAGTGTGTTTTCTATCACATCGGTCAGTGGTTTCTAGGGGAGGTCCCTGGCCCAACAGCAAAGCTTGATGGAAACACGAGTAGCTGGGTCCCAATCTGTACAGACTCAGTGGGCCACTCTGAGGGTAGAGCCTGCAGCCTTGTCTTGATGTCCCTCCAGGAGATCCTGATGCAGCTCAAGCCAGAGGGCTGTCGTGCTGCACCACTGGACCGTCCCCGGCTTCTTCGTTTTCATTTACTGGTCTTCCAATAAGTCGTGGCTCTTATTCTTGAATTTGTGTGTGCCATTTACCTACTTGGTGCTGATCTAAAATATTTTCTGTTGGCTTCAACCAGTTGTCACAGCATGTCTGCAATGGAAGTGTTTTTCTTACATAAAAATTGTTCAGCACACTTATTCTGAGGGACACTATACTTCTCGAAAAACAACAGTTTCTAAATGAGGGCATTCTTAGTCACTATGACTGTTGCTACTTTCTGTAGTATTATCACAAATTTTAATAGAATTGCATGCTACTTGCAAAATTATTTCAGTATGAAAAAGGATCTTACAATTAAGTGTTAAGCAGTGGTATATTGCATAACATTTCTTTTTTTTTTTTTTAATTATACTTTAAGTTCTAGGGTACATGTACACAACGTGCAGATTTGTTACCTATGTATACATGTGCCATGTGGGTGTGCTGCACCCATTAACTCGTCGTTTACATTAGGTATATCTCCTAATGCTTTCCCTCCCCTCTCCCCTCACCCCACAACAGGCCCCGGTATGTGATGTTCCCCTTCCTGTGTCCAAGTGTTCTCATTGTTCAATTCCCACCTATGAGTGAGAACATGCAGTGTTTGGTTTTTTGTTCTTGCGATAGTTTGCTGAGAATGATGGTTTCTAGCTTCATCCATGTCCCTACAAAGGACATGAACTCATCCTTTTTTATGGCTGCATAGTATTCCATGGTGTATATGTGCCACATTTTCTGTATCCAGTCTATCATTGATGGACATTTGGGTTGGTTCCAAGTCTTTGCTATTGTGAATAGTGCCACAATAAACATACGTGTGCATGTGTCTTTATAGCAACATGATTTATAGTCCTTTGGGTATATACCCAGTAATGGGATGGCTGGGCCAAATGGTATTTCTAGTTCTAGATCCTTGAGGAATCACCACACTGTCTTCCCCAATTGTTGAACTAGTTTACAGTCCCACCAACAGTGTAAAAGTGTTCCTATTTCTCCACATCCTCTCCAGCACCTGTTGTTTCCTGACTTTTTAATGATCGCCATTCTAACTGGTGTGAGATGCTACCTCATTGTGGTTTTGATTTGCATTTCTCTGATGGCCAGTGATGATGAGCATTTTTTTCATGTGTCTGTTGGCTGCATAAATGTCTTCTTTTGAGAAGTGTCTGTTCATATCCTTTGCCCACTTTTTGATGGGGTTGTTTGTTTTTTTCTTGTAAATTTGTTTGTGTTCTTCGTAGATTCTGGATATTAGCCTTTTGTCAGATGAGTAGATTGCAAAAATTTTCTCCCATTCTGTAGGTTGCTGGTTCACTCTGATGGTAGTTTCTTTTGCTGTGCAGAAGCTCTTTAGTTTAATGAGATCCCATTTGTCAATTTTGGCTTTTGTTGCCATTGCTTTTGGTGTTTTAGACATGAAGTCCTTGCCCATGCCTATGTCCTGAATGTTATTGCCTAGGTTTTCTTGTAGGGTTTTTATGGTTTTTAGGTCGAACATTTAAGTCTTTAATCCATCTTGAATTAATTTTTGTATAAGATGTAAGGAAGGGATCCAGTTTCAGCTCTCTAAGTATGGCTAGCCAGTTTTCTCAGCACCATTTATTAAATAGGGAATCCTTTCCCCATTGCTTGTTTTTCTCAGGTTTGTCAAAGATCAGATGGTTGTAGATGTGTGGTATTATTTCTGAGGTCTCTGTTCTGTTCCATTGGTCTGTATCTCTGTTTTGGTACCAGTACCATGCTGTTTTGGTTACTGTAGCCTTGCAGTATAGTTTGAAGTCAGGTAGAGTGATGCCTCCAGCTTTGTTCTTTTGGCTTAGGATTGTCTTGGCAATGCAGGCTCTTTTTTGGTTCCCTATGAAATTTAAAGTAGTTTTTTCCAATTCTGTGAAGAAAGTCATTGGTAGCTTCATAGGGATGGCATTGAATCTGTAAATTACCTTGGGCAGTATGGCCATTTTCACCATATTGATTCTTCCTATCCATGAGCATGGAATGTTCTTCCATTTGTTTGCATCCTCTTTTATTTCATTGAGCAGTGGTTTGTAGTTCTCCTTAAAGAGGTCCTTCATGTCCCTTGTGAGTTGGATTCCTAGGTATTTTATTCTCTTTGAATCAATTGTGAATGGGAGTTCACTCATGATTTGGCTCTCTGTTTGTCTGTTATTGGTGTATAAGAATGCTTGTGATTTTTGTACATTGATTTTGTATCCTGAGACTTTGCTGAAGTTGCCTATCAGCTTAAGGAGATTTTGGGCCGAGATGATGGGGTTTTCTAAATATACAATCATGTCATCTGCAAGCAGGGACAATTTGACTTCCTCTTTTCCTAATTGAATACCCTTTATTTCTTTCTCCTGCCTGATTGCCCTGGCCAGAACTTCCAACACTATGTTGAATAGGAGTGGTGAGAGAGGGCATCCCTGCCTTGTGCCAGTTTTCAAAGGGAATGCTTCCAGTTTTTGCCCATTCAGTATGATATTGGCTGTGGGTTTGTCATAAATAGCTCTTATTATTTTGGGATACGTCCCATCAATACCTAATTTATTGAGAGTTTTTAGCATGAATGGCTGTTGAATATTGTCAAAGACTTTTTCTGCATCTATTGAGATAATCATGTGGTTTTTGTCTTTGGTTCTGTTTTTATGCTGGATTACATTTATTGATTTGTGTATATTGAACCAGCCTTGCATCCCAGGGATGAAGCCCATTGATCATGGTGAATAAGCTTTTTGATGTGCTGCTGGATTTGGTCTGCCAGTATTTTATTGATGATTTTTGCATCGATGTTCATCAGAGATATTGATCTAAAACTCTCTTTTTTTGTTGTGTCTCTGCCAGGCTTTGGTATCAGGATGATTCTGGCCTCATAAAATGAGTTAGGGAGGATTGCCTCTTTTTCTATTGATTGGAATAGTTTCAGAAGGAATAGTACCAGCTCCTCCTTGTACCTCTGGTAGAATTCGGCTCTGAATCCATCCGGTCCTGGACTTTTTTTGGTTAGTAGGCTATTAATTATTGCCTCAATTTCAGAGCCTGTTATTGGTCTATTCAGGGATTCAACTTCTTCCTGGTTTAGTCTTGAGAGGGTGTATGTGTCCAGAAATTTATCCATTTATCCTAGAGTTTCTAGTTTATTTGTGTAGAGGTGTTTATAGTATTCTCTGATGGTGGTTTGTATTTCTGTGGGATTGGTGGTGATATCCCCTTTTTCATTTTTTATTGTGTCTATTTGATTCTTCTCTCTTTTTTTCTTTATTAGTCTTGCTAGAGGTCTATCAATTTTGTTGATCTTTTCAAAAAACCAGCTCCTGGATTCATTGATTTTTTGAAGGGTTTTTTGTGTCTCTATCTCCTGCAGTTCTTCTGTGATCTTAGTTATTTCTTGCTTTCTGCTAGCTTTTGAATGTGTTTGCTATTGCTTCTCTAGTTCTTTTAATTGTGATGTTAGGGTGTCAATTTTAGATCTTTCCTGCTTTCTCTTGTGGGCATTTAGTGCTATAAATTTCCCTCTACACAATGCTTTAAATGTGTCCCAGAGATTCTGTTATGTTGTGTCTTTGTTCTCATTGGTTTCAAAGAACATGTTTATTTTTGCCTTCATTTCGTTATGTACCCAGTAGTCATTCAGGAGCAGGTTGTTCATTTTCCATGTAGTTGAGCAGTTTTGAGTGAGTTTCTTAATCCTGAGTTCTAGTTTGATTGCACTGTGGTCTGAGAGACAGTTTGTTATAATTTCTGTTCTTTTACATTTGCTGAGGAGTGCTTTACTTCCAACTATGTGGTCAATTTTGGAATAAGTGTGATGTGGTGCTGAGAAGAATGTATATTCTGTTGATTTGGGGTGGAGAGTTCTGTAGATGTGTATTAGGTCTGCTTGGTGCAGAACTGAGTTCAATTCCTGGATATCCTTGTTAACTTTCTGTCTCGTTGATTTGTCTAATGTTGACAGTGGGGTGTTAAAGTCTCCCATTATTATTGTGTGGGAGTCTAAATCTGTTTGTAGATCTCTGAGGGCTTGCTTTATGAATCTGGGTGCTCCTGTATTGGGTGCATATATATTTAAGATAGTTAGCTCTTCTTGTTGAATTGATCCCTTTACCATTATGTAATGGCCTTCTTTGTCTCTTTTGATCTTTGTTGGTTTAAAATCTGTTTTATCAGAGACTAGGATTGCAACACCTGCCTTTTTTTGTTTTCCATTTGCTTGGTAGATCTTCCTCCATCCCTTTATTTTGAGCCTATGTGTGTCTCTGCACGTGAGGTGGGTCTCCAGAATACAGCACACTGTTGGGTCTTGACTCTGTCCAATTTGCCAGTCTGTGTCTTTTAATTGGAGCATTTAGCCCATTTACATTTAAGGTTAATATTGTTATGTGTGAATTTGATCCTGTCATTATGATGTTAGGTGCTTATTTTGCTCGTTAGTTGATGCAGTTTCTTCCTAGCATCGATGGTATTTACAATTTGTCATGTTTTTGCAGTGGCTTGTACCAGTTGTTCCTTTCCATGTTTAGTGCTTCCTTCAGGAGCTCTTGCAGGGCAGGCCTTGTGGTGACAAAATCAACATTTGCTTGTCTGTAAAGGATTTTATTTCTCCTTCACTTATGAGGCTTAGTTTGGCTGGATATGAAATTCTGGGTTGAAAATTCTTTTCTTTAAAAATGCTGAATATTGGCCCCCACTCTCTTCTGGCTTGTAGAGTTTCTGCTGAGAGATCCACTGTTAGTCTGATTGATTTCCCTTTGTGGGTAACCTGACCTTTCTCTCTGGCTGCCCTTAACACTTTTTCCTTCATTTCAACTTTGGTGAATCTGACAATTATGTGTCTTGGAGTTGCTCTTCTCGAGGAGTATCTTTGTGGTGTTCTCTGTATTTCCTGAATTTGAATGTTGGCCTGCCTTGCTAGATTGGGGGAGTTCTCCTGGATAATATCCTGCAGAGTGTTCTCCAACTTGGTTCCATTCTCCCTGTCACTTTCAGGTACACCAATCAGACATAGATTTGGTCTTTTCACATAGTCCCGTATTTCTTGGAGGCTTTGTTCATTTCTTTTTACTCTTTTTTCTCTAAACTTCTCTTCTCGCTTCATTTCATTCATTTGATCTTCAATCATACTCTTTCTTCCAGTTGATCAAATCGGCTACTGAAGCTTGTGCATTCATCACATAGTTCTCGTGCCATGGTTTTCAGCTCCATCAGGTCATTTAAGGACTTCTCTACACTGGTTATTCTAGTTAGCCATTCGTCTAATCTTTTTTAAGGCTTTTAGCTTCTTTGCCATAGGTTCAAACTTCCTCCTTTAGCTCAGAGGAGTTTGATCGTCTGAAGCCTTCTTTTCTCAACTCATCAAAGTCATTCTCCGTCCAGCTTTGTTCCGTTGCTGGTGAGGAGCTGCATTCCTTTGGAGGGGGAGAAGTACTCTGATTTTTAGAATTTTCAGCTTTTCTGCTCTGTTTTTTCCCCAACTTTGTGGTTTTATCTACCTTTGGTCTTTGATGATGGTGACGTACAGATGGGGTTTTGGTGTGGATATCCTTTCTGTTTGTTAGTTTTCCTTCTAACAGTCAGGACCCTCAGCTGCAGGTCTGTTGGAGTTTGCTGGAGGTCCATTCCAGACACTGTTTGCCTAGGTATCAGAAGCGGAGGCTGCAGAACAGCGAATATTGCTGAACAGCAGATGTTGCTGCCTGATCGTTCCTCTGGAAGCTTCGTCTCAGAGGGCTCCCCGGCCATGTGAGGTGTCAGTCTGCCCCTACTCGGGGTGCCTCCCAGTTAGGCTACTTGGGGGTCAGCAACCCACTTGAGGAGACAGTCTGTCCATTCTGAGATCTCAAACTCTGTGCTGGGAGAACCACTACTCTCTTCAAAGCTGTCAGACAGGGACATTTTAGTGTGCAGAGGTTTCTGCTGTCTTTTGCTCAGCTATGCCCTGCCCTCAGAAGTGGAGTCTGCAGAGGCAGGCAGGCCTCCTTGAGCTGCAGTGGGCTTCACCCAGTTTGAGCTTCCCAGTCACTTTGTTTACCTACTCAAGCCTCAGCAATGGCAGGCGCCCCTCCCCCAGCCTCGCTGTCGCATTGCAGTTAGATCTCAGACTGCTGTGCTAGCAATGCGTGAGGCTCTGTGGGCATGGGACCCTCTGAGCCAGGCATGGGATATAATCTCCTTGTGTGCCGTTTGCTAAGACTGTTGGAAAATCGCAGTATTAGGGTGGGAGTGACTCGATTTTCCAGGCACAGTCTGTCACCCCTCCCCTTGGCTAGGAAAGGGAATTCCCTGACTCCTTGTGCTTCCCGGGTGAGGCAATGCCTTGCCCTGCTTTGGCTCACACTCGGTGGGCTACACCCACTGTTCTGCCCCCACTGTCCGACGAGCCCCAGTGAGATGAACCCGGTACCTCAGTTGGAAATGCAGAAATCACCCGTCTTCTGCGTTGCTCATGCTGGGAGCTGTAGACTGGAGCTGTTCTTATTCGGTCATCTTGGAACCGCTGCCTGCATAACATTTCTTAATAAAGATGAGGGGTCAACTAGATAAACAAATCATTGAAGTGGGATTTGTCACCATCATCAAAAATGACTCACTGGTGTATCACTGTGAGCAGAGGTGACTGATTCTGCGGGAAGCTTCTATTTCCCCAAACCCACAATGCAGTCATAGCCAGCTCTTTATTGTGTCTATCACTGACCACAACAAAACAATGCAGCCACACAAAATTGACTCCAACTCCAGCAGCAGTAATATGCTGTGTGGAAGGTTTCTAAAGGAGCCAGAGAATGTACAGAAAATCTTGCAGCATGTACAGAAAAACTAAATTACATTTTTGCAACCCACGAGTCCCAGATCAGCTGTCTCTGAGATTGTCCTTGTGCTCTGTCCTGCCAGACAGAGCTGCCCCAGCCCCTCCTGCCTTTCCTGATCTTTCCCCTCTGTCCCTTCCCCATGCCCACCTATGTGCACATAATGGATCTTCTTTGAGATTCATTTTTCTAAGACACAGAGCTGATCATAAACACTCTTCCTTTTTATTGTACACATTCAAGAAGAAAAATTAATTTTGTAAGCCACTCTTTTTTAAAAAATTCAAAGACAACTTTGTAGTAGAGCATGGAGACTTCCACTGTGTTTGTTCATTGGTGGCAGAAAGAGGCAGTAAGATAGGCACTGCCACCACTGTGCATTCTGCTGTGGACACACGTCACTGAGGCTGGATGTGAGCCATGCTGCTGGGCCCATGACAGGACAAGGCTCTTCCCTTTAGCTGGAACCAGCCAGAAGATGATGCTTCCATTTCGCATATGAATTTAGGCTTAAATGTTTGGTTTTCCCTCACCTCTACCCTTATCTTTCCCTGGGGAATGAATGACCCTGATGACAAAAAGAACCTCCTCCTCCTGTGATTACCCTAGTTTAACTCGGTGTTGATTTTTATTGAATCTGTTTAAGAAATGCAATGTGATCATGCATTTTACTGAACAGATTTTTATTTTGTCCTTAAGGAAATAGTCACGTCAGCTTAAGGAATGGAAAACATTCAATTAGCAAAATAAGTATGTAGGACAATATGAAGATCCTAGGGCTGACCCTAAATGCTTCACAGCACAGAGGTCTCTGAAGCTGGGGGTTTAGTAATGAAGGTAAGGTGGCTGACTGTGAGCCAAGCCCATCTGGCTCACAGGACTTCTTGCCTCCTGTCTGGTCTTTGCAATCAGCAGTATACGAAGTTGGTTAGGAGCAGAAATTCTGGAAGCAGACATTAAAATTCCAGCCCTACCACTAACTAGCTGTGTTACCTTTGGGGAGTTATTTAATTTATCTGTACCTCAGTCCCTTCAATGATTAAATGAGGGCATAATACATGTACCCGTGTTATAGGTAGTTTGTTGTTTATTGTTGCATAATAAATAAACAAATTTAGTGGTTAAAAACAGCTGCAATCATGTTATCTTCTCTAACTATTGGTCGTCAGTTCAGGAAGGGCTCTGCTGGACAGCTCTAGCTCAGGGTCTCTCTTGGGACTGTGGCCAGAAAGTGGCTGAAATGTGACAATGGCCGAAACTGAGGGTGGGTAGGTGGAGCAGCACAGTTGGGGCTGGGCATCTCTCTCCCCATGCAGACTGAGGCTTCATCCTATTTTCTCTCCAGTGGAGCTAGTTGGGCTTTCTCACAGCATGGCAACCTCAGGGCAGCTGGGCTGCTTAAGTGGCAGCTGCAGGATTCAAGAAGGGGGCTTCCAGCAAACAAAGTAGAAGTTGTGTCATCTTTTATGGACCACACTGAGGAGTACCATAGTGTCACTTTCACCATATTCTATTGACCATACAGTCACCACAACCCCAAGTGCAAGGAAACATCAAAGTCTCACACTAAGAAGATCTATAGGGTGGGCAGCAATGTAGTAGTCATCTCTGCAGAGCACAACCTACCACAGTTGGGTTGTCAGGAGGTTTAAATGAGTTACTTCATGCAATCACTCAGAACTTCTGCCTGCACATAGTGATCCCCTGTGAAGCGTGAACCTTGCAAAGATGTGCAGCCAAATTGGCAAAACAGGGGCCAGCCTCCTATGAAAAAGCAACACGAAGAGTCCCTTTCCTTCCTCTGTGGGCCAGGGAGCATCTGCTGCTGACTTAGCTCCAGAGAGGGCAGTGCCCATTACCGACCTCTGTGCTCAGGCTTGGGGCACCTTACCCAGGCATGCTGAGTTGACTGAGAGGAGGACACTGGCTGAATGGATAGAAAGTGGTTCCATGTGCTATTTGGGCCAGCCCTGTGGATTGCCTGTGCTGGGCTGAGAGCTAAAACAGGATTTGGTTGGAATTCCAGAGATGTAGACTCGAGGTTACCATCGGTCCCAGTGTGCTCACCTTAGCTGGGACCAGAGCTTCCTCCGGGTCTTCATGTGTGGCTGACCTCTGCATGGCTGCTGAGTCAGGTGAACGGAGTCAGGTCTGAGCATTGCCACTCTCTGGCCACAGAACCTGGGAAAAGTGAGTTTACCTGCTCATGGGACATGAGCCCTGGACTTGGGCCGTTGCTCCTGGTATGGGCCCACCTGGGACATCGTAGGTCCTTGGTGATCCCACCATGCATACTGTGTGACCTGTCCCCAAGTCGTCCTGGTTCTACTTTCAAACCTCACCGCTCTCTGCCCCCTCTCACTGCCTCTGCCTCCTGATTCTTGCCAGTTCTTTCTCACATTCTCACACCCGCCCCTCCCTCCTAACTGGCCTCCACCTCCGGAAGGTCCCTCCACTCCCCCTCTGCAATCCAGAGTGTGCCCTCATCTAAATGCCGTCCCCACCCCATTCCTCCCCTCCTTCAAGCCCTTCCTGGTTCTTGGCCTCTCCAGGAGCCCAAAGGCTAGCCTAGCGTGCATTCCTTCTCCTTCAATACATGGCTTGTGATCCCGCTCCCGAGAAGCCTCCGCCTGCCTCCTACCGCTCTGTTAAGCTGCCTGGACTTATTCGACATTAAACATTTCCCTGAAGGCTGCCTCACAGCGGATTGTCCTTACTGTTTACCTCTGTGACTCCCTCCTGGGCAGATGTGCCGGGTCAGCCTTCCTCCCGCACCTGCACATACAGAGCCCCCGGACTGTGGAAATGTGCCATGGGCATATGACTCTTGGAGGGACTGTCTGTCAGTGAACACCTGGGCTTAGACAAATCCCTAACCTTAGTTCCTCAGGTACTGCCTGAACCTGGAGGCATGGTCAGGGAATGCCCAGAAAGCTGGTCACTCATCTCAGGGAGAGGCAGAGCACATAAAGGAATCACGGCCAGACTGGGCAATCCTGGAGCTTTGACCCACAGCTCACAGCAGCTTGTCCAGGAAGCCAAACCACAACCTCTGTAGCCATCGACTCAGGGTGGTCAGGATTTAAACAATAACTGACAACTTCCCTAACTTTGCCCCTCTTCCAAATTAGGACCAACCAGAGAGAGCTAAATGTACACCCTCACCGATCCCATAGGCTGCCCGCCTGCGAGCCTCCATCAGGCACACCGCAGGCCTTCCTTTTTCCATATTATGAAGAGTCCCACTCCTCTGCCTGCCTTTGAGTCTCTGCCAAGCACAAGTGACCATGACCACCTCCCTTGCTACGATGAGCTCTGAAGAAGCAGCGTTTGCTCTTTCTCTGTACGCCACACCAGACCCCTGGAGGCCGAGGCAGGAAGCTGAGCTGTGAAGGCTGGCGGTGGTGATCCAGGTGAGCTGGATGTGGCGGTAGAAGAGTTAGGACTTAGTAGACTTATTTCAGTGAAGAACAGCGCATGTGCTCCTGCACACGCCTCATGGTTCCTCCTTATCCGCACCCATTGGCATAATGGGTGGCTGGGGGCGGGGAGGGGTGGTTGCTGGCAAAGAGGGGAGTAACTACTATTACAAATACAAAGAAATACAAAAAAGAAACATTTGTACATCTTCCGTATATCCTCACCAACCACTGTTAAAATGTTAGCATTTTTACTCACTCCCTTTAAATAAACATTATTTTCTTGTTTCCCTCAACACCATTATACTTATGAAGAAACTGACTAATGCACAAAAGTACAAAAATTGGTAAAATAATTTACCTCAAAGCCTACAACTTAAGAAATAACTACCCTTAATGTAGGCAAATATCACATCAGATTTCTTTTTACGAGAAATACAGATGGAAGGTGAGATGGAGATAAAGATAAATGCATGGAGAGTCTTTAAAAAGTAGGCAACTGTACTCTAAATGTGTTTTTTATGTAAAGGTAATAACTGGTATATTTAGTTTCACTTGAATTTAACAGAAGAAAAAGTGGAGTTAAAATGAATAGTTATTCAAATACATGTTTCTTCACTACGAGAACTATTATTATTATATAACATATCTAAGAATAAGAAAAGAGGCTGTGAAAATGTTAAGTGCTTGTGAGTCATGCTTTTATCTGTTTTGAGCTTAGACGGTTTCAACCTGGCACCTGCCATGAAAGAGGACAGAGCCCCTCACTCATTCTACTCAGCTTCCGTCCTTGCAGCTCCTGATGTTAGTCCATTATGATTTCTATGTGTGTCCCTGTTCATAATATTCTGTTTCTGTTCTATAAACATCATTCCCACCACCCTTCAGTGTTGATAAATGTGTAAGCTGCTCACAGTAGCTGGAGCCAGGACTTCAGTGTCCTGGTGTGCGGCTGTGTTCTGCATGGCTTCTGAGTTTGATGGACGGAAGTCAGGGGTGAGTGCTTCCGCTCGCTGACCATAGAACCTGGGATAAAATGTTCCCCAGGTGCTCTTGCTGGTATGCAGAAGGACCCATGTCCAAGAGGCTCATTGCAGGCACGCTTGCAATTAAGTAAAAAACAAAATGAAACCTAAATGCTCATCATGAGAAACAAATACTTATGTTGTGGTATGTTCATACAATTAAGTATTATACAGATTTAAATGTATGATCTAGATCCACATGACTAATCTCGTAAAATAAAGCTGAGAAAGAAGCTTGGTGCAGAAAATTATAGTAAGCCATTTTTTGTGAATTTTATAAACACCCAGAAAAATATTGTATGCTGCCTATGAATTCATATACATGAGGTACAACCATCAAAACACTGACTCCAGAAGGCTGATTACCCCAGGGGAGAGGGAGGAGGGCACGTATGGGATCTGGTGAGATGCAAAAGATGTTACCATGAAATTGGAAATGTTTTATTTGTCAAACAAAACACGAGTACATGTGACAAGCATATCAACACTTGCTATATTAGGTACTCTGCTTTGTGCTTGTTTGAAATATTTCCTAAACAAACCTATGGAAGAAGAGAGGAGAGGAGAGGAAGCTGGCTGTTTCAGGAAGAAGCCCCACTGCTCCCAGATTCCAGGTCTCTGCGTCGGCTCTCCTGTCCTCTCCTGCCCCATCTTTCTCCCCATCCTGGCTCAAACCACACCTGTGCCCTCAGAACTGGGTTTTCTGTGCATTCACACGCAACTGCCTCTTGTACCCTCTGTCCTCCGCTCCCGCTGGGGCCTCTGAGTAACCTCGGGGAAGCTGACTGCTACGGTTTGGATTTGTGTCCCCACCCAAATCTCATGTTCAATTGTTATCCTCAATGTTGGAGGTGGGGCCCAGTGGGAGGTGATGGATCATAGGGGTAGATCCTTCATGAATGGTTTAGCACAGGGTGTCCAATCTTTTGGCTTCTCTGGGCCACATTGGAAGAATAATTGTCTTGGGCCAAACATATTGTAAAATACACTAACATTAATGATAGCTAATACGTTAACATCAACATAACACCTGACAGGCTCTGGTGTATGATGTTCCCCTCCCTGTGTCCATGTGTTCTCATTGTTCAGCTCCCACTTATAAGTGAGAATATGCAGTGTTTGGTTTTCTGTTCCCGTGTTAATTTGCTGAGGTAATGCCTTCCAGATCCAACCATGTCCCTGCAAAGGACATGTTCTTGTTCCTTTTTGTGGCTGCATAGTATTCCATGGTGTACATGTACCACATTTTCTTTATCCAGTCTATCATTGATGGGCATTTTGGTTGATTCTGTGTCTTTGCTATTGTGAATAGTGCTGCAGTGAACATATGCGTGCATGTATCTTGATAATAGAATGATTTATATTCCTTTGGGTATATATCCGGTAATGGATTGCTGGGTCAAATATTATTTCTGGTTCTAGGTTTTTGAGGAATTGCCACACTGTCTTCCACAACGGTTGAACTAATTTACATTCCCACCAATATAGCAATGCAAGAACAAACTGAGACACTGACCCTTCTGGCCAAGTGTTCTTACATCACCTCATTCTTTTCTGTTTGTTTGTTTGTTTGTTTGTTTTTGAGATAGAGTCTCTCTTTGTCGCCCAGGCTGGAGTGCAGTGGCGCGATCTTGGCTCACTGCAAGCTCTGCCTCCCGGGTTCACGCCAATTCTCCTGCCTCAGCCTCCCGAGTAGCTGGGACTATAGGCGCCCACCACCAGGCCCGGCTGATTTTTTGTATTTTTAGTGGAGATGGGGTTTCACCATGTTAGCCAGGATGGTCTCGGTCTCCTGACCTTGTGATCCGCCCGCCTCGGCCTCCCAAAGTGCTGGGATTACAGGCGTGAGCCACTGCGCCTGGCCTACCACCTCATTCTTATACTTGCTATCCCAGTCACCACAGCAGTTTATAACTGCCTGCACATATCTGTCCCAGTGGCTAGATAGAGGCCATACTGAGAGCTGGGCTCCGGTCTGAGTTCTGTCTCTATCTACAAGTCAGTCTAGAAGCCAGTGGGGGGTGCAGGAAGTGTGTTTTGAGCTTAGCGGACTGAACCTCAGGCATGTCACTGGTCATTCCCAGTCCCTGGCCAGTCACTGCTGGACCTTGGTGAAGGCAGGAGTCCACTACTGCTGAAGCCACCTCAGAGCCCCCATCCCCAGGCCTGCTGCTGCGGAGTCGGGGGCGCTCTTAGAGTCACAGTCACACGCCCACAGGTGAAGGTGGGAAGGTGCTGCAACCAGAGCTGAACTGGTTTCCTCTCTTTTGAGGACTTCCCTCATTTTTGTTAGTTGTTGTTGTTGTTGTTTTTAAGACGGAGTTTCACTCTTGTTGCCCAGGCTGGCGTGCAGTGGAGCGATCTCTGCTCACTGCAACCTCCACCTCCTAGGTTCAAATGATACTCCTGCCTCAGCCTCCGGAGTAGCTGGGATTGCAGGTGCCTGCCACCATGCCAGGCTAATTTTTGTATTTTTAGTCGAGATGGGGTTTTGCCATGTTGGCTAGGCTGGTCTTGAACTTCTGACCTCAGGTGATCCACCTGCCTTGGCCTCCCAAAGTGCTGAGACTATAGCGTGAGCCACTGTGCCCGGCCAGTTGTTGTTGTTCTTAAGGGTT
This sequence comes from Gorilla gorilla gorilla, assembly GCF_029281585.2. NCBI lineage: Eukaryota > Metazoa > Chordata > Mammalia > Primates > Hominidae > Gorilla > Gorilla gorilla. Next base: position 30,523,598 of record NC_073235.2, read on the forward strand.
TTATTGATTTTTCAGCTTCTAAGAGGCTTACTGAAGTCACCACCCCATCTGCTCCTTGCTTTCAGGGGCTCAATTAATTTTTTTTTCCCTGCTTCATGATTGAGAGACCACTCATTCCTGTGAGTCTCTGCTCTTCCTCAAGCACCTTCCATAATCACATCATTGACTCTCCTGAGCATCTTGTGAAGTGTGTCACCATCATCTCCATTTCACAGATGAGCACATAGAGGCTCCAAGAGGCAGAATGACCCATGGAAAGTGACACAGCAAGCAGTAGGGCCAGAAATACTCCCCAGGGAGGAGGGATTCCCAGCCAGACCTCTGCTCCTTCTGCAGCTCCCCTGACCCCATCCTGACTCTTGTCCCCTCGGGCCAGTGGCCCCCCAACACTCTCGCTCTAGTTATTGTCAGGGATGGGACCAGCCCAGCAGACATGCCAACAGTGATGTGTCTATACCAGCCTGGAGGAAAGACAGTGATAAGCAGCCTCATTACTCCGGGGCAATTGTACACAATTAACAGCTTTACTCATTTCACATTCCTGCCGTTCTGATAGATGTGCCATTTTATACGCAGTTATTATTCCTGTATCAATACGAGATTGCTCCACTTTGAAGCAGAAGTAAAAAGCAGTGGGAGGGGTCACTGGGCCAAGCCATGACTGGCTGTCACCTGAGAAGGGCTGGATGCACTGCTGCCCCTAAGTCTTCATCAGGGAGCCGGTGTCACCGGGGCAGGGTGCCACAAAGATGGGATCATTAGCAAATTACAAAGCTAATGAAGGGCAAATTAATAAAATGCTGTAACATTTTATAAGCCTCTGCAAACAGCAACTTGTCATACATCACTGGGAAATAATTGCCAGAGAGTTGTTTAGAATATACTCATTAAGTCTTCACAATACCAACTGGACAGCCTATCCCCCATGGAGCGGCCTGTTCAAAAGAGCTTCTATCTTTATCTCAGGCTCTGAGAAGCAGATTTCAGGCTGCAATCCCAGGCAGGCATCCAGCCTCACCTTGCGTGGTAGGATGGGCCTGTCTGGGGACATCATCTTATGAGCTGGAGGAGGAGAGAAATGCCCCACCCCCAGCAAAGGGCAGTGAACCATCAAATTGCAAAAATGTTGTATGTGTTAGCAGATAATTCCTTTTCTGCTCTTCCTTCCCGATACTTGTTTTTGAAGAAAAAGACAGCAAAAGCAATGTTGATGCCTGTGTGGACCACAGCACACCTGGCTGCTGCATCTGGATGATGCCCTGCAGCCCGTCATGCACACACCTTGGGAGTGATGATAGCAGTAGCACAGGCACAGCTATATGTCTTAACATAATTAGCATTCCTGCCATGCAGTCTCATTAGGTCTGGATGTGCCTAGCTTAAATTTGGAACTCCTTTTGCAAATATTCTTGAGGTCTGTTCTTTGAAGGATGGCTAATGCTAACAGAGTTGCAATCAGCCCAAAGGCCACCAGTTGCTGGTCTTCCTGTGGGGCCGGTGTAGGCAGATGCACCTGTCTGCAAGGCTGTCTCAGCACTCCGGTGTCAGCCTCTTGAGGACACTGTGGGAAGGTTTGTGTCATGCTAGCTGGTTGTCCTGGGGGCTGGAAGGACATTCATGGTTACCAAGTAGGACAGAAAAGAAATGAGACAGAGGGGAAGAGGAGTTGCTGGGGGAGAGAGAGAGGAGAAAGGAAGAGAGAGAGAAGAGAGAGATTGAAGACAGAGCTTTGGGTTATTGCTGTCACGTGGGATCAGAAGGAGGAGCACCAAACAGGCTCTGCCTAGACATGGAAATGGTCTGTGCAGTGAAAGATTTGGGGCTATGTCAGGGGTTAATGGTGCAGCTGTTTCCATGGAGCCCCCAGATGGGGACTGGGGTAGAGGCAGGGGAGGCTGCTGCAGAGATGGCAGGCCCTGGTCAAGAGCAGAAGGCTGACAAGTGGCAACTTCTCAGGGCTTCAGGTTATCAGGAAAGTTAGTGTTATGTGCTGAGTTTTGCTCCACCTAAATCCATATGTTAAAGCAGTAACCTCCAGAACCTCAGAATGTGACTGTTTGGAGACAGGGCCTTTCAAGAGGTGATTAAAGTAAAATGAGGTCAGGAGGGTGGGCCCTAATGCAATCTTACTAGTATCCTCATAAGAGAGGAGATGAGGACATGGACAGACACAGAGGGAAGACCACATGAGGACATGGGAGAAGACAGCCATTTGTAAACCAAGGAGAGAGGCCTCAAGGGATGCAACCCTACTGACACCTTGACCCTGGACTTCCAGCCTCCAGAATTGTGAGGAAGAGGTTGTGTTGTTTAAGAAGGCTCCCTGTCCATGCGGCTTTGCTATGGCAGCCCTTACAGATGAAGACATTTGGGAAATAGGAGCTTGCAGGGTGGCCTTGATGAGCACTGGCTGAGGTTAAGATATCAGCAACACAAGCTTCCTCTGTCCTCCCTAGTCTTGGGCAAACATGGACTTAGGTAAGGAATTACCTAAACACTGCTAGGTCTTACACCAGCCCCCAGCCAACCAACCCCTGTACTCCCCACAAAGGACCCACACATGCCCCATGAGCCAACCCCTAGGTGCCACACACAAACTCACACCCACAGGCACTCGCCCCTTGACCCTGTTGGCCACTGCAGACAGGATTCCCAGAGCCAGAGCTGAGCTGATTAACCTCTCCTCATCCTCCCCATCTCCTCCCCTTCCCAGTGTCTGGTAACCACTATTTTACTCTCTGCTTCTATAATATCATTTTTTAGAAGATTCCATGTGTGAGTGAAATCATGCAATATTTGTCATCCTGTAACTGGCTGATTTCACTTAACATAAAGTCCTCCAGATCCATCCATGTTGTAGTAAATGACAGGCTTTCCTTCTTCTCTATGGCTGCATGGCATTCCACTGGGTCCATACACCACGTTTTCTTTATCCATTCATCTGTTGTAATGGGGTTCCAGATGGGAAGAGAGAAGAGTGCAACAGAATTCTCAGCAGCAAAGCAATGATTTCACTGGAGTAAATGATTTTTAAAAAGTCTGTGGAAACTGTTCTAAGGACATACAGCAAATGGAGAAATATTCATTAAACAATATTTACTATATTTGGTAACGGTGACCAGAATGTGTGGCATTTGAACCATCAGCCCCTTTCCCTGCAGCCCTCCCAGCTCTCATGGAAGCTGCCCTGGGGACTCTAGTCCATTGGATGCAGTGAAAAATCGGGGCTTCTTCTGTCTCCATCTCCTAGCTGGGAATATGTCCACATTGCAGGAGGAGCAGGCTGCCAATGCTTCTATTTGCCTCTGCCCCCATGTTGCAGAAGCTCTCTTCCAGGCAGGCACTGGCTCCCTCCCCTGCCCAGCCTCTATTCCTAAGGTAGGAGCTGTACCTCAGGTGTGGCAGGCTGAGAATATGGGGACCCTGATCCTCTGTCCCATGTCACTCCTCATGAGGTGGAAGTTCCATGCTTGGAGGGGAAAGACAAGAAGACCAGGGGCTCGCACTCCCAGTGTTTGTTCTTGTTACCGAAACACCAGGGGTTCAGTCTGGGTCCTGCTGCTCACCACACAGAAAACCAATCTCTGAGATGTTGAGTATTGCCAAGAAAGAAGGCTTTAATAAGGTGCTGCAGCCAAGGAGATGAGAGCTCAGTCTCAGGGGAGCTCAGTCTCAAATCCATCTCCCTGACCAACTAAAACTTCCACCTTATGAATAAAGGCTGAGCAGGAGAGGGAGCCAGTGCCTCCCTGGAAGAAAGCTTCTGCAACATGGGGCAGAGGCAAACAGAAGCACTGGCATGCTGCTTCTCTTGCAGTGCAGACATATTCCCAGCTGGGAGATGGAGACAGAAGGAGCCTCGATTTTTCACTGCATCCAGTGGACTGGAGTCCCCAGGGCAGCTTCCATGAGAGCTGGGAGGGCTGCAGGGAAAGGGGCTGATGGCTCAAATGCCACACATTCTGGTCACCATTACTAAATATTTGTAACTAGGGATTTACTGTATTAGTCCATTTTCATACTGCTATAAAGAACTGCCCAAGACTGGTAATTTATAAAAGAAAGAGGTGTAATTGACTCACAGTTCAGCATGGCTCAGGAGGCCTCAGGAAACTTACAATCATGGCAGAAAGTGACGGGGAAGCAAGGCACCTTCTTCTTTTTATTATTATACTTTAAATTCTAGGGTACATGTGCACATGGGGATAACAATTCAAGAGGAGATTTGGATGGGGACACAAAGTCTAACCACATCAGTTTATATAGCAGGGAAGAGATGTAACAATGTGTGGGAAGACAGGAACTAGGGAGGGGCAAGGAAGCAATCATGATGGATGAGTGGTCCAACATTCTACTGTTTGAATGTTGTGATCTGGTAAGTTTCAGTTCTTTGATACTTCTTTTGAGAGTCCTGAAGGTCATTTCCTGAAGAAGAAACTCAGATAAAACAAATAGTTTCAAGCTTTAAGACCAGAAGTGTCAATTTCTTTTTTTTTTTTTTCTCAGCAAGGCCATCTTTACTTTCTGCAGAAAGGATGCTCAATTGCAGATGGAACAATGGCGAGAGCACACTTGAACAAAAGAAAAGCAGATATATTTATCCCTTACACATTTGGGTCGTCCTTACTGCTGTGTCCTGCATCTATTGGCTGGAGCAGGACCTAACAATCTTAAACTAATACCTGATTTGCTAATAGCCTACAACTTTCCTAATAGTTAAGTACAGGGAAGAACAAAGAAGTTGCTTACAAAGGTTTAAGGAGTTGCTAAAAAGGTTTAAGGAAGCAATAACATTTCCAAATAAGGAAGGGGCATAGAGTGTGAGCTGGACATGCCTGTGAGCAGAAGTGTCAATTTCTATATTTATTTTTTTAAAAAATTGTTGATGGGTCAGCTGAATCAGTTTCATTCCAACAGCAATGGTGTCACCCAGGAGAAGTGCCCACAGTTGCCACTCCAGACCCCATGCAGTTTTGCAGGACTTCTGCCAAGGGTGAGGGCCAGGGCATAAGGACTAATGGCAACACTGCTCTGTCTAAGGGGACCAACTACATTTGGAAGAGATAATGGAGAATTCTATACCTAAGGGTATTGCCCCCACAAAGGGAGATCTTGGTAGAAGTAATTAAGGTAGTATTCATGTCTCCATGATCCCTGTAACAAGCTGTATGGCAGAGAAGCCAGTTTAATAGAACTGGGGAAAGAGACAGCCAAGACAAAGAAGAGCACTCTGAGGTTGATGGACAACCCCGGGTCCTGTGAAGGTTGTGTTCAAGTGTAGGATCCACTCAACCAGGAAGAATCGGAGGTAAATACTTGCAAATATTCCCAGAGCTTCACACAGGTTAGTCAACATCACTTACACTAAGGGCTTGAGCACAACCTCTGACCAAAGACTCACTGAATGATAAACTACTCTAAAGCACAGTGACTCCTAGAAAGTTAGGCTGAAATAGTACAGGCCACCTCATTTTATTACGCTTCATTTTATTGTGCTTCCTAGATACTGGATTTTTTTTTTACAAACAGAAGGTTTGTGGCAGCCCTGCATCTAACAAGTCTATTGATGCCACTTTTTTCTAATAGCATGTGCTCACTTCATATCTCTGTGTCACATTTTGGTAGTCCTGAAAATATTTCAAACATTTTCATTATTATTCTGTCTGTTATGGTGATCTCTTGTGACTACTGTAATTGTCTGGGGGTGCCACAAACTGTGCCCACCACATAAGACATTTAACTTAATAAATATTGTGTGTGTTCTGACTGCTCCACAGACTGGCCATTCTTATGTTTCTCTCCCTCCCTTTGGGCCTTTCTGTTCCCTGAGAGACAACAATATTGAAATTAGGCCAATTAATAACCCATCAGTGTCCTGTAAGTGTTCAAGTGAAAGAAAGAGTACATATCTCTCACTTTGAGTCAAAAGCTAGAAATGATTAAACTTAGTGAGGAAGCTATGTTGAAAGCCAAGGCAGGCTGAAAGTGAGGCTTCTTTAGCTAAACAGTTAGCCAAGCTGCGAATGGAAAGGAAAAGCTGTTGAAGGAAATTAAAAATGCTATTCTAGTAAACAGGATAATAAATAAGTGAAACAGCCTTATTGCTGATATGGAGAATTTTAGTGGTCTTGAGAGATCAAAACAGCCACACATTCTCTTAACACAAAGAATAGGTGCATTGTCAATGAGCAGGAGAAAAAGTTGAAAGTAATCTTTTTTTCTGAGCAGTAGGTCTCAACAGTTGGCTTAAAATATTCAGTAAACCACGCTGTAAACAGATATGCTATATGCTGTGATTCAGGCTTTGTTTTTACATTTATAGAGTACAGGCACAGTAAATTTAACATAATGCTTAAGGGCCCTAGGACTTTCAAAATAGAAAATGACTATTGGCTTTAACTTAAAGTCACCAGCTGCATTAGTCTCTTACTCCTTAGTCTCATATCATTAGTCTCTTTCTCTGATCCAGAGAAAGGTCCTAACCCTGTTGAATTCTATGAAGGCTGAGGGAGGTGAGGAAGCTGCAGAAGAAAAGTTGGAAGCTAAAAAGGTTGTTTCATGACTTTTAAAGAAAGAAGCCATCTCCATAACATAAAAGTAGAAGGTGAAGCTATAGCAAGTTATCCAGAAGATCTAGCTAAGATACTTGATGAAGGTTGTTGCACTAAACAACATATTTTCAATGTAGATGAAAAAGCCTTATATTGGAAGATGTCATCTAGGAACTTTCATAGCTAAACAGGAGAAATCAATGCCTGGCTTCAAAGCTTCAAAGGACACTTCACTCTCTTATAAGAGACTAATGCACCTGGTGACTTTAAGTTGGAACCAATAGTCATTTTCTATTTTGAAAGTCCTAGGGCCCTTAAGAATTATGTCAAACTTACTGTGCCTGTACTCTATAAATGTAAAAACAAAGCCTGAATGACAGCATATCTGTTTACAGCATGGTTTACTGAATATTTTAAGCCAACTGTTGAGACTTACTGCTCAGAAAAAAAGATTACTTTCAACTTTTTTTCCTGCTCATTGACAATGCACCTATTCACCAAGAGCTCTGATGCACAAGGAAACTAATGCCATTTTCATGTCTTCTAACACAACATTCATTCTGCAGTCCACAGATCCAGGAGCAATTTTGACATTCAAGTCTTATTATACAATAAATCAACTTGACAATGATATAACTGCTATAGACCGTGATTTCTCTTGGATCTGGGCAAAGTAAATTGAAAGCCTTCTTGAAATAATTCACATTCTAGATGCCATTAAGACTATTCATGGCTCACGGGCAGAGGCAAAAATAGCAACATTAACAGGAGTTTGGAAGAAGTTGATTCCAAGTCTCATGGATGAATTTGAGGAGTTTAAAACTTCAGTGGAGGATGCAACTGCAGATGTGCTGGAAATAGCAAAAGAACTAGATTAAAGTAGAGCCTGAAGGTGTGACTGAATTGCTGCAGTTTCATGATAAACTTGAACCGATGAGGAGTTCCTTCTTATGAATGAGCAAAGAAAGTGGTTTCTTGAGATGGAATTCACTTCTGGCAAAGATGTGAACATTGTTGAAATGAAAAGCAAGGATTTAGAATATTACATACACTTAGTTGATAAAGCAGTGGCAGGGTTTGAGGGGACTGACTCCTATTTTGAAAAAAGTTCTACTGTGGGTAAAATGCTAGAAAGCAGCATCTCATGCTACAAAGAAATATTTCATGAAAGATTTCATGAAAGAAAAAGTCAATTCATTACTGACTTATTATTTTCTTATTTAAAGAAGAGCGAAGAATCAAATGGATGCAATAAAAAATGATAAAGGGGATATCACCACCGATCCCACAGAAATACAAACTACCATCAGAGAATACTACAAACACCTCTATGCAAATAAACTAGAAAATCTAGAAGGAATGGATAAATTCCTCGACACATACACCTTCCCAAGACTAAACCAGGAAGAAGTTGAATCTCTGAATAGACCAATAACAGGCTCTGAAATTGTGGCAATAATCAATAGCTTACCAACCAAAAAGAGTACAGGACCAGACGGATTCACAGCCGAAGTCTACCAGAGGTACAAGGAGGAACTGGTACCATTCCTTCTGAAACTATTCCCATCAATAGAAAAACAGGTAATCCTCCCTAACTCATTTTATGAGGCCAGCATCATCCTGATACCAAAGCCAGGCAGAGACACAACCAAACAAGAGAATTTTAGACCAATATCCTTGATGAACATTGATGCAAAAATCCTCAATAAAATACTGGCAAACCAAATCCAGCAGCACATCGAAAAGCTTATCCACCATGATCAAGTGGGCTTCATCCCTGGGATGCAAGGCTGGTTCAATATATGCAAATCAATAAATGTAATCCAGCATACAAACAGAACCAAAGACAAAAATCACATGATTATCTCAATAGATGCAAAAAAGGCCTTTGACAAAATTCAACAACGCTTCAGGCTGAAAACTCTCAATAAATTAGGTATTGATGGGACATATCTCAAAATAATAAGAGCTATCTATGACAAACCCACAGCCAATATCATACTGAATGGGCAAAAACTGGAAGCATTCCCTTTGAAAACTGGCACAAGACAGGGATGCCCTGTCTCACCACTCCTATTCAACATAGTGTTGGAAGTTCTGGCCAGGGCAATTAGGCAGGAGAAGGAAATAAAGGGTATTCAATTAGGAAAAGAGGAAGTCAAATTGTCCCTGTTTGCAGATGACATGATTCTATATCTAGAAAACCCCATCGTCTCGGCCCAAAATCTCCTTAAGCTGATAAGCAACTTCAGCAAAGTCTCAGGATACAAAATCAATGTACAAAAATCACAAGCATTCTTATACACCAATAACAGACAAACAGAGAGCCAAATCATGAGTGAACTCCCATTCACAATTGCTTCAAAGAGAATAAAATACCTGGGAATCCAACTGACAAGGGACATGAAGGACCTCTTTAAGGAGAACTACAAAACACTGCTCAGTGAAATAAAAGAGGATACAAACAAATGGAAGAACATTCCATGCTCATGGGTAGGAAGAATCAATATCGTGAAAATGGCCATATTGCCCAAGGTCATTTATAGATTCAATGCCATCCCCATCAAGCTACCAATGACTTTCTTCACAGAATTGGAAAAAAACTACTTTAAAGTTCATGTGGAACCAAAAAAGAACCCGCATCACCAAGTCAATCCTAAGCCAAAAGAACAAAGCTGGAGGCATCATGCTACCTGGTTTCAAACTATACTACAAGGCTACAGTAACCAAAACAGCATGGTACTGGTATCAAGACAGAGATATAGATCAATGGAACAGAACAGAGACCTCAGAAATAATGCCACATATCTACGACTATCTGATCTTTGACAAACCTGAGAAAAACAAGCAATGGGGAAAGGATTCCCTATTTAATAAATTGTGCTGAGAAAACTGGCTAGCCGTATGTAGAAAGCTGAAACTGGATCCCTTCCTTACACCTTATACAAAAATTAATTCAAGATGGATTAAAGACTTAAACGTTAGACCTAAAACCAGAAAAACCCTAGAAGAAAACCTACGCATTACCATTCAGGACATAGGCATGGGCAAGGACTTCATGTCTAAAACACCAAAAGCAATGGCAACAAAAGCCAAAATTGACAAATGGGATCTAATTAAACTAAAGAGCTTCTGTACAGCAAAAGAAACTACCATCAGAGTGAACAGGCAACTTAGAAAATGGGAGAAAATTTTCGCAACCTACTCGTCTGACAAAGGGCTAATATCCAGAATCTACAAAGAACTCAAACAAATTTGCAAGAAAAAAACAAACCACCTCATCAAAAAGTGGGTGAAGGACATGAACAGACACTTCTCAAAAGAAGACATTTATGTAGCCAAAAAACACATGAAAAAATGCTCACCATCACTGGCCATCAGAGAAATGCAAATCAAAACCACAATGAGATCCCATCTCACACCAGTTAGAATGGCAATCATTAAAAGGTCAGGAAACAACAGGTGCTGGAGACGATGTGGAGAAATAGGAACACTTTTACACTGTTGGTGGGACTGTAAACTAGTTCAACCCTTGTAGAAGTCAGTGTGGCGATTCCTCAGGGATCTAGAACTAGAAATACCATTTGACCCAGCCATCCCATTACTGGGTATATACCCAAAGGACTATAAATCATGCTGCTATAAAGACACATGCACATGTATGTTTATTGCGGCACTATTCACAATAGCAAAGACTTGGAACCAACCCAAATGTCCAAAAATGATAGACTGGATTAAGAAAATGTGGCACATATACACCATGGAATACTATGCAGCCATAAAAAAGGATGAGTTCATGTCCTTTGTAGGGACATGGAGGAAATTGGAAATCATCATTCTCAGTAAACTATCACAAGAGCAAAAAACCAAACACTGCATATTCTCACTCATTGGTGGGAATTGAACAATGAGAACACTTGGACACAGGAAGGGGAACATCACACTCTGGGGACTGTTTTGGGGTGGGGGGAGGGGGGAGGGATAGCTTTAGGAGATATACCTAATGCTAAATGACGAGTTAATGGGTGCAGCACACCAGCATGGCACATGTATACATATGTAACTAACCTGCACATTGTGCACATGTACCCTAAAACTTAAAGTATAATAAGAATAAAATAAAATTAAAAAAAGAAACTTTAATATTGTTTTATTTTATGAAATTGCCCCAACCACTCCAACCTTCAGCAACCACAACCTTGATCAGTCAGCAGCCATTAACATCAAGGCAAGATCCTTCCCTAATAAAAAGATTAGGACTCACAGAAAGCTCAGATGATTATTAGCACTCTTTTAACAATAAAGTATTTTAAAATTAAGACATGTACTTTTTTAAGACATAATGCTATGCACACTTAATAGATTCTAGTATGCAAATACATTTTCCATGCACTGGGAAACCAAAAAATTCATATGACTCACTTTATTGTGAACTGCTTTATTGCAGTGGTCTGGAATCCAACCCACGATACCATCAAAGTACACCCATGTTGTAGTCACCCCTCAGTCTGGAAGACCATGTGCAAGCCCAAGCAGGCACCCTCTCAGGCATGATTAGGGAAAAAATTATCTAGTTAATTAGTTTCTGGATAAATGGTGTACAAAAACAAATAAATATGTAATCTCCCTGAACTGTGATATTAGCCTACAGTTTACACACACATCCAACGGTGAAGGGTAAAAATCTATCTTGCTTAAGGGACTTAAGTACAACCTCTGACCAAGAACAACCCTAGGTTGCCAGAATAAAAGATAATGAAATTAAAAAAAATCTAACCAGAGGCATCAGAAGCTGCACACTGCAGGATAAATAGATACTATATTATTAGTTCATCAATGTCATGACATAAAAAAAATAAACGACCAAACATATATGAAGAACATCTACCTTAGGAAAGGGAGTGATCAATGTCCAGAGTTGCTATACTGTCTAAAATGTCCAGTTTTCATCACAAACCTATAAGCATCCAAAGGAAGAGTAAGTCTGACCCATACACAGGAAAAAATGCAGACAATAGAAATTGCTTTTGAAGGGTTCCAGGTGTTGAATTTAGCAAACAAAGACTTCAATGTAGCTGATATAATTATGTTAAAAGAATTAAAACAATCATGTCTAAACAATTGAAGGAAATTTTAATGACAACGTCTCATAAAAAATACAATCAGAAAGTAGAAATTACATTTTAAAAAGAACCAAATGAAAATTCTGGGGCTGAAAAGTACAATATGTTATATGAAAACATCACTAGAGGGGCTTAGTACTAGATTGCACTGGCAAATAAAGAATCAATGAACTTGAAGACAGAGATGATGCAATCTAAAAAGCAGAGATTAAAAAATTCAGAAAAATGAATCCAGCCTTAGAAATGTAAGGGAGCCTTGAGCACCAACATAGATGTAATGGAGTCCCAGAAGGAGAACAACCAGAGAGAAAGAGGCAGAGAAATTATTTGAAGAAATATTGGCTGATCACTTCCCCACTTTGGTGAAAGATTTTAACCCACACATCCAAAAATTCAGCAAACTCCTGGTAAGATAGGCACAAAGAGATCTACACAGAGATACATTATAGTCATCATGTAGAAAGCCAAAGATAATGAGAACATTTTCAAAGCAGTAAGAGAAAAATGACTCCTCGTGAATAAGAGAACCCCAGTTACACTATAGGCCGACTTTTCATCAGAACTATGGAGGCCAGAAGGCAATGGGATAACATATCCAAATTGCTGAAAATAAGATGAAAATGTCAGCCAAATTTGTATCCAACAGAAATAATGAAAATCTTTCAATAATGAAGGCATAATTCACGCGTTTTCTGATAAAAGCTGATGGAACACGTTGTGAGCCGATGTGCCTTAGAAGAGATACTAAAGGAGTTCCTCAGTCTGAAAACAAGAGGGACCAGACAGTATTTTGAATCCACATATAACAAGGAAACAAAGAGTGTTGATAAGGGTAATTAAATAAGTAATTACTTAAAAAGTATAGCTGCAAATTTGTATAATTGAATTAAAAGGTAATTGCAAAAATAATACTAATTATTTTATGATAGTATAAGATCATGATAATGATCATTATAATCATTTTGTTGTTGCTCATATGGCTTATGTAAATGTCATATAATTAAAAATAACAGTCCAAAGGAGGTGGGTGGGGACAGAGCTGTGTTGGAGTAAGGAAAGGACACCAGATGGTAGCTTGAATCCACAGGAAGAACCTAAAAGAATCAGAAATGTTAAGTAAGATGCATAATATAACAAACTCTATAAATATATGCTCACTCTCCTTTCTCTGTCAAAGTCTTTAAAAGACATAGAGTTACATAAAGCAATTATTACAACAAAGTATTGGTGAGTTTGCAACATATGCAGATGTAAAATGTTTAATAATAATAGTACAAAACAGGAGGGCAAGAGAATGGAACTATATAGAAGTAAAATTGCTATATTACACTAGTATTTATTTAGTGTAAATATAATATAATCTTGATAAAGTAAGATATGATACATATATTGTGTTACAGTGACCACTAAAATAATAATTAGAATACATAATTATTAAATTAAAATGTCACACTAGAAAATAATGACTTCATCAAAATAAAGCAGTAAAGGAGGAGGAGAGAAAAAAATGACATGAGACATGTAGAAACAAAAAGAAGAATGGCTAATGTAAATCCATATCAATAATAACATTAAATGTGAATAAACAATGAAAGTGAGAGACGGATTTTCAGACTGTATAATGAAACAAGGTTCAGCTTTATTCTGCAGGAGACATACTTCATATACAAAAATATATACCACATAAATAGCAATCATAAGAGAGTTGGAGTGGCTATGCCAAAATGAGAAAGAAATAAACTTTAAAATAAAAAAGTTACTAGATATAAAGAACATTTCCTAACGACTAAAGGTCAATCCATAAGAAAGATGTAACACTTAGAAACATATATGCACGTAACTTCAGAGCTCAAAATACATGAAGCAAAAACTCACAGAATTGAAGGACTGTTTAGACAACTTGACACTTTTGATAATGGGTAGTTGACTAGGAAGAAGATCAGTCAGGAAACAGTGACTGGAATGGCTGTAAACCAGCAGACATCTATGGAGCACTGTCCAACAAGAGCAAAGTCTATATTCTGCAGTGCACGGGGAACATGATCTGGGGTAGACTATATGCTAGGCCATAAAACAAGCCTCGATTTAAAAAAATACAGATATTTAAAGTATACAGGGTGTGTTCTCTGAAACCATGGAATTCAATTAAAAATCACCATCAGAAGAAAATTAGGGGAAATTCACAACTATCTGGAAATTAGACAATCTACCCTTAAACAACCAATGAGTCAAAGCAGAAATCACAATGGAAATTAGAAAACACTTTGAGATCCATGAAAATGAAAACACAACATACAAAACCCTATAGGATGCTGCGAAAGCAATGCTTAGACATTCTCCCCTGCTGTCTGCCTTCCAAAGCATGAACCACATCAGTCACGGTCGAGAACTCTGCCCTGCAGTGCCCAGAGCTTCCTGGCAGCTTTCAGTGCTGTACTCTTAAACATGAGCCGAAAACCAAGGGTGGTCAGACATCCGATGGAGCCTGTAATGTGGCAGAGATCAAAGCAGATAGGAAACACATAGACAGAAACAAACATAGAGAGTAGGAAAAAGAAACTGTCAATAATATCCTCAGAGACATAAGGAAAGACAACACTGTGACAAAGCTATAAAGAGACTATCATAGAAATTTAAGTGAGAAAATAGACATCCAGAAAGTTCATATGCTAGAGTCTTCATTCGTGGAATATAATTGTGATAATGACAGAGCATGGGGCTGGATGGGTTCCAGTTCTCATTTCTTATTTACCTTTTTTTTTTTTTTTTTTTTTTGAGACAGAGTCTTGCTCTGTTGCCTAGGCTAGAGTTCAGTAGTGCGATCTCAGCTCACTGCAACCTCCACTTCCTGGGTTCAAGTGATTCTCCTGCCTCAGCCTCCTGAGTAGCTGGGACTACAGGTGCCTGCCACCATGCCTAGCTAATTTTTGTATTTTTAGTAGAGATGGGGTTTCACCATGTTGGCCAGGCTGGTCTTGAACTCTCGACCTCAGGTGATCCACCCACTTCCGCCCCCCAAAGTGCTGGGAATTCAGGCATGAGCCTCTGTGCCTGGCCTCTTATTTACCATTTAAGAGGATGCACAAGAGAGAAAGTCTAGGATGTGCCAGGAAATTCCTCTTCTGAGCCTTTAGTATGTAGTGTCTACGGTGGTCTATTGGTATATTAGCTTTCTATTACTGTTGTAACAAATTGCCACAAACTTAGTGGCTAAAAATGACACAAATTTATTGTTGTACAGCTCTGGAGGCCAGAACTCTAAAATCAAGGTGTTGGCAGGACCCCTTTTCTTCTGGAGGTGCCGGGGAGAATTTATTTCCTTGCCTTTTCCAGCTATCAGAGCTACAGGCATTCCCTGGCTTGTGGCTCCTTCTTCCACCTTCAAGCTACATCACTCCAACCTCTCTTCTGTACTCATCTCTCCTTTTTCTGAATTTGACCCTTTTTTCTCCTCATGAGCTTTTGTGGTTATGTTGGGCACATCTAGATAATCCAGAAAAACTCTCTGTCTCAAGGTTCTTAACACGAGGTTCTCACATCTACAAAGTCCCTTTTGCCATGTAAATTAACTTAGTCCCAGCTTCCATAGATTAGGGGTTTGGGAGACCTTTCAGCCTAATAAGCTGGCATTTTATAATTTCTACAGCTAGAACTTACTGAATATCTCCTCTGTTCTAGACCCCATTGGTGAAGCTGGGGACACAGAGCAGGCGAAAACAGCCTCTGCTTTTGAGGAATTCACAGTCTTATGGTGGACACACAAGGTGAGAAAGCAGGCACCTGTGATGTCTGCAGCACCACGTTCTGGGGAGACTTCTGCAAGTGGCTGAGAGATGATGCAGTCATTATCCTTGTCTTCAGAAGATTAAAATCTATTTGGGGAGAAAACTTGGGAACAGATGTCGCTGGTGCAGTCAAGAGTGCCATCTCTGGCTCCTACACAGAGTGTGGTTTTACTGTTTTCCGGGGATTGCATGTTAAAATCCCTTTTTCTCATTGCAAGTAAGCCCCCTAATAGTAAATCAAGCTTCCAGGGCTTCTTGATCCCTTTCAATTGATAAGGATCTCATGTTAGTTCTTTAAAAATTCAATCGTGTTCCTCTTAGAGCCTAAGCATCGTGAAACCTTCCTTCCGCTCCGCTGAGTGCAGGCTGGATGCCTGGCTCTGGCCTTGAGTGGACAGGCTGAAGGTGGGGAATGGGGTACTCTTGGGCACTGGCCCCCACGATCTCACAGAGGGAGGGAGAACAGAGGCCAGTGGTCCTGACTCTCCCTCCCATGCTCAGTGCATGGCAAGGTGTGGACCCTACTGTTTCTCTGCCTGCCACCGTCTGGCCAGTGGGTCCCTCAGTGTGGGAAACATTTGTCCTCCTTTTGGGGCCTGTGAGACCCTCTCCCCACCTCAGTCATGGCCTCTTCCACTTTGCTGCCCCTGCATGAGGCACCCGCTGCTCCTACTTCTTGTTGCTGGGGGCCCGTGCCGAGGTACTTTCAGGGGGCTCTGCCCATGGGAACACAGCCCCTTCTCAGCTCTGTGGTTTCTTTCCTACCTTTTCTCCCACACCCCAGCCATTTTAGGTGCCTGCTCATTCTAGAGGCTTCTCAATTCCCAGCAAGAGGTGATCTCCAGCCCAGGCTGGTGCTGTGATCTCAGAGATGGCCCTAAACTCTCCCTCCCTGGACGTAACCAAGGGAGTTGCTTCTCTCAGCAGCCAGTGTCCCATTGCACAGAAAACATTTGAGAGGCTCAACATTTTAAACCAAAGCAAATGCAAACTGTCCTTTCCAGCACCTCCTCAAGGGAGTGGAACTCAACACCGGCCATAGCTCTGTCTTCCCTTTGAATGATTCTCCAGGTTTTTCATGCCCTAACCTCTCCAGTGCCTTTCATTTACCAGACCTGCCCCTATAAAGCATAAAATTCTCTCCCTCAGTCATTTACTGGGGCACCCCCAGGGCCTCTGTGGCCATGTCATTGGGTCATACTTGCAGTGAAATATTTGTAGTTCTACATGGTGTATAGGGTGGGGAAATGGATGTAATAATAGTTATCTCCATCCTGACAAGCTTGGCAAAATATTATATTTCACCAATAGTAAATTACCTGGGAAGGACCTTGAAGTTCCTGGACTCTGGCTGGGCACATGGTAGATCCAGTGATGGGCTGCCAGGGTGGCAGAATGAGATGCCTCAAGTGGAGGGAAAATGGCTGTGGGTAAAGGGAAGCGCTGTTCTCGGGGGTCTTGGGGGTTCCGTTTCCTGCACTCAGCACACTTCTTTCGCAGACTTATTTGGCTTTATCCAAAGCCTTACCCAGTGGAGTTTTGACCTCACATCCCTACCATCCCTCCTCCCTGCCTGCCACCAGGGCCTCCATGTGGCCAGATGCAGAGCCTTCCTCTGGTCTGTTTATCTCTGCTCTCTGTTGCATCCCCAAGATAAAAGGCACCTGGGCCATAGGCAGCACTGTATAGGATTTGCTGTCAGAGCTATCTAATGAACTGTAAAGGACTCCTATAAAATGACAGGGCGCAGCTGAGAGCAGGGTCCTAAAGGACAGTAAAACAGGTGTCATGGAAAATCGTGATTCATTGTCCAAGCTCCCAGAGGCAGCTACTGGTTTCCCTGCAGCACACCACCGAGCCACACAAACTGCTTCATCAAATGACTGCTGGGACAGCCGGCACCCTTGTGGAGTGAGTGCACCACTCGCAGGACTTGCAGCGGTTCTTTCCTTTACCTGCCCTGCAGTTTGGGACCATCTGCAGGTAACAGAGCACTCCTCCCTGCCCCAGTGACAAAAGGAGTCACAGAAATTGAATGGACAATTTTCCTGCTAGACCATCCCTGGTACATCTCCATTTGGGTTGGATTCATAACATTTATAATAGAAATGAGCAGAGAAGATCTACTGCCTCTGATAAGAAGGTCAATGTCTGTCAGCCAGGCCTTATGATTTCTTCCTTTGCAAAAAAATATGTTTGGAAATGTCTCACTTCTATTTTCTCCTTCTCCGTTCATGCTAGATGACTCCTAGCATCGCTGTGTATGCATCAGGGCACCCGGAGTGTCCCCGCTCCACTTTTACAGTGACATAGAAGCATTTTCATATGCTAGAGGAGGGAGCAACCTGGTCTTCAGAATTCATACCATCATGCTTTCTCTGTCCTCCTCGGAAAATGAGGTGAGCATGTCCGAGTGAACAGGACAATGGAAACGTGTGCATGGGGGCAATGGGCTGAATGATCACTAAGATTGCACCTGCGTCAGCTAATTCTATCCTCACACACTTCGTGAAGTTGACAACCACGTTTATTGTTCTCTTTTATAACAGAGGAAACTGAGGCACAGTGATATTGTGCGATTTACCCAAGAGCATGAGATTATCAAGTGGCAGCCTGGGTTTTGAAGCTGGGTCCATCACCAAATGCAAGCCTTTAGCTCAGATCTTTCTCTGTGAGAATCAATTTGGCACAGATGCTACTGAAAGCATTTTATGACAACTGAAAATTCTTTATAACAGTTTAAGTAAGCATGTTCACATTATACACAGTGTCTAAATTGGGTGTATGTGTGTGTGTCTGCTGTGGAGATATTTCAAAAACTGAACTACAGCTTCTTTCTGAACTCTTGATTGACAGACTCTATTTTACAATTTTATTTAACTTTTTAAATTTTAAATATATGCATTTGTGTTTCCAAATACAGCCCAAAAACAAAACAAGTGGGTCCGAAAGCAGGGGGCGGGAGCTGCATCCAGCCAAAGCCCAGCCTCTCCCTGAAGCCACCTGGCCTGATGGCGTCCCCTCTTCTTCTCCTACAGCGGAGCCCTCAGGACCGAAACCTGGGCCCATCCTGCCTCCTGGGAGACTTCACTAGGATCAGGCTGTGTCCAACACACAACGCGGTGTTATTCACGTAGTAAGCGGTCAATTCCTGCCGATGTTAGTTATGACAAGATATGAGGACTAGGGAGAGAATTTCCTTTTATCTGTTCTCTACAGAATGCTATTTTGTCAAAAGCTTCCACTGAAGAGGAGATTCTATCACAACTTACAGAAAAACATACATCAGAGTATTGGGGTATTCTCACATTTAGCAGTTTGCCACTAAGTGTGACTATGGTCTTGCAGTTTTAGGGAAGAACAAGACAGATCTAAGCAGTGCTGAAAAGGCCAGCTTTGCCTTCCTGGCTTCCAGTTTCTACTCTCTACTCTATAAAGATTCCGAAAAAGACACCAGCAAAAAGGCCAGGTGCGGTGGCTCACATCTGCAATCCCAGCACTTTGGGAGGCCAAGGCAGGCTGATCACCTGAGGTCAGGAGTTTGAGATCAGCCTGGCCAACATGGTGAAACCCTGTCTCTACTAAAAATACAAAAGTTAGATGGGCTAGGTGGGTTTACTTGTCTTTTCAAAAGTTTAAGCATTCTTTACATATCCTACATAGAGGCCATTTTTGGTTATATGTGTTGAAAATATCTTCTCCTGTTTTGTGACTTGAGTTTTTACTCTCTTATTGGTTTCTTTTGATGACTCATATTTCATGGTCTTAATGAAATCAATTTTTCTCAGTCTTTTCCATTATGATTAATACTTTTGAAACATATTTAGAAATTCTTTGCATACCCAAAATTCATGAAACTATTTTCTTTAGTTATATTTGAGAGTGGCGTTATTATTATTTACATTGTACATTCAGACTTATAATATACCTGTGTGCAGTGTAAAGTAGAAGTATAAATATCCAATTGATCTATCACAATTTATTGACATTTTACCATTTTCCCAGGATTCTTTGTTGTACATCAACAAATTTGGCATCTTTGTGATACGTCAGTTACCGTGGGTCAATCTATCCTTGACTGTTCTGTTTCATCAGTCTGTTAATCTACGTATACTTTACTGTATTATTTCTTGTAGCTTTATTGTTAGTCTGGTTATTTAGAAGCTTTAGTCCTCCAATTTGTTCTTTTTCAAGATTGTCTTAGCTATTCTTGGCCTTTTAAGTTCCGTATACATTTCAGAATCAACTTGCAATTCTCCAACAATCCTGCAAGTAGATTGATGAGATTTTATTGGATCTATATTTGAGGAAAATTGCTATTTGTACCTCTCAGTCTATGAATGCTTCTTTGTTTATTTGGTCCTTTGTGTAGGCTTTATTAATGTGTCACCTTGGCTAGGTTGTAATGCCCAGTTACTCAATCAAATGCTAATCTAGTTGTTGCTATGAAAGAATTTTGCAGATGTAGTTAAAGCCCTGATCGGTTGACAGTAAGTAACAGAGGCTGTCCTGAATAATCTGGGCAGGTTTGATGGAATCTGTTAGAAGCCTTTAAAAGCAGGGCCGAGGTTTCCCCAGGAGAGGGTAGACACGTCAGCTGTGGATGAGAGCCTCAGACCTGCCACGTGCTTACTATTCTGATTGCCTTCCCTGTGGATTTTAGACCAAGCAGTCCCCATAAATTTATAAGCCAATCCTCATTTCATTTTTTATCCCTTCCAGAAGAATGAGTATGTTGTACTGAGGGGCTATGTCTTCAAATCCCATCACTGCTGATGTGTAATAAATATTTGTGGTTGCAAGTCACTGAGATATTACCTTTGTTATGCAGAAAAGATAATCGATACAATGAGCTTCCACCCTGGGACACTTCTCTTCTGCCTGTGGAGCACCTTAGTGTAGGCACGCTGGAAACAGGTCTTTCAATTTTGTTAATCTGAAAATGTTTTCATTTTACCTTCATGTTTTTTGCATTTTTATTGAGGTATAATAAGCATACAAATTGATGAAGTTTCACAGGGTTAATATACCTTAGTGGCCAGGACCCAGATGGAGAAGCCTAACATGATCAGCATCACAGAAGCACCCTCACAATGTCCTCTCGAGGTGGAAGCACCTTCCAAGTTCATGGATATCCTGACTGTTTTTATTGATTAATTTTGCCTATTTTTAAACTTGACATGAAAGGACTCATGCTGTGTGCGTCTCTTGTAGAATTTGCCTTGTTCACTAATACTTCCATATTTTAAAAATAGTCACAATACATAATTACATTAAGTTTTGTGCTTTTATTGTGTTACAAATATTTATTAATCTCTCTTTTTCCCTCTTCACCCTTGCCAGAAGCGTGTCTCTTTTTTCAACACTTGATTGTGCAGTTGGTGTTTTTACTGTTCATGCACATGCTTTTTGATGGTTGTGTATCTCTTCTGTATCAGGCACTGTGCAGTCGATGGGAATAGTTGTGACCAGGGCACTCCCTCACCCTTAATAGGGGCATGGTCTGGCGGCCACAGGTAAATAAGTGGTGTGATGATGGCCATAGCTGGTGTAAGCACAGGAGCCTTGGGTACTATATAACATGAATGCATGAAATAAACAATGAGCAGTGCTCCTTCTGAGGCAGCCCCATGCGCTTATCACACACATCTTTATTATACACCCACTGGCTGTCTGCCTCTGTCCACGCCCTGGAGATACGCAAACGTCACCATGGCCCATCCCAGCTGTCTTGTAAGTTTTACTTGGGGATGACTTACACTCAATGAACAAATAGAACAGTAAGTGAATGATGTCAAGCAGTGATGCCTGGTGTCAGTGCAGCACAGTGGAGTGCTGTGAATGGGAGGAACAGGGGCAGGAAGTGCCAAAGCTCTGAGGTATTACCCAGCTTAGTTCAGTCAGGACAAAGGGGTCCGTGTGACTGTAGCCTCATACCTAAGGGCTGGTGAGCAGCCCAGCCTGAGACTGGGGAGGCAGCGGAGACTCAGCCACGTGGGCTTTAGGGGCCTTAGCAAGGAGTTTGGTTTTCACTCTGGGTATAAAAGAAAGCCAATGCAGACTTAGAAGCTGCAGGTAGAGAAGAAAAGGAGGAGAGGGCTCAGCAGCCTTTGGAGGAAGAACAGACGTCATAGGGACTGTGACCACCAGAGGACAATGAGTCAGTCCCTTGCCTTGCTGTAGAAGTAGAGGAGGTGGTCCTGAGGAGACCCCACAAAGGCCCTTGAATGCCAGGCTGAGGATCTGGGGCTTATCCAGGAGGAAAAGGGAATTCACTGACACAAGAAATTCAAGAAAATATCATGACCCAAAGGAGGCTCTGGGTATTGATCTGAGGGTGACATGAAGCTCAGATTTAGGAGGACACTCATCACCCTGGCAGTGGGGGAAGGCTGGTCCCAGGCACACTGCACATTATATAAGACACTCGCAGAAAGAGTCCAAGGCAACACAGCCTTCTTGCTTTCAGACTTTCCAGCTCCCAGACTCACTCTCTGTGCAGCCTGAGGCATTTGGACAGAGCCACATGGGTGAGATGTGAATGGGCAGCAGAAGGGCTGCGAGCGAGGGCACAGGGGTGAGAATGTGGCCCTACTTTCCTGTCTTGCACTGAGGTCCTAGTTGTTGCTCACTGGTGTCCCTCCGAGAGCAGACAGCACAACTCTGTGCCCCACAGGGCTGGCTCCTGAAGAGGCTGGTTGATGGAAGCAGTGTGAGGCAAGGGTGGGGAGTGGAGCAGAGGTGTGGGAGGGGCCTCGCTGTGGATGACTGTGGGGCCCGAGCGAGGAGGAGTGGGAATTATAGGCAGTAGGGAGCCCCTGGTGGCTGTTGAGCAGGAGTGGGCATGGGAAAAATGGATGTCTTAGGGACATTTTCTTGGTGGTGGTAGGCAAGATAGCTATAAGAGCATCATTTTGATAATGGAGCCAGGAAAGTGCAGTAGGATTTTTTAAAGTCATTACATAGAAATGTAGGTCTTCATTCAAAAGGGATTATATAGATATATGCATATTTATGTTTCTAAATATGGAGGAAGCATAGTGTCTAGAGGAACATAATGATACTTTTGAGTTTTGGTCAGAAAGATATTATATGGCTCTAAATTGCTTCTGCATATGTGACCATATTTTATTCCCATTACGGGTGTGGGAATGCAAGCAATAATCCCATTTTCAGGTGGGAAAATAAGCCAGTGTTTAAGCACCTCCCATGGCTGTAGATGGCCAAAGAGGACAGAGCCCAGAATCCTAATAGCTTCAGGTCAGTGGGGCTGATTCTGCCAAGTGGTCTCTGCTTTCTTTACTGGCTTGTCCAATAGGAAGTTAAGCCATCGTGGAGATGTCCTACATCTCAGCTGTCCACTCCAGTATTGTTAAAGAAAAAAATCATTCAGGGATGCTTGTTAAAGCACAGTCAGGCTGACTTTATTCAAGGGGAGCTATTGTCTATCTAGGAGCAGGGACCACTGTGATGGGGCTTCTCGGTGAGGGTCGGGAGAGACTGGGCTCAACTCTGAAAATGGCAAGGAAACATGGTAATGTATAGCCAAGGAGCAGGGTGGGAGGCCCTGTGGGTGGAAAATGACTAGTTGGAAGCATCAGGAATAAGGGGGATTCTGGCTAAACCAAACTAACAGGACTCTTGGTGAAGACAGGCCAGGGCGCTCAGGCATCAGTGGTGGGATGGAGGGAGGGGATGAGGTGCCAGATTAGACACAGAGGGTGCTCGGATGATTAGCTGTTGGAGGGGGCGATTCTAGCTAAACGGACCTAGGAGGGTTCCTGCTAAAGTTGGACAATGCTGAGATAAACACGGGGATCTGAAAGTCAGGCCTCACTGAAAAAGAACTCGGGTAGCTGGAACAGAGTTTGGTCCAGGAGAGAGCCTTTGTCAGGACCCACTGGCTGCGTATGGCTTTCATAAACTTGAAATGTGTCTGGGGAGACAAAAGAGTTTTTATTTTATTTTAATATAATTGATTTAAATTTAGATGTGAACACCTGCATGTGGCTGCTGGAGGCGTCCTGAGCCACTGCCTCGGGGCCTGGGCACTCGGCCCTGCTCTGGGCTACTTGACTGTGGCTCAGTCAGTACTTGGGTTGCTTTTCTTAGTGGCCAGAGAAGCAGCCTTATACTGGGGAGGTGGGGAGAGGCAGCAGGATGTTGCTTCAGAGTCTCTTTCTTTCTTTTTTTTTTTTTTTTTTGAGATGGAGTCTCACACTGTCGCCCAGGCTGGAGTGTGATGGCGCGATCTCGGCTTACCACAACCTCCACCTCCTGGGTTCAAGCGATTCTCCTACCTCAGCCTCCCTAGCTGGGATTACAGGCACATGCCACCACACCCAGCTAATTTTTTGTATTTTTAGTAGAGATGAGGTTTCTCCATGTTGGTCAGGCTGGTCTTGAACTCCTGACCTCAGGTGATCCACCTGCCTCAGCCTCCCAAAGTGTGGGGATTACAGGCATGAGCCACTGCGCCCAGCCACTTCAGGGTCTTCCAAGGCAAATTTGATGCGTTAAAAGTCTCCAGTCACTTGGGGTTGAGCAGTTCTGGATTAAACAAAGGTAAAGGACTTCTTTACTGCAAGACTTGTTTGAGTCTTTTCTGTGCTGACCCTCTTAAAGCCCTAAGGGAAAGAGACTCAGGAAACCACATTTCCCAAATCCAGTGACAATAACACCCATTTTCGCAGGACGCAGAGTATACGAGGAGGTATATTTTGGAAGTCTCTGGCTTCAGACTAAGAAAAATGTGACTGAACCCCTTATTGTCCACATGACCTTGAACTACATCTTCACCTTGCTGGTCTTCAGTTCTTTACTCACAGAGTGTGCTAATGGCATCTCTCAACTCAGAGGGTCTCTGTGAGGATGGGCCAGGCTGCGTGGTTCTGGGGGTGACTAAGATACTGTCCCAGTCTTTGGTGAGACCCAGCAGCAGTTAATCATGGAAATGAATGATACAGAGAAGTCTAGTTCTAACAGAAATGGCACAGAGCCTGCTGTGGACATCGGGGTCAGGACTTCTCCCTGTACCTTCCTTCTGTCTGTCTTACCTAATGCCCTGAGGCTTCCTGAGTGGGTCTGCTTTTATACAGCGATGCTCCAGGGAGCAGTCTGCCATTACTCCTCTGTGGTGCTTGCAGACTTCTGGTGATAGGTCTAGTTTTCCTTTGTCTGGTATATAAATTGATGTAATTGGTGATTTTTAATGTGCAGATGTTGGACAGGATAGGGACAACTGTTGATAGAGAAGGACAAACAACATGATGCCCCAAACCCTCAATCACTGAGTTTCTAGAAAGGGGTCTCTTCTGTTTTTATTTTTTAACTTGAGTTATTGCAGTTTTGTGTTTAGCCTGGAGGGCTGAGGGACAGGACACGGAGCCAAAGAGGACTACTGCAGAGCCCTACAGTCTGATGGCCTTTGCCTTGCTGGGTTTTGAACTTGCTTGGAGCTTGTTGCCCTTTCTTTCTTTCCTACTCCTCCCTTGGAATGGGAATGCCATTCTTGGGCCTGTCCCGCCTTTGGATTTTGGAAGCACATAACTTGTTTGGCTTCAAAGGTTCACCGCTGGCCAGGAATTTTGCCTGAGGATGAATGGTGCCTTGAGCCCTACGCACCCCTGACTTAGGTGCTATATGGACGAGGCTCTGGCATTAGGCTCCAGAGCTCATGCCGGTGCGAGTTTAGACCTTTGGGGCTGCTGGGATGGTATGAATGTGTTTACCTGTGAGAAGGCCATGGATGTGGAGGACCACAGGGAAATGTTATGGACTAAGTGTTTGCATTCCTCGCAAAATTCTTATGTTGAAGCCCCCAGCCCCCAGTGTGATGCTCTTTAGAGATGGGGCCTTCAGTAGGTAATTAGGGTTAGATCAGGTCATGAGGGTAGGGCCTTCGTGATGGGGTCAGTGCTCTTCTAAGAGGAGGCTCCAGAGAGTTCTCTCTCTCTGTCTCTCTCACTTTCTCTCTGCCATGTGAAGGTACAATGGGAAGTCAGCCATGTGCAAGCCAGGAAGAGGGCCCTCACCAGAACATGACCAGGCTTGTACCTTGATTGAAGACTTGCAGCCTTCAGAAGTGGGAGAAGATAAATGTCTGTTGTTTAAACCACCAGACTGTGGTACTTTGTTACCTCAGTCTGAGCTGGCAATGACGCCCACCTGGGACCCTGCTTTCTCTTGGGCTGAGGTTGTGTCTGCTGCTGGTCTCCAGGGCCAGGCAGAGGCCTGACGTGCAGTAGGTGCTAAGCTAGTGCTGATGGGCCCCAGCTCCGGGGCAGCCTGCACATTCCAAACAGCACACGCTTTTTAGTGCCTGTGAGCTCATGTCCTAATAGAGCAACTGATTAGGAGATGGCTGTTTTTGAGAGAAAGGGCAGAAAGACAAATAGATTTGTTTTACCTAAAAAAGAATCTTCTCCTTTATAAAAGACGGGAGTGAAGTCCAGGGATGAGAGGAGGGAGAAGAAACTCCTGAATGCAGAAGGCAGGTCCGTGCCTGTCAGGAAGGGGAAGGTGAAGGAAGAATGAGATACTGGTGGTGTGGGGCTCAGATTCCAGCCTGTTCTCCTCTGGGGCTGCCTTCCTGCCTTGTGAGGGCTGGAACTTGCTGGCTGCCCTCATTCCTCCACCTGCTGTCCTGGCTACAAAGTGACTTCCCTCACTGAATTTGCTTTCCTCTCACTCTGAAAGAAACCCTCTTCCCTAAGAGTGCCAATCTGGTGAATTGCTGGCCAGAGATTGCTAAGACCGCAGTGTGGACTCAATCCATAAAAACGAGTCTCCAAGGACAGCCCTATACTGTGGAGGGGAAGAAGAGCCTGCCAAGGAAGACACTGCCCCACACCAGTGCACAGTCTCCTTGAGCAGCTCTAGGGAATAAACCCCTGGAGGAGAGGGCTTCCAGGACCCGTGCCTCAACAAAGCCTCTGCTGCCTCATCAAAATGCGAATTGGTGTGTCTGCAGCAGTCCACATCCCAGAGACATGAAGGAGTGGTGACAGTCAGCGCCCCAGATGATCAAGGTGGCCTCAGCTGGACCCTGCCCCCACACTCAGCCAAAATGAAAGCAGAAGGGGAGAAACTGTGAAGTTGAAAATCTACTCTCCTCGGGGCAAAAGTTCTTGAAGCCTCTGCTGGGGATGCAAAGAAGAGGCAGCCTTGCCATGAGAGGTGTCACGGCCTCCAGCCTGCAGCCCAGGAAACCATGCTGCTACCTGCCCACTCAGCAAAAGTTGTCATCATTCATGATTCTACAGAATTTAAGAGATGAGGTGGACCCCACCTCCCACTCAGGTCTCTCCAAAGGTTTCTCAGTAGTTGTGGCCAGATTCGTCATCATCATCGTGGCTAGGCAAAATTTAGAAATCTGAGTTGGGTCAAGTTTAATAATACTTACAAATTATCATGGCCCTGGCTCTATATTAGGAATTCCTGATAATGGAAAAATAGGTATGTATGAAGGCAGGCTGTGTGGTCGTGGAAAGAGTCAGTTTGTCCCAGGTTCAAATTCAAATTCATTATTTAATTAAATGTGAAGTCTTCTGGAAGACGCTCAACCTCTGTGAGCCCCAACGTCCTCATCTGTAAAATGGGCTTGTAGTCCTGCCCCATGGCATTTTTGCACAAGTTAAATCAGGTCTAGCATGAGGACATTCCTTTTCCCCACACAATACTGGTTCACACATTGAACTTGGAAGGTAGCCCATTTGTCTGAGGCAGTAGCATATGGCTGGATTGAATTTTAAACACTTTCAAGTAAGATTCAGAATTCATCCTTTTTAGTGAATTAAAAAAAAATCATGACAGAGCAAGTTCCAGGCAACAACCAGGATGAGCCCTTCTTTCAGACCCTTCTTACAGATGTCAGATGACAACAGCTCTTTGTTAGGCATTTTTCTAAACCCAAACAACCACTGCACACCAGCAGCACCTAAGTTCAGAATCATACGATTACTGCATGTAAGAGGAGCCAGCTCTGTCTTTGAGTCAGGAGGTGCTTTTTCAACATATAAGGTACTAAACGTATTCCCCTGCTGCTCCCTCAGTGAAACAGAATGGCCATCCATGGAAGAATCCTCAATGTAGAAGCAGCTGTTTCAGTGAGAAGACCCTGCTTTGGAGTCAGAAGCGCCGTGATCAAACACTGGCTTCACCAGCTGCGTGACTTTGAGAAGGTTGCTTAACATCTCTGATCCTCTGTGCCCTCAATAATCAAATGAGGCTGAAAAGGACTCCCAGGCCTGCTGTGAGTGTTACATAAAATGATGGATTAAACATTTGGGCCTAATACCTGACACATAGCGCGCACCCAAAGGCACTCTTACTTCTTTGATATACCAGTGACGTTATTTTAAACATGTATTCCTGTGCCGAGAAGGGGCCCAGAGAGAGAGGCCCAGAAACGAGAGCTGCGGTCTTGTTTCTGCATCCCTGGGCATGCCTGCATTTGTGTGTGCAGACTCGCTTTGCTGCCTCGTGCTCAGCTTGCGGAGTGCTGTCATTCTATCCTAACTTCTTGCCACCACCCTGCCTGGGTGAAGGGGGGATTCCCTAGAGGCCTACTATGTTTTATTGGTCGGGTTCACAAAACCCAGTAATAAATGGTCGTATGTTGATGATGAGGCTGCTGACAGACTCATGGAGTGTGGTAAGGAAGCTGCCCTATCCTAGCACCCTAGCATCCTGGCAGACCTTTGAGGGCACTGGCACCAGCGGTGGGGGTGAGAGTCCTGGTCGGAGCCCCCTTGCCTTGTGTGATATTTGGAAGGCACCTGCTCCTTGGAGCCCAGTCCTCACTTGTAAAATGGGAACATGATGCTTCTTATTTGCTGCTCTGTATGGAGTGGATACATAAGACTAAAATGCACAGACAATCAAACACAGGTGTTCTGTCCCCTGTCATCAATACTGGCCTTGTTCTGAGAGTCTTCATATTGTGAACACGAATGATGGAAATTCTAGGAGAAAGAATAACCCATGATTGGTACTAAAGCCACTGTGTTTCTGTCCTGGGAAGGTCTCCCAACTTTTACTTTCCTCTCTTTCATCCCAGAAAGAGAGACTTTTGTGAAATACTAGGCAATAGGAACACATGCCGGCTCTGCCTTGTTTTGTTGTTGTTTTCTGAAGGACAATCTATTATTTCTTTAGATTAATAGCAATAATACTGATGATAATGGCAATAATAATAGCCGTTTATATTTCTCGAACACAAGGTGCTAAGTAGACACATTTATATTACATAGTACCCTGGATAGTAGTGGTTACCATTCTCATTTCACAGATGAAAAAAAAAATAAGTCTCAAAGATGTTAAGTGGCTTAATTCCAGGCTACTCAGTAGGTGAATGGCAGAATACAAATTCAAAGCTAGTCAGTTTGGAGACAAAGCCCGGTGAACTTTCTTCCACATTATGTGGTTTATTTACAAGGACCTTCCTTTTGGTCTGATACTTCCAGCATCCTGCACAGGGTCTAATCCTTTCTAAGAAGGTGTTAAATGAGTGAAGGAAGGAAGGAATGCATGCCTGAATACATCAGTGGCTTAATTCAAACTCATTTGCAACCATGACTCATTGAGAGACATACTTTTATTTTCTGGCCAAATTAACATATTTTTCTCCTGCTTGGCTGTGTGTTCCATAGGGACAAATGACTGATGAGCAAACCCACTTTTTATGCTTCCAGCAGCTCCTGCCAGGCAGGGAGTCAGCTGTGCTCATCTGGCTCTTAGAATAAGTCCTACCCCGAGAGCTGAACTCAGACAGGAGGCAGGAGCACAGACACTTCCACGTTGCTTACCTCTCTTGCAATGTGTGCAGGAAACTGGGAGATTAATACCCCATGGGGCGGTGACAGGGAGAGATAGAGGCTCCAAGGCAGGCACGGTAACCGGATTGCCCCAGGGCAGCAGGAGCTGTCTTGAACTGTTCCTCCTGCTGGAGGACTATCCTCCCCTTGCAACGTTGGCTGAGCAGCTGGTGGCTTTCTCAGGGCTCTCTTTTGTTAAAATCAGGAAAACAACCCAGATTCAAGCATGAACATGACTGTCTTTGTGAGAGCTTCCCACCTAGGGACCTTTCCCTACCTTGAGAGAGAACAGAAAGACCACATACAAAGCGTCTGAGGTGCTCGGTGTGGAGGGGGGCTGCGTACACAGGAGTTTTATTATTGACCTTCCAGTGAAATTGAACTGGGCCACCTCCCTTCCACTGCTAGAATGCTGTGAATCCTCATGGTACAATTACACTCAGCAACTTGCTCAAGGTCACAGTTAGGAGGCGACCCAGCCTGCCATGGAAGCCCAGCCTGCACCCCACCTGCGGGTTTTAGACTGACCCAGGGCTGCTCTGTGCAGGGTGCTTCCCTGAGCATGTTATGTAACAATCTCATTATCCAGCCACAGCAGGCCTACTTTCACATCGATTTTATGTGTGAAAAGACTCAGGCTCAGACAGGTAGAAACACATCCCAGGTCACAAAGTTGGCAAAGGTGTGTGCCCAGGTGTGTCTGAACTTTTCACCCTGAGCCGTCGTTTGTGACTCTCTTGCTGCACTGCGCCCTCCTGCTGCAAGGTGAAGAGGTCTCTAGGCTCAACAGCTGCTGGTGCAGGGACTGGTCTCTGCGGGGAGTTTCTCGTCTACTTAGGAAGCCTGACCCATGAGCTCCTTTTGGTTTTCCACACGGTCTTCACAAAGATCACCTCAGAGCCCTGACTGCAAGTCTCTCTGAAAAACTCATGGCTCTTGTTGCCCCACTTTAATTAAGAGACAACCCCAGAGGCTGCTGAAGCATGGGCCATCCATCTTCTAGAATAAGCCACCAGCTGAAGGGGTAAGGGGCTGAATCAAAGCCTGAGGGTCAACCCAGAGAGAATCTGCCTTTCAAAGTGAGAGCCCTGCTGTTCCAGGATGGGGGAAACAGGGGTGTTGGGTGATTTTACTCAGAGGTGCATGTGCTGATCTTGACAGATAGAAACATGTACTTCTGTCTTTCTCATTTTGACAGTGAGTCACAAAACAAAACTGTGTCTTCTCCTCTTTATCTGTATGCACACTATTTAGCAAAGGGCTGGACACAGGGTGGGCGTTTCCATTAATGGCTTGTTCAGTAGTAAAAACCAAATTTGTCTCAGGTCATTCATTCATTCATAAAATATTAACTAGGTAATCAGCTAAGAAATTGACAGTAAACTGAAAGTTGTTGTTAAAATTGTCATGCAAAAAAGCAATGATTCTTCTTGTAGGACACAGCCTGACAGAGAGACAGCCAATAATTAAAGAAGATACTTAAGTGTATAATAGAACAAGGCCCACCAGGTGTCTGGCCTACTTGGGGGATCAAGGAAATGTTTGTTAAGAACATGACTGTTCCGCTAATGTCTGACTTAATTAAGTGAAGAGGGGAAAGAAACATTCCAGAGAGAACAGCATGTGCAAAGGCCCTTTGGCAGGTGGGAGCAGGTGCTTAGGAAAGACTCAAAGATGGTGTGTAGGTGGAACAGAGAGAGGGATGGTGCCCAGGAGGCTGAGGAGGTGCAGGAGGGAAGGGAGGGACCAGACAGAACCTGTATACTCTGTTCATGAGGTTGCTTTGTCTGCTTTAAAAAAAAATCTTTAACTGGCTTTATCCATGAAAGTGCTTAATGATGTTAAACACTTTAAAGTGGCACAGCATGTTCACTGGCATTATCACGTGTGTGTGCTTATTTTAAACATCATGCTGTCTGCAGTTGGAAGAGGTCAGAGAGGGCTTGAGGAGACCGCTTTAAAGACCTGCCTCAGCAGTCCAGGAATGAAGGAAGGTGGCTTGGACCAGGTGGAGGTGGTGGTGGCAGTGAAGAACAAAGGAGAGATTCGTATGTTCAGGAGGTAAAGCCACAGTTCCTGTGCAGACAGAACCTTGGCTGGTGCAGGGTTCTTGGCTGCCCTTTTGAGCAGCTCTGAGGCAGGGACAGAGTCTGCTCACTCAGTTCTGGTACCCAGAATACCAGCTCTGCCCTCTGCATAGTTGTGGTGAAACATTCACATCAGGGAGAATTTCTTACTGGAACAAAGCACTGCTGTTTGTCAAGCTCAAGTTTCCTTTCTTCCGCTATTCATTTTTCCAAGGCCCAACTCAGACCCTCTCCTTCCGGGAACCCTCTGCAGCCATCACAACCCTTGGTGCCTGCTCTTGCCTCTGAACTATGTGAGAGATTCCAGGTTCACTTCTTTGCAACTCACCTCAGCCCCGAGAGCTGGAGCAGCCTGGGGGCAGGGCACGGTCCTGCCTGGGCCTCGCTTTCCTCTTTTGTCAAACGAAGAGGAAGGACCAATTTTGCTTAATGTCTGCCTAGCTGTGCAGTTGGTTCTTCTCATGACAAGTGTGCACTTTGAAGGCCCTGTGGAGACTCGTGTGCCCTTCTCTCTTAATCTACCTTTTGAAGGCGTGCCCAATTCCGTCATAGCTATATCTCCTTGTGCATCAACCATGGCTTACACTCCTTTGCACACCTCACAGTGGGTGCACAATGAGCATTTGCTGATTTGATTTGATGTGATTTGATTTGACTTGACTTGAATGTTGGCTTCAAGGCCAAGATTAGAACCAGGCAGCCTGGAAAAAACTGCCCAGTCATGACCTGACCTCTGGCTGTCAGTTGCTGCTGTTGGGATGTGGCATGAGCTAAGTCAGCAGCAGAAAAAGATGCGGATGGTATGAAGTGGGGTTGGGGGTCGTACCTGAGCTGAGATAGGCAGAGGGGAAACGGCAGGCATCAGCCCGTTAATTTTATATTTAGCTTTATAATGCATGCACATAGTTACTCAATGAAACAACACTGGAAAGATCATGAGATAAAACAGCAGATTCCACTGCATCCCTTCCCAGCACCAGTTCCAATATTTTTGGCTTTCTTCTTGCACTTATAGTCATATTCTGTAACAGAGGCTGGCACTACTGCTTCTGTGTGCATCCGTTTCACAAGTTTTTGTTGCTGCTGCTTTGTGTGAGATTCAGATTCAGCCCTCTTGCATCTCCCCGACATCTCTCTCCTGCTTCTTCCTCCCACACCCCAAGGCCCCCATCCTTCCAATCCAGTCCATCTCCTTTTTCATTACACCCATGCTCACTGTGCTCCACACTCCTCCATCTCATCTAAAGTGTGTTTAGGTGCACAGGTCATGGGTCCCAGGCACCAGTGCAGAGGGAGAGCTGCCTGGGAGAGTCCTGCAACAGAGAGGAACTTCATCCCTGCCCTGCCTTCCCTCACATTCTGTTGAGGTTTTGGGCACATGTCATTTGGGAGCTGGGGACAGTACATTTTTCCCTAGGGACAGATATTATTTGGGTTAATATTCTAAGCACTGGGGAATATCTTTTTTCTTCCATTTTGTGAGTATAATGCCAATATTTTGATATTTGCATATGTTCTATTTAGTGGTCATAGTCATAAAAATGCATCCAGAGGTTATGGGCTGGATTCCTTTGGCTTTGGGCTTGATGAAGGAACCAATCACATATCATTTCTGGTTGAAGACAGATCATGTTCCAGCTGCTGAAGAACACCAGTACTCTCTAGGCACTAAGAAATTGTCAGGGTGATAAAAAATATGTGCTATAAATCTCAGCAGAATTGGAAGTAGGGGAATGCCATAAAATTCTTAGGACATTCTGCTTCTAGGGAGTTGTGAAAGGGACTTTCCCCTATTTCTCTAGATAAGTAAAATGAAAAATCCTGGGCATTAGATAGAAAACAACATTTCAGGAAGACTTAGAAAGGTGGGAGAAGAAGGCAGACTGGCCAGGCACCTCAGCATTGAGAAACAACACATTCAATTTGTAAGGATTTTCTTTTTTACTTTATGTATCTTGTGGAAATCTCAATGGACAGAGAAACAAAATAAAATGACAGATTTAAGCCCCAACAAATCAGTAATTACACTGAATGTAAGTGGTCTAAATGCACCAATTAAAAGATTGGCAGAGTAAAAACTGAACAATGCTCTTCTAAATAATTCATGGTCAAAGAAAAATTCTCAAAATAATGTTTAAAGTAACACACTGAATTGAAAGAAAATAAAAATACAACATATCCAATTTGTGGGACACAGCCAAAGTAATGTTGAATTGGAAATTTAAAAGAGGAAAAGGCAAATATTAATAATCTCTGGTCTCAAGAATCTAGAAAAAGAAGAACAAAATGAGTCCAAATTAAGCAGAAGGAAGGAAATAAGCATAAAATAGAAATCAATAAAATTAAAACAAAGAATGGTGTCATTATAAGATAAAAGAAATTGACAAATATGTAGCCAGACTGACAAAAAAAGAGAAGACACAAGTTACTAATATCAAGAATGAAATGGGATATTATCAAAGGGATGACAATGGAATGCTACAAACAATTCTACACACATAAGTATAAAACTTACACTGGACCAGTGCCTCAAAAACACAAATCACCACAATTCACCTGATACAAAGTAGAGTTTTAACAGTCCTATAACTGTTAGAATAATTGAATTTATCATTTAAAAACTGCCTCCTGTTTGCTGCAAATCCCCAGACTCAAATTGTTTTACTGTGAAATTCTACCAAACATTTATGGGAGAATTAATTTTAATTCTACACTGTACAGATGCTAAAAGAGAAAGAAACATTCCTCAATTCATCCTATGAAGCTATTGTCACCCTGATACCCAAACCAGACAAAGACAGTAAAACAAACTTAACAAAACCCAAACTACATACCAATATTTCTCATGGCTATAGATGCAAATATATGTAGCAAAATATTAACAGATAAAACTCAGCAACATAGAAAGAATCATACCATGACAAAGTGAGGTTTATTCCAAGGATGAGGAGCTCGTTGGTATTTGAAAGTCAAGCCATGCAATCTATCATATCAACAAACTAAAGGAGAAAAATTATATGATCACATCAATCAATGCAGAAGAAGCACTTGCCAAAATTCAACACCCATTCTTGAAAAAAAAAACTTTCAGCAAACTAAACATAGAATGGAGCTTCCTGAAATTGATAAAGAACCTCTTCAGAAGTCCTATGGTTGACATTTATTCTTAGTAGTGAAAGATTAGAAGTTTTATGCCTAAGATTGGGAACAAGGGAAGATTGTCTGTTCTCGCCACTCGTATTTGTGACATCTTATGCTGGATGTTCTAGCCAGTGCAATCAGGCAAGAAAATGAATTAAAAACCAAGCAGATTGGAAAGAAAGAAATAAAATTGTCCCATTATGCAGGTGACATGATTTTCTCTAGAAAATCCCAAGGAATTTACAAATAAACACCAAGAACTAGTAAGCAAATTCACAGTAACTAATAAGCAGAATCACAGACAAAATCAATCGTATTTATACATACTAGCAATGAACACATGGGGACCAAAATGACAAATACAATCCTATACATCTAACAAATAAATGAAATACATCTAACAAACTATACATCTAACAAATAAATGAAATAATTACCTATAAATCTAACGAAGTAAATATACCTGACTACATACTAAAAGTCATTCACAAATCTACCTGACTTACATGCTAAAAACTACAAAGGACTGATCCAAGAAATCAAAGATGAAAGAAGGCATTCACTTAGAAGATTCAACACAATAAAGATAGTAATTCTTCTCAAATTGATATAGAGGTTCAAAGCCATTCTTATCAAAATCTCAGCAAGACTTTTTTTGTCAATATAGGCAAGGTTATTCTAAAATGTATATGGAAAGGCAATGGAACTAAAAATAGCTAAAACAATTATGAAAATAGTTAAAGTGGAGGTATCAGCGTAGCTGATTCCAAGACTTCTTATATAGACTGTTTGGTCTTGGAGAAGGGATAGACACTTGGAGGGAGAATAGACAAATAGATCAATGGGACACAGTGGAGAACCCAATGTAGGCTTACACAGATATGCCAAAGAGATTTCTCACAAAGGTGCGAGAGCAATTCAAAGGGGGAAATTATAGCCTTTTTAAAAAATAATGTTGGAGCAATTAGGCATTCATAAGTCAAAAAATGAACCTAAACCAAAATCTCACATCTTTTGCAAAAATTAATGCAAAAGGAATCATAGGTGTACATGTAAAATGTAAAATTATAAAACTTGAGAAAAAAACACAAGAAAATCTTTGGGATTTAGGGCTCGAACTCTTTAATTTTACAAAATGTAAATTTCTGGGAAAAACTGATAAATTTGGATTCATCAAGGTTAGAAACTTTGGCTCTGTTAAAAAAAATAACCTGTCAAGAAGATGAAAAGACAACCTTCAAAGTGAGAGAAAATATTTGTAAACCATAAAACAAGTAGTAATTAGAATATTTAGATAACAGTCAAAATTCAACAGTAAAAAATACAACAAAACAATCTAATTATAAAATGGGCAAAAACCATGAAGACAGATTTCACCATAAAAAATATAGATGAGGATGGTTAACATCATTAGCAATTAGGGAGATGCAAGCTAAAAGCATAATAACATACCACTACTTACCTATCAAAATATCTAAAATAGAAAATAGTGACAATGGGAAATGTTGTCCAGCATTTTGAGAAACTTGATCACTCTTACATTGTTGGTGGGAAAGTAAAGTAAAATGGTACAAGCACTCTCAAAACAGCTTGAAAGTTTCTTAAAATACTAAACATACAACTATCACACAACCTGGTACTGAACTCCTGGACATTTATCCAGAGAAATGAAGACTGATGTTCACACAAAAACCTGTACATGAATGCTTCTTTGTATTACTTTATTGGTGATAGCCAAGAACTGGAAACAACTCAATTTTTCTTCAATGGGTGAATGGCTAAAGAAACTGTAGTACGTGCATGGGCTACTGCTCAGGAACAGGGGCATCGTGTGGACACATGCAACCACCTGGATGAAGCTCTAGAAAATTATGCTGAAACA
This sequence comes from Gorilla gorilla gorilla, assembly GCF_029281585.2. NCBI lineage: Eukaryota > Metazoa > Chordata > Mammalia > Primates > Hominidae > Gorilla > Gorilla gorilla. The sequence goes on from NC_073235.2 coordinate 30,559,984, forward strand.
TCCCTATTCCAAAATGTCATATACTACATTAATATAATATTCTTGAAATGATTATAAAATGTAAAGACAGATTAATTGTTTCCAAAGTTAAAGAGGGGATGAAACTGGGAAGAAGGTGGATGAGGATGAGGAAGGGCAACCTGAGAGGTCCTTGTGGTTACGGAAACGTTCTTTATCTTGACTGCATCAGTGTCAATATCCTGGTGGTGATATTATACCATAATTTTGCAAGATTAGATTATCAAGAGAAACTATGTGAAAATGCACTAGATCTTTCTATATTACTGCATGTGAACCTACAATTATGTCTAAACATTTTTAATTAAAAAATTCTGTGAACATTAATTTCAGAACAAAATTGGATTTTGGAGGTTGATGTAGTTATATCTTGTTTGAACTTTAATTTCTTCTGGGAACTTCATAATGGGAGAGATTTTATATTTAAATTTGGAGCAGCTATCAATATGTTGTTGGCATTTTGTGATTGGAATATCTTACTTTTTTAATATTGTTGGAAAACTTTGATGAGCTATATTGGACAGTGTGGCTGGACATAATTTGGAATGGGAAACAGAAAAGCAAATTCATTTTTAACCTTGAGAACAGAGTATCCTTGGAGTCTACTTCCATTCTAGAGCCTTCTGGGGACAAAATCCACAATAGCCATCAGCAACCCTGGGAGGAGTCCACAAAGGAAGGTTGGCCTCATGTATGATGATCAGGACTGCCTCGAAGACCACATGCTGGACTGATGATACGATTGATGGTTATGACCATTATCTTAAGAAATAAAAAATCTGGCAGTTATTGAGGGGTGGGAGTTGGGAGTCAGGAGAACCATGTGAAAGCAAGGCCTGCTGGGTGGAGGGGATTTGACTGGCTGCTCTGCAAGTTTTGGAGCAGCAGTTGCACAGGCTCGACTCAACCCTTCCTTTCCCTCAAAAAAAAAAAAAAAGGAATGGCAGTCTCTCTTCCTCCACACCACTGAAGATTCTACAGGGACAGCCCCTCAGAGAGGCCCATGGTGGTGGGCACGCTAGCAAGCACACCTGGCTAACTAACCTCCACCACATTCTCCTCTTCCTCTTATCACTATCTTTCAGTTGGTTCTGAATTTAGTTGGGAATAAAAGGGGGTGTTCTCCACTGAGTTCCTGGAAATCTCAGCTTCCTTTAGTCAGCAAAATGACTGAGCATCCACCCTGCATTGGTTATTGTGCCAGGAGATGAGATCCAGCTCTGTATATAGGACCACAAGCACCATAGGGGCTTCAGTGAGAATTTTTCTAAGATCAAACACATGGACCCCAAGCCTTCTATCATAGTAATGTTCACTGCATATGTTCTTTCTTTATATTCATGACAAATTGTTTGCAAAAATGGTCATAAGAGCTTCCTTCCCTTTATCCACCCTTATGTTGTCCCATCCTGTAACAACATAACAGGTATAACAACATCCTCACACAGATAAATGTCTAGTTATAAAGTGTGATGGTTTCCTTGAGAGTAAAGCTCAAAGGAAACAAGAAGATCTTATTGGTGTTGAAAGGTTGGGGTAAGCTTTTATACTAGGCTAAGCCATATAACTTGCTATCCACAGAGTCAATCGCAACTGGCTTATAAGCAGAGATTTGAAAAATGCCCACATATTGGGGCTCTTTCTTGCTACTGTTAGAAACCTGTGACTGCCACCATGAGAGCTTGACTAGTCTAATGGATGGTGAGAGACACAGGGACAACTTGTTCCCATTGCCTCAACTGACAGGAATAGGTGAGTGAGACCACTCAGTCCAGCCTACCCAGCCCAGACCAGCAGAGCTCCCAGCTGACCACAGAATCATTGAGTAACAACAAATATCCGTTACTTTAAGTTACTAAGTTTTGGGATGGTTTGTTATGCTCCAAAAGCAAATTGAGATGACTGTTGTTATGCATTTGTTCAAGGTGTTAACTCTTGTTGCAGCCAGTTTGTGGCTTTACCCTAACATGTCAGAAACCTTCAAAAGTGACTTTAATTCCCCATGCTATCAACAGAAAAAAAAGTATTTGATATATAAGCTCCCACTGTTTTTTGTTTTTGTTTTTTTTTTTGAGAGACGAAGTATTGCTCTGTCGCCCAGGCTGGAGTGCCATGGCGCGATCTCAGCTCACTGCAAGCTCTGCCTCCCAGGTTCACACCATTCTCCTGCCTCAACCTCCTGAGTAGCTGGGACTACAGGCACCCGCCACCACGCTTGGCTAATTTTTATGTATTTTTAGTAGAGACGGGGTTTCACTGTGTTAGCCAGGATGGTCTCGATCTCCTGACCTCGTGATCCTCCTGCCTCAGCCTCCCAAAGTGCTGGGATAACAGGGGTGAGCCACTGCGCCCAGCCCAACTCCCACTGTTTTATATTCAACCATTGACTGGCTTCCCATGACTCTGCCACTGGGGTTCTACCATTCTCTATGGTAAAATCCCCCATCGAAGGAAACTAGGATTCCCCCCTTGCACTTCCGAGTGCAACTCTTCTTTGGCAGCTACCAAAGCCAGCACCATCACACTGCAGTGACAAGACACTCACCCTCGCCACCGCAATTCTCTTTCTATTGATTTTCTTGTAGAGAGATTTTGGTCACAGCCCACATTGCCCATAAAATCTTTACGTCGTCATTAACACTGCAGAATCTTAGAAACTCAGCTTTATTTAGTGCTATGTTATGTACTGTGCAGAGGTGGGGGCTGTCGAGGCCTCCAGAGGTGTTGCAGTGAGTCAGGCTGGCTTGTGTCCAGAGCACCCACAACTATCCCACTCTTTTTCTCATTTCTTCCTCTGCTGTCTCTGGTGGTTGTTGTTTTTTTTTTCATACTCACATTACTGGACTTTTCCACACTGTACATCACTGTGAGTCCCCTGGGGACAGGAACTCTGTCATATCCATCTTCATTCCCCACCTTCCAGTGCTGTATATGGAGTGTGTCAGGTGTAGAATGAAAGTTGGAAGCCTGCAGGGTTGAGTTCAATTCAACTAATTCATTCCATACATCTTTATTGAGTTTGCACTGCATGACAGACACCAGGTAAGCATGCCATCTGGAACAGTGAACAAGATAGACATGGTCCCGTGTCCTCATACAGATAAATGTCTAGTTATAAAGTGTGATGGTTTGCTTGAGAATAAAGCTCAAAGTGAATAAGAAGATCTTATTGGTGTTGAAAGGTTGGGGTAAGCTTTTGTACAAAAGGATTTCAGCTGCTTACGGAAGCAGGGATCATCTAGGCTTTGCAAGCCTGGGATCATTGATGAACATGGTATTCTAGCAACAGTGCTCCCTGGAGTAATGCAACTCAGTGACTCTGAAGCATAGGATGAGGGCTTTCCAGAAAGAGGAAACAATATGCGACCATCCATAGGTGGAAACATGCTGGACTTAAAAGGAAGCCGTATATCAGGAACATAGTGAGGTCCGCCTCCATCCAATAACCACTTCTTTCATGTTCCTGTTGTTTGTAAAGTAGGGTGCTACTGGAGTTTCTTAGACACTTGTACTCTTGGAAACCTGTGCTGGGAGCACAAAGGTTATCTCTGGGCTGAAGATGTAGGTGAGCAGCCGTCGGCTTATAGATGGAAGGAATGGGAAGAGGCAGAATCAACTGGATGGAATCTGCAAGTGAGATGCGAGCTGTCTGGGGACAGAGCCCTCAGGAGGATGAACAGCTGAGTACAGGCAGAGGCAGAGGAGCTCAGGAGGAAGGAGAAGGTGTTGGGAGAATGGCGAATGACATGTCTGGAGGATGAAGAGGCCCAGGTCAGCGGGGTCTCCCCTGTTGTGTGGCTCCTTCTGCTCCCCTAACTCACGGTGTGGCCCCCCTGATGAATTCTCATCTTGTGGTGGATCTGCTTGCTTGTCTTCCTCCCAGCCCTCCATAACTGGGGCCATGTCTATACACTTCCAACTCTGTGAGCCCAGCCCAGATGCTAAGCACAGGATAACTTCTGGCTCAGCAGCCAAGGACCTGAGCGAGAAAGCTCAGGACCCCCTTGACCCCCAGGAGCCTTCCTCATTCCTGCACTTACACTCACCCTTCTCACTCCCAGCCTGGGTTCAATGCCCTTTTCTGAGTTCCCTGGATACACAGTGTATCTCCATTATTGTCCTTATGTTGTACTGTGCACTCCCCCAGACACAGACCCCGAGCCCAGGATTTTAGAGCTAGTTGTTTATCTGGGTAGTATAGGGATGCCAGGAAGGAAAGATAGCCAATCAATACAAGTCAGACAACACTGGACAATTAAACTTGGCCAATGCCATATACTGAGAGTTTTCCCAGCCAAGGGATGAGGGAACTGAAATATTTACATACTGTGATAGTTAATATTAGATGTCAACTTGATTCGATTGAAGGATGCCTAGATAGTGGTAAAGTATGGTTTCTGGGTGTGTCTGTGAAGGTGTTGCCAGAGGAGATTGACATTTGATTCAATGGACTGGAAGAGGAAGACCCACCCTCAATGTGAGTGGGCACCATCTACTCAGCTGCCAGTGTGGCTAGAACAAAGCAGGTGGAAGAAGGTGGGATAAGCTGGCTTGCTGAGTCTTCTGGCTTTCATCTTTCTCCTGTGCTGGATGCTTCCTGCCCTTGGATATCAGACTCCAGGTTCTTCAGCCTTTGGCCACAAACTGAAGCCTGCACTATTGGCTTCCCTGCTTTTGAGGCTTTTGGGCCTGGACTGAGCCACTACTGGCATCTCAACTTGCCTATCGTGGGACTTTGCCTTGTGATAGTGTGAGCCAATTCTCCCTGATAAATTCCCTTTCCTATATACATATATCGTAGTAGTTCTGCTCCTCTGGAGAATCCTAATACACTATCAACTCCTGACACTCACTGGGTGAAGGTGTGTGTGTCCGTGTGTGTGTGTGTGTGTGTGTGTGTGTCTCTGTGTGTGTGTGTGTGTAGAGCTCTTCTCATTGTGGGCAGTGTGACCTTATATAATTCCGGAAATTGCTGCTAGGCAGAGAAATGAAGATCCTGGAAGCTGCAGTTCACTATGCTCACTAAAATTGCTAAAGTCAGAGAAACATGGGTAGATCACAGGTAGAATCTACCTCAACTTATCACAGAGAGAATCTATCTGTTTATCTATCTATCTATCTATCTATCTATCTATCTATCATCTATCTATCTATCTATCTGTCATCTATCTAATCTATCTATCTATCTGTCTGTTTGTCTGTCTATTTATGCTATCTATCTATCTATCTATCTATCTATCTATCTATCTATCTATCTATCTATCTGTCTATCTATCTATCATCTTTCTACCTGTCTGCCACCCTCTATATATCTGGATCTAAATTTCTTGGGCCTATCCCATGTCTGGTGCCTGGAAAGAACACGAATGTGGAGTGGATGAATAAATTTATAAATTAAATAAGGCAAGGCCACTCTGAAGGGTTGATTTCATATGTCTTATGCTCTGGAAGTCTAGGGAAATTTGTAGGGCTTTTAGGAGGATGTATAGAAAAGCAATAAACTTTTCCCAAGGAATTTTTCCTATATGATTAAGAAAGAAAGAAGCTTTAACAAACACATATTTGTTACTCAATTTGGCAATTCAAACATCACCTTTCAAAATTTTCATCATAATATTTCAAAAGTCAAATTATCCTGTAATATTTATTCAGAAAAGAGTATGCCCTTTCCCCTCATTTCTCCCACTTCCTCTTCCCCAGATGCAACTGATTTTCTCTAGCTGTCCTGCTTCTGTTTTAATGTTGATGTTTACCTCCGTCTCTAAATAAAACGCCTGCAGTACTGCCTCTTGACTGTTCAATTTTAGGCATTGAGGATTGACCATTCACTCTATTAGGTGAAGATCTGTTTTATTGATCTCTAGTAATGGATCTTACTCTGTTATTGATCTCTTTCTTCACTTCTACTCCACACCTTTCCCTTCCATCCCAACCCAAGTGGTATGATAGTAATTATGCCATTGCCATTGCCATTTAAACCATGATTGCCTTTTTTCCTCTTGTTTCACTAGTTTTTTCTTTTCCTTGGAGTATATATTTTCCTGTTTCTCTTTTTTTCCCTCTATCTCTATTTTCAATGAATTTATCACAAATTCGACCAAAAATTCCCTTGAAATGTTCAAACAAATCTGTTGTCTGTTGATCTTATTCTCATGAGGAAGCCTGGCCCAGAGTGCTCTGATGGCTCCCTGTCTGTGTAGCCGACTCCAAGCCTGGTGCTGGTTGTCACTCCTGTGGTCTTCCTTTCCTCTGATCCTGGGGGTGTCTTTCTCTCTACTGTTGGGCTCCACTTTTTCAAGCACTCCAATATTCTTCTTTCTTGCTTTACTCTTGCCTTATAGAACAGATCTTCCAGTAGCTTCCTGACAAAAAGTGCTTGGGAGATAATTTTTTGAGACTGTGTCTCACGAAAAAATTACCATGAGTTGGCCTGGATGCGGTGAACAGTGAACACCTCTACATTCCTAGTGGGAATGTAAACTAGTACAGCCACTATGAAAAACAGTGTGGAGATTACTTAAAGAACTAGAAGTAGAGCTACCTTTTGATCCAGCAATCCCACTACTGGGTATCTACTCAGAGGAAAAGAAGTCATTATACGAAAAAGATATTCGCACACACTTGTTTGTAGCAGCACAATTTGCAATTACAAAAGTGTGGAACCAACCCAAATGCCCATCAGTCAATGAGTGGATAAAGAAACTGTGATATGTATATATATATATGATGGAATACTACTCAGCCGTAAAAAGGAATGAATTAATGCTTTCGCAGCAACCTGGATGGAACTGGAGACCATTATTTTAAGTGAAGTAACTCAGGAATGGTAAAACAAACATCATATGTTCTCACTTATAAGTGGGAGCTAAACTATGAGGATGCAAAGGCATAAGAATGATACAATGGGTTTTGAGGACTCAAGGAAAAAGGGTGGGAAGGGGATGAGGGATAAAAGACTACAAATTGGGTGCAGTGTATACTGCTCAGGTGACGGGTGCACCAGAATCTCAAAAATCACCATGAAAGAACTTACTCAGGTAAACAAACACCACCTGTTCCCGAATAACCTATGTAAATAAAAAACATTTTTAAAAAACTATAAAAATTACTAACTATAGAAAAAATTACCTATTTTACCCTTATATTTGAGTTTTAGTTTTAGAATATTTTTTCAGAATTTAAAGGCATTCATTTGTTGTCTCCTGTCTTTTAGGGTGGCTTTTGAAAACTCAGATGACATTCCCCTCCTTGATTCTTCATATTTCACCTTGTTTTTTGGCCTAGAATCTTATTGAATCTTTTCTTTGTCCTCCATGTTCTGAAATTTCATGGTGATGTGCCCTGGTGAGTGTCTGATTTTATCACCGTATGGGCTACTCCATGGGCCTTTTCAAACTCAACATTTGTCTCCGTCAGCCTGAGGGAATTTTCTTGAACTATTTCTTTGATAATTTCCTCCTCTGCATTTTCTCGTTGTCTTTCCTTGCAGTTCTCACTTTCATACACTGGATGTGCTGGGCTCTCCCGGCTTCCCAACTCCTTCATATTTGCCATTCTGTCTTTTGCTTTCCTCCTTGGAGAGTTGCTAAACTTTATCTGAGGAAACTTCTATTGTATTTTTATTTCTGCTATCTTATTTTTAGCTTCTAAGAGTTATTTTTTCTTCCCTGCATATTCCATTTTTATAGTATCCTACATTTTCTCCCTAAATATGGTATCTTCTATTATATCTCAGAGAATATTTTTGATGGTTTCTGTTTGGTGGTGGGGCTGTTACCCTGCATGGTCACCCTTTCCTTTAACTTTTAAGTCTGTCTTAGCTTTGGTCTTTAATTTTCGTGTTAATCACATTCCTCAAGCTTCTTATGATCTTTGGTTTGCTGACGACATTTAAAGTGAGGCATTGAGAGGCTGCTGGAAGGCACCAGAACATGCATGAGGCTCTCTGATGAAGTTCACTGTGAAAGAAATAGGCCACTTCCTTGAAGATGCCCTGATGTCCATATCTTTAAGTCTTTCTCTTGGGCTGGCCAGATTCTCTAGAGAAATGTACTCTGATCAGTGACCTGGAACATGGAGACCTGGCTGGCAGGATTCTGGACAGTGTAGGAAAAAGGGTAATGTTGCAATGGGGTCTCAGTGTCCACCATGGGATTATTTACTAAATCCATTTCAAAGCAAGACAAGAAAGAAATGAGTGTGAACTAAGCGAATCCAAGAAAGCAGATTCCTAAACCAGTAGCAGAAAAAACAAAAATTGACTCTGGATATGCAGGCAAACCCCTAGAAAGCTCAGGGTTTCATAGAACAAAGTGCCTGTAGGAGTAGGATGAAGGCAGGGCAAGAGGACTGACACACAGCGAGGTGACACCATGGCCTGCAAGGGCCTGCCATGTCCTGGCAGAGGGCTGGAGGATAAACAGGGGGGCAAAGCCCATTCCCCTGCAGTCAAAGACACCCATACCCTCAACACCATAACCCTCTCCCCTTGGCTTTACTTAGCTCCTCGCTCCTTCCCCATCCTTATGATGGATGATGTGGTAGCTGACGTTAGGCTCCCTGAGGTCAGCTCTGGGACCAGCCTAGAGCCTAGTGCTGGGTAGACCTTTAGAGACTGAGTATCTTCTTTCTAACAAGTGGCTTGCTGATATCTACACCTACTGAGTGTTGAAATGTCTCTGCTATGTGCCTGTCTGGTCCATGCTCTTCCTCTTTTCTTAGAATCTGTCCATTCTATGGAGTGCAGTGTGTTAAGTCGCTGGTGTCTTCTGACAGATAACGCAAAGGGAAACAGAATCGCTGCCATGTTTCTGACGTGGAAACATGATCACATATGTTTTACTTTTTGGAGGAAAGATCATGAGGCCAAGCTCACTCACCAATGTGCAAATTTTTAGTTATCTTAAGAAAGTAAGCCAAAATAAGAATATTGAGGCTTTGCTATATTTGCTAACATTATTCTAGTATCCCAAAACGCAGGGGCTAGTAGCCCTTAGTGACTAACAAATGATGTAATGGCAAAAGCAATACAGCAAACCCAATTTCTCTTTTACAGTTTTAATATTTAACTCTTAAGTTTTTCCAAAATAAGCGCGATGGACTGAGTATCTGCATCTCCCAAGATTCCTTTGTTGAAATCCTAATCCCCAATTTGATGGTATTAGGAAGTGGGGTCTTTGGTAGGTGATTAGGTCATGAAGGTGGAGCCCCCCATTCACAAGGGGGCTCCACCCTCATAAATGGATTACTGTCTTTATACAAGGGACCCCAGAGAGCTCTCCCATCCTCTTTCCGCTTGTGAGATATAAGGAGGAGTTAGTTGTCTGCAACGTGGAAAAGGCCCTCACCAGAATCCAACCCTGCCAGCACCCTGACGTGAACTTCCAACCTCCAGAACTGTGAGAAATAAATTCCTGTTGTTTATAAGCCACTCAATCTATGATACTTTGTGATGGCAGCACAAAGCACCTAAGACAATATGTGACAGCAACCTGACCTTCATTATGTAAAAATTGCCATCATTATTAGGACCCTTTTGCAAGACATACAAAAAGCCTATTTTTGCCTTTTCTAAAACTCAGTCTTAGCCTTCCTAAATGATACATTAACAACTCAAAGCTCATGGAGATAAAATATTACAAATGCAGTTGTAGTTTATGAAAAATTCTGTTTTCAATCTCACTACACAAAGCTTATTTCTTTTGCTTTAGGAAAACTTATATTTTAGTATATAAGTAATGGACATAGCAAATATCTAAATCCCAAAAGGTATAAAGAAAATAGCAAAAGACATTCATTATTTCACGTCTCATGTAACTGCTAGTGGCATTTTGAATTTTTTAGGCTCTCTCAAATGTATATGTTGTGTTTTTAACATCAAGAATGATTCAATAAGAACAATTTTTTGGCCTGTTTTCTTTTTTTAATCAACAGTATACCAGTCCTCCACATCAGAGGTTATTTTTCTTTCTTTCTTTTTTTTTTTTTTTTTTGAGATGGCGTCTTGCTCTGTCACCCTGGCTGGAGTGCAGTGGCACAATCTTGGCTCACCACAACCTCTGCCTCCCGACTTCAAGCCATTCTCCTGCCTCAGCCTTCTGAGGAGCTGGGTCTACAGGTGCACACCACCATGCCCGGCTAATTTTTGTATTTTTAGTAGAGACGGGGTTTCACCATGTTGGCTAGGCTGGTTTTGAACTCCTGACCTCATGATCCCCCCACCTTGGCCTCCCAAAGTGCTGGAATTACAGGTGTGAACCACCGCACCCGGCCCCAGATGCTATTTTTAACCATAATTTTTAGCCGTTATTGGTTTAGTAGTTCCCATGTTGGATGTCCAGGGCACGTAATGGTTGTCAGTACTGTAAATGATGCTGCCAGGGACATCTATGTGCATCCACCTCTGCCTGCACCACTGATGTTTTCGTTGGTGTAGACTCCTAGAGGTGAAAATTACTGTTGCAGAGATGAAGGGTATTTATGAGGTTTTGATGCATGTTTTTGAATTGATTTCCAGAATGGTTATACCAGTTTATTCTTCCCTGAACAAAACCTCCAGATAGGCAGCTATAAAGCACTTGCATCTTGGTGCTGATGACAAGGTCCGCCTTCCCCACCCTAAAGAGCCCACAGCAGACCATATAAAACCTTCCTGTCTGCCTGTCAGACTTTGGTCAGAGTTAGGATATGTGCAATGTCTGGACTCTTGCCAGACACAGCCTTAGAAGAGTTAAAGTATTTTCTATTAAAATGTCCTGTATTCCACATTCCAGTCTGTGCCTCTTCCCCTTCCTCACCAAATAAAGTGGCCTTATGGCTTCCAGAGCCTGTGCAGGTGGACTCCGAAGCTTCCTGAAGGGTGGACTGGGATCCCCGAAGTTTCCTTCACTCGTGTGTCCATCCATCCATCCAGCATCTCCTCAGGGACAGGCAGGACGCCAGACACTGGGAAAGATGATGACGAAATCTCAGGCCTCACAAGCTCTCAATCTATATGAGGAGACAGGTGTTTAACAGGCAGGCAGTTGTTTAACAAGGTCCTTGGCGGTTTCTGCTATATGAACAGACCATGAATGTTTATTGCCCTGTGTTTGTATATCCTCTTTCATGGAATAACTTCAGCAGCAAATGATCATTCACTGAGGACCTGAGCGCCCAGGCTTGACTCACTTATTCCATACTAAAGGAGGCCATTGTCACACCCATTTCACAGAGAGGGAAACTGGGGCTCAGAGTGGCAGCCAGGGTCATCTATACAGCATTACCTACCCAAACAGCTCCTCTCTCTGGTGCACCTGGTGGTCACCATCTCAGGGACTTTCCATGGAGCTCAAGCAGGGTTAGGCTTCATGTAGATTAATTCAGGCTTTTAAGGTCAAATTAGAGTGCAGTCCACCTGGTGGCAGCCCCTAGAGTTGTGGGGGTGGTACATGTGGGCAGGGTGTCTGGGGCCTGTTTCTCACCAGGAGGAGTCTGGAGGGGGCAGGCTGGCTGGGCATCCAATGGCAGGGGGTGAGGGCACTGGGCTGCTGCAGAGCCGGGTGCATCCCACCTGCTTGGACAGCAAGAATGTGAGAGTTCCCCATGGGGCCTGTAGCTGCTGTGGAAGGTGGGCAGGCTCAGAGGTCTTGGAATGCCCCACCTAAGCCGCGGCCCAGGTGAGGGGCCTGCGGGGCTGACCATTAGGAGCAGCAGCTGCAATCGTTGTTAAAAAAGGCAGGAGGTGAAGGAGCTGCAGTTTGGAGGCCCCAACACGAAGTCTCTGAAGACCCTACTGGTGGTCTTTGCACTGAGGCCGCTTACAAAGGTCCCAGGGACACATGTCTTTGTTCTTGTCATCCAAACTGCAGGAGGCAGTGAGAACGACAGGAGGCCAGGCCTGAGTAGAAAGTAGTGTCGTCTGGTTATGTGATTTCTTCCCAAGGAACATGACTTGGTAGAAGATGGAACTGAGGAACTGACTGAAATCACATCTTTCTTTCTCCGTTGAGTAGCCAAGAAATAGGAAAGTCTGCAAGGTCAGGAGATGTGCCCAAATCTTAACTCATAGGTGGAGCTATGCTTGAGATAATGTTTCACACACTATGTCACTTAAGAGGAAAGTAGTTGGGCCAGGCATGGTGGCTCATGCCTGTAATCCCAGCACTTTGGGAGGCCGAGGCAGGCGGACCATGAGGTCAGGAATTCAAGACCAGCCTGACCAACATGATGAAACCCCGTCTCTACTAAAAATACAAAAATTAGCCAGGCATGAATCCCAGCTACTCAGGAGGCTGAGGCAGGAGAATCACTTGAAGCCGGTGTGAGGTGAAGCCAGCCAGACTTCCTGGGTTGACTGGGGACTTGGGGAACTTTTCGGTCTTACAAGGGGATTGTAAAATGCACCAATCAGGACTCCGCAGCTAGGATTGTAAAATGCACCAATAAGTGCTCTGTAAAAACGCACCAAACAGCGCTCTGTAGCTAGCTAGAGGTTTGTAAAATGGACCAATTAGCACTCTGTAAAATGGACCAATCAGCGGGACATGGGCGGGGACAAATGAGGGAATAAAAGCTGGCCACTCCAGCCTGCAGGGCAACACGCTCAGGTTCCCCTGTGGAAGCTTTGTTATTTCACTCCGCAATAAATCTTGCTGCTGCTCCCTCTTTGGGTCCGTGCCAGCTTTAGGAGCTTTAACACTCACTGTGAAAGTCCGAGGTTTCATTCTTTAAGTCAGCAAAACCATGAATCCACCGGCAGGAACAAACTCCAGACACACCAGTAGGCAGAGGTTGCAGTGAGCCGAGATCATGCCATTGCACTCTGGCCTGGGCGAAACAGCGAGACTGCGTCTCAAAAAAAAAACAGGAGGAAAGCAGTGGTGATTCCTTGGTTAATTTATTCAATTATTAATTTATAAACCCACATTGATTAAGTGTCACTTTCTGCCTGACAATGCAATAGGGGAACACATTGCTGTGTAAGCCCAGCACACGGGCCCTGCCACCGAGAGGCCCAGGCCTAGGAGGAGACACCTTGCCATCGATGGAGCATATTAATGGTGCTCTATGAGATCGTGAATACTCTACATTCTTTTAGAATAAAATATAGTACTCTTACCATATTATGTGTGATTTTGTTCCGAGAAAATGGCAAAGCAGTAATAAAGACCTGCTTCCCATTCAGCCTGGACTTAATATTAGGTTGAACCACATAAAGTTGCGAGTTTTGCAGGTGGAAATGGTCAGATAGTGCCAGTATCAAATGGTCCAGACCCAGCAGCCAGAAACATCCCTGGACTGTCTCCTCCCGGGGCAGGACATAGATGCAGGATCCACTGCTCAGTGTTACATTCAAATCTGTACGTGAGAGTTCCTCAAATGTGAGATCGTCCGGCATTTACAGACACACAGGAGCTCTGCTGTGCCCAGGCTCCCACTTCAGGAGAGGAAGGCTATGGCTTCAAGTTGGCTGGAAGTTGTGCCATCTCCCATCACCCTTATTAAAGCAGGAGATTAATAATCCATGGCTCCTTCCACACACGTAACCAGAATGGCAGAACCTTAACCCCTCACTGATTCCTTTGAGATTGATCTCCACAGCCTATCCATCAATGTCTTTTGTTTACTTTTGTTGTCTTTTGATAGCTAAAGCTGGTGGTTTTTGACCACCTTAAAAAGAGCAACATTTATAGAATAAACCTAGCTCAGCTGAGTTCTTAGCTAAGGCTTGGCAGTCTCTCTGACCTGTTTCTGATTCAGCTCAGCACCAGCTAGGAGGCAGGCTTATCAGAGCACAGCTAAAACACATTTCCATAGAACATTAAAAGTGCTTAAAATGGGCTTGCCAAGTGGCTTCTCCCCATGAGCCTGGAAGGTCAGATTTGGTGGGACACAGCCCCTGGCTCAGCCTCGTAGAGGTGAAGAACTCATGGCTACAGGGCCAGGGTCTCCAGTTTCCATGTGTTCAGACCTGGCTTGTCAAAAACAAGTCTCCTTGGGCAAATCACCTTATGTAGCTTCAGACTTAGAGTTTACTAAGCTCAAAGCTTGTTTATTTTGTACATGTTGAAGTCTTCAATGTTTCAAGCTCTACTCCAGCAAGATGAAATTGACGTTACCTATTAGCAATGTGTTCTTTTTCTAGAAAAAAAGAAAAATGGGCTGAGCTGAAAATTCGGGAGGAAGGGAGAGATGAGTGGCCAGGGCATTGAGGGCTGCAGGTACCTGCACAGAAGCGTCTCAAGAGCTGAATGTAAGGAATCTCCTCAATGTTGTCATGCTTCTGTTGAAAACCACAGTGAAGCAAACTCTGGAAGAACATTGCAAGTGGGCCAGAGACTATGAGGGCAAAGCCAAAGGCAGATTTAATTAGTGTTTTCCCTTATGGGATATCTGTGCAAAGGAGTTCACCTGAGGCATGGGCACCCTGAGATGCATGCCATGACCTGCACATCACTCCATGAACTCACTCCTGCCTTTGCCATCAGCTCCAACATGCTCCTGCTCCTGCTGACTATCTGCCTGCTCTCTACGCAGCTCCCTCAGCACCCCTCAATGAGTCTCAGCCCCAGAATGCCCCACTCCTGCAGGAGAGCATCTCTGTCCAGCCCCCAGACAGCCACATCTCTCCCAGTTGAGCTGTGCCCTACCACCTCTGATACCTCTAGCAGCTTTTATCATGTGGCTCCCTAAGGATTTGCCACCTCACTCTGTCTCTGTGGTTATGAAGTCCTTGGAGACAGGGACTCCCTGTTACTCATTTTTATATGAATCACACAAGTCTAGCCTATTGTGGACAGACAATACAAATGCAAATTTAAAAATACAAATGGAAGCAACAACACAAACCCTTCTACCAGTACAATTTGTAGGGATTGAGGATTGGAGTCCCCTCCCTAACATCATCCAGTCAGCAGCTGCACCCCCTGCTCTGTGCCAGCTGTGGGTCTGGCCCCGTGGGAGCCCAGGGAGGACAAGACACTCAGGCTACTGGGCACCTTGTGATGAGGGAAGTCCTTTAGAAAATAGGACAGGATTGGCATCAGGCAGACCGTGTTGCTCTTGAGATAGAATCTGAATCATGCGAACAGACTTGAGTTTTAACACTTGAGGCATTTATTTAGTTTAGCCAAGAGAACTGTCTTAGAGATGATGTCAGAGTTGTGTGCCCTCCTTTATTCCACAGGCAAGCGGATTCTCCTGTGCACCAGGTGCAAGGTGGGGCATGGCTGCGCCCAGGTGAGCCTCTGCCCTGCCCCATGGAGATGCAATAAGGACGCACCTGTGTTGTATGCCAGTGCCAGCCAGTGTTGCCAGGCAGAAGACATGCGAATGGGGGGATAGAGAGTAACTAGGGGTGTTGATCCTAAAAGCAAGGTCAGATGGGAGCCCCTCTGCTGGGGGACACTGGGTAGAGTGTGAACAAGGAGAGGCATGGCCCTGGAGAGGATGCCCAGGCAGGTGCAGGTCCTCCAGGGAGAGGCTATCCAGGGACGGGTGCAGGGAGAATGGGGGCCGAGCCCGGGGTGAGGGAACGAGGATGTGAGGCACGGCCCTGTGGCTGTGCAGTAGGCCAAGACTGCTAATTTGGAGAGAGATGGGAAAAGTTGAGAAGGTTTTAAGCAGAGGAATGACATGGTCTGACTTACCTGCAGGCTCCTGTCCTGGAATAGTGTGAGGGGCCAACAGCACAAAAAGGGAGAGTGACCAGTCGGCCTCTGCAGGAGTGGGGCAGGTGGGAAGGAGGACTCCAAAGAGTGCCAGAGGGACCCTCTGCAGCACCCAAGAAAAAGAGGAGCCAAGAACAATTTTGGGACCACCATGGTGGACACTGGTGAGGGTACAGGCATTGGGAGCTCAGGCTCAGCCTCCCTGTGGCAGGATTCTGTGGCCTGGCGACACTGCGAGGACCCCATGACCTGGTGATACTGCGAGGACCCTGCGGCCTGGAGATACTGCGAGGACCCCGTGGCCTGGCGATACCGCAAGGACCCCATGGCCTGGGCATACTGCAAGTGGCTAACTTGGGACACGAGTGGCTGTGGGCCGGCCATACAGTGGAGGCAAAGTCCACAGTCTTGCTAAGTGACTGAACATAGAAAGCAAGGGCAAAAGCAGGATGAAGAGTGACCCACAGGCTTTTGGAGAGAGCAATTGTGTGGTGTTCCACAAAGAGGGGGAGCCCCTCCTGCAGCCCTGGTTGGTGGTGTCACAGCACTCAGCATAGGATGCTGCCTGGAGGTGATTCAGCTGAAACTCCACTGGGTGTGTGGCCTCCGAGACTACACCTGGCTCTGCTTAGACAGGCAGTGATGGGGTCTGGACGGGTCTCCAGGGCTCTGCCCAGCCTGTCTGCCCAGGCAGCCCACTGTCCTTCCAACAGGAGGGTTGGGAGGATGGGTGACAGTCACCTAACAAATGAATTGAGAGGAGGGAGGTCCCTTCAAAAACTGGTCCAAATTCTCATCTTTATTTTCTCCTCCCACTAATTTCACCTAAGTAGGCAGCAGAGGGGCTGAGTCTTCTTTGTAGCACCCCACTCTTGTGGTGTGTGAGAAGGTGATGGAGCACGTGTCATAGTGTGTCAGCAGAGGTACACAGTTTCTGAATTGAAGCATTTTTTTTTTCAGACAATGTCACATCAAACACACAAGTAGGTCTCAGGGACAGAGTACGTCCCCAGGGCTGGGCTGAACTGACAGTATTGCTCTTGCAGTATTAGCCGTGGAAGCCTGGCCAGGGCACCAAACTTAGTTGAGTCTTTGTTTCTCTATTTGTCAGAGTACTTAGCTCAAAGATATCCTGGCTACCTCACAAATTGCTGCTGTTTCCTGTAATTTTATTTTGTGAAGTAAATGCAGAGAGGTGCTGGTGTGGCTATCACATCGGCATGCACACAGGAGGGGATGAGTAGGGACTGGCTCTTCTATCCTCCCTGAGACTCCCCGTGCTCTGGGGTGTGCAGGGCTGTGCATTAGGTCACCTAGCTGCCAGCTTCCATGATTCTCCCTTGCACCTGGGTGAAGGTCTTTGGGTTTTTCTGCTTGGCACTACCTCTACTTCTATTCAATACTTCCCGCCATGTTCAGCTTGTGAACTTATGAGACAAAAGTAGGCTCAGTTGCTTTGTTAGAGTTTTGGTGTCAAATAAGGCCAATGAGTCACAAACCATCTATAAAATGAGAGAGTAGTATCTTCCTCAGAGGGTGAGGTTGAGGAGCTTGAAAAATGCGGAGTGCAGCCCTTGCCACTTCTTAAGTGCTCGGTTTAATCAGAGAGAGAGAGAGAGAGTCTGTGAGAGAGAGAGAGAAAAGAGAGAAAGAGAGAGGATGAGAAAGAAAAGGAGAGAGACAGAGAGAGGAAGCAAGGATGAGAGAGAGAGGGAGGGGAAGGAGGATGAGGAAGAGAGGAGAGAGGATGAGAGAGAAAAGGAGAGAAGTGTGATGGCTCATGCCTGTAATCCCAGCACTTTAGGAGGCCAAGGTAGGTGGATCACCTGAGATCGGGAGTTTGAGACCAGCCTGACCAACATGGAGAAACCCAGTTTCTACCAAAAATACAAAATTAGCTGGGCGTGGTTGTGCATGCCTGTAATCCCACCTACTCGGGAGGCTGAGGCAGGAGAATCTCTTGAACCCGGGAGGCAGAGGTTGTGGTGAGCCGAGATCGCACCATTGCACTCCAGTCTGGGCAACAAGAGTGAAACGAGAGAGAAGATAAGGGAGAGAGAAGATGAAAAAGAGAGAACAAGGATGGGAGAGAGAGAGAGAGAATGAGGGAGGGAGAGGGATATTGAATATTTGGACTGTCTGTGTGTTTAGAGATAACTTTTACTTGTTGAACAACTGACGGGGCATGTTGCTAACTTCACTAAAATCCCATGAAGGACCAATGAGCAGAAGAGGAAGCCGAAGGCCAGTAAGATCCAGTTCTTTACGCAAGGTCCCAGCGCCAGTCCGTGGCAGAGTTGGGATTTGCTCCCCTGGCCCTTGTATGACTGTGGAGTCCCTTCCCATTACTCTTTCTAGTTTGCTGTGCTGTCACTCCAAAGGCTGATCTGATGGGGTCCGGCCAGTGAGAGAGCAGTGCCCAGGAGCCTGGGACACAGGACAAGGGGCTGTGTCGAGGGAAGCAGCTGAGTTTGAGAAGCGTACACAGACTGGAATGAGGTTAGGGCTTCCGAGCTGGGGCAGTGAGCCAGACAGGGGAGAGTGCAGAGCAGGATGCAGCTGGGAGTCTGTCCAGGCAGTTGGGTGGCATCAGAGGTAAGTACAGTGGTGAAGATTGCTTTGAGGGCATCTACACCCTCCCCGCCAATCTGCCGCTGAAGAACACAGAAGGAGAAGATATGGGAGGGGAAAAAAGGAGAGTTCCAGTTTGGATGAGTTGGATTTAAAATGTCTGTGAGGTGTCCCAGTAGATATGACCACTTTCAACTGGGGACGAAGTCTGAAGCTCAGGAGAGAGGGCTGGGCTGCAGATACCTGGGGGAGGGCACGATCCCTGGAGCCTCTGGCTCAGCTCAAGTCATCAGCCTGTGCCCTGGATAAGATTCCCAAATCCTCAGTGTGAAACAGGGCGCATGATCTTGTGGGGTAGAGTGAAGTCATTCATGTGAATCCCTTTGAACAGTGCCTGGCACATGTAGTACAGTCTTTAAAAAACAAACAAACAAACAAACAAACAAAAAACAAAGAAAACTATTGTGTATACTTGAGGTTTACAACATGATGTTATAAGGATACATAGATAGTGAAATTGTTACTATAGTGAGGAAGATTAACATATCTAATATCTCACATAGGGGTGTGTGTGTGTGTGTGTGTGTGTGTGACAAGAACAGCTAAAATCTACTTATTTAACAAAAATCCCTAATGCAATACAGGTTTATTTGCTACAGTCTTCATGTTGTTCATTAGGTCTCTGAATTTGTTCATCCTACATAACTGCTACTTTGTATCGTCTGACCTACATCCACCCTCTATCCCTCTACCCTGCTCTCCCCGCTTGCCCACCGTAACCACTATTTTATTCTCTATCTCTATATGTTTGATTTTTAAAATTACACACATAAGTGAGATCATGCAGTATTGTTCTCTCTGGTCTGGTCTATTTCGCTTAGCATAATGTCATCCAGGTTCATCCATATGTGGCAAATGGCAGAATCTGCTTTTTTTTTAAAAAAAAATAAGGCTGAATAATATTCTATTGCATATCTATACAACATTTTCTTTATCCATTTGTCCATCAACAAACACTTAAGTTGTTTTCTATCTTGGCTATTGAGAGTAATGCTGGAGTGCAGATATATTTATGAGGTGGTGGTTTCATCTTTTTTGGGTATATAGCCAGAAATGGGATTGCTGGGTCATATGGTAGTTCTGTTTTTAATTTTGTGAGGAACCTCCATACTCTTTCCCATAACGGTTGTACCAATCTGCATTCTCATCAACGGTGTACTAAGGTTCCCTTTTCTCTATACCCTTACCACACTTGTTATCTCTTATCTTTTTGATAATAGCCATTCCATTGGCTATGAGGCGTTATCTCCTTGTGGTTTTAATTTGCATTTCCCTGTTGATTAGTGATATTGAACACCTTTTCATCTATGTATTGGTCATTACTATGTCTTCTTTGGAAATATGTCTTTTCAGTCCTCTGCTGATTTTTAAAATCATGTTATTCTGCTACTGGTCATAAGAGTTCTTTGTAGATTTTGAATATTAACTCCTTATCAGATATGTGGTTTGCAAATGTTTATACCTAGTCAGTAGGTTACCTTATCATTTCACTTATTGATTTCTTTACTGTGTAGGAGTTTTTCAGTTTGATATTGCCTCATTTGTTTTCGCTTTTGTAGCCTGAGCTTTTGGTGTGATATCCAAAAAATTCATTGCAAAGACCAGTGTCAAGGAACATTTGCCCAATTTTTTTCTTGCCAGAGTTTTATGGTTTCAGATCTTACATTTAGGTCTTTTATTTATTTCAAGTTTATTTTTGTGTATAGTGTGTAACAAGAGTCCAATTTTATTCTTTTGCATGTGAAAATAAGTTTTCCCAGCATCATTTATTGAAAAGACTGTCCTTTCCCTGTTGTGTCCTCTTAGTGCCCTTGTCAAAACTTAGTTGACCATATACGTCTGGACTTATTTCTGGGCTCTCTAGTCTGTTCCATTGGTCTGTGTTTCTGTTTTTATGCCAATTCCATACTATTTGATTACTATGCCTTTGTAATATAGTCTTAAATGAGGAAGTGTAATGCTTTCAACTTTGTTTTATCTTCTCAGTATTACTTTGGCTCCTCAGGGTTTTGTGGTTTCAGAAGTATTTTAGGATATTTTTTCTTCTGTAAAGAATGCAATCAGCATTTTTATAGGGATTGCGGTGAATCTGTGTATTGCTTTGGATAGTATAGACAGCAATATTAATTTTTCAATCTGTGAACATGGGATGTCTAGTATAGTCTTAAAAATATGTTTATGAATGGAAGTTGAACTTGATGTCATGTGTGTCATCTCCAAATTTGGTAAAATTTATCTTTTTAGATACAGTGAAATATAACACCAGCCTAAAACTGTTTTGGACCAGGGCTTTCTGATTAAGACCAAGTGGCTATGATTTGGGTGTTT
Source organism: Gorilla gorilla gorilla (assembly GCF_029281585.2). Classification (NCBI taxonomy): domain Eukaryota; kingdom Metazoa; phylum Chordata; class Mammalia; order Primates; family Hominidae; genus Gorilla; species Gorilla gorilla. The sequence continues at coordinate 30,580,611 of NC_073235.2, forward strand.
ACAGATTTTACATAGTGTTCATATTCATGAGAGAGGGAAAACAAGTCACCTGAGTGGGTTATATAGGTTTGGCCTGAAAATTATGTCCTGTTCTTAGCTAGGTTGACTCTAAAATTTATAATCTAAGCCAGGACGTATTTGTGAATGAAAGAAGAGAGGGCATTTCATTAATGACCATAGCTTATGGTCAAGGAAAGGCATCCTGAAGGATGACAGCTTTGGGAAATGATCAGGGCTGCAGAGCATGTCAGAAGTCCAGGTGCCTCATCCCATGCCCCTCTTCCTCCTCCCTCCCAGCTTCCTCATTCAGCTCCAGCCGTACTGGCCCTGGAACGTGCCCAGGCTGTCACTCTCAAGCCTCAGTGCTCATAGTTTCCTCTACCTGCTGTGTCTCCTCTCCAGTTTGACCCTTCTCACCCTTCTGACCTCAGTTCTTGTATGTCTTCCTGACTCTAACACCTCAGTATCCAAAGTTGGCTCTTCTCAAGTTCTCACTGTCAGCACGCCTCAAGGTAATTCCCTCCATGGCTCTTATTGCAATAATTAGCTAATTGTCTTCGTACACATTTACATGTGAAATCTGCAAAGACAATGACTGGTCTCACCTTCATCTTCAGCACCTAAGACTGTGCCTGGAATACAGCTGCCACTCAGTAAGCATGAATCCAAGGAGTAAATAAACTAAGCAGGGCTCCACAGATGCCCCTTTGGGGATTCTTTGCCTTGAAGGCTCATTGAATCTATAATGGATTATTGATTTAGCGATTTTATGTTTTCCCATTTAAGGTCAGTGGTCTGTTAAAGAAATGTGTGTGCTTTGCATACCACCTGGAATACCAGCTGCCACCTGAAATACCCAGTTGACCCTCCCCACCTCTGCCCGTAGCTAACTTCTGAGGTCTTATTGCCTTTACGGAGCACTTGCTGATCCTCATAGCATGAGGTTTCTTCTTGGTGCCCTCCTGCCCCGCAATTTGATAATTTCATTTGCATTTGCCCATTTCAGAGTGTGTCTGCCTCTTCTATTATCTAGATGCTCCTTGAGCTCAGGGCGCTCCTGGCACAGAGCAGAGCTTAGTCCCTCCGTGGGTGTGTGAAGGACAGGCAGGCTTGCGTACATATGCCAGCAGCCAGGGACACTGATGGAGAGGGGTTTGTAGAGGAAGACCCAACTCCACAGGGGATGCATTTGAGCTCATATCGGTTGCAGATGCCAGATGCTAATGGTGGAAGAAAGTTATTCTGAATAAAAGGGCAGTTAACATTCTGCAAACATTTTCTATCTCAGACATGCACAGAGTAATTTTGATGAAACGTGTTGGTTTACTGAACCTTTGGTATTATGCACATTCACAGAAACACATTTGGACTTGGGTCTGCCTTGGAGGACTATTGTGGAGGAACGTAATCAAATCACTTGTGAACTCAATATTGCTTTCCTGTGGACCATTTAGATGTGGCTTTAATAAAAATGCTTTTTCCCCCTCTCTAGCAAATCATTTCTGTGTGCAGTCATGAAATGTTGTTGCACTCCTAGTTTATTGCAGATTTAAATTACTTGGATTATTCTGTTGAACAGTGGCTCCCCAAAGCACAATGAATCAAATCATTAATTACCACTCGAGTGTGTGTGATCCATTGGAAAGCATTAAGCTCCACTCAGGAGCTCATTTCGTGATGATGACTTCTGAGTCAGTCCCTGGGGCCCCAGATCAAATAGAAACTCCCGGACAAGATGTTGCCATTTGCTCCCCTGGGCCTGAAATTATAAATGCTGCTGTGTGAGATAGACCAGGTGCCCTGGGCTTCCTCATTCTGTCAGATGGGTCCTCTTTTCATGCCCCATCCACCAGGTAGCGAACAAGCCTCACCTGACACCTGCATTTCCGCACCATGTCTTCCTATTTTGTACTTTGTCCATCCCTCAGTTGACAACAAGGAAAATCAGCTTTCTAAAATGCAAATCTGGTCACAAATTTCCCTTTTAAAAAAGCTTCATGGCCTTCCCATTGCCCTGGAAGGTAAGTCAAGCTCTTCATCTAGCTGGACTCCTGCTAGGTCTGGCCTCTTCTGCCTCCCCAACATCATTTCCCACTACTTCACCCCGCCCTGCACTGCCTGCCAGATGGCCCTTCTGGTATCTCCACTGTTAGGCTTCTATAAACAGCCCCCATAGACCACCGCCGTTCTTTAAGCAATGGACTTCAAAGCACAGCACTGACATCATTCTGTTCAGGAATCTCTTTTGAGGCCTCTGGCAGGTTGAGAGTGTTGCCCCAGGGCACCCAGTACCCTCTGATTCCCAGGAGCAATCTCTCCCCGAGTAGATAGATACAGCAGTGTGGTCTCGAGGGCACCCCTCACGTGCACACAAATGACATGGGTGTCTCATGTAGAACCTGTGAGCTTGTTCTGGGGGACAATAGGGAGTGGCAGAGACTGTGACAGGGTGTCTTCACCCTGTGTGAAGCCATGATGTGGCTTCATCATGCTGCTGAACGGGAAGGTGAACCTTTCAGTGACTCAAGAGGTAGGACACCGGCCTTATCTGTGAAGACTATGGACTTTCTAATGTCGAAGGAAAAACTAAGTCGCTTTTGTGTGCTTTGCCTTTACAAATATATTTTTACACACCGTATGTACTAAGTAAAACCATTGTACAGATGAAATGTGGCCCACTGGCCACTAGCATTTTTTTTCCTCTGGTATGGATGTAGACAGTGAATGAGAAAAGCCACCCACATTGGTGAGTTTATAGTTATTGACCTCCCAATGTGATTATGTGCTTTGAGTTGGGACTGAGGCATGCAGACGGTGGGTGTGGCAGGAGCCAGGCCTCCGCTGAATCCGTGCTCTCTCCCTCCTACATTCAGCTGGATGACTACATTCAGCTGGATGACTCTTCCCAGAGCTCTTGCAATTGGGTGTAGCCAGGGGACTGAGTCTGGCTAATGGCATGGGGTGGAAGCGAACGTGCCCCGCTTTGACCCTCGGCCCATAGAAACCCATTGTGTTCTCTGTTCTGTCTTCCTTGGCCTGCCCTGCAGAGGGTGACACCCAGGATAATGACCTCAGGAGCTTCTTTCAGCCAGGTTCCCAGATAACTGGGTGAAGCAGAGCCTCCCCTCCACACCCACTCCCTTATTAATTGTACTTTACATGAGCGAAAAACAAATTTCTATTGTATGGGGCACTGAAATTTTAGAGTTCTTGGCTTGTAGCAGCTCATGCTAATGTGACTAATGCAGCCTGGCTTCCCCCGACGGGCAGTGACCATGCCCAGTGGGCCCCAATCCCAGGTGGGTGAGGCTACTGACCGCTTTAGCTCTCACCCCAGAACAGAGTCCTTGGGTTTGGCCTCGAGCAGCCCTCAGCCCTAATGCCCCTTAATGCTGGTGTTGAGTGTTGCTTTCCTCATGGACAAAGGAGGCAAGGGAAGCTGGGCCTGGAGCAGTCGCACACCCCCAGTTGTCTGATGCTGGATTCCCTCATGGTCCAAGGCACAACTCAGGAGAAACGATCCACTCTTTTGTGTGTAGCTCTGCCCTCTAATCTATCCACCCTAGATGACCCCAGGGTCAATGCACCAGCAGTCACCTATGCCATACCTTTCACTTTCTCCACAGTCTCTTGATTTTTACCCCCATCACCTCTCTCTGATTCTCTGGCTCTGGCCCTGACCATGACAGTCACCTCTGACCTCGGGCTTCCAAATTCCCAGGGCCCCTGGGTCCCGCAACTACTTGGCACTTCCCTGGTTTGAGAGTGGGGGATCTCCCACTCAGCTAATTTCCAAGTGAAATAGAAACCTGTGGGCCTACCCCAGCTGGGCCAGATCCCATCTCCCAATTTTATTCCCAAGGAAGGAGCACACATGGCTAGCTCTGGAGCCCTGAGTTAGGGAGACTCACCTAAGAGGAGATGAGGGGCTCCTGACAGTGAAGCTACTTTTGCCTCCTCTGCTCTGTCAGCAAGCAAGGCTCAACACCCAGGACCAATCTTGGACTCTGGGCTCGACCCCTGCTGCAGTTGCCTGGATCATGGAGCTCAGATCCCAGGATCAATGCAGCTGCCTGGATCATGGAGCTCAGATCCCAGGATCAATGCAGCTGCCTGGATCATGGAACTCGGATCTCAGGATCTATTCCCGACTCTAGTTATATCAGTTTCCTTCCCTGCAGGGACTGATTCTGAGATAAGAGGTACTAAATGCTTAGCATGTGGATGCACTTTGCCCTGCCTGTCCAACTGCAACCAAATTCCCAAGCAGAAAGGAGACAGGTTGTCCTATGGCCCTGACTCAACCCAGTGGTGGCTAAACCACTTTTTATTGAGGGTCATTGATGCAGAAAATATAATCTTAGGTCCATAAGGCAAAAACTAAAACATGTATCTCAAATTAATTTACCTAAGCATTATTGAGAATCTATAAGAGAAATTTGAAATGGCCCTTAAATAATTCAAGCAAATTTTGTCTAACAAACAAGGCAATTGCCTTATTAAATTAGAATCGCCACTGATTACTTAAGAACACACCCCTGCAGGCAGGAAAGGGGCCTGGATGGTGGGACATGTCATGCATGCCCTTTATTCTATGTTGGAATTGCTTGACTTTTTTTAAAAAAATGAGTATTATGTTGTTTTTAAATTAAAAATTAGGCCAGGTGCAGTGGCTCATGACTGTAATCCTAGCATTTTGGGAGGCTGAGATGGACGAATCGCATGAGTTCAGGAGTTTGAGACCAGCCTGGCCAACATGGCCAGACCCCATCTTTACTAAGAGTGCAAAAATTAGGCGGGTGTGGTAGTGCATGCCTGTTATCCCAGCTAGTAGGGAGGCTGAGGCAGGAGAATTACTTGAACCCGGGAGCAGATGTTGCAGTGAGCCAAGATTGCACCACTGCACTCCAGACTGGATGACACAGTGAGACTCTGTTTCAAAAAAAAATACGTAAATAAATAAAAATTGATAAGAGGAGGAAAAAGGGAAAGAAGAAAAATGAATAAGGGAAAACCAAACAAAAAAGAGAAAAAGAAAGAGAGCGAATAAGGAAATATTGAGAGTCACAGGAGGCATATTTTCCAGGGTCAGGGGAAGAAGGGGAGAGCAGGGAGAGTCAGCAGAGAGAAGGGGGAGCCTCCTGCCCTGTAGGGCCTCCGTGTCACCCAGCACCTTAGTGAACCATGTGACTGCCCAGCACATCCCTTTAACTTCTGTTTATGTTCAAGTCTTTCTTCTGAACCTCTGATTTAAAGTCGCAGCCATCTAGAGACCAGAAGTGACTCTCTAATTTTCACAGTAGAAACCATGGAGGGGCAGGGATCTGGGTGGGGCAAGGAATCTAGGCAAAGGCCAGACATCCCAGCTCAAGGAAGGGCTCCATACTTAAGGCAGGAGTCAGTGGGCCCCTGACATTTCCCACCTTCAATTCTTATTTTGCTCTTTCACAAAGCTTTCTGCCAATCAAATAAACCCTATTTCAAACAAGAAAAGACTTCTTGCAAGGGCCCTAGAGTAAGAGGATGCATTAACACACACACAATTGGTGATGTGATGCGGATGTCACCTGGTCACGGTCTCCCCTGCTGGCCTTGGGTGTACATCCTTAGAAGTCAGTGCTAGCTTTACCTTCTGTGTGTGAAATAAGCACACACAGTTATTAAACTTGCTTAAAGGCAAAATGAGGGGAGACAGAACAGTGGACTCAGGTAGATTTCTCCACTGGCCTGGTTAATTTGTAGTCCTCAAAAGTCATGGTGAATAAGGTCTCAGCACTTGAGTTCCTCCTCATTTCTTTTTTCCTTTTTTTTAGGCTTGAGGTTATTTTTATAGTTTTTATTTTTATAATTTTATTTTAGTTTCAGGGGTACAAGTGCTACTTTGTTACATAGGTAAATTGTGTGTTGTCGGGTGATATGGTTTGGCTGGTTATCCACCCAAATCTCATCTTGAATTCCCATGTGTTGTGGGAGGGACCTGGTGGGAGGTAGTTGAATCATGAGGGCAGTTCTTTCTTGTGCTGTTCTCGTGATAGTGGGGAAATCTCACAAGATCTGATGGTTTTAAAAGGAGGAGTTTCCCTGCACAAGCTCCTTCTCTTTCTTGTCTGTTACCATGTGGGATGTGCCTTTCCCCTTCTGCCATGACTGTGAGGCCTCCCCAGCCACATGGAACTGTGAGTCTATTAAACCTCTTTCTTTGGTAATTTGTCCAGTCTCGGGTTTGTCTTTATCATCAGTGTGAAAATGGCCTAATACAGTAAATTGGTACCAGTGGAGCTGGACACTGCTGAAAAGATACCTGAAAATGTGGAAGCAACTTTGGAACTGGGTAACAGGTAGAGGGTGGAACAGTTTGGAGGGCTCAGAAGACAGGAAAATGTGGGAAAGTTGCGGACTCCCTAGAGACTTGTTGAGTGGCTTTGACCAAAATGCTGATGGTGATATGGACAATGAAATCCAGGCTGAGGAGGTCTCAGATGGAGAAGAAGAACTCGTTGGGAACTGGAGCAAAGGTTACTCTTGTTATGTTTTAACAAAGAGACTGGGTGCATTTTGCCCCTGCCCTAGAGTTTTGTGGAAGTTTGAACTTGAGAGAGGTGATTTAGGGTATCTGGCAGAAGAAATTTCTAAGCAGCAAAGCATTCAAGAGGTGATGTTAAGGGCATTCAGTTTTATAAGAGAAGCAGAGCATAAAAGTTCAGAAACTTTGTAGCCTGACAATGCAATGGAAAAGAAAATCCGGTTTTCTGAGGAGAAATTCAAGTCAGCTGCAGAAATTTGTGAAAGTAACAAGGAGCTGAATGTTAATTGCCAAGACAATGGGGAAAATGTCTTCAGGGAATGTCAGAGGTCTTCATGGCCGTTCCTCCCATCACAGGCCCAGAGGCCTAGGAGGAAAACATGGTTTCTTGGGCTGGGCCTTGGGCCTCCCTGGTCTGTGCAGCCTAAGGACTTGGTACCCTATATTCCAGTCTCTCCAGCCATGGTTAAAAGGGGCTAAGGTACAGCTTGGGCTGTTGCTTCAGAGGGTGGAAGCCCCAAACCTTGGCAGCTTCTACCTGGTGTTCAATCTGCGGATCCACAGAAGTCAAGAGTTGAGGTTTGGGAACCTCCACTTAGATTTCAGAGGATGTATGGAAATGCCTGGATGCCCAGGCAGAAGTTTGTTGCAGGAGCAGGGCCCTCATGGAGAACTTCTGCTAGGGCAGTGCAGAAGGGGGTCAGAGCCCCAACACATAGCCTAGTGGAGCTGTGAGAAGAGGGCCACCGTCCTCCAAACCCCAGAACGGTAGATCCACCAACAGCTTGCACTGTGAGCCTGGAAAAGCCACAGACACTCAATGCCAGCCTGTGAAAGCAGCCAGGAGGGGGGCTGTACCTTGCAAAGCCACAGGAGTGGAGTTGCCCAAGGCAATGGGAGCCCACCTCTTGCATCAGCGTGACCTGGATATGAGACATGGAGTCAAAGGAGATAATTTTGGAGCTTTAAGATTTGACTGCCCTGCTGGATTTTGGATTTCCATGGGGTCTGTAGCTTTGTTTTGGCCAATTTATCCCACTTGGAACAGCTGTATTTACTCAATGCCTGTACCCCCATTGTAGTTAGGAACTAATTAACTTGCTTTTGATTTTACAGACTAATGATAGGCAAAAGGGACTTACCTTGTCTTAGATGAGACTTTTGGTCTGTGGACTTTTGAGTTAATGCTGAAATAAGTTAGGACTTTGGGGGATTGTTGGGAAGGCCTGATTGGTTTTGTAATGTGAGGACATGAGATTTGGGAGGGGCCAGGGGTGGAAAGATATGGTTTAGGTGTCCCCACCCAAATCTCATCTTAATTCTCATGTGTTGTGGGAGGGACCCAGTGGCAGGCAATTGAACCAAGGGGGCAGGTCTTTCCCATGCTGTTCTCATGATAGTGAATTAAGTCTCATGAGATCTGACAGTTTTAAAATGAGGAGTTTCCCCACACAAGCTCCTTCTCTCTCTTTTCTGTTACCATGTGAGACATGCCTTTCCCCTTCCACCATGACTGTGAGGCCTCCACAGCCACGTGGAACTGTAAGTCCAGTAAACTTCTTTCTTTTGTAAATTGTCCAGTCTAGGTATGAATTTATCAGCAGCATGAAAACAGACTAATACATGGGGGTTTGGAGTACAGATTATTTTGTCACCCAGATAATAGGGTGAAGATTGAAAAACTACCTCCCCATTTCTTAACAAGGAAATAACCAGTTAATTCCAAAGAATCTCCTATAGAAAATTGTCTTCAGATTTTGCCATACTGTTTTGATTTCAAAGAACATATGAGAACCTTCCAGGTGTGAAACATCTTGTTTATAAGCAGTGTAAGTTGCTGGCTGTGTGTCTGCTGCTGCCCAATTACCTGCCAGTGCTTTCTTGGGAAGCCTAAATGCTGCAGACCCCATGCCCTTTGCTCTTTGGGAGCTTGTCTGCCTAACAGAAGACAATAAGGATGTAATGAAGGTGGGGCTGAACATGGCCCCACTCATTATAGAACACAATCTCATGTTTGAAATTTTATTATGAGAAATTTCAAATAAATTTAAAAGTAGAGAGAATCTTAAGGATTCTCATCCCTGCTTCAACATATCAAGATATAGCCAACTTTGCTTTCTTTTTCTTTTTGTAGAGACAGGGTTTTTCTCTGTGGCCCAGGCTGGAGTGCAGTGGCATGATCAGACCATAGCTTACTGCAGCCTTCAACTCTTCAGCTCAAGAGATTCTCCTGCCTCAGCCTCATCAGCATCTGTTGTTTTTTGACTTTTTAATAATCACCATTCTGACTGGTGTGAGATGATATTTCATTGTGGTCTTGATTTGCATTTCCCTGATGATTAGCGATGTTGCATATTTTTTTTTAATACTCGTTGGCTGCTTGTATGTCTTTGTTTGAGAAGTGTCTATTAATGTCCTTTGCCCACTTCTTAATGGGATTGTTTTTTGCTTGTTGAATTAAGTTCCTTGTAGATTCTGAATAGTAGGCCTTTGTCAGATGCATAGTTTGTGAATATTTTCCCCCATTCTGTAGGTTATTTACTCTGCCGATATTTTCTTTTGCTGTGCAAATGCTCTTTAGTTTAATTAGATTCCACTCATCAGTTTTCTTTGTTGCAATTGCCTTTGATAACTTAAACATAAATTCTTTCCCTAAAGCCAATGTACATAATGGTGTTTCCTAGGTTTTCTTCTGAAATTCTTCTAGTTTAAGGTCTTACATTTAAATCTTTAATTCATCTTGAGTTAATTTTTGTATGTGGTAAAATGTAGGAGTCCAGTTTTATTCTTTTGTATATAGCTAGCCAGTCATCCCAGCATCATTTATTGAATAGAGTCCATTCCCCAGTTCTTATTTTTGTCCATTTTGTCAAAGATCAGATAGCTGTAGGTGTCAGGCTTTATTTCTGGGTTCCCTATTCTGTTCCATTGGTCTACGTGTCTGTTTTTTTGTTTGTTTGTTTGTTTACCATTACCATGCTGTTTTGGTTACTGTAGCCTTATAGTATAGTTTGAAGTCAAATAGTGTGGTGCTTCTGGCTTTATTCTTTTTGTTTAGGATTGTTTTGGCCATTCAGGCTCTTCTTTGGTTCCAAATGAATTTTAGAATAGTTTTATGGAATTCTGTGAAAAATGACATTGGTAGTTTGACAGGAATATTGTGGAATCTGTAGATTGCTTTGGGAAGTATGATCATTTTAATGATATTGATTCTTCTAATCCATGAGTATCGAATGTTTTTCCATTTGTTTCTGTCATCTATGATTTCTTCCATCAGTGTTTTGTAGTGCTCCTGGCAGTCATCCATTAACTCCTTGGTTAGATTCCTAGGTGTTTCATTTTTCTGTGTATGGCAATTGTGAATGGGATTGCACTCTTAATTTGACTCTCAAGCTTAAACATTATTGGTGTATAGAAATACTACTGATTTTTGTACCTTGATTTTATATCCTGAAAGTTTACTGAAGTCATTTATCAGTTCCAGGAACCCTTTGGTGGAATCTGTAGGATTTTCTAGGTATAAAATCATATCAGTGAAGAGAGATAGTTTGACTTCATTTATTCCTGTATACATGATCTTTGTTTCTTTCTCTTGCCTGATTGCTCTGGCCAGGACTTCTAGTACTCTGTTCAATAGGAGTGGTGAGAGTAAGCATCCTTGTCTTGTTCCAGTTCTCTAGAGGAATGATCCAAGCTTTTGCCTGTTCAGTATAATGTTGGCTGTGGGCTTGTCATAGATTGGTTTTATTATTTTGAGGTATGTTCTTTCAATGCCGAGTTTGGGGAGAGTTTTTATCATAAAGAGATGTTGGATTTATTGAAGGCTTTTTTCCTATGCCTGTTGAAATTATATGTATTTTATTTTTAATTATACGTGGTTAGTCATTTTTATTGATTTGCATATGTTGAACCAACCTTGCATCCCAGGAAGGAAGCCTACTTGATCATGGTGAATTAACTATGTTTTCCTTTTTTGTGACAGGGTCTCACTCTGTTGCCCAGACTGGAGTGCAATGGCAGGATCTTGGCTCACCACAACCTCTACCTTCCAGGCTCAAGTGATTCTCCTGCCTCAGCCTCCCGAGTAGCTGGGGTTACAGACACACAGCAGTACTGCCCAGCTAATTTTTGTATTTTCAGTAGAGACAGGTTTCACCATGATGGCCAGGTTGGTCTTGAACTCCTGACCTCAAATGATCCACCTGCCTCAGCCTTTCAAAGTGCTGGGATTACAGGCATGAGTCACCATGCCCAGCCATGAACTAACTTATTGGTATACTGCTTGATTGGGCTTGCTAATACTATATTGAGGATTTTTGCATCTATATTCATCAGAGATTTTGGCTTGAAGTTTTCTTTTTCCGTTGTGTCACCTCCAGGTTTTGCTATCAGGGTAATACTGACTTTGTAGAATGAGTTAGGATCTCCTCGATTTTGTGGAATTGGTTCTTCTTTGTATGTCTGGTAGAATTGGTATTAGTTCTTTGTTTGTCTGATAGAATTTGGCTGTGAATCCGTCTGGTCTGAGGCATTTTATGGTTGGTAGGTTTTCTATTGCTGATTCAATTTTGGAACTTGATATTGGTTGGTTCAGGGTTTCAATTTCTTCCTGATTCAATCCTAAGAGGAATTTATCCATTTCCTCTGCATTTTCTAGTTTGTGTGCGTAGATGTGCTCACAGTAGTCTTTGAGGATCTTTCTATTTCTGTGGGATCAGTTATAACGTTACCTTTCTTATTTCTGTTTGTGTTTACTCAGACCTTCTCTCTTTTTTTCTTTATTAATCTACCTAGCAACTAATTAATATGGATAATCTTTTACAAGAACCAACTTTTGGTTTCATTGATTTTTTTTTTTGCATGGATTTTGGGGTCTCAATTTCATTCAGTTCCATTCTGATTTTAGTGATTTATTTTCTTCTGTTAGCTTTTGGGTTTGTTTGTTCTTATTTTTCTAGTTATTGGTGTGATGTTAGATCATTAATTGGAAGTGTTTTAAACTTTTTGAGGTAAGCATTTAGCACTATAAGTTTTGCTCTTAATACTGCTTTTGCTGCCTCCCTGAGATTTTGATATGTTGTGTCTGTTTTTATTTATTTCAAAGGAGATTTTCATTTCTGCCTTAATTTAATTGTTTACCCAAAAGTCATTCACGAACAAGTTGTTTAATTTTTAAATAATTGTGTGGTTTGGGGAGATATTCTTGGTATTGATTTCTGTTTTATTCCACTGTAGTCTGACTGCCTGGTTGGTGAAATGTCAGTTTTTCTAAATGTATTCAGACTTGCTTTATGGCTAAGCATGGGGTTGCTCTTGGAGTATGTTTTGTGCACCTCACATGTTTTATTTGTTGGTTTCTCATTCTTTAGAAATGAAAATTATAGTGGAAGTCTGTTTCCACAGACCATAGACCCATGTCCAAGTCTGTTTCAGAGACCACAGACTCATGGCCAAGTCTGTTTCCACAGACCATAGACCCATGCTTAAGTCTGTTTTCACAGACCGTAGACCCACGTCCAAGTCTGTTTCAGAGATCATAGTCTCGTGTCTACGTCTGGTCCCATAGACCATAGACCCATGCCTGTGTCTGTTTCAGAAATCATAGTCTCGTGCCTATGTCTGATTCCACAGACCATAGACCCATGCTCATGTCTGTTTTAGAGCCTATGGACCCGTGCCCACATCTGTTTCCATAGACCATAGACCTGTGCCCACACCCGTTTTCATAGATTGTAGACCTTTGCCCATATCTATTTTTGTAGACTTGTGCTTAAATCTTTTTCTGCAGGTTTTAGACCTGCATCCACATGTTTCCATGGACTGTAAACCTGTGCCCTCTTCTGTTTCCACAGACAATAGTAGTATGACAGACTTGCACCCACATCTGTTTCTGTAGGCCGTAGACCTGTGTTCACATGTTTCAATAAACCTCACCTGTGTTCACATCAATCTTCATAAACTAGAGACCTTCAGATATCTGCTCCACAGTTTGGACATTAATTAATTTTCCCACTCTACCCTAATTTAATCTTAGTTAGCTGTCACCCCAAAGGATTTTACTCACATTACTGCTATCACTTTTCCCTTCCACCAGAGAATTTCTTTCTGATTTTCAGTCATTTCTTGGCCCTGAGAATAACCCCCACTGGCGAGTGTAGGCTGTCATGCCAGACACCTGTCAGGGCCTTATCAGAGCAAAACTCATCAAATCCCAAATGGTTCCATTCTTTCATAATCATGAATGATATATTTGCCATGCCCTGCCTTGTGCTGGGAACTGAAGACACAGCACCGGTATTGCTAACACATGTGCTCACTTTTGAGGAGATCACCATAGCATTCTAGGATAGGTTAAGTGCAGCACAGGTGCCCATTTCACCCCTCACTTGACCAGGGCAGACATCACTAATCAACCACAGCATGCTTTCCTGCTGAGCTAGAGCTTGGATTTAGAAGTCTTCTTTTCAATCTAATGATAAAAATGAAATGCATTTGTTCTTCTTGGTGTGATGGATAAGAGCTGGTGCCCTGAAAAATTCAGGCAGAGGTAAAGATTTTTACCCAGGTGTCAGCCCCTGCAGGTAGGAGGGACTATGCGCCCCAGTATTCCCACCCTGGTTTCCAAGCTGCCTGTTATGTGGTATAAAAGAGTACAGGCACTTGCATCACAGTCCAGGCACCACCCAACATTGCCAAGAGAATCCTCAGAGTAGCCTCATGAGGTAGGCATCATCTCCCAAGTAACAGATGGAGGACAACAGGCTGAAGATGCCAGCGCCTTGGAAAGATTGAACGACAGGTAGTGAGAGGACTCCCTTCAAGTGTAGGGTCTGTCTACACCCCAGGAACCAAATGCATTCCATTACACAAGGCTGCCTGGCTGGAAAGAGAGTGCCTCCAAGTAATAGTTTGTTATTGATTCAAAGAAGGGTGGTAGTTCTGTTACTCTAAGTAGGATCATGATCACTAATATGGAAACAGAGCAAAGACCACATCTTGGGACTTCTATGTCCATCATTCTTTCTTGAAAATTGTGAGTTTGCTCATGAAATGCAGAATGTAGATAGTTCCCCAAAATACTGATAATGCAGTGTAAATGCCTGAGGTGCTGTTCCCTTCATGCTCTGCCGCTACCAAGGGAATCCCAGGGTGCAGGGGAATGGCTTCTCCCTGGGTCAGCTTACCTCAGTGTACCAGTGTAAACCAGGGAGGAAACGGGGAACAAACCCTGCAAGGAATATTTAGCACTGGATGACACAAAACAACATTGCAGAATGGGCTCTCTTTCTCCTTAGTGGGCTTGAATTGATGCAGCTGTCCTATTTTCTTAAAAACATGTGCATACATACATGTAAACCCCAAATGCTACAGAACAAAAGAGGCCGACCTGACTCAATTATGTTTCATTCCTCTGTCAGGACTGGCTTGCAGAAATTGGTAACAATAAATCTAAAAGATTTCTCACAGGAACCTTAATAGGAATAACCCAGATTTGTACCAGACTGAATGAGAAATTTATGAATTTTGAGAGCATAAAGTAGGCTAGGTTTTTGGCCCTCATCCATACCACCTCCCCAAAACTGATGTGTGGCATGAAAAGTTTTTAGAGAATTGCTATTTCAGTTTTATCTGCATACATATCAGAGGGGCTGGCAGTGAGAGGGAAGAGGCAGAAGCAGGACCAAGCAGGAATACACTCACTTTTGTTTTTTGAGAACTACCTGTTGAAAACTTGAGGTAAAGCTATACCCAGGGTGGGCCTGGATAGAGCTGATCAGTGTGGGCTCATTGCAGACATCCAAGCTGACCTTACTGTCATACTGGATAGTTCCTCCTTGCCGTGCGTCCTGGCTGATCACTATGAAGCAGGAGCTGCAGTGAGGGCCAGCACCAAAATGCCCTGTTGTAATCACAGACAGTCCTGCTATCCTTGCCTAGAGCCATCTGGAGCCATTCCTCTTTCCTTGTTCAGAGGAGGATATTAGACCTCTAACAACAGTCAGCCTGGGCAGTAAGTGGATCCTGGGAGTTAATTCCATACTCCAAAGTAGTATGACAGTCATTTATTTAATCAGGTATGTACTTAGCCCTCCACTCTAGCCAGGCTTTACCTTTATTCTTTCATTCACTTCTCACTTCAGGAACCAAACCCTACTGTTAAAGTCAATTGTGTTGTCATCTTGCAGGAAAGGAAATAAAAGCAGGCACTTTGGGGTCAAGTGCACACAGGTCTCAGGATCTTGGGCATTGAAGAAGTGGATTGCAAATTAACTACGTTGGGGACAGGGCACTGTGGCTGGGTCCAGTTCTCCATATTTCATAATGGTTGATGCACATCAGACAGGTTGGGTTTCCAAGTCTGCTGTTTAGGACCATTAAGTCTTCCAGCCACCAAACTTTGAACTCAGTTTTAATGTTTGTAAATTGGGAGTAAATGGGAGTAAACCCCTTTCCCTACCACACCTAAAGGGCCCTTACTGAGTTGGTGTGTACATAGCCCCAAGAGCACAGTGGGCACTTGATTAAAGACTGCTTCTGCTTTTAGAGAACATGAAGCTTTAATGGCAGTAAGGCCAGGCACCACAATCTTTACAGAGGGGATGTGTGTGTCTGTTCCATAACTGGTTAGAAGTGCAAGGGAATGCTCAGAGGAGACAGCTCTGCAACTAATGAAATGCTGGTTCCCATCACACATTCCTGGTAGTGACAGGGGGAAATTGGTAAATGGTGGCTAAGTTGGTGAGCTGAAGTTGAATGGGTAGAGCACCTCATCTAACTCATACCCCTGTAGGGGTGCAGGGGCTCCCCTCCAAAGAATATATCTATTGCCCATGGGGAGGATGTGAGGAAAGACATTTATTCCCAATTACCAGTAGGAATTTTAAAATCATGGTACCACTCCTTGGAAGGGCAACTTGGAAATATCTAGCAAGGGTAGAGATGCAGATACCATCCATTGCTTTTTCACCAGGGTACTGAAAAAGGGAGCACCTGAGAACTGCAAAGTATCAATACCAGGCAATAGACTTCAGCAGCATGATAAAGCTCAGGAAAAATGATCCACAAGGTTGTTTAACTCCAGGTGAAACTCCTGAGCTGACTATATGTGGGTCTTATTCAAACAAGAATAGAATAGATTTTGAGCACTTGGCTCTGGCTAGACTACTGTCCAGGCACACTGATCCCTGGGCGTACATATGTAGGAGAGCTGTAAACACCATTTACAACACGCAGAAGGTTGATTGGAACTTGCAGTTCTTACCAAAATGAGTCTCTTGGCTGCTAAAATAGAGTGTCTATTTTCTCTATAGAATTTAAATGGGATCCAGCATCTCAAAACACAGTATACATAATATCCAGGATAGTATCCAGAGTTACTCAGCATAGAGTAAACTAGCAAAATCTTACCTCTCATGGGAAAGAACAATCAAGAGACTCCAAAACTGAGATGATACATGTTGGAATTATCTGGCAAAGACTTTAAAGTAGTCGTAGAAATTCCCCAACAAGTAAGGACAAACACTCTTAAGGAAAAGACAAAAAGTTTCAGAAAAAAATAGAAAATGTAACCCAAAAAGAAGAAGCAAATGGCAGTTTTAGAACTGAAAGGTAAAACTACAATAAATGAAAAATAATCTTACAATTCAACAAAAAAACCAACACACCCAATTTAAAAATGGGCAAAGGACTTGAATAGACATTTTTCCAAATAGGTTGAGATCACCAATAAACACATACAAGTGTTCAACATCATTAACAATTAGGGAAATGGTAATCAAAATCACAATAAGATACCAATTCACATCCATCCAATTCACGTTAGGATGGCTATTATTTAAAAAAGAAAACGGAAAATAATGAGTGTTGGTGAGGATGTGGAGAAACTGGAACCTTTTGTACATTACTTGTGGGAATGTAAAATGGTAAAATGGTGCAGCCACTGTGGAAAACGGATTCCTTAAAAAATTAAACAGAGAGTTACCATATGATTTAGAAATTCCACTCCCAGCTATATATCTAAAAGAAGTGAAAGTTGAGCTGATTAGATATTTACAAACCAATGTTTATTGCATCTTTATTCACAATAGCCAAAAGGCAGAAACAATCCAACTGTCCATTGATTGAGGAATGGATAAATAAAATTCAGTACATGCAGTCACTGAAATATTTAGCCTTAAAAAGGAAGAAAATTCCATTGTATACTACAGTATAGATGAAACTTGAATGTTATGGTAAGTGAAATAAGCCAGACATGAAAAGACAATATCGTGTAATTCCACTCATGTAAGGTACACTCAGCAGTCAAATATAGGGAGATAGAAAGTAGAATCATAGTTGTCAGGGGCTAGGGAAAGGGGAAAATGGGGAGTTTCTTTTTTTATGGGGACAAAGTTTAGGTTTGGGAAGATGAAAAAGTTCTGCAGTTGGATGGTGGTGATGGTTGCACAATATTGTGAATGCATTTAATGCCACTGAATTGCACACTTAACTGTGGTTAAAACTGTAAACGTTCTGTTTTATACATTTAACAATGATTACACAAAGATAAAGGGGATGGAAAAAATAAAATCTTTGCAAACACTAACCAGAAGAGAGCTACAATAGCTAATTTAATACCAGGCAAATTAGACTTCATGGCCAAAAAAGAAAAAAAACCCTGAGACAAATACAAAGATGGACATTATATAGTCATAAAAGGGTTAATACACAAAGAAGACAGAGGAATCCTAAATGCATATGTACCTGAAAACAAAGTGGCAAAATACATGAAGCAAAAGACGACAGAAATGAAAGGAGAGATAGACAAATCCACAATTATGTTTGGAGACCTCAAAACCCTTCTTTCAATAATTGATAAAAATTGATATAGAAAATCAGGAAGGATATGTATGGTCTGACATTATTATCAAACAATTGAACCTAACTGGCATTGACAGAATACCTAATAATAGCTGGAGCCACATTCTTTTTAAATACACATGTAACATTCACCAACACAGACCACATCCTGGGTCTTAAAACAAATCTTAAAAGTGAAAAAAGAAAAAAAAGCCTTATAGAGTATCTTCTCTGACCCTAATTAAATTAGATTAAAAGTCAATAACAGAACAATAGCAATAATATCTCCTAACATTTGGAAATTAAATAACATTCTTATAAATAATCCATGAACCAAGAAGGAACCCTCAAGGGAAATTAAAAAATAATCTGAACTGACCAAAAATTAAAATAAATATTTATAGGAAGCAGCAAATGTAGTGCTTAGATAGATGTTTATTATAAAAGAAAAAAACACTCTCAAATCAATAACCTAAGATGCTGCCTCAATAAAATAGAAAAAGAAAAGCAAAATAAACTTAAAGCAGCAGAAATAAGGAAACAACAAACATAAGAGTAGAAATCAATGAAATTAAATATTGGAACAAATTAACAAATCCAAAAGTTGGTTGTTAAAAAAAGATCAATAAAATTGATGTACATAGCAAGACTGACTAATTAAAAAGAAGAAGATATAACTTACTATTATCAAGAATGCAAAAGAAGATATCACTACGGACTCTACATACATTACGAGGATAATAAGGAATACTGTGAACAACTAGGTACATAAATTCTACAACTCTGATAGAAGGACCAACTCCTCAAAACCTAAAAACTACTAAAAGTCACCCAAGACTACGACGATAACCCAAATGGTACTAGATTGTGAAAAACATTGCATTTTTAGTTAAAAAGTTTTAATAATTATCTGCTTGCTGGTGATATAATCTTATACATAAAAAATACAAACATTCCTCCGAAAGACTCCTTTATTTGATAAATGAATTCAGTAAAGTCTCAGGCACAAAATCAATGTACACAAACCTGTAGCGCCACTATACACCAATAACAAACAAGCTGAGAATCAAATCAAGAAATCAATCCCCTTTACAGTAGTTGCAACAGCATAAAATACCTAAGAATATTTTTAACCAAATGAGGTAAAAGATCTCTACAAAGAGATCTAAAAAACACTGATGAAAGAAATAAAAAAATGACACAAACAAATGAAAAAACATTCTATGCTCATGAATTGGAAGATTCAATATTATGAAAATGACAATACTGCCCAAAGCAATCTACAGATTCAATGCAATTCCTATTAAATGCCAATGTTATTTTTCACAGAATTAGAAAAAATAATCCTAAAATTCATCTGGAACCAAAAAAGAGCCTAGGTAGCCAAAGCAATCC
Source organism: Gorilla gorilla gorilla (assembly GCF_029281585.2). Classification (NCBI taxonomy): domain Eukaryota; kingdom Metazoa; phylum Chordata; class Mammalia; order Primates; family Hominidae; genus Gorilla; species Gorilla gorilla. The sequence continues at coordinate 30,599,368 of NC_073235.2, forward strand.
TAAACAAAAAGAACAAACCTTGAGGCATCACATTACCTGACTTCAAAATTATACTGCAAAGTGATAGTCAATAAAACAGCACGGTATTGGTGCAAAAATAGATACACAGACCAATGGAACAGAATAGAGAACTCAGAAATAAATCCAAATACTTATAACCAACTGATTTTTGACAAAGCAGATGAAAACATACATTGGAGAAAGGACATGCTATTAAATACATGGCTCTGGAAAAACTGAATTGCCACATTCGGAAGCAAAAAAACTTGATCCCTATTTCCCACCATATGCAGAAATTAACTCAAGATGAATTAAAGACAAATCTAAAATCCTAAATCATAAAAATTCTGGGAGAAAACCTAGGAAAATTTCTTCTGGGTATTGGCCTAGGCAAATAATTTATGACTAAGAACCCAAAAGCAAATGTAACAAAAACAAAAATAAATAAATGACACTTAAATAAACTGAAAAGCTTCTGCACCACCAAAGAAAGAATCAACAGAGTAAACAGACAACCTACAGAATTGGAGAAAATATATTCAAACTATATATCTGACAAAGAGCTAATATCCAGAATCTGTAAAGACCTCAAACAAATCAGCAAGACAAAAACAAATCATCCTATTAAAAAGTGGGCAAATGGCATGAATACAAGGGTACCGCAAACATGAAAAAGTGCTCAGCATCACTAATCATCAAGGAAATGCAAATTAAAACTTCAATGAGGTACCACCTTACTCCACTCAGAAGGACCGTTATTAAAAAGTCAAAAACTAATACATGTCGGACCCAATACAGTGAAAAGGGAACACTTGTACATTTTTGGTGGGGGTGTAAATTAGTGCAACCTCTATGGAAAACAGTATGGAGATTTCTCAAAAACTGTAAAATAGATCTGCCATTCAATCCAGCAATCTCATTACTGAGCATCTACCTAAAGGAAAATAAGTCATTATACTTAAAAGACAACTGCATGTGTATGTTTATCACAGTACAATTCAAAATTGCAAAGACATGGAATCAATCTAAGTGCCTATTAATGGATGGATAAAGAAAATATGGTATATATATATATAATATGGTATATATATACACACACACGTGCACATACAAACATATATATATACACACACACACACACGTGCACACACAAACATCATGGAATGCTACTCAGCCATAAAAAGGATGAAATAATGTCTTTTGCAGCAAATTGGATGGAACTGGAGGCCTTTATCTAAACTAAGTTATTCAAGAATGGAAAACCAAATAACACATGTTCTCAATTACACATGGGAGCTAAGCTATGCATATGCAAAGGCATATAGAGTGGTATAATGAACATTGGAAACACAGAAGTAGGTAGAGTGGCAGAGGGGTAAGAGATGAATTATCTATTTGATATAACGTACATTCTTAAGGTGATGGGTACACTAAAAGCCCAGACTTCACCACTGTACAATTCATCCATGTAACCAAAAACCACATGTACCCATAAAGCTATTAAAATGAAAATTAAAAAATATATTTCAATAATAAAAATTTGCAATCTACACATTCAATGCAATTCCTATTAAATACCAATGTCATTTTTCACAGAATTAGAAAAAATAATCCTAAAATTCATCTGGAACCAAAAAAGAGCCTAAGATTTCACTGAAAATTTCTATACAAATTTAAGATAAAAATCACTCCAATTCAATTATCTCTTCCAGTGAATCAAAGATGAGAGAACACTTCACATCTCATTGTATGAAGCTAGAAATTGTCCTGATTCACCAAGCAAAGGCAGCACAAAAGGGTAAAATTATAGACCAATGTTCCTCATGAAAAACTGGCATAAACTTCCAGCAATATATTAGCAAATGGGATGTAGCAATATATAAAAAGAATAAGGCTGGGCACAGTGGCTCATGCCTGTAATCCCAGCACTTTGGGAGGCCGAGGCAGGTGGATCACTTGAGGTCAGGAGTTTGAGACCAGCCTGGCCAACATAATGAAACCCCATCTCTAATAAAAATACAAAAAATATTACCCGGGCAGCACCAGCCCTGTAGTCCCAGCTACCCGGGAGGCTGAGGCAGGAGAATCACTTGAACCCAGGAGGCGGAGGTTGCAGTCAGCCAAGATCATGCCACTGTGCTCCAGCTTGGGGGACAGAGTGAGATTCTGTCAAAAAAGAAAAAGAAAGAAAGAGAGAAAGAGAGAGAGAAAGAGAAAGAAAGAAAGAAAGGGAGGAAGGAAGGAAGGAAGGAAGGAAGGAAGGAAGGAAGAAAGAAAGAGAAAGAAAGAAAGAAAGAAGGAAGGAAGGAAAGAAAGAAGGAAAGAAAGAGAAAGAAAGGAAGGAAGGAAAGAAAGAAGGAAAGAAAGAGAAAGAAAGGAAAGAAGGAAGGAAGGAAGGAAGGAAAGGAAGGAAGGAAAGGAAGGAAGAAAGAAAGAGGAAGAGAAGAGAAGAGAGAAAACTTACAATTGGCCAGGCACGCTGGCTCACGCCTGTAATCCCAGCACTTTGGGAGGTTGAGGTGGGTAGATCACGAGATCAGGAGTTCGAGACCAGCCTGGTCAACATAGTGAAACCCTGTCTCTACTGAAGAAAAAAAAAAAAGCTGGATGTGATGGCATGCACCTGTAGTCCCAGCTCCTCTGGAGGCTAAGGCAGGAGAATTGCTTGAACCCTGGAGGTAGAGGTTGCAGTGAGCCAAGACCATGCCATTGCGCTGCAGCCTGGGTGACAGAGTGAGACTCCATCTCAGAAAAAAAAAAAAAGTGAAAGTGGAGTTTTATCTCAGGACTTCAAGACTGTTCAGTATTCTAAAATCAACAATGTAATTCATCATATTTACAGTCTGAAGAAGAAAAACACATGTTACCATAGCTTTGTCAGAAAAAGATTAGACAAAATCCAGCATCCACACATGATAAAATCTAAGCGAACTAGCAACATCCACACATGATAAAATCTAAGCGAATTAAGCAAAGTAAACAAAACTAGGAACGTGATGTCATTTGGATATGCTCCTCCAAATCTCATGTTGAAATGTGACCTCCAAGGTTGGAGGTGGACCTGGTGGGAGGTGTTTGGGCCATGAGGACAGATTTTTCATGAATGATTTGATGCTCTCGTTGCAATAATGAGTGAGTTGTCACTCTATTAGTTCACCAAGGGCTGGTAGTTTAAAAGAGGCTGGCACCTCTTCTCCATCTCTTGCTCGCACTCTTGCCATGTGACACGCTGGCTCTCCTTCCTCCTGCCGCAACTAAAAGCTCCCCGAGCCCTCCCCAGAAGCCAAGCATGCTTGGCACCATTCTTACACGGCTTACAGAACTGTGAACCAAATACACCTATTTTACTTACAAAGTAGCAGCGTTGGGTATTATTTTATAGCAATGCAAATGGACTAATACGGATGGAAACTTCCTCAACCTGAGAACAGGACTTCACTAAAAAAAACCTTCAGCTCTCAATATGCTTCATGGTGAAAGATGGAAAATTTTACCCGAAAATGAGATACAAAGCTATTCTCACAATAAATAGCTATTCCTATCCAACTTGTACTGGAATTTATACATAAATATATAAAAATGTAGATTGAAATGGGATAAAATCATTTCTCTGATGAAATTGTGTGGAACATATCGAGGAAATGACAACGTGTGCACGCAGACACACTCACACCTCCTAGAACTCATATGTGAATTTACAAAGTTACAGTATTATAGGTCACACAAAAATCATACTTCTATTTACCAGCAATGTACAATTGGAAATCAAATTTAAATAATAATAATACCATTTACAATAGCTTCAACAAATGAAATATTCATATATATTATATATATATATATATATATATATATATATATATAAAACTAACAGAACATAGTTGGGGTCTACATGCTCATAAAAACAGGATGTTGGTGAAAAAATATCTTTGATTTCTATTTAAACCAAAATGAATGGAGAGATACCACTTTCATGGATGGAAAGACAGCAGTGTAGAGATGACAATGTTTCCTGAGTTGATTTGTAGATTAAATGCAAACTCAATAAAAATCCCGGCAGGAGTTTTTTTTTTAAAGATATAGACAAGCTGATTATAAAACCTATATGGAAAGTCAAAAGAATTAGAGTAAGAAAATAATTTTGAAAAAGGAAAAATAAATTTAGAGGATTCACTATACCCAATTTTAAGATTCACTTTAAAGTTCCAGTAATAAAGTCAATGTATTATTTTTAAATTAATAAACATATAGATCAAAAAAACAGAATAGAGAGTCTATGTTGACCCGCACAATTGCTTTCTGACAGAAGTACAGAAACAAAATGCAGAAAGGATAGTTTTTCAATAGATAGCTTTTGAACAATTGGACATCTATATGCCATGAAAGGAAAAAAAAACTTTTATCTGAACCTCAGACCTTAAAAGGTCACTAAAAATACATTATAAATTTAAATAAATAACTTAAAATTATAAACTTTTAGAAGAAATATAATAGTAAAACTTTTTTTCTTTTTTTTTAGTTTCTTAAGTTTAATTTTTAATTTTTATTTTTTTAACTATGCTTTAAGTTCTGGGATACATGTGCAGAACTCGCCGGTTTGTTACATAGGAATACACTTGCCGTGGTGGTTTGCTGCACCCATCAACCCGTCATCTACATTAGGTATTTCTCCTAATGCAATCCCTCCCCCAGCACCTCACCCCCAGACAGGGCCTGGTGTGTGATGTTCCCCTCCCTGTGTCCATATGTTCTCATTGTTCATCTCCCACTATAAGGGAGAACATGCAGTGCTTGGTTTTCTGTTCCTGTGTTAGATTGCTGAGAATGATGGTTTCCTGCTTCATCCATGTCCCTGCAAAGCACATGGACTCATCATTTTTTATGGCTGCATAGTATTCTGTGGTGTATATGTGTCCCATTTTCTTTTTTTTTTTTTTATTATACTTTAAGTTTTAGGGTACATGTGCACAATGTGCAGGTTAGTTACGTATGCATACATGTGCCATGTTGGTGTGCTGCACCCATTAACTCGTCATTTAACATTAGGTGTATCTCTTAATGCTATCCCTTTCCCCTCCCCGCACCCCACAACAGGCCCTGGTGTGTGATGTTCCCCTTCCTGTGTCCATGTGTTCTCATTGTTCAATTCCCACCTATAAGTGAGAACATGCAGTGTTTCGTTTTTTGTCCTTGCGATAGTTTGCTGAGAATGATGGTTTCCAGCTTCATCCATGTCCCTGCAAAGGACATGAACTCATCATTTTTTATGGCTGCATAGTATTCCATGGTGTATATGTGCCACATTTTCTGTATCCAGTCTATCATTGATGGACATTTGGCTTGGTTCCAAGTCTTTGCTATTGTAATTAGTTCCACAATAAACATATGTGTGCATGTGTCTTTACAGCAGCATGATTTATAATCCTTTGGGTATATACCCCGTAATGGGATGGCTGGATCAAATGGCGTTTCTAGTTCTAGATCCCTGAGAAATTGCCACACTGACTTCCACAATGGTTGAACTAGTTTAAAGTCCCACCAACAGTATAAAAGTGTTCCTATTTCTCCACATCCTCTCCAGCACCTGTTCTTTCCTGACTTTTTAATGATCACCATTCTAACTGGTGTGAGATGGTATCTCACTGTGGTTTTGATTTGCATTTCTCTGATAGCCAGTGATGGTGAGCACTTTTTCATGTGTCTTTTGGCTGCATAAATGTCTTCTTTTGAGAAGTGCCTGTTCATATCCTTCGCCCACTTTTTGATGGGGTTGTTTGTTTTTTTCTTGTAAATTTGTTTGTGTTTTTCGTAGATTCTGGATATTAGCCTTTTGTCAGATGAGTAGATTGCAAAAATTTTCTCCCATTCTGTAGGTTTCCTGTTCACTCTGATGGTAGTTTCTTTTGCTGTGCAGAAGCTCTTTAGTTTAATTAGATCCCATTTGTCAATTTTGGCTTTTGTTGCCATTGCTTTTGGTGTTTTAGACATGAAGTCCTTGCCCATGCCTATGTCCTGAATGGTAATGCCTAGGTTTTCCTCTAGGGTTTTTATGGTTTTAGGTCTAACGTTTAAGTCTTTAATCCATCTTGAATCAATTTTTGTATAAGGTGTAAGGAAGGGATCCAGTTTCAGCTTTCCACATACAGCTAGCCAGTTTTCTCAGCACCATTTATTAAATAGGGAATCCTTATCCCATTTCTTGTTTTTGTCAGGTTTGTCAAAGATCAGATGGTTGTAGATATGCGGCATTATTTCTGAGGTCTCTGTTCTGTTCCATTGGTCTATATCTCTGTTTTGGTACCAGTACCATGCTGTTTTGGTTACTGTAGCCTTGTAGTATAGTTTGAAGTCAGGTAGAGTGATGCCTCCAGCTTTGTTCTTTTGGCTTAGGATTGACTTGGTAATGCAGGCTCTTTTTTGGTTCCATATGAACTTTAAAGTAGTTTTTCCAATTCTGTGAAGAAAGTCATTGGTAGCTTGATGGGGATGGCATTGAATCTATAAATTACCTTGGGCAGTATGGCCATTTTCATAATATTGATTCTTCCTACCCATGAGCATGGAATGTTCTTCCATTTGTTTGTATCCTCTTTTATTTCATTGAGCAGTGTTTTGTAGTTCTCCTTGAAGAGGTCCTTCACGTCCCTTGTAAGTTGGATTCCTAGGTATTTTATTCTCTTTGAAGCAATTGTGAATGAGAATTCACTCATGATTGGCTCTCTATTTGTCTGTTATTGGTGTATAAGAATGCTTGTGATTTTTGCACATTGATTTTGTATCCTGAGACTTTGCTGAAGTTGCCTATCAGCTTAAGGAGATTTTGGGCTGAGATGGTGGGGTTTTCTAGATATACAATCATGTCATCTGCAAACAGGAACAATTTGACTTCCTCTTTTCCTAATTGAATACCCTTTATTTCCTTCTCCTGCCTAATTGCCCTGGCCAGAACTTCCAACACTATGTTGAATAGGAGTGGTGAGAGAGGGCATCCCTGTCTTGTGCCAGTTTTCAAAGGGAATGTTTCCAGTTTTGGCCCATTCAGTATGATATTGGTTGTGGGTTTGTCATAGATAGCTCTTATTATTTTGAGATATGTCCCATCAATACCTAGTTTATTGAGAGTTTTTAGCATGAAGGTTTTTGAATATTGTTGAAGGCCTTTTCTTCATCTATTGAGATAATCGTGTGGCTTTTGTCATTGGATCTGTTTATATGCTGGATTACGTTTATTGATTTGTGTATGTTGAACCAGCTTTGCATCCCAGGGATGAAGCCCACTTGATCATGGTGGATAACCTTTTTGATGTGCTGCTGGATTCGGTTTGCCAGTATTTTACTGAGTATTTTTGCATCGATGCTTATCAGGGATATTGGTCTAAAATTCTCTTTTTTATTATGTCTCTGCCAGGCTTTGGTATCAGGATGATGATGGCCTCATAAAATGAGTTAGGGAGGATTCCCTGTTTTTCTATTGATTGGAATAGTTTCAGAAGGAATGGTACCAGCTCCTCCTTGTACCTCTGATAGAATTCGGCTGTGAATCCATCTGGTCCTGGACTTTTTTTGGTTGGTAAGCTATTAATTATTGCCTCAATTTCAGAGCCTGTTATTGGTCTATTCAGAGATTCAACTTCTTCCTGGTTTAGTCTTGGGAGGGTGTATGTGTCGAGGAATTTATCCATTTCTTCTAGATTTTCTAGTTTATTTGCATAGAGGTGTTTTTAGTCTTCTCCGATGGTAGTTTGTATTTCTGTGGGATCGGTGGTGATATCCCCTTTATCATTTTTTATTGTGTCTATTTGATTCTTCTCTCTTTTCTTCTTTATTAGTCTTGCTAACAGTCTATCAATTTTGTTGATCTTTTCAAAAAACCAGCTCCTGGATTCATCGATTTTTTTGAAGGGTGTTTTGTGTCTCTATCTCCTTCAATTCTGCTCTGATCTTAGTTATTTCTTGCCTTCTGCTAGCTTTTGAATGTGTTTGCTATTGCTTCTCTAGTTCTTTTAATTGTGATGTTAGGGTGTCAATTTCAGATCTTTCCTGCTTTCTCTTGTGGGCATTTAGTGCTATAAATTTCCCTCTACACACTGCTTTGAATGTGTCCCAGAGATTCTGGTATGTTGTGTCTTTGTTCTCGTTGGTTTCAAAGAACATCTTTATTTCTGCCTTCATTTTGTTATGTACCCAGTAGTCATTCAGGAGCAGGTTGTTCATTTTCATGTAGTTGAGTGGTTTCGAGTGAGTTTCTTAATCCTGAGTTCTAGTTTGATTGCACTGTGGTCTGAGAGACAGTTTGTTATAATTTCTGTTCTTTTACATTTGCTGAGGAGTGCTTTACTTCCAACTATGTGGTCAATTTTGGAATAGGTATGGTGTGGTGCTGAAAAGAATGTATATTCTTTTGATTTAGGGTGGAGAGTTCTGTAAATGTCTATTAGGTCTGCTTGGTGCAGAGCTGAGTTCAATTCCTGGATATCCTTGTTAACTTTCTGTCTTGTTGATCTGTCTAATGTTGACAATGGGGTGTTAAAGTCTCCCATTATTATTGTGCAGGAGTCTAAGTCTCTTTGTAGGTCTCTAAGGACTTGCTTTATGAATCTGGGTGCTCCTGTATTGGGTGCATATACATTTAGGATAGTTAGCTCTTCTTATTGAATTGATCCCTTTACCATTATGTAATGGCCTTGTTTGTCTCTTTTGATCTTTGTTGGTTTAAAGTCTGTTTTATCAGAGACTAAGATTGCAACCCCTGCCGTTTTTTGTTTTCCATTTGCTTGGTAGATCTTCCTCCATCCCTTTATTTTGAGCCTATGTGTGTCTCTGCACGTGAGATGGGTTTCCTGGATACAGCACACTAATAGGTCTTGACTCCTTATCCAATTTGCCAGTCTGTGTCTTTTAATTGGAGCATTTAGCCCATTTACATTTAAGGTTAATATTGTTATGTGTGAATGTGATCCTGTCATTATGATGTTAGCTGGTTATTTTACTCATTAGTTGATGCAGTTTCTTCCTAGCCTCAATGGTCTTTACAATTTGGCACGTTTTTGCAGTGGCTGGTACTGGTTGTTCCTTTCCATGTTCAGTGCTTCCTTCAGGAGCTCTTTTAGGGCAGGCATGGTGGTGACAAAATCTCTCAGCATTTGCTTGTCTGTAACGGATTTTATTTCTCCTTCATTTGTAAAGCTTAGTTTGGCTGGATATGAAATTCTGGGTTGAAAATTCTTTTCTTTAAGAATGTTGAATATTGCCCCCAACTCTCTTCTGGCTTGTAAAGTTTCTGCTGAGAGATCAGCTGTTAGTCTGGTGGGCTTCCCTTTGTGGGTAACCTGACCTTTCTCTCTGGCTGCCCTTAACATTTTTTCCTTCCTTTCATCTTTGGTGACTCTGACAATTATGTGTCTTGGAGTTGCTCTTCTCGAGGAGTATCTTTGTGGCATTCTCTGTATTTCCTGAATTTGAATGTGGTCTGCCTTTCTAGATTGGGGAAGTTCTCCTGGATAATATCCTGCACAGTGTTTTGCAACCTGGTTCTATTCTCCCCATCACTTTCAGGTACGCCAATCAGACATAGATTTGGTCTTTTCACATAGTCCCATATTTCTTGGAGGTTTTGTTTGTTTCTTTTTATTCTTTTCTCTCTAAACTTGTCTTCTTGCTTCATTTCATTCATTTGATCTTCCATCACTGATACCCCTTCTTCCAGCTGATCGAATCAGCTACTGAGGCTTGTGCATTTGTCATGTAATTCTTGTGCCTTGGTTTTCAGCTCCATCAGCTCCTTTAAGGACTTCTCTGCATTGGTTATTCTAGTTAGCCATTCATCTAATTTTTTTTCAAGGTTTTTAACTTCTTTGCCATGGGTTCAAACTTCCTCCTTTAGCTCGGAGTAGTTTGATCATCTGAATCCTTCTTCTCTCAACTCATCAAAGTCATTCTCCATCCAGCTTTGTTCCGTTGCTGGTGAGGAGCTGTGTTCCTTTGGAGGAGGAGAGGTGCTCTGATTTTTAGAGTTTCCAGTTTTTCTGCTCTGTTTTTTCCCCATGTTTGTGGTTTTATCTACCTTTGGTCTTTGATGATGGTGACGTACAGGTGGGGTTTTGGTGTGGATATCCTTTCTGTTTGTTAGTTTTCCTTCTAACAGTCAGGACCCTCAGCTGCAAGTCTGTTGGAGTTTGCTGGAGGTCCACTCCAGACCCTGTTTGCCTGGGTATCAGCAGTGGAGGCTGCAGAACAGTGGATATTGGTGAACAGCAATTGTTGCTGCCTGATCGTTCCTCTGGAAGTTTTGTTTCAGAGGAGTACCCAGCCGTGTGAGGTGTCAGTCTGCCCCTACTGGGGAGTGCCTCCCAGTTAGGCTACTCGGGGGTCAGGGACCCACTTGAGGAGGCAGTCTGTGCATTCTCAGATCTCCAGCTGTGTGCTGGGAGAACCACTACTCTCTTCAAAGCTGTCAGACAGGGACACTTAAGTCTGCAGAGGATTCTGCTGCCTTTTGTTTGGCCATGCCCTGCCCCCAGAGGTGGAGTCTACAGAGGCAGGCAGGTCTCCTTGAACTTCCCGGCCGCTTTGTTTACCTACTCAAGCCTCGGCACTCCCCTCCCCCAGCCTCACTGCTGCCTGGCAGTTTGATCTCAGACTGCTGTGCTAGCAATGAGCGAGGCTCCGTGGGTGTGGGACCTTCCGAGCCATGCACGGGATATAATCTCCTGGTGTGCCATTTGCTAAGACTGTTGGAAAAGTGCAGTATTAGGGTGGGAGTGACCCGATTTTCCAGGTGCCATCTGTCACCCCTTTCTTTGACTAGAAAAGGGAATTCCATGACCCCTGGCACTTCCCGGGTGAGGCGATGCCTCGCCCTGCTTCAGCTCACGCTCGGTGAGCTAGCACCCACTGTCCTGCACCCACTTTCTGACACTCCCCAGTGAGAGGAACCCAGTACCTCAGTTGGAAATGCAGAAATCACCCGTCTTCTGCATCACTCACACTGGGAGCTGTAGACTGGAGCTATTCCTATTTGGCCATCTTGGCTCCCTACATCGCTAATGATCAGTTTTGTTGAACATCTTTTCACATGCTTTGAAGATTGGTATATCTTCTTTGGAGAAACGTCTATTCAAGTACTTTGCCCATTTTTGAATTGAGTTGTTTATTGTTGAGTTTTTTTAAAATTTATTTTTTTTATTATACTTTAAGTTCTGGGGTACAAGTGCAGAAAGTGCAGCTTTGTTACTTAGATATATATGTGCTGTGGTGGTTTGCTACACCCATCAACCCATCATCTATGTTAGGTATTTCTCCTTAAGCTATCCCTCCCCCAACCCCCGACCCCATGACAGGCCCTGGTGTGTGAAGTTCCCCTCCCTGTGTCCATGTGTTCTCATTGTTCAACTCCCACTAATAAGTGAGAACATGCAGTGTTTGGTTTTCTGTTCTTGTGTTATTTTGCTGAAAATAATGGTTTCTAGCTTCATCCATGTCCCTGCAAAGGACATGAACTCATCCTTTTTTATGGCTGCATAGAATTCCATGGTGTATATGTGCCACATTTTCTTTATCCAGTCCATCATTGATGGGCATTTGGGTTGGTTCCAAGTCTTTGCTATTGTGAACAGTGCTGCAGTAAACATACGTGTGCATGGCCAGGCGTGGTGGCTCACACCTGTAATCCCAGCACTTTGGGAGGCCGAGGTGGGCAGATCACGAGATCAGGAGATTGAGACCATTCTAACACAGTGAAACCCCATCTCTAGTAAAAAATACCAAAAAAAAAATTAGCCAGGCATGGTTGTGGGTGCCTGTAGTCCCAGCTGTTCAGGAGGCTGAGGCAGAAGAATGGCGTGAACCAGGAGACTGAGCTTGCATTGAGCTGATATCGCACCACTGCACTCCAGCCTAAGCAACAGAACGAGACTCCATCTCAAAAAAAGAAAAAAATACTTGTGCATGTGTGTTTATTGTAGAATGATGTATAATCCTTTGGATATATACTCAGCAATGGGACTGCTGGGTCTAATGGTATTTCTCGTTCTAGAGCCTTGAGGAATCACCACACTGTCTTCCATAATGGTTGAACTAATTTACACTCCCAAGTGTAAAAGTGTTCCTATTTCTTCATATCCTTTCCAGCATCTGTTGTTTCCTGACTTTTTAATGACCTCCATTCTAACTGGTGTGAGATGGTATTTTATTGTGGTTTTGATTTGCATTTCCCTAATGACCAGTGATGATGAGTATTTTTTCATGTTTGTCCACTGCATAAATTTCCTTTTTGAGAAGTGTCTGTTCATATCCTTTGCCCACTTTTTGATGGGGTTGTTTGTTTGTTTCTCATACATTTGTTTAAGTGCTTTGTAGATTCTGGATATTAGCCCTTTGTCAGATGGATAGCTCACAAAATTTTTCTCCCATTCTATAGGTTGCCTGTTCACTCTGATGATAGTTTCTTTCACTGTGCAGAAGCTCTTTAGTTTATTTAGATCCCATTTGTCTATTTTGGCTTTTGTTGCCATTGCTTTTAGTGTTTTAGTCATGAAGTCTTTGCACATGCCTATGTCCTGAATGGTATTGCCTAGATATTCTTCTACAGTTTTTATGGTTTTAGGTCTTATGTTTAGGTCTTTAATCCATCTTGAGTTAATTTTTGTATAAGATGTAAGGAAGGGATCCAGTTTCATCTTTCTGCATAGGGTTAGCCAGTTTTCCCAACACCATTTATTAAATAGAGAATCCTTTCCCTAATGCTTGTTTTTGTCAGGTTTGTCAAAGATCAGATGGTTTAGATGTGTGGTGTTATTCCTGAGGCCTCTATTCTGTTCCATTCATCTATATACCTGTTTTGGTACCACTATCATGCTGTTTTGGTTAATGTAGCCTTGTAGTATAGTTTAAAGTCAAGTAGTGTGAGGCCTCCAACTTTGTTCTTTTTGCTTAGGGTAGGTTCCATATTGTTTGGTTTTTGTTTTGGTTCCATATGAAATTTAAAGTAGTTTTTTTCATTTCTGTGAAGAAAGTCAATGGTAATTTGATGGGGATAGCATTGAATCTTTAAATTACTTTGGACAGTATGGCCATTTTCATGATGTTGATTCTTCCTATTCATGAGCATGGAATGTTTTTCCATTTGTTTGTGTCCTCTCTTATTTCCTTGAGCAGCAGTTGGTGGTTATCCTTGAAGAGGTCCTTCATGTCCCTTTTAAGTTACATTCCTAGGTATTTTATTCCCTTTGTAGCAATTGTGAATGAGAGTTCACTCATGATTTGGCTCTGTTTGTCTGTTATTTGTGTATAGGAATGCTTGTGATTTTTGCACATTGATTTTGTATCCTGAGACTTTGCTGAAGTTGCTTATCAGCTTAAGGAGATTTGGGGTTGAGACAATGTGGTTTTCTAAATATGCAATCATGTCATCTGCAAACAGAGACAATTTGACTTCCTCTTTTCCTAATTGAATACACTTTATTTCTTTCTCTTGCTTGATAGCCCTCGCCAGAGCTTCCAATAGTGTGTTGAATAGGAGTGGTGAGAGAGAGCGTCCTGTCTTGTGCCGGTTGTCAAGGGAATGCTTCCAGTTTTTGCCCATTCAGTATGATATTGGCTGTGGGTTTGTCATAAATAGCTCTTATTTTGAGATACGTTCCATCAATGCCCAGTTTATTGAGAGTTTTTAGCACAAAGTTCTGTTGAATTTTGTCAAAGGCTTTTTCTGCATCTATTGAGATAATCATGTGATTTTTGTCATTGGTTTTGTTTATGTGATGGATTACACTTATTGATTTACATGTGTTGAACCAGCCTTGCATCCCAGGGATGAAACTGACTTGATCGCAGTGGACAAGCTTTTTGATGTACTGCTGGATTCGCTTTGCCAATATTTTATTGAGGATTTTTGCATCAATGTTCATCAGGGATATTGGCCTAAAATTTTGTTGTTGTTGTTGTGTCTCTGCCAGGTTTTGGTATCAGGATGATGCTGGCCCCATGAAAAGAGTTAGGGAGGATTTCCTCTGTTTCTGTTGTTTGGAACAGTTTCAGAAGGAATGGCACCAGCTCCTCTTTGTACCTCTGGTAGAATTCGGCTGTGAATTTGTCTGGTCCTGGACTTTTTTTGGTTGGTAGGATATTCATTATTGCCTCAATTTCAGAACTTGTTATTGGCCTATTCAGGGATTTGACTTCTTCCTGGTTTAGTCTTGGGAGGGTGTTTGTGTCCAGGAATTTATTCATTTCTTCTAGATTTTCTGTTTTATTTGCGTGGAGGTGTTTATAGTATTCTCTGATGGTAGTTTGTATTTCTGTGAGATCGGTTATGAAATCCCCTTTATCATTTTTTATTGCATCCATTTGATTCTTCTCTGTTTTCTTCTTTATTAATCTGGCTAGTGGTCTATCTAGTTTTTTGATCTTTTCAAAAAACCAGCTCCTGGATTCATTGATTTTGAAGGGTTTTTCATGTTTCTATCTCCTTCAGTTCTGCTCTGATCTTAGTTATTTCTTGTTTTCTGCTAGCTTTTGAATTTGTTTGCCATTGCTTCTCTAGTTCTTTTAATTGTGATGCTAGGGTGTCGATTTTAGATCTTTCCTGCTTTCTCTTGTGGGCATTTAGTGCTATAAATTTCCCTCTCCACACTGCTTTAAATGTGTCCCAGAGATTCTCGTACGTTGTGCCTTTGTTCTCATTGGTTTCAAAGAACATCTTTATTTCTGCCTTCATTTTGTTATGTACCCAGTAGTCATTCAGGAGCTGCTTGTTCAGTTTCCATGTAGTTGTGTGGTTTTGAGTGAGTTTCTTAATCCTAACTTCTGATTCGATTGCACTGTGGTCTGAGAGAATGTTTGTTATGATTTTTATTCTTTTGAATTTACTGAGGAGTGCTTTACTTTCAATTATGTGGTCAATTTTAGAATAAGTGTGATGTGGTGCTGAGAAGAATGTATATTCTCTTGATTTGGGGTGGAGAGTTCTGTAGATGTCTATTAGGTCCACTGAGTTCAAGTCCTGGATATCCTTGTTCATTTTCTCTCTCATTGATCTGTCTAATATTGACAGTAGGGTGTTAAATTCTCCCACTATTATTGTGTAGGAGTCTAAGTCTCATTGTAGGTCTCTAAGAACTTGCTTTATGAATCTGGATGCTCCTGTTTTGGGTGCATCTGTATTTAGAATAGTTAGCTCTTTTTGTTGCATTGATCCCTTTCCATTATGTTATGCCCTTCTTTATCTCTTGATCTTTGTTCATTTAAAGTCTGTTTTATCAGAAACTAGGATTGCAACCGCTGCTTTTGTGTGTGTGTGTGCTTTCCATTTCCTTGGTAAATCTTCCTCCATCCCTTTATTTTGAGCCTATGTGTGTCTTTGCATGTGAGATGGGTCTCCTGAATACAGCACACCAATGGGTCTTGAATCTTTATGCAATTTGCCAGTCTGTGTCTTTTAATTGGGACATTTAGCCCATGTACCTTTAAGGTTAATATTGTTATTTGTGAATTTGATCCTGTCATTATGATGCCAGCTGGTTATTTTAACCATTAGTTATGCAGTTTCTTCATAGTGTCAATGGTCTTTACAATTTGGTATGTTTTTGCAGTGGCTGGTATTGGTTGTTTCTTGCCATGTTTATTGCTTCTTTCAGGAGCTCTTGGGAGGCAGGCTTTGGGGGTAACAAAATCTCTCAGCATTTGCTTGTCTGTAAAGGATTTTATTTCTCCTTCACTTATGAAGCTTAGTTTGGCTGGATATTAAATTCTGAGTTCAAAATTCTTTTCTTTAAGAATGTTGAATATTGGCCACCACTCTCTTCTGGCTTGTGGGGTTTCTGCAGAGAGATCTGCTCTTAGTCTGATGGGCTTCCCTTTGTGGATAACCCCACCTTTCCCTCTGGTGACCCTTAATATTTTCTTTTTCATTTCAACCTTGCTGAATCTGATGATTATATGTCTTGGGGTTGCTCTTCTCAAGGAGGATCATTGTGATGTTCTCTGTATTTCCTGAATTTGAATGTTGCCTGTCTTGCTAGGTTGGGGAAGTTCTCCTGGATAATATCCTGAAGAGAGTCTTCCAACTTGGTTCCATTCTCCCTGTCACTTTCAAGTTAACCAATCAAACGTAGATTTGCTTTTTTCGCATAGTCCCAGTTTCTTGGAGGCTTTGCTCATTTCTTTTCACTCTTTTTTCTCTAGTCTTGTCTTCTCACTTTATTCCATTGAGTTGATCTTCAATCTCTGATATCCTTTCTTCCGCTTGATTGATTCAGGTATTGATATTTGTGTATGCTTCACAAAGTTCTCGTGCTGTTTTTCAGCTCCATCAGATCATTTATGTTCTTCTCTAAGCTGGTTATTCTAGTTAGCAATTCATCTAACCTTTTTTCAAGGTTCTTAGCTTCCTTGCTATCCTCCTTTAGCTCAGAAGAGTTTGTTATTTTCCACGTTCTGAAGCCTACTTCTGTCAATTTGTCAAACTCATTCTCCATCCAGTTTTGTTCCCTTGCTGGCGAGGAGTTGTGATCCTTTGGAGGAGAAGAGGTGTTCTGGTTTTTGGAATTTTCAGCCTTTTTGCACTGGTTTCTCCCCATCTTTGTGGATTTATCTACCTTGGTCTTTGATATTGATGATGTTTATACTATTCCTTTCTGTTTGTTAGTTTTCTTCCTAACACTCAGGCTACTCTTCTGCAGGTCTGCTGGAGTTTGCTGGAGGTCCACTTCAGACCCTGTTTGCCTGGGTATCACCAGCGGAGGCTGCACAACAACAAAGATTGCTGCCTGTTCCTACCTCTGGAAGCTTCATCCCAGAGGGACACCCACCAGATGCCAGCCAGAGCTCTCCTGTATGAGGTGTCTGTTGGCCCCTCCTGGGAGGTGTCTCCAGTCTGGATACATGAGGGTCAGGGACCCACCTGAGGAGGCAGTCTGTCCTTTATCAGAGCTCAAATGCTGTGGTTGGAGAACCGCTGCTCACTTCAGAGTAGTCAAGCAGGGACATTTAAGTCTGCTGAAGCTGTACCCACAGCTGCCCCTTCCCCCAGGTGCTCTGTCCTATGGAGCTGAGGTAGGCTCCACCCAGTTCGATCTTCCTGTGGCTTTGTTTACACTGTGTGGGTAAAACCACCTACTCAAGCCTCAGCAATGGTGGATGCCCCTCCCCCCACCAAGCTCCGTCATCCCAGGCTGATCTCAGACTGCTGTGTTAGCAGCAAGAATTTCAAGCCAGTGGATCTTAGCTTGCTGGGCTCCATGGGGGTGGAACCCACTAAGCCAGGCACCAGAGAGAATCTCCTGGTCTGCTGGTTGTGAAGACCATGGGAAAACCACAGTATTGGCCAAAATGCACTGTTCATTCTGGTACAGTCTCTTATGGCTTCCCTTGGCTAGGAAAAGGAAATCCCCCACCCGTTGCACTTCCTGGGTGAGAACCACCTCACCCTGCTTTGGCTCACCCTCTGTGAGCTGCACCCACTGTCCAACCAGTCCCAGTGAGATGAACCAGGTACCTCACTTGGAAATGCAGGAATCATCCGCTTTCTGCCTTGATCTCGCTGAGAGCTGCAGACCAGAGCTGTTCCTATTCAGCCATCTTGCCAGCACAAAAACTATTGTTGAGTTTTAAGAGTTCTTTTTATATTCTGAATATTAATTGTCAGATATATGATTTGAAAATATTTTCTCTCACTCTGTTGGCTGCCTTTTTACTCTGTTGATGTTGTTTTTTCATGCACAAAATTTTATGAAGTCCAATTTTTGTATTTTATTTCTTTTGTTGAGTGTGCCTTTGGTGTCATATCCAACAAATACAGTAGTGTGAAGCTTTTGTCCTACATTTTCTTCTAAGAGTTTTACAGTTTTAGATCTTACATTTAGCTCTTTGACCCACTTCTTTTTCTTGTTTTGTTTTTTGTTTTGAGGCAGGGTCTCGTTCTGTCACTCAGGCTGGAGTGCATTGGTACGATCTCGTCTCACTGCAACCTCTGCCTCCTGGGTTCAAGCAATTCTCCTGCCTCAGCCTCCCAAGTAGCTGGGATTATAGACACGCATCACAATGCCCAGCTAATTTTTGTATTTTAATAGAGATGGAGATTCACCATATTGGCCAGATTGGTCTCGAACTCCTGACCTCAGGTAATCTGCCCTCCTCAGCCTCCCAAAGTGCTGGTATAACAGACGTGAGCCACTGTGCCCAGCCTTTGATCCAATTTGAGTTCATTTTGTATGTGATGTTATGTAAGGGTCCAACTTCATTCTTGTGCATGTGGATATGTTTGAGATACCACCTCACACCTCTTGGAATGACTACCATTTAAAAAAGCAGAAAATAACAGGTATTGGTGAGCATGTGGAGAAATTGGAACCCTTGTTTTGATGAGAATATAAAATGGTACAGCTGCTGTGGAAAGCATTATGGTGGTTCCCCAAAAAATTAAACATAGAACTACATAATCCAGCAATACTATTGTGGGGTATATATTCAAAAGGATTGAAAATGGAGTCTTGAAGAGATATATGTATATCCATGTTCACAGCAGCATTATTCACAATTGCCAAAATGTGGAAGCAACCCAGATGTCCATCAGTGGATGAATAAACAAGATATCACACACACATACATGCACACACACACACACACATACACACACAATGGAATACTATGGAATACTAGTCAACCTTAGAAAATAGAATGGTGGTTGACAAGGGTTCAGGAGAGGGTGAAATAGGGAGTTATTGTTTAATGGGTATAGAGTTTGTTTTACAAGATGAAAAGATATATGGAGATACTTGATGGTGATGGATGCACAACATGAATGCACTTAATATCACTGAAAGGCACACTTAAAATGGTTATAATGGTAAATTTTATGTTATGTGTGTTTTGCCGTGATCAGAAATTGAAAAACAATCCATCGTATTCCTATACACTAGTAATGAATAATCCAAAAATGCAACTAAGAATGCAGTTTAATTTACCACAGCAACAAAGAGAATAAAATACTTAGAAATAAATTACATAAAATCAATGCAAGCCTTGTTCATAGAAAAGTACACTGTTGAAAGAAATAAAAGAAGATCTAAATGAATGAAAAGACATACCATGCTCTTAGATCAGAACACGTACTATTGTTTAGATGGCAATGCTCCTTAAATTGATCTATGAAATCAACTCAGCTCCTAATAAAATCTCAGGTGGGTTTTTTATATCAACTGATAAGCTGATTCTAAAATTAATATGAAACTATAAAAACTCTGAAGAGCAAAAACAATCTTGAAAAAGAACACAATTAGAGGACTCAGAGTTCCCAATTTAAAAATTTGCTATAAACTTCAATAATCAAGACAGTGTGGTATGGCATAAAGATAAACACATAGATCAACAACACATACGGAAAGTCCAGAAATAAATCTTACATTTATGGTCAATTGATTTTTGACAAGAGTGCCAATAAATCAATAAGAAAAATATCAGTCTTCATAACAAATGGTGCTGGGACAATTGGATATCTGCATTCAAAAGAATGAAGTTGTACCCTTTCCTCATACCTTACTCAAAAATTAACTCAGGCCTGTAATCCCAGCACTTTGGGAGACCGAGGCAGGTGGATCACGAGGTCAGGAGTTTGAGACCATCCTGGCCAACATGGTGAAACCCTGTCTCTACTAAAAATACAAAAAAATTAGCTGGGTGTGATGATGGGTGCCTGTACTTCCAGCTACTCGGGAGGCTGAGGCAGGAGAATGGCGTGAACCTGGGAGGCAGAGCTTGCAGTGAGCCAAGATCGCACCACTGCACTCCAGCCTGGGCGACAGAGTGAGACTCCATCTCAAAAAATAAATAAATAAAAATAAAAAAATTTAAAAACCTCAGAGTGAAGCATAGAACTAAATACAAGAGCTGAAACCATACAGCTTAAAGAAATACCAGAACAAACCTTGTGACCCCAGGCTAGGCAATGGATTCTTAGATTTGACAGCAAATGTGAGCAAGAAATGAAAAAATAGAGAAAATAAACTTCATCAAAGTTAACTTTTGTGCATGAAAGAACATTATCAAGAAAGGGAAAAAACATACAGAAAGGGAGAAAATATTTTCATTTCATACATCTGATAAAGGTTTAATATTGAGAATGTATAAAGAATTCTTACAACTCAACAACAAAAAGACAAACAACTCAATTAAAAAATTGGAAAGTGAATTGAATAGACATTTCTTCAAAGAAGACACAAAAGTGGCAAGCAAGCATATAAAAAATGTTCAACATCATTGGCCATTAAGGAAATGCAAATCAAAACCACAATGAAATATCACTTCTCACACACAAGGATGGCTGTAATTCTAAACAAAAAAAAAAAAAAAAAAAAAAAAGTGCTTGCAGAAATGTGGAGAAACAAAAATCCTCATAAATTTTCAGTGGGAATGTAAAATGGTGCAGCCACTGAGGAAAACACTTTGGTAATTTCTCAAAAAGTTCAACATAGAGTTCTAGATGACCCAGAAATTCCCCTGCTAGGTAGATACCCAAGGGAAATGAGAACATTTGTCCATCAAAAACCTTTGCTCATGAATTTTTGCATTGGCATTACTTATAATAACCAGAAAGCAGAAACAACCCAATGTCCATCAACTGATTAATGGACAAATACAATTTGATATATCCATACAATGAAAAAGTATTCAGCCTTAAAAAGAAATGATGTACTAACACATGCTATCACATGGATGAACCTTAAAATCATGCTGCTAAGTGAAAGGAGGCAGTCAGAAAAGACCACATCTTGTATTATTCCATTTATGTGAAATGTCCACAATGAGCAAATCCACAGAGACAGACTGTAGATTAGTGTTTGACTAGGGTTGCGGAATGTGTGTGTGTCGGGGAAGGGGGGGACGTAGGGTGGGAAGTGACTGCTAATGTGGGGTTTCTTTTGGGGATGATCAAAATGCTTTAAAATAGATTGTGGTCTTTGCAATCTAGGGATTGTATGGAATCTTTGGAATCTATGGATTCCACACTTGTGCCATGGAAGCACAACTTTGTTGATATGCTAAAAACTATTGGCTCATATACTTCAGGTGAGTTTTATTGTATATAAATTATATCTCATTAAAGCTGTTAATAGCACACACACAAAAAAGAATGGTGGACTCAGGGGAAGATGGGCAGAGCCCTGAGATCTGGCTTTCCAGGCAGTGGCCTCCCATGCCAATCTTTACGTCTTCCGGTTGACATTCAGTAATCATTCTTTTCTGCTTTCTGACCACTTCAATGAAAGGATATGTGAGAAAAATCACGGGATGCCCTTCCTGTGAAGCACAGCCATCAGGTGGCATTTTATTTCAGGATGCATCTGCCAAGCCACTTACCAAAGCTGCCGCTGCCCAGAGGCAGCCCTTAGCGGACTCCCAACTCCCTGAAGCGCCTCACTTCGTATCTCCTCTACCTGCCTGGCAAACCCCTGCCACTCACATTTTGGTCACTACTTAGTTTTCACTCATATTTACCAACAAAGACGTTTATTAAATTTTAACAAATCCTTGAGCGAGAAATATGGAAACTTACTGACGAAGTTATAAATTTAAGTACACAAATGGTAGGATGAGGCAGGATGATTTTTCTAATAATGAAACATGTTTGATATTGGAAAAGTCATGTTAATTTTGTGATTAAACTACTATCTATTACAGTCAATTTTGCAAAGGAAAATTGAGTGAGGTTATGTTACTCAGAAATTCTAACTTTCTTAGATCCTGTTTTGGTTGATTTTAATTGGGTGACTTTATTATTGCATCATTGTGCCCTTTTCTGTTTTTACTTTATATACTAGATTGTTTATAGTGCAGACACACAGGCTTGCTAAAGAGACACTTTTAAAGCAGTTTTCAGCTGTCTTTTGGGAGTAATTAGAGAATACCTTCGGGGCAATGGTCTCATTTAGATATTCAGTTACAAACCTTTCCATCTTAAGCATGCTACCAAATGGCTTTTGAATGTTTCTGAAGTATTATTTATTTAAAAAATATTCTGGTTATGAAAGAACTGAAAACATCATCACCTATACGTGCAGTGCCTTGCAGCTTTGAAATACTTTCTCCCCTCCTGTCCGAGGCCATCCTGGACAGTGGGGGGCATGGGCTGCGGTCTCTTTCCTGGGCCTTCCTTCCTCCCTGGTCTTTGCTGACCCACAGCGGCACCTCCTTCCTCTCATCCTGTCTGAACTACTTAGCCTGTCCTTTGGTACCAGCCCGACCTGGGGGATGATCCCTTCTCAGATATTACAGAGAAACCATCCCGAAGTCGCAAGTATTTCCTTGCCAGTCTAGGGCACTGACAGCACGTTCTCTGCTTTCTTCTGGGGATGGGAAGGGCATGTTGATGTGGATTCCAACTCAGTTCAAGACATTGACTTTTATAGCAATGTGGGGCTTCATCTGTGTCCTCATCTCTCTCCTCTTTAAGGCCTGTTTCAGAAATGTCCAGGAAGCTTGGAGTCTCAAGCCTGCTAGCGCTGATGTTTTCGACTCAAGCAGTCCTGTATCTCTCATTCCAGTGTCATTGCTCAGCCATGACCAAACCCATGCAGGGTTTGGAGGACACTCAGGGTGCAAAATGCAAGCCCTTCTGGCAGTCCTGTTCATCACTGGCCTTCAACTTTGCTAAGAACGCATGAGCTTCTGGGCCTAGGCTTACTCTCCAGGTGACCTTGAGAAGTCCTTGAACTTCTCTGAGCCTGTCCCATTATCCGTAAGTGACACTTTCTCAGCAGCAAGTTGCTACGAAGCAGATAGCAACGGGCAAGTGGCAGATGCTCAGTCCAAGACACTGCCTCCCTCACACCCCTGGGAACCGGCTCACAGGGAGGAGTCAGTGGTCCGTGACCCTCATGTCCCCCCTCACCGGCATTGCCAGGCAGATGTTTCTTGAGGAAGCTAGAGCTGCTCAGAGTGATTCTTCTCTTAAACAATGGTGCTGTTTTGCAGCTTATATTGTGCAGTGTTTATTTTTTCTTAAC
The DNA here is from genome assembly GCF_029281585.2 of Gorilla gorilla gorilla. Lineage (NCBI taxonomy): Eukaryota > Metazoa > Chordata > Mammalia > Primates > Hominidae > Gorilla > Gorilla gorilla. The sequence continues at coordinate 30,622,365 of NC_073235.2, forward strand.
AACTAATTCATTTATAAAATTGAGCTAAAAGTCGTAAGAGAAGAAAAAAAGTAATGTTTCTTAAAAACCACAACAAAGATATTACAGTTGTCAAGAGGGATTTGGTCAATGATTTTCCACTTTTTACAGAGAATGCAGCCTCCATGGTGAATTAGAAAAAGGCTGGGGTATGGAGAGACCTGGGTCAGGCCCCAACCCTGCCTGAACATGTTTGTGACTCAGGGTTTGTCTTGCCCCATCCCTGTAGAACAGCATGTAGGTGGATGGATCAGAGGCCTTGCCCCAGGCAAAACTCCATGTTCCAGGTTACCAGGTGGGAGGAAAGGAGTCAAACCATGCACAATGAACTCGACTAGACAATGGGGCCAGGGCCCCTGAGCAGCCATAGGCCCCATGGCTGCCTCCCCACAGAGGACAGGCACCCAGCCAGCAATTCTCATGCCCATGCGAAGTACAGGTCCCACTGATTCCCTAGGGAGCAACAATGTCCCCTCCCCCATTTCCACTGCCAGTGTCATCTCACAGATCCACTTTTTCTGTGTTAACCTATCCACTCAGGAAGTCTTTGCCAGGCATGGCTATGTGCCCGGCCCTGTGCCAGATGTGGAAATGCAGCCATAGTCCTCTCTCTCCTGGACTGCAGCCACGGGCAGACTCTTGGGCCTTCCTGCCCTGCACCTTTCAGCCCTCTGTCTCGCAGGCTGTCAGTAAAGATGCTTTCTAAGACAACATGGGACTACAGACTGCGCTCTGCCCTTCAAGACAAAGTCACACACTTTGACCTTGTGGCAAGGGCTCCTGGACCTGCCCCTGACCCTCTGCAGCTCCTATCAGATGCTGCTGCTGCTTACCTCCAGCCGTACAAAAACATTTGTGAGGCTGCTCAGGCCTGATTCATTTCCACACCTTTGGAACTTTGCTGAAATTTCTCTTCCTGCTGACGTTGCCCGATTCCTGCATGAAGAGTGCTGATTCCACCTATCAAGGCTCAGCTCAAGGGCACATGCAAAGCCTTCCTTTAGCACCCTGTCCACCCTGTCCCCAGGTAGTGCCCCTCCTCTCTTCCTAGCTCTCTCTGCAGATTACTGCAGAGCATCTCTGTGCCTTACACACCTGCCTGCTTTCTTGCTCTAAGCCTCTGAAGGTCAAGATGTGCCCTGGGTCTCCCACTCCTTCCTGGTGCCTGACCCATCCTTATCCTCTATACATTCCTGTTGAGTGGAAGACTTCGAGATTTCCTCCTGAGGCACCTCAGCGAAAGTGCACAAGGTTGGTGGCAAGAGGAATGAAGACCAGCCCAGACACTTTTAGAAGCCAAGACTCTCTTCCTGTCTGCTTTCATGTCTAGCACATGGCACAGCATGGAGCAGTTTCTCACTAACTTGTTATTGGTTAAAATGAAAGAATGAGGGAGTGAGAGCTCAGGCCTCCTAACTTCCATCCCAGGGCTGCTGTCCCCTCTGGAAGACCATGGTGTAGCCCGCGGCATCGTGGTGCCTCGTGAGACAATCCACCCTTTACGCACAGTCGAGGCCTGGAGTGGCTCCACCAGAATAGACCAGGCCCCTGTTTCTGCATGTGCTGAGTTTTTCTGCTTTATGTGGTTGGAGAGTAGGAAGCATACAGTCTGCTTTCCTTGGTATGGATGGCAAGTTCAGGGCAGAGAGGCGTGTGCACCTAGACTCCCTCATTCTTGCACCTGCAGTACAGAGGCCCTGTTTTCTGCTGAGCACAGACAAATCACAGAATTCTTCTTCTTCTTCTTTTTTTTTTTTTTTTTGAGACGGAGTATCGCTCTGTTGCCCAGGCTGGAGTGCAGTGGCTCCATCTCAGCTCACTGCAACCTCTGCCTCCTGGGTTTAAGCAATTCTCCTGCCTCAGCCTCCCTAGTAGCTGGGATTACAGGTGCCTGCCACCACGCCCAGCTAATTTTTATATTTTAGTAGAGATGGGGTTTCGACTTGTTGGCCAGGCTGGTCTCAAACTCCTGACCTCAAGCAATCCAACTGCCTTGGCCTCCCAGAGTTCTGGGATTACAAGCATGAGGCACCGCTCCCGGCCTCACAGAATCCTTCTTAACACCGTGCTAGAGTCAATGGCTTCAAACCTGTTACTTACACGGTGAAGTTTATATGACACCCTTGTCCAAGAGCTCCCCAGCCCCATCTTTGTTTGACAGACTTGCCCTGCCCCACCCTCAGTTGCCCCCCTGCTGGCCCAGGACTCCTGGAGACAGGGTTTCTTGTGCCAGCCCCTCGCAGGCTGGCCCGTGAGTCACTGAAGGAGGAAGATTCCACAGGCCACAACACCACTGCCTGCCTTGAGGACTGGCCTTGTGGGGCGCCGATCTGCTTCTGCCTCAGGGCTTTCCACCGGCCTTTCAAGAGCTCTCCTGGCTATTAAAACTGCAGACCTGGGATAACATTAAAAATGTTAATGTGCTGTAAAACTTTCCACGTGTGAGACTTTCACCTGAAAAGAAGAGGAGATGAGCCTGTAATGGCTGGCCGTTCATCTTCTCGATGGATTTTATTATAGCAGTAACAAGTGCAATTCCACTTAAAAGACTCTTGTCAGGTAACAGTTCCAGTAGACTATAACTCAGCATGAAAAACAATCTCTGCCCCACACAAACTTGGAACGGCCAGGAAAAAAAATGAGCATCAAGAAATACAGCTCACTGGTCCTATATCCATGAATGTTTTTGAGACGGCGGACGTTAGGGATGAACTAGGGGGTGGGCTAAGGGAGGAGGCAAGTCACATCACTCCATTAACTCATTTGCCATCAGGGCACAAAATAGGCCCTTCTGAGGACTCCAGTTCCATTTTTATCTCTCAAAAATTGTAGCAAAGACTGGGATACAGAACCTGTCAGGCCTGTTATAAAAGCAACATTGTCACTGGCAATTTTAAATAGCCAGGACAGTATTTACCTTGGAAGGGGGAAGAGGGTGTATAAAGTAGACAAACAATCCCGCTACCCAGACCAAATGGTCTCATGGAGAGGTCTCGGCAGGAGAGCGATTCGGGCTCTATTGCTCTCTTGGACTTCCTTTGTCCCAGCTGATACATGGCAGCTCCATCCTCTCTGACATGCCGTAGCGTCCCCTCATGCCCAGTAAAGTTCAGTGGCAGCAGCCTGTGGCCTAAGTCCAGCCTGTGGCTGGTTTCCTCATTTTCCTGCCTGGTTTGCCAGGGACAGAGTGGTAAGCAGGGCCCAATGCCACAATGAGTGGCAGCTTTGCATGCGAGAGCCGCCAATGAAAGGCATGCAGATAGCCACGCTGGGGTCTGTGGGGTCAAGGCCAAAGAGTTCGAGATTTCCTCACTTGTACCTCAGTGAAAATATACAAGATTGGTGGTAAGAAAAATGAAGACAAAATCAGCCTAGACATTTTTGGAAGCCAAGACTGTCTTCTTGTCTGCATTCCTGTCTAGCACATGGCATGGCGTGGAGCAGTTTCTCACTAACTTGTTGAATACAGTGAAAGAATGTGGGAGTGAGAACTCAGGCCTCCTAACTTCCACCCCAGGGCTGCTCTCCCCACTAGAAGATCACAATATAGGTGGCGGCATCTTGGTGCCATCCTTAGCAGGCCTTGCTGTCTGATTCCCCTTTCTCAGCTGCCTGCGAAAGGTGGACTCCTGCCTCCAGTCTCCTGTGCTGGGAGCCTGGTACCAATACAGCATCTGGGATGGTGTCTGGGCTTGCTGGACACAGCACTCCAACTGTGAAACGTGTCCTTTGGGTAGTTATTTTAACTCTTCTGGCTTAAGAGACAGACAAACTTCTGGGTGCCATTGGCAGAGGGCAGCCAGGTCACAGAGTCATCCAACGTTATGAAGAAATTAGCCCAGATAGTAAAACCCAGGCCAGCTTTACCATGAGCAACCCAGTCTGGTGAGGCCCTACCCTTCAGTGCATTAGACGTGGAAGGAAATATATTCTGGCATAGTGTGGCTCTCCATAGAAACAAAGCTCTCACATGAAGCATTGTTTTTGTAAAGTGTTCAACATAAAGACATGTGTAATTAAACTATTAAACATCTGTTTAATGATCATGATCAGGCCATTGAAAATAATGTATTCAAATAGTTTACAATAATAGCTGACTTTCACATACAAGGTTAAAAGGTAGTACTCAAAATTGTATATACAACATTATTCAAATTTTGAAAAACGTTACAAAGCTATGCAAAAAATAACCCACCCGGGAGAAAATAGATTGACTATTATTATTTATTTATTATTTTTCTTTAGAGACAGAGTCTTGCTCTGTCACCCAGGCTGGAGTACGGTGGTATGATCATAGCTCCCTGTAACTCTGAAGTCCTGGGCTCAACCAATCTTTCTGCCTCAGCCTCCTAAGTAGCTGGGAGCACAGGGCACACACCACCATGGCTGGCTACTTTAGTTTAGGTTTTTAGAGACAGAGTCTCGCTATGTTGCTTAGACTAATCTCAAACTCCTGGCCTCAAGTGTTCCCCCATCACAGTCTTTTTTTCTTTTCTTTTTTTTTTCTGAGATGGAGTCTCGCTCTGTTGCCAGGCTGGAGCGCAGTGGCGCAATCTCGGCTCACTGCAACCTCTGCCTCCCATGTTCAAGTGATTCTCCTGCCTCAGCCTCCCGAGTAGCTGGGGCTACAGGTGTGCACCTCCATGCCTGGCTAATTTTTGTATTTTTAGTAGAGACGGGGTTTCACCATGTTGGCCAGGATGGTCTCAATCTCTTGACCTTGTGGTCTGCCCACCTTGGCCTACCAAAGTGCTGGGATTATAGGCGTGAGCCATCGTGCCCGGCCCACAGTCTTATTTTCTAAATACATTTTTAAAATTCTAGAATAGTTTTAGACTTACAGGAAACCTGCAAATACAGTACTGCGTTCCCACATACTCCACACCCAGTTTCCCCAACTGTGACTGTATTGCACTACCATAGTACATTTCTGACAACTGACAAATGCATATAGCATTGGCTTTTAAACAGAAAAGATGACTCATAGTCTCTTCTAGCAGTGTAATGCATTTCACTTCTGTCTGAAACCCACAAACCTCCCCTCAACGGCTCCATGATATCTACTTATCTGCCCCATTACTGGATGGCTGTGTGTTACACTGACAGGCAGAGGCTGCTGCTTCGTAGCCACAGTGATTATCCTGCATTCTGGGACCAGTGAAATAAACTTTGTCCTCTATAAAGAAAGCTTAAACTTCACAGGGGTTGGAATTGGGGAAGACCGGCAGGTCTTCCTTCCCATATGCCGAAGGGCTGCTTCCAGGTGCCTGGGAGGATCTTAACTTGCCCTTGCAGATCACAGGCACACTGAGAATGTGGCTCCCACACCATTGCCCTGCTGGCCTCATGTGTTTGGACCAGGTTCAAGATGGTCATTGCAGTGGCTGCTGCTTTATCTGCTTTGCTAGGAAATAGGATTTTGAGTCCTGGCTTAGTGGTAGAGGCAGCAACAGATGAGTGCAGAAACTCCAAGGAGCTAGATTTAGGGGGCCTGAAAGTGGAATAGGGTAAGGCAGAGAGGAGGCTTGTGGCCTGATACATTCATGTTGGACCAGAAATTTAACTCATTATACTGAAGGATAAGAATTTTGTTATTTTTTCCCTGGTTCATTCATCGAAATGTTTGAGCAGATATGATGTGCCTGGCATTATACCCTGGGATGGCATTTAAAACCAAATCAGTTGTGAGCTTTCTTTTTCTGTTGAATTATTTAGAAGAAGCCCATATGTAATCAAATTTAGAAAAGACCTGATGGAGATTTATCTTAAAAGTCCCCTTCTGATATATTTGGAAACTGTTCTGTAAATACATTCCAGATGAAGACCGAAATGTGCAAGGGCCCCACATCCTATAGGAGGTGAACTCAGAGGTAGAAGGCAAGGGGTGCTTCAAAGTAACGCCACCACTCCAAGCCAAGTGTGACACCACAGCCAGGACAGCCAGTCTGGCAAAGCCATGTCTTGTCTGTGCATTAATCTGACTTCCAGAAGCTAAGTGTAGCTTGTTCCAGCCCTGTTTCCTGGGCTGGTCATGGGAAGTTTAACAGACCCGAAGGCCTGGAATAAAGCTTTGACTTCGTGCCTGGCAAAATACGTTTAACTCGACATCAAGTTCAGTGCTGAGTCATGAATGTTCAGAGAGAGCCGTGATTCAGCATCCCACCAGAAAGGCCTGCTGGGGAGTTGAGCTCTCTCTCAATAATTCCTGATCTACCCAGGGGAAGAGCAATGTGCAGGACCTGTGTGTTAAGGAGAGTCTGAGGAGAGGCTTAGAAAAGAAAGCAAAATCACTGGAAACCAGAATGATTTTACTTGGTAAGATGACCAAGATGCTTTGTACAGAAGTGTTGAATATCTGGAAATGTTGATGGCTACAGGAGAGCAAAGTGTAACATACTCACATTGGTAGTGATGGTGATCTGGTGGCAGCAGGCCTGAGCTAGTGCCTGAGCTGAGTCAGCGTCTGTGTTAGTGCTTCTCATGTGTGCATTACCATCACAGCTAGTCTGTGGTGCAGGGATTACACCTGCGTCTCTTGGAGGGGGCAGGTTAAGCATATGGAGATAAAAGTTGACTTGCTTGAAGTCAAGCTTCAAAGCCTCAGCTGCTGAGCTCTGCAGTCATCCATCCGTCTGTCCATCTATCCATCCATCCATCCATCCACCAATTCATCCACCTATCCATCCACCTATTTGTTCATCTACTTGTCCATCATCCATCCATCCATCCATTCATCCACCCACCCATCCATTCATTCTTCCATTTACCCTTCCACCCACCCATCCATTCATTCTTCCATTTACCCTTCCACCCACGCATCCATTCATTCTTCCATTTACCCTTCCACCCACCCATCCATTCATTCTTCCATTTACCCTTCCACCCACCCATCCATTCATTCTTCCATTTACCCTTCCACCCACCCATCCATTCATTCTTCCATTTACCCTTCCACCCACCCATCCATTCATTCTTCCATTTACCCTTCCACCCACCCATCCATTCATTCTTCCATTTACCCTTCCACCCACCCATCCATTCATTCTTCCATTTACCCTTCCACCCACCCATCCATTCATTCTTCCATTTACCCTTCCACCCACCCATCCATTCATTCTTCCATTTACCCTTCCACCCACCCATCCATTCATTCTTCCATTTACCCTTCCACCCACCCATCCATTCATTCTTCCATTTACCCTTCCACCCACCCATCCATTCATTCTTCCATTTACCCTTCCACCCACCCATCCATTCATTCTTCCATTTACCCTTCCACCCACCCATCCATTCATTCTTCCATTTACCCTTCCACCCACCCATCCATTCATTCTTCCATTTACCCTTCCACCCACCCATCCATTCATTCTTCCATTTACCCTTCCACCCACCCATCCATTCATTCTTCCATTTACCCTTCCACCCACCCATCCATTCATTCTTCCATTTACCCTTCCACCCACCCATCCATTCATTCTTCCATTTACCCTTCCACCCACCCATCCATTCATTCTTCCATTTACCCTTCCACCCACCCATCCATTCATTCTTCCATTTACCCTTCCACCCACCCATCCATTCATTCTTCCATTTACCCTTCCACCCACCCATCCATTCATTCTTCCATTTACCCTTCCACCCACCCATCCATTCATTCTTCCATTTACCCTTCCACCCACCCATCCATTCATTCTTCCATTTACCCTTCCACCCACCCATCCATTCATTCTTCCATTTACCCTTCCACCCACCCATCCATTCATTCTTCCATTTACCCTTCCACCCACCCATCCATTCATTCTTCCATTTACCCTTCCACCCACCCATCCATTCTTTTATCCACCCATTTGCCCACCCATCCATCTATCCAACTATCAGTCCATCCGTCTGTTTTTCTGTTCATCCGTCCATCTGTCCATCCACCCAGCCATCCTTGTAGAAGCCTAGTGACATGAACTGATGAATGGGCACTAGGTGTTTTGGAGTCACTTTTAGGAGTCTCCTGTGGGCTGGCTGATGAAGCAGAGCTTGCGGGCCTATGCTGTGGGTAAAGTTTAAATATGCAAGAACATATTTTTTGAGATGAAGTGTGAAATTTGGAACTGGCAACAGGAGATGGATAAAGGTTTTTCTTTTCTGTTTTTCTCTCCGAATGACTTTAAAACTAGATTTTTTTATGTTACTCAATTAAGTAATATTTTTCTCCAACCATAAGCAGGAAAATGGATGACAGGAACATCCCTGTTCTATCTCAGTCCGAAGATTCAGTGCTTTGTCTGAGAGCGACCCATTCAGAACATCTCCGTGGGGAGGAGGGGCTGAGATGAGTTGCTTCTGCTGCTCCATTCCTTATTTTTGATAAAGGGTGAGATGGTTTAGGACCTCTTGTAACAGTGTAATCTAATGAGCCAAGTGGGTTTTGAGAATCATAAAATGCTGTCGCTTTTCAAATGGCCATATCAAATTGTAGAATTTCAGTTAAAAAAATGTATCCTAGCATGACAAGTTTTATCTTAAAAGAACTTTTTTTTTCAGAGCCAACTTATAAACTCTTGCAACTGTGGTACCCAATAAAACTGCTGGCAGACCCTTAACTAGAGTGGCACAAACACTGCTATCACAATAAAGAGAATAAGGGCATTGTCAGAACTGCCTTTTTACATACACTTTGATATCCTCAGTCAGTGAGAGGATGCAGGACTGATTATATTCACGGAGTCCTAAGAGTTATAAAACCTTGACAAATATATGGCTGTGTACAGAGTACCCCAAATGAAATATTTTTACTCTGCAATTCAGTCCTGGCTGGTGACAGAGAGCTCAGGGCATGCCAAGCCTTTGCATTATTTATGATGGATGTTGTTGTGCTCTCATAAAAGTGTGAGCAATATTAGAAGGCATCTGAGTGGAAAAACAGATTATTTTGTTATTTGGTGCCTTTGTTACGTGGCATTCTTCATGTTGGTTATCTGAGACATTTCATGCTGTTATCGAAGACATTTTTCCATGCTGAAAAGACTCTGTTATGGAGCAAGATAGTAATCATATTAAACATCATGAAGCTGGGTTCAATATTATGAAGGAGCAAGCATTTCCTGAGTCATCACAGCAGCCTCCCCATGATGGGTGTTCAGTTCTGTAGAGACTCGCATTCTGCCATGATGGTAGACCAGGCAGCCACATGGGATCCAGAGGAAGGGGTGGACAAGGAGCTGGAGGGGAAATAATGAGGAGATGAAGTTACAGTGAATTTGACTGTGGCGATAATTAGATAACAGATCTTGCTGTGGGGCTGGGAAAAGCTAATACATGGTGGAATCGGCGAGACAGATGATTCTGCGAATCCAGCCTAGAGAGCACAGGTGAAGAGACTCCACTGTCATCCGGAAGGGTAGTTAGGCTCATACCCGGGAATGTTAGGTTCCGCTCAGCTGGGAGGAGGTCAAGCCCTGGACCAGGAAAGCCTGTGGGTCATTTGGAGCCTGAGCACATCAGAGCGGGTGGGAAGGATCTGCAGAGCACTGGACAGATGTCTATGACACAGCCTAATACACATAACGGGCTGATGAAGGTCATCTCTAAACAGTGCTGCCTACAGGCAACTGGCTGAACAATATTGTTCTTTGGTAACTCCTGCCTCTCCCACAGAGTGCACTAACTGCCCCGCACATGCATTTTACTCCAGGAGCAGCTGAAGCGCATGCCTAAGCTCTAAATAAGAGCCCATTGCTGCCATTGTCAGCTGACCTTCCTGCCCTGTGTCTGCTGGGAGGATGAGGGCTATGCATGGCACACTGGCTTCCCAGGCATTTAGCAAAGAGTCTGTCACAGAATAAGTGCTCCTCAATTACTAGCTTGCTAAATAATAAAATAGTAAAATGCTATAGAGGCCAAATTACTTTCGGTTTTAGCCTAAGCTCCTTAAGCTTTTAATGTGGCCCCATTCCTAGCATGTTGTTTAGTACATAGATGCATTTACATGTACATAGATGAGTCCATTAGTGACTTAATGGAATCTAAATTGTTTCTCGATGCACATTATACTCTTTGAAGGTAAGGATAATATCTTCTTTATATTTGGCCCACTACTTAGTGTAGTGCCCTGAATATAAGAACTTAGTAAATATTGGTGGAATGGAGGGAATGAGAAATATGACAAATACTCAATAAAGTCATACTCCGCTTCAGACCCTTTTAACTTGGGCAGTGATTGAGAACACAATCTTCTGGGTAAGACTGTGAAATAGGACTCTGGGAAAGCCAAGAGTTTAAGATTGTAGTAGAGCTTCCAAAATAAAAATGGGAAGACTCCAGGATTAATTTTTATGGCGTCCTAGCTTTGCACCAAGAAGCCCTTCCTGTGTTCATGTTTAAGCCTCTTATGCTAGACTGTGAGCATTGGAGTTTTATGCTCCTGAAAATATCAGCACATCCATGGAGCACCTGGTAGAAGCATGGCTGCATAAGATAGAACGAGCCCAGGCCACAGAGTGGGCAGCTCTGGGTGGCCATCCTGGCTTTGTGTCCTTGGGCAAATTCCTTTAACTCTGAGCCTCAGATCCCTCATGTGGGAAATGGGATGACAATATTCCCTTTGCCTGTCATGTATGAAAATCAGTAATAACTTACATTCAGTCCCTTATACGCAGTAGATACTCTACAATTGGTAACTAAGGAAATTGATTACAATTTTGCAAACTTTTTATCTACAGTAAATTACTTCTACCTTTAATAATTTAGTGAAATAACACATAAATACATTGTCATTTCAAAAGTTCAAAATGCAATATGTGAAAATTATCCTTCTTCACTTCAAACTTCCAGCACACCTTTACCTGAAAGATATCTAGATTGGTATTAAATACATTATAAACATACACACAGTTTATATAAACATCTATGTACACACACCTTATATATTAGTATTACATTATATGTAATTACATACAATGTGTTATATAATATAAATTATAAATATGATAAAATATGTCCATATACACACATGTGTATTTTATAAATAGGATCATTCTTCATGTCTCCACATATTGCCTTTTACAATCAGTGATAAGTTGGAAAATATTCTAAACTATATCTATCTGGTGCCTTGTAAAGGTTGAGTTGTATCCTGCAGTGTGATAGCACCATAGTCCTGAACTGTGCTCCAATCCTAATGGGCCTTTAGCTTGCTTGCAGTGTTGTGGCTCTGGTACCTGTCTCTCTGAGCCCTCTGAGAGCAGTTCTCTAGGAGATGCAATGGCGTCTCTAATTCACCATGTCCCTGCTTCCTCATGCCACAAGGCAAAGTTTCTCTTTAGCTTTGTTTGGCTTCTCTATGCCGTGTCTTACTTTGCTTGGTTTCTAAGCTCCCCACTGTACAGTGGGGATCAGCTGACACACATTTTAGTTCTAGCCTACGGGTTTGAATAAATGTATAATGGCATGTACCCACTATGGGGTCAATTATTTTTAAAACAGCCTAGACTCCACGGAGAATGAAAACTGAAGTGATCTCTTTCTCCTAGAGACACAGTGAAATCTTTTTGTTGACTGTGCTTCTAACTAAGGGAGGCTCTGGAAAGAAAAGTTTTGGAGGATGTTTCTGGAGATGGCCCTGGGAGCCTCCGTGGTGGAATGAACCTGGCAGGAGGCACCACTGGGGCTGGTCCAGGTGCCCGTGAGGGCACGAGGTGGGACACTGAGCTGGATTCTCTGCCCTGGAAAACTTGGCTGTTTTGGAAATCAAATATAATGAAGCTGATCTTCATTTTGCACCTCTCATATGGCTGGTTTCATATTATGTTCTTGGTACAATATAAGAGCAGTAAAATTATACCCTAAAATCGAGAAGTTAGGGGTGTGTGTATGTGTGTATCTGCATATGTATGTGCACATGTATGTCTGTATGTGAATGGGTGTATGTGTGTATATGTGTGGATGTATGTGAATGGGTGTATGTGTGTATATGTGTGGATGTATGTGTGTGTGCACTGGTGAGTATGTATGTGCATGTGTCTGTATGTGTGTGTGGTTATGTATGTATGTATGTATAAGTGTTTGTGTCTGTGTGTGAATGGGTGTATATGTATATGTGTGTGGTTGTGTCTGTATATATATGTGAGTGTGTGTCTGTGTGAGTGGGTGTATGTGTATATATGTGTGAATATGTGTGTGCCTGTGTGTATGTGTCTGTGTGTGTCTCTGTGCATGTGGCTGTGTCTGTACATATGTGTGAATGTGTCTGTGCCTACGTGTGAGTGGGTGTATGTGTGTATATGTGTAGATGTATGTATGTGTGCACCAGTGAGTATGTGCATGTGTCTGTATATGTGTGGTTGTGTGTGTACGTATGTGTGTGTGTGTCTGTGAGTGGGTGCAAAGTATGTGTGGATGTGTGTGTACCTGTATGTGTCCATGTGTGAGTGGGTGTGTATATATGTTTGGATACATGTGTCTGCCTGTATACGTGTGTCTGTGTGTGTCTGTGTCTGTGCATATGTGTGAGTGTATGTGTGTCTATGTGTGAGTGGGTGTATGTATGTATATGTGTGTCTCTGTGTGAATGTGTGTCTGTGTGTGTCTGTGTCTGTACATACGTGTGAGTGAGTGTATGTATATGTGTGTCTGTGTGTGCATCTGTTTCTCTGTGTGGTTGTGTCTGTACATGTTTGTGCATGTGTGTGTGCACATGTAGTTTTGCAGTCCGATCCATCACCTGAAAGTCAAAGGGCACCTGCCGACAGGGATGTTGACATGAGCTCTGGCTAGGGTTCTTTCTTCAGTATCTGCCAGTGCTTTAAAAAACAAAACAAGGCAGAATAAAGAAGGTTGAGCACTTTGATGTAAAAACACATTTCTCAAGAGCAAATTGCCGTCCCCTCCCAAGCCAAGAAGGCTGCCTGTGATTCTCTTGAGTCCCCACTTCTTGTAGGTGTGGGAGCCAGGCTATCAGCCAGGCTGCCAGACATTCATGACAGAGACATTTGCAGATCTGTCCTTGGAGGGCTGTGGCTCATTCTCTGCCCTTAAAAGTCTCCACGACAGAAGTGTCAAGTTGGCAAACGAAAACCAAAAAATTATGATACTCTCATTCCTCAAAGCAGTAAACCTCAAATCCTCTCTGAAGACACAAATAAATTGCTTGCTATGCCAACTTCTTTATTTTTATTTCAAATAAAATGGTTTAAAAGAGTACGTAGTTCAACCGATATACTTTTAAAGTAGAATAGATTATATCTATTTTAATATATATGACAAGAAATGAGTGATATTTCATTTGCGAGTCTTTTGCTATTTCCTTCTCTTGCAGGTAATTTATTTTTGGGAATCATCACCGTCAATACCTAGTGACATTGATGTAGCTGGTAAGATGAGCACTCACACACCAGCCAAGCCTCTGGTGGAGAGCTTACAAATCAGTCAAAGACCGGAATGTGTGCCGAGACCTTGCAGCTTTATTTATTTTCCCTCCAGGGTGTGACAAGCCCCTAGCCTGGCTTCTTACTTCAACTCCAGGCTCTGAAGGCTTGGCCCCCCTCTGCCACTGGCATCATTTGTGCTGTGTTTGAAATGACCATTACCGTGTCTGTCTTGATGAGCGATTCTGAGGACAAATGTCATAACAATGGAGGCACGCGACCTGGGACAGCTCTTCGAAAAGAATGATGAATCTCCCTGATATAAACATGAACTTTTGGAGCCTTCCAGGGAAAGACAGTCAGTGAAAGCTTCTCAGGGCTGGAGAAATTGGAGCTGTAAAGCTCTTCCTTGGCAATGGGCACATACGATGAACTGATTTTCTTTAAGGTGCTAATGACTGATAGTGTAAGGTGGCGTTTCCCCAAAGAAAACCAGTTTTATTCTTATTTCTGGACTCACCAGATAGTCCATTTTTACTGCTCAGTCTTGTTGAGTTGTGACAGTGTAAGGCTTAGGGAGTGAGCATTCCAGCCACGTCTAAATCACACCAGGCTGGCAGGCTCTTCCGATTCCCACAGATGGGGCAGGGGAGAGCAGAGACCCACAGGTACTGGGGGCCCCACCGGGAGGGTGCCTTGCGGGAGGCTTTATGCACCAACATGAAGTATCTTCTATTAGGAGCCTCCTGACCTGTGCTCCTTAGGTCACCTGTCCCAGGGCCATCTGCTTCTCTGCCTATCCTGTGGGTTGGGAGTTCTTCAGAAGTTGAAGCTCTTCCTAACTGTCTTTGCTTCTCAGCACTTACCCTAGAAACAGATACCCGGGGGGGCTCCAGGAGGTTGGCTGAGTGAATGGGAGCTGCTTAATGTTGCATGCCTGTGGTGTGCCGGGCTTTTGCTCACATCCTCTCATCCACACACTCACGGCACACCTGGAGGGGAACCATGAGCCCATCCGCCACATGAGGAACAGGCTTAGAGCACGCTGGACTGTGGGGTGTCATGAAAGGGCCTTGGTACCCTCATCAGAAAGTGGTCATCTCTTCTAGGCTCCACGGCTGCCCTGCAGAGGCTGCTGCCTCTGTCAGCAGGAAGCTCTGTGGCTGAGGCCGGAGAGGTGAGAGTGTGTGAATGTTTTGGAGAGAATGTCATGGAAAACAAAGTCTTATTCTGACGGGACTTGTGGATGTGCAGAGCTGTGTGTGGGGCCATGATGCCCTCAAAGTGGGCATTCATATTCCATGCATGGGCAGCACCAGACCTGGTGGCTAGGTTCTCACCCAAGACCCCGGGTGCAGGAATGGGAGGTGGTGCTAAGGTGCCAGCACCTTTGCAGCAGCAAAGTTTTTTTTTTTCTTCTGTTCCTGCTACCCTGAGGGGTGGCAGAGTGAATGTCCCACGTCCACAGAGTTAGTAAACAGCCACACCTGAGCTCAGGGCCAGTTTCCTGACATCAGGCTAGCTTTAAATTAGAAATGGGAATGTCACTAGAGGGAAGTGCTGACCGGGTCCTCTGCATACTGTGCGGCATCCTCAGACACACACACACAGAGCCTCCACGGAGCGGGTCTGAGGGGTCTGGCCCCTTTTGTCTTCTCTAGCCAAAGATGGAGTGAGGGTTGATGCTCAGAACTCCTGGACCCCCAAGCTCTGGGCCATCTATTTAAGGTATTTGAGCTTCAGTTTCTTGTTTGCAGGGTGGAGGCAGCTGTGAGAATCGGTTGAGATGACACACAGGCGGTGGCTGCAGCGGGGCCTGGCTGCAAGCACGATCTCAGTCGATGGCCTGTTATTGCCCCAGCCTTTACTTGCCCTAGACTCCCACAAGGCCCCTCCCTGCCATGAGTGCAATCCTGGTTGTTTAGCTTATGTGTTGCTTTCTGTAGTTGCAATTCTTCATGAGGACATACCCTGTTCTTATGAGTTGGACCTGAGCATTTTGAAGGTCACACCAGCCGCCTGGTGTCAGAGCATCTGTTAGAGTCCAGTTCTCCTGTGCTAAGATGGCCTCTAAGGAGAACTGGGCAACCCCTCTGCAGCGACTTGTGTGGATCGATATTATGAAGGTGAGGGTGTGGTGCCTGGAATGTGGACACATGGACACTGGTGTGCAGCACTGGTGACATAGCTGGGGTGGTCTGGATGGTGTTGCTTGATGCCCCCAAGAGGATCTGTGTCTGTGGTTATGAAGATGGTGCCCTTGGTAGGGACATAAAGTGCTTGATTGCTGCAACAGTCTGGCATTTTGCCAAATGCCTCTGACAAGGACCCAGATGCACCTTTTCTCTCTGAACCCGTCTGATTTCTTGATGCTGTCATCTTCTGTTCTCTGTTTCCCTGGTGGATTTCCAGACTGTTTGCTGATTAGATGAATTTTTTTCAGCTGTACAGATGGTTAGTAGCTCCTGGAACTGGCTTTCCTGCCTGTCCTCCAGCCCCCTAGCCCTGTTTGGCATAATGGCTGTGGGCATTGATTAGAAAATAATAATGGAGTAAATTTTTTAAAGCTTGGGATGCTCCAGCAATACACACATTTTTTTTCAAGTCTTAGTCCATTTTATGGTGGTTATTCCTAATCCTTAAAACGAGTAAAGAAAACCCTCTTGTCTGTAGTCACTGTTCGCCACAATAATTTTTTGTGTAAACATCTTATTTCTTTTTTTGTTTCCTTTTGTTTCCTTTTGATTCCTAAAATTGAAAAGTCCACCAAATTTAATCAGACTCAACCTTCCTGCATCCATTATTAAGCAAAGTTCGTCACTTGGAGCTTTCCAAATATTCTCTGGTCTGTTTCTGAGATCCAGATGCCAGCAGCCCATATAACATCAATACACCAAAAAGCATGCTCATGCAGCTCCAACCAGCTCCTTTCCCATGGCCTCCATCTACACCCAGAGGACCCCAGTCCTCCAGGACAGGTGACGAAGGCCCACTGGACTCCTTCTGTCCACGTCCAGTCATTCTCACATCCTGCAGGTCACTTCTTCCCAGCCTCTTTTCCACCCCACCCTCACCCTTATCCCGGATATGCTTACTTCACGTGTAGAAAATTGGCATAGCCTAGGGGTGACTCTTGAGTGGTACAAACTCACCAGTGGATTATCTGTTTGCAGTCTGCCTTTTCCAACCTTCTCACAGTTACCCAGGGGATTATCTCATAGTGACATGCCCTTGCAGAATTCCTCTGTGGGTCTCCTAGGTTTAAGGATTACAATTCTACCACTCATTCTTGTATTGAAGGCACCCCACAGTCCATTCCAAACTTGTCCGCGATGTTTTTCAATCCTCCCTGTGAAAATAACATTTTCATTCTACTTTCCCAACATGCCTACAATTCTTTATCTTTATAGCTTTCATTCATTAATCAAGTGATTACTGGGCCAGTGGTTCACATGTTGGTGTCAGAAAGCAAAGCCAAAGATTGGATAGCAAAGGCAAATTGGAGAAATCCTTCAGAGGACTTCCATAAATGTTCTGAAGCACATTGTTAATGGGCCCACGATACTGCCACAGCTTTACTAGACACTATCCCTTTAGTTTTCCAAAGAGTAGTTGATTGGAAAAAAATACAACAATGCTGATGAAATTTCAGTGAGCCTGTAGTGTCACAGTATAAAAGATGTTTACAAAAGTCTTTAAATAACATTTAGGCCTATCAGAAGAAGGTTATACTAACCACCAAAATCATACCTAAATCAACTTGAATCCCCTTTATTCAACTTTGTAAACAGATTGCATGAAGAATTGGCAATTATAATAAAGAGGCAATGAATGCCCCCTTTGGGCTACCTCTCAAACTCATGATCTTGTTAATTTTGCTGATCTAGTGTCCCACACTCTAAACAAGGGAGAAAAGGAAAGGAAAGTTAAACAGAAAGCGAAAGCAGTAAAATCAGCTAAACAATTGTCCTACCAATTTGTAGCTCCCAAACAGCTTAAGAAGTTCCTAAACTGACCCAGTCCTCCACTTTGCAATTACTGGGAAAAGCCTAGATATTTCAAAAAGGATTATATAAAATTAAAAATGGAAAGAACAGCAACAGGCCAAAGAAGAGGGAGAACAGGGGTGCTCTGAGGAAATAAAAAACATCTTCTCTTTTCTCCTCACTAATTCCTTAGGGAAAATTGAAACTAGTTTAATTGAAGACCAAACACAAGCTCCTACTGACATTGGAGCTACATTATCAGTGATAAATTCCACCTTATTACAAGGAGTGAAAAAAATACAAGTGGGGGTAAAACAAATACTTATATATCAGTATATAAATCTCAACCTATAGTTTTGCAGGCAGGTCCCCTACAAGGAATGCATGTTTTTTCTTGGTTTCTTCAGCCTCCATCCATTTGTTAGGGAGAGGATTTTTAGAATTCTAAAATACCCACATCTCTTTCTCCCAAAAAGGGGAACTATATTTAGAGTTAGAAGATGTGAAGAATTATAAAAGCTATTAAAAATAGTACCTGATTAATTGTGGTCAAACACCTCCACTGGTATTGTGAAAAGTATCTGGGCTGACCCTATTAAAATTCAAATAGATCCATCGAAACTTTTTCTGAACCTTAAACAATATCCTCTAAGATCAGAGGACTCAGAGGGGTAAGACCTATAATTTTGAATGATATAAAATAGGCTTGATTATTCTTTTTACAAGCCCATGTAACACTGTATCCTCCCCATCAGGAATCCAAATGATAAAGGATAGAGATTGGTACAGGATCTGAGAGCAATTACAGACAGTCAGTCCTTACATCCAGTAGCACCAAAGCCCCATATGTTGTTGACTCCCATCCCAACAGAAGGTGAGTTCTTCACTGCAATAAAGCCTTGTAGTGCATTCTTTTGCATTCCTGTAGATAAAGAGAGTTAATATCCCTTTGTCTTCATGTGGGAAGACAGACGATACACATGGACAGTTAGACACCTCAGGGATACACTGAGCGTCCTACTTATTTTCCACAAATATTAAAAGCCAACATATTGGATGTTGAATTCCCTTAGAGATCTGCCTTGATATGATCCATGGGCGATTTACTTCTCTGTTCAAGGGATGGGCAAGCCTGCATAGCAGAGGGAATTTCTTTATTACAGCTATTAGCTTTAAAGGGACACAAGGTTGAAAGGAAAAGCTTCCATTCCATCAGAAACAATATATTTTACCTAATATCAAAGGAAGGGCTTTTAATCAATCTAGATAGAACAAAAGAAATATCGGCCTTCTCTATCCCAAAAAAACTGAGAAACAACTGACAGGATTTTGGACGTTGGCAGGATACTCTAGAAACTGGATCCCAAACTTCTTAAAAACTCAACCTTTATATACTCTTTTAAAACAAGGTAAGACAGACCCTCTGGAATGAACAGAGGAAAATCAGTTAACATTAAAAGAAATTATCAAAAGTCTTATAGATACTCCCAGCATTGGGGCATCCAAATTATAATATTTTATTTTCATTGTTCATAAAAATCAGGAAAATGCCTTAGGCATTCTGACTCAAAAACATGAAGATCAACCTGAAGATAGACCTGTAGATACTATAGTTAGCAGCTGGACCCCATGGCTAGAGGATTGCTGCCTTGTATGAAGGCAGTAACGACTACTGTCCTGCTAGTAAGAGTAACTGAAGAAATAGTGATGGGATCTTTCCTTTATTTCACATACTGTGGAAGTGCGTTTAACACTAAACTTGCACCACATTCAATGCTATTCAGTTAGTCGACTTCTTTCTTATGAAGCTCTTCTTCTTTCTTATCTCCATATTAGAATCTCCAGATGAAATAACCTAAATCCTGCCACTCTTCTGCCCCTGCCTTCAAATGAAATGATGCATAATTGCATATTCTTAAACAACCAGCTTCTCTCTCCTAGAATGGACCTGCAAGAAACCCACCTTACTAACAGTGGTGTTATTTGGTTTACAAATGGATCTTACTTAAAGGATGAATCTGGAATATCAGGGCAGGTTATGCTGTAGCAGCTTTGACTGAGGAAACAGAAAGCGCTCATCTTCCAGAAGTGACCTCAACTGAACAAGCAGAGTTAATGGCATTGATTACAGCCTGTCAATTGGCAAGAGAAATAACTGCTAATATTTACATAGATAGCAGATATGCTTTCAGACTAACTCATGACTTTGGAATGTTATAGAAACAAAGGGGATTTTTAACTTCTTCAGTCAGTCCATAAAAAATGGGCACTTCATTTCAGAATTATCGGAAGCCATACTATTGCCAAAATAATTAGTCGTTATTAAGATTCCAGGCCATTTAAACCAGACACTCCAGGAAGCAAAGGAAATCAATTAGCAGATAGTAAAGTGAGAGGGCTGCCCTAAGCGTATCTGAACAAGATACACTTCAGAACACTGACCCCATTAGTTTGGAGTGACTGTGGCTTTTAGGTGGCCATCCTCAAATTCTGCACTTGAACATGCTCTATACTTAATTCTCTTTACTGAATCTTATTACTTAAGGTTAACAATGTATATATGCATGCATGCATTTAATTATTCCAACTCTGTTTAACAATTTTAAGATTATATGTTGCAAAAAAGGCTAAGAGTAAACACATTAATATATTACCAGTGATTAGAGTGTGGATGATGGGTAGTTTCTCTTTTTTTTTGTACTTTTTTGTGCCTTGAAAAATTTTAATATAACAAAATATTGAAATACAATATTGAAAATATTGTGTACTATTATGTAATACTGTGTATTAGTATGTAATATATTTACAAATTGTGTACTATTTTCAATATTCATTTTTTAAATATAACTTTTTTAATAAAAATGTTTAATATTAAAATTTTTAAAATTTAAATTTTCAATTAAAAATTAAAATGTTTAATATAAATATTTTTCAATCAAAAAATTTTAATATTGAAAATAATACACAATTCACTACTATCGTTTTTATAATGACTTTTCAAAAAAACTATACTTGCATTTTTGAGCCAATTTTATGTGTTTCAACACCCAAATGTAGCTCCAACTTGCCACACATCATTTTCAGGCCACCACAGGCTGCCTACCCCTTCCTGCAAACTCTAGTAACACTCATTGCTTTTGTCACTAGTCTGGCATATTGTATGACATTATCTACTTCTTCTGTTTGTATATACAATTTTTCCTCCCCAATTAAATTATGAGCGAATGAGAAGCATGCCTTAGGTATTGTCGTGCCCCCTCAGCACCTAGCCAATTGTCTTGTGTAAAAAAAAAAATTGGGTGAATAATTTGTGTTGATAAATGTTAAGATATGCTAAAGGTTTACATAGGGTTTACATAGATAACAAATCATTCTTCCATTTGAAATAGGTAAGTGATAACAAAGCAAACTCCTATAGGGGATCGGTTTAAATAAAAATACCTAAAGAAGGGATAATATGGAGGGACTCATGTCCTTTAAGCTCCTGCTCTGGCAGCCATGTGGAATGATGACTGTTTTCTTCCAACAGCCTCATGGGGTAAGTGCTCCTCATCCCCATTCCACAGGGCAGGAGATGGGGGCCCACAGGTGTCAGTCCTGTGCCTGAGGTCACCCAGCTAGTGAGCACCAGTGCTAGCATCTATACACGTTTGACTAGCTTCAAACTCACCCCCCTTTTATTGGTGTCTCATGCAATAAGATTTGGTTGCGGAGTGGACTTCTGGGCACAGTGGATGTGATATTCTACCCCTTCCCCTTTCCAGCTAGGCATCTGGCCAGGTAAGGGAAAGCTGAGGGTCAGGATAAAATAACAAAAGTCTAATCTCCAGTCCCCAAGCGTATCAGCATCTCCTGCATTTTATGAACACTTCAGTTGTAGTTCTTTATGGAAATAAATGAAGATCACTGAAATGAGAATAGAGTATTTATTCAGAGCTTGCTACACTGCAGGGAAGTCAGCCACCATAACCTGCATGCGGCCGACTCAAAGGCAGGCAGGGGTGTGGGAGCCTTTATAGTGGAAAACAAGGAAGACTCAGGGGTGCTCTGATTGGAGGCTGCCAGCATGGGGAGTCTGTAAGTGGACTACCTAGTCACAGGACAACCTATGTGCTATAATCTGAATATTCATATACTCCTGAATGTGTATGTTGAAATCCTAACCTCCAAAGGAATGGTATTAGGAGGTGGAGCTTTTGGGGAGATGATTAGATTGAGGACAAGCCCTTGGGAATAGGAGTAGTGATTGTATACAAGAGGCTCAAGGGAGCTTGTTCACCCCTTCCACTATGTGAGGACACAAGAAGGCACCTGCTACGAATCAGAAGTGCGTCTTCACCAGACAGCCAGCACCTTCATCTTGGACTTTTCAACTTCTAGAACCACAAGGAATGAATTTCTGTTTCTAACCCAGCCAGTTTATAGCATTTTGTTACAGCAGCCTAAACAGACTAAGACACTATATGATTGGTTTGGGGAGCACATTTGGGTTTCTCTGGTTGGTCCTGAGTTGGAAGCAGGGGTAATGATTTGGGAAGATGCCAGTGGCTAATCAGTACCTCACTGTTCTGGGCTGGTTTTTGCAAAGGTTTTGGGTCAGAGTTCAGCTGCTGTATAAGGCCATTGTGTATGTGTATGTTCAGCAACTCATCATTAAAAACTATGCAGTAACGAAACACAATTATAAATGGGTTGAAGGATCATGAAAGACCTCCTACAGAAAGTAGGGCATGAAAAGAACTTTGAAACCTACCAAATCCAGGCTGAATGGAGTTCTGGGCATATGTTTGAATATGCAAAAACAGTTTGTAGTGATACATTTATCCAAGAAGGAAAATAAAACTATGTGAATCTTGAATTTGAAAATTTTATAAGTGCCCTTGTACTCACTGAGAACATTGGAAATGTGAGAATTCAAACCTCTGATGTTACTGGTTGCAGAAAATGTTTCTATTTCTTTATATAACATACAAGTTTTAACGATTTGTTTTTTCTGCTATGCGATCAGAACATGGTGTAACAGGGCAGAAAGGGCTTCTATTTTGAAACGAGAAAGACCCGTATCTGAATCCTTACTTCTGAACTTCTACCCATATGATCTTCAACAACTTAATTCATCTTTCTGAGCAGGAATAGTAATACCCACCTCCTGGGTTAATACTTGTAAAGATTAGAGGAGAAAAAAAGTATATATATATATATATATATATATATATGTGTGTGTGTGTGTATATATATATATGTGTATATATATATATATGTATATATATGTGTGTGTGTATATATATATATATATGTATATATAAATAGGTACATGTACCTAATAGAAAACCCAATGTAGTCTGGAATTTCTGATGAGTTAAAATGCAAGAGAAAGCAGTAAAATTGTTGCTGGTGCCTTTTCCCAAGCCCTGAGGAATCCATTGTCCTCAGCTTTCCTGGAGGGTGCTAAATTCTGTGTATGCTATCTCTTTAACCCTGTCACTGTGGTTCCTTTTTGTTGTTCCTCCTAGGCTCCCAGAGAATGGCATTCAGCTGCTAAGATCGATGAGGCTAATTTACACCTGGGATCTAGCTATCACACAGGTGAACAGAGCTGCACTGATTCAGACGTCTACCTTCTGAGAACCTTTAGAGGCCCTACTGCTGTGGTTCCCACCACACTGTGGCTGCACAAAGGAATCACTGGGGCCAAATCACTGGGGCCGGTCATAGTCAGCTCAGGCTGCCATAAGAAAATATCACAGACAGGGAGGTTTAAGCAATGCCTATTTCTCATGGTTCTGGAGTCTGGGAAATCCAAGATCAAAGTGCTGGCAGATTTGGTGTCCGGCAGGGGCTTGCTTTCTGGCTTGCAGACAGCTGCCTTCTTGATGTGTCTTCGTATGGAAGATAGAAAACTCTGTCTCTCTTCCTCTTCTTATAAGGACACTAATCCTATCAGGGGGTCTCCACCCTCAAAACTTCATCTAAATCTAATCACTTCCCTGCATCCAAACACCACCACATTCAGGATTGCGGCTTCAACATATGAATTCTGAAGGACACACAAACATTCAGCTCACAGCATGACCCCAGTGCTAGGGCAGTGACATCAGAACCCCTGGAGGCAGAGCCCAGATATCTGGACTTATTAGCAGCTCTCCACTGTCTTCCCTGAGAGGTGAGGTCCTTCATTCCAAGCAGGCGTACACATGAAGCAGAGTGAACAAAGCCTGAGAGGCAGGCAAGCAGGGGCATGGACCAAATGTCACATGCCAGAGCAGAGTCCACAGGAGCAGAGAACCCAGTGTGCACAAGAGGCAGGAGCACATCCTAGATGCCATTGGCACACACTGCACAAAGCTTTCCTCGTTAGGCTTACCCAGTTCTCAATGCCGTGGGCACACACTGCACAAAGCTTTCCTCATTAGGCTTACCCAGTTCTCATTTTCAGCTGACATAGCTGAGGCTGGAAGAATTCACATGGGAAAAGTAGGGTGGAGTCAGGACTTGAACTCAGGTCTGATTTCTTTTTTTGTTTTTTTGAGACAGAGTCTTGCTCTGTTGGCCAGGCTGGAGTGCAGTGGCACGATCTTGGCTCACTGCAACCTCCGCCTCCCGGGTTCAAGCAGTTCTCCTGCCTCAGCCTCCTGAGTAGCTAAGATTACAGGCGTATGCCACCACGCCTGGCTAATTTTTGTATTTTTAGTAGAGACAGGGTTTCACCATGCTGGCCAGGCTGGTCTCGAACTCCTGACCTCAGGTAATCCACCCGCCTCTGCCTCCCAAAGTGCTGAGATTACAGGCCCAAGCCACCGCACCCGGCCCATGTCTGATTCTTAATTCTTTGTCAGTCGGGCGCAGTGGCTCATGCCTATAATCCCAGCAATTTGGGAGGCCGAGGCGGGTGGATCACGGGGTCAGGAGATCGAGACCATCCTGGCTAACATGGTGAAACCCCGTCTCTACTAAAAATACAAAAAATTAGCCAGGCGTGGTGGCGGGTGCCTGTAGTCCCAGCTACTCTGGAGGCTGAGGCAGGAGAATGGGGTGAACCCTGGAGGTGGAGCTTGCAGTGAGCCGAGTTCACACCACTGCACTCCAGCCTGGGCAGCAGAGTGAGACTCTGTCTCAAAAAAAAAAAAAAAAAAAAAAAAAAAACTTTCTCTACACCACCTGTGGTTTTGCTTCAGAAAAAAATAGATAAAACCAGCTATTGAGTGGATGCCTGACTTAACCCCTTCCCCACTTCTACCCACTCCAGGAAACTTATTTTCAGACAAGCTAAATCCTAAGGAGGCACTCCGGTCTTGGACTCCTAACTGTGAACACCCTGGTGTCAGCTTGATTCTGTGAAGGGGAGATAGTCCCACCCTTGACTTGTAGCTTCCTTGTCAGGATATTCTGCCTTTTCTGAATGGACAGCACTCCTCTTCCCAAGGCTAAGTGGACATCTTTACCCTGCTGCTTTGAAAAAGTGAGACCAAAAGGGAAATGTGGACATCAATTGGTCCAGCCCTTCATGGTACAGGAGGAAACTAAACCCAGCAAGACTAAGTGCCTCCTACATGACCACACAGGCAATACAGGGAAAAGTCAGTATTCATATTTGGTTTCCAAAGTGTACTGTCATTTGAATGATGCCAGGCAGTCATTCTAACACAGCTTACCAAACATCTTTCTTTATTCAATGTCTTGCTTTGAGCCTGACCAGTGGCACTGTAGCCCAAGGACAGCCTCACCGGGATGGATGGCAGGTGCAGTTTGTGAGAGAGCCACAGGACAGACACCTCACTTCCTTAAGACTGCTTCAAAACACATAACAAAGGAGGAAAGCAGTTCTGGATTTCACTGGACATCGATGTTCCTGTCAAATTAAAGGTCTGGCGGTGGAATCAGTGTCTGGAAGCTTCCAATAAGGGACTTTAATTATTGTGTTTTATCCAGTGGTGGTGGAGAAACACCCATGCATGGTGCTTTTAAATCATAAAGGCTTAGTGTGATACCTCGATTTACTATTTAAAAGCTCTCATCTATCACTTCATGTTGCCATTTCTAACCTTGTACCTGTTTGGTGGTAGTTAAATGAGAAAGACCCTTGCACAAACTAGGTGCTCACTAAATCTTTGTTCTGTCCTAAAAAACATTTTAGAACTGAGAAGTGTTAAAAATTCTATCTTTTAAAAAATATTTAAATATTTCAAAAAATGTTAGAAAATATATTGGTTGCTCAGAGAAGAAATGAGTGTTTGCAGGAAAATCAATGGGAGACTATTTACTGTATATTTTTTAACTTTTAACTTTTGAAACACGTGATGTACTTCTTATTGCAGTAATTAAATATTATTTTAGTGAATAAAAGAGAAGAAAACAATAATCTATTTTGTATTGGCCATTTTGGCTGGGAAGAACTCCACAGCAGAAAAAAGGAGCTGACGTACTGGAGATCCTACGTGTTTACTTATGAAGCAGCATATCTCTGGTTTAACTCCCTATATCCGCTTTTGGTGTGAGAAAACCTCCCACATGGCTCTGGGTAACAAAATCCCCCTGAGTATCACTTCCATGGTGCCCTGGAATGGGATGAGCATTACGGAAGGGTAGAATTGTTTATGGTACTTTTTACAAAAAATTTTTTTTATTGAAGTGCTATATAAAATGTTTTAAAATAATCTTTTTAGAAATGGACTAGCAAAAAACATGGCAATCTTTCAAGGCACTTATTGTCACCTGCAAAACAAGAAAGGACACAAAACAAGAAAGAGTGACTGTAGAGAGGCAAATCAGTGAAACTGGCAGCTACCCTGTGGGAATCAGCTACCCCTGCTGTGCTTCTATTGTGCACTGGGAGACAGTCTGTAGAGTTCATAAGCGGGGAGAGTGGGATGGAAGATTCCTGCATAAACACGAGGCCCTCAGAGGGACGCAGCCACAGTGACTCAACTATGAAAAAATAAAGCTTTCTGCACAAATGGAGACTGTCAGAAAATTTGATCTTCCTCAGCATCAGCTTTGGGTTAAAGGAATAAAAATTGCCTTTCCAGACAATTCTAAACCAGAAGCTGGGGTGTCAAAATAGAATTAGAATCTTTGTGACCAAAATTAACTTATTTATTATGAGAATTTATTCTGATTCTATTCTGTGTTGGCCCTAAAAGAAGTAAAGTAAAATTCTTCTAGAGGAAAAGACCTTAAACAAAGGCTCTAAATAATTCACGTAAATAATGTTTTAAGAAATATTATGTTACAAAAAGTCAAAGACAAAAGGAAATAAAGCAGTATGATTAAGTGTCAATGGATGCAACAAACAGAAAACTCAAACCCACAAAAACTGCAGATATTGGAGTTATTTATATAGAACATCATGAGACAGATGCTTTCTGCAGACGATCTATTTCCTTATACTCTGGTTTGGGAAAATGCATCTAGGGAGAAAGCTAGGGTGAAGGTGAAACCGGGCCCCCAAGGAGTTAAAGCAAGTAACTAACAGAAATTCTGGAGTTGAGAGGATAGCAGCTAAGGATAGAAATTACTTGCGGAAATACTACAATTCCCTCTGCTTGTAAGATAACAAAACTGGCTGAAATCTGCTGGAACCAATATGGCCAACTGGAGTCTAAGCAGAACCAGCTTATGGACATCACAGCCCAAATTCCCACCTCATGTTTCATACTAACTGTCTCAAAATTTGCACATGTAACCCATGAGGTAGCACGAAGCCATAACTGTGCATGCCCAAGGACTTGCCGCATCTGCCCCTTTCCTTCCACCAATCACCCACCAATCCCAGAATCTGCCCACTAAAACTTTAGTCATAATATTGCTGCCTTAAAGCCAGCACAGGAAGACAAATTTGAGCTGGAGTCCTGTCTCCTTTTGAGTCAACTAGCAATAAAAATTTTTCTGTTCTCAAAAACCTAGTGTCATAGTATTGGCTTCAGTGCATGGGGCAGCAAGCCCCTTTTGCATGGTAACAAATGTGGAACTCTTGTCTTCTGCTTTCCATCTCTCAAGGATTATAGTTCTGACTTGATCATTGTCCAGTGTCTACAGGTTGCTGCCTTATATATTTAATGCAGTTTTTATAGTTGTTTAGAGCAGAAGAGTTAGTTTTATATCAGTGACTCCACATATCTATAACCAGATACCCTTTTCACTATTACCAGTAGAACTGCTGTGAACATTCTCATACATGTTTTTTGGTAAAATATGGTACGCATACCTTTGGATATCTGCAGATAGTGTTTCTGCTGCCTGCAAAGATATATTCCTCCCTAAAATGGATTTGCTCTCCCCAGTCTAGGAGGAAGTGATTGCTGGACCACAGGATTTGTGTGTATTTAGCTTTAGTAACCGTTCCACATATATCCCTACTAGCTGAGACAGAGAGACATCCATTTCCTCCATATCTTTGACAATATTTAATATTACCATTCACTGAATGTTTTGGCCATACTACTGGGTGTGTGGTTGTGTCTTATTGGGGTCTTACTTTCTATTTCCTCGATGACTAATGGCAGTGAGCACTGTCTCATATGCCTGTTAACCACTTAGGAAGTATCTGTTCAAAGATTTTTCCAATTTGTATATGAGATTGTCCGGTTCCCACTTATTGCTTTGTAGGATTTTTTTATTTTCTGTGTAATAATTCTCAATTGTATAAGTATACTGAGAAAGATAGCCCATTGTGGTTTGCTTTTTTGCTCTCTCAATAGTGTTTTAATAGCCAGAAGTGCTGAATCTTAATGTCTAATGTATCAACCTTTTCCTCTGTGGCTAGGGACATAAATATCCTGCTAAAACATTTTGACTACTTACATATTCTCCCATACTTCTTTCTAGAAGCTTTATGCATGTGTCTTTCACATTAAGCTATATGACCCATCAAGAATCGGTTTTTGTTCTGGGTATAAGATGGGTCAACATCTGTTGTATCCTACATGGATATCAAATTGGCCTACTTGAAAAGATCACAATTTTTACACTGCATCACATTGTCACCTCTGCCTTTGCTGAGGTGATTGTGCATGAAAGCATCTATTATTGGGCTCTTAGTGTGTGTTGGTCTGTTCTGATCTATTTTTTCCTTCTTTCACCAATATTATACTGTTTTAATTACTGTAAGTTATTGAAAGTCTTAGTATATTGCAGTGTAAGTCTTCCAACTTTGTTTTTCTTGAAGACTATCTTTGCTATTCTTGCAATTTTTTGTATTTTCATATAAATTTTGAATCAGATGAAAAATTGATTGGAATTGCATTGAATTTGTAAATCAATATGGGTGAGAATTGAAACATTTTAATATTGAGGCTTTTAATACATGAAAATGGCTTCTTGCTTCATTTATTCAGGCCTTTATTTTCCTCTAGTAATTTCAGTTTTCTTATAGAGTCCTTACACATCTTTCATTACATTTATTTCTCAGAAGTTGAGTTCCATGCCATTACAAATGGTATTATGTTTTACAAAGTCCCTTTCTAATTGCTTTTTTTAGTACATAAAATTGCAATTGAATGTTACACATTGACATTGTACCCAGCATCATGTTGTAATTATCAGCTGTGAGCACAGGGATACTGTATAGAAATAACCCCAATGTTCAGTGGCAGTGGTTAAGGTGGCGAAGCTCTGCATGAGGTGGTGGGACGTGGAATTAGCCGGGGCTGCTCTGCTTCTAAGTGAGTCTGTGGGTTGGTTGGGATAGCTCCATTCTGATTGCCTCATGCTGGGGAACAAGCTGGGTCAGCAGACACGACCTGCTGTGTGTTCTTCTCCAGGAGGAGGTGGAAGCTCTCAGAGGGCTGAATAGAAACACACGAAACACATGAAGCCCTGAAGACCTAAGCCCTGAAGACACTCTCACTTCTGCCCACAGCCCATTGGCCAAAGCCAGTCATGGCACATTCACCATCAGTAAGGCAGGCAGGTCTGTCTACGCCTTTCTAGGAGGTAGGCAGAAGCAGCAAATACTGGCTAAATGAGTCTAATTTACATGGTTGCTAAATTTAGTTATTAATTCAAATAATCTATATGCATATCCTTTGTATTCTCTGTATGCAGAATTTTACTATCTTGAATTAATAACTTTTTTATTTTTTTCTTTCAAATCTTTGTACTTTTAGATTATCTTTTCCCCTTATTGTACTGTCTAGGACAATACAGTTGTTGAATGTAAGTGACCGCCTTTGTTTTTTAAACTATCTCAATGGTAATCCTTTTAATATTTCATACAAAAGTATAATTTTTGTTGTAGGTCTCTTAATTGTAAATGGGCGTTGAATTTTATAAAATGCTCCGTCTGTGTTCTTTGAGATGAACATGTTTTTTTCTCTTTTTCTATAAATGTGGTGAGATATATTGATTAGTTTCTTAATGTTAAAATAAACTCAATTTCTGGAATAGCCAAACTTCATTGCTATGAATTACATTTTAAAAGTTGGCTTATTAGATTCATTCAGTTTGTGATTATTTTGCTTAAGATTTTTACGTCTATGTTCATGAGATAATTTAATGAGAATTGGCCTGTAATTTTTTCCCATGTCTTTGTCAAATTCTGATATCAAGGTTTGATAGCTTTATGAATTTGAGTTTGGAAATGATTCTTTTATTTTTCATATTTTTCATATTTTCTATTTCTTCTTGGCCACAATTGGTAAACCTTTCTTTAAAAAATGAATTTGTCTATATCATCTGAATTTTCAAAATTTTGGCATAAAGTAACGTGCAGAGCCTCTAACAATGTCATTGTTAATTCCTGATGTGGGCCCCATGCTTTCTCCTTCCCTTTTACCTCTTTCTCTCTCTCTCCATCTCTGTCTCTATCAATCCCTCATGATTTGTTGCTTTTATTAGTCATTTTAAAAACAACTTATTTTTTTTTAATTTTTTCTGTTTCTTATTTGTTTTTTCTTTTATAATTTTCTGCTCTCATCTTTGTTATTTTCTTTCCTCTACTTTTTTGGGTTGAATTTGCTGTTCTTCTCATCTTTTGAGATCATTGAGATGGCCTTGCTAGGGTCCTGAGATTCTGGGTATGCTGGTAGCCCTGAACTTCAGCTCACACCTCCTGTCTCAGCAAGCCTGCTGAAAGATGGAGGCATGTCACTTTCTGTTCACTGTCTATGCCTCATTATGAGCATTTGCAAATGCTCAAGGGCAAAATGCCACTGCAAATTTTTATGTGTTTTAAGCTTTTATGTGTTTTCCTTATCTCAAAGGTTTTGATCATTCAAACCCTGAGTGTCTTCAAGACCCTTCACTGCCGTGAACAGATTTTTAAAAAAGTATTTAGCTTTTCTTGTTGTTCTTAATATGAAGATTAATCCACACAAATGTGAATCCCAAATACAGTTCTAAGCTCCCCAATCAACTGAATTAACCTCCGTTTCAGTAAAGGGCATTCCCAAGTAAATCTGAAAACCTAGTTCAGGCCATGCTGGAGCAGAGGGGTTGGACATGCCTCATTATGCCCTCTTCCCTTTGGAATTCAGGCACCACTGACCAGCATTAAAACAGAGATCTTAACACTGACAAAACAGATTGTAGCCATAACATACCAAGCAATAAGATACCAAATTCCAACCTGACTCTAGTACAGCATCACATGACACATAGCAGGCCCTGAAAGAAATTGAAGTATTTTACCCCCAAATATATTTTTTTGACATATTTTGAAATGCCCCTGCAAAGCTGTCTCATATAGGGAAAATCTACATTCTTGGAGAATCCCATTCCCTTTCCAAGTCTTTTCTTAATCCAGAAGAGAATTAACTAAGAGTCTGGCACCTTTTTATGTCTGATACTTATCAGATATTAACCATCTATTCTCTCTGAAGCCTGCTTGCCTAGAGACTTCATCTGCATAATAAAATCTTTGCTTCCTACAACCCCTTGTCTTAACCCAGACACTCCTCCTTCTAACGATTCCAGGTCTTTAGATAGTAACTTAACTCTTTTAAGCAATTTCCAATTAGAAATATTTGAAGCCACTTATAACCTGGGAGCCCACATTTTGACTTGTCCTGGTTTCCAGATTGAAGCACCTTACATGTATTGATTGATACCTGCCTGTAACTTCTGTCCCCTTAAAATGTGTAAGATCAAGCTGTAGCCCAAATACCTTGGGAACATGTTCCCTGGACCTCTTGAGACTGTGCCTCAGGCCTTGGTCACTCATCTTTGGCTCAGAATAAACTGCTTTAAATATTTTACAGAGTTTTACTCTTTTCATTGACACAAGAAACTTGTCACAGCTAAAAAGAAAATCTTCCACAACATTAGTAGATAATGCCAAGTTTTATTTTAGTAAATGGGATTTTTAAAAGACAATTTACAATTCCATTCACAGGATATAAAAACTCCCATTGCTCTATGTGTCACCAACACCAGATACTAGCAGACTTTTAATTTATATAAATCTTATGGGTGTAAAATGGAATCTCACGGTGGCTTTACTGTGCATTTCTCTGATTATTAAGATGGTTGGGCATTTTTTCACGTTTATTGACCATTCAGTTTTCAAATTCTGTGAAATTCCTCTTCAAATCTTTTGCTCATTTTTCTTTTGGGTTGCTGGTTTTTGTTATTGATGTGTAAAAGTTCTTTAGCTTTTGATATTCGTTATTTTTTGTGATACAGATATACTCTTCCAGTTTGTCTTTTTACTTCATGATTTTTTTAAGGACAGAGGTTTGATTTTATATTATGTAAGTTTTCTCTGCCACATGTACATATTAGCTCTTCAATTTTTGAAACTTGCATATCATTTAGTCCATTTCATTGCCCCAAATGTTACATAAGTAACTCTTGTCTAGAAAGGCAGTGGCACTAGAATGTGATGGAGAAGGAGCAACACCATTTGCTGATAACCCACTACTGCATGCTGAGCACTGTCCTCCACTGTCTGCAATCACTGTCTCATTTAGTCTTCATAACTTAATGACACAGCCATTCTTCTACCCACTGCATAGAAGAGAAAATTAGATTTCAAGTCTCCTGCAAACGACTTCTTGCTCTTTTCCTCAGAATAGAATTTCCTCTTATTCGTGTCAAGAATTGACATTTCTAAGAACATTCTTTTTTTTTTTTTGCCACTGAAACATGGAAAAATTTTCTCAATCACAGACTCATTTGTGCAAAGAAAAAAAAAAGCCCAGCAAATGCCTGTGTCCTCCCACCTCAGTACAAATATGCTTGCCCAACATATGGTGCAATCTGGCTGAGTAACTCCCCTGAGGCTGTGGCCAACAGTGCTCACTTTCTTCTTTCAGCTTTAACTCTTCTGCAAGCTTAATTTCTTCTCCTATGAAATCTTATTTTGTTTTTTTGTTTAAAGATCATTTTTAATAGCCTATACTTAGTACATTTCTTATTTCTCATGTCACTGTATATTTTAGGCCATTATCCTTATTTCACTTCCAATGTTCTAAGCCCTGTTGTTTTTCTCCCTTTTTTTTTTTTTTTTTTTGAGGCAGAGTTTTGCTCTTGTTGCCCAGGCTGGAGTGCAATGGCACCATCTCGGCTCACTGCAACCTCTTCCTCCCAGGTTCAAGTGATTCTCCTGCCTCAGCCTCCTGAGTAGCTGGGATTACAGGCATCCGCCGCCACGCCTGACTAATTTTGTATTTTTAGCAGAGACGGGGTTTCTCCATATTGGTCAGGCTGGTCTCGAACTCCCAGCCTCAGGTGATCTGCCCACTTCGGCCTCCCAAAGTGCTGAGATTACAGGCATGAGCCACCGTGCCCAGCCTAAGCCCTGTTTTTCTAAATGCAACTGTCTGTTCTCCTCACCTGGCCTCCTTGGTCTTGCTGTCTGTGCCTCTTCTCTTACCTACCACCCCTGAGCATTGCTGCCAGCTCTGACTTAGCTCTCCTGTCTGACAGCTTTAATCCTGTCTGTATACTAATTATTTCCCTCATTTCCTTGGTGTCCACAGTCATGCTTCTGCTGCCCATGAGACCCTATTCCTTCCTAGGACTGACCACGCCCCCTTGGCCTCTGTGTAACCTCAGCCTCTGGCATCTATGGCTAGGCTTTTCTTGGTATCCTCCACAGGCCCCACTTTCCCTGTCTTCAGCCCTGCCTTATGGAGAATGTTCTGTTTGACAGCCTTTTTCCAAGTGCTTATTTCTTCTATCCCCACCACCCCCAACCTCTCTCCAGGTGAAGACTACCCACGTTTTTATCTCCAACCCAGAGGACATTTTCCTGAGCTTCAGACCTGAAGAACCAACTGAATCCAGTGGGGCACCTTATCCAAAAGACTAGCACACAGCTGCCGTGTCTTCATGAGTTAGTATCCTGGTGGATACCTCCACGCCGTGGTGACTGAGCCCAAAACACCAGCGCTGGCAGTGAGCCTTGCCTTTTTAGTCCCAACATCTGTCTTCAGGTCCCCTGATTGCTCCTGCTGTTCCTCCCAGCCTCACACTTTCCAGTTGGAGTGGAAGATACTGGAATTATCTAATTTGAAGAATCTCAGGACTATGTCAGCTAAACAGTCTGAGGGTAATATTGAGGTAGAGGAATCCAAGAGTCTTCCATCTTGACGTTTAAAGACCTAAGCAGATTAAATAAAAGCAGCTACCATCCTTGAAACACTCATTAATAGGAGTCACTGTCTGAAGCACTTCGTGTTTGTTATCTGTTTTTTTTCTTTCTTTTTTTTTCTTTAGTATATATAACAAATTCAAGAGGTAACTATTTCAGAAGAATAGAGGCTCAGGGAATTTAAAGAATTTTCCTGGTGTCCCATGCTTAGGAAGAGGAAATCCCAGGTTTGTGTCCACTTCCATGCACTTCCAGAGCCTGCAGGCTTCCACTTGGCATCTGTCTCATAATTAGGGGCCAGGTCTGCAATTGTGATTTATAATACCACAGTTCCTGCTTTTGTGAATGCCTGGAGTGGAAAGTGGAAGAGAGGGACAACCTTAGGATTAGTTTTCTTGCCTTGGTAACAGCTTAGGTGAGTGGCTGACTGCTTTCTTCCTCATTCCACAGCAGTCCATCAAAGATGGTAGTGATGCGGTGTGCTGCAGCCAAGATTCGCCCAGCCTTTCTCCTTCAGGGTAAAGTGAGGAGGGTATTTCTATTTCTAGACTTTGCTTTTACAGAGTGGAATGAATTAAAAGTTCTTTATAGATGCAAATTTAATTTTTCTCCTGATTTGTGCAGGTAAGTAGCATTGACAGTAGTTGAAAAATGATGAGCCAATATTTATCACATTCTTAAATGACAAGGCACTGCAATAGCTTAATAGCAACCCTATAAAGGAAATCCTATTATCATAGATATTTTACAAATAATCATAATAATAGATAATACACATGAGATCATTCTAAGCACTTTACACGTATTAGCTCATTTGGTCTTCACAATAAACCTATGAGGTAGATAATATTATCCCCATCTATGAATAAGGAAATTGAGGCACACTGAATTAAAATGACTTGCTCAAGGTCATCCAGCCGGTAAGTGTGGAGAGGAATCCAATGTGGGTGGTCCTATGCCAGAGTTTATACTCATATTATCTCACCATACTGCTTCCACTTCTGGTGTTTTCCAGAAACGTGGGAAGTGAGATTCAAAGGGAAAAAGACAGACACTGGGTGGGTGGGAGGAAGAGGCATATTAACACAAAGTGACTGTGATACAGCTGGCTATGGCCATAAAACAATGACCGAATTACCCTTTTGGTGTTTAGGATGGCTAACAGTCAGGGCCTAATACTCCTGAAGCCTGAGGTCACCTGAAAGTTCCTGAACCTCTTCCCAGATTTTGCAGCATGGCAAAACAGGTTTTGCTGCAGGATGGGTTATGGGAGCCGGGGGAGAAGAAGAGGGAAGAAGTTTGAGGCAAAGGTGGTCTTGCTAAACAGATGAAACTTCACAGGTAGCAGTCCTGCTCTGAAGGAGGAAGAATATAGATGGTAGTCTGAGGAAAATGTTTCTCTGTCAGACCTTGAAAGGTGTCAAGCTTTTAGCTAATCTTTCGTAGATGCAGACCAGGAGGGTTGTGGGGTGGCATAAGAGAAATCCTGTTTGCACCGGCTGTTTACTTCGCTTTACTTCCTCTGCAGGTGCAAATATCCCCCACAAAAGACAGCTTTTCAGGAGTTTTCTTGTGTCTGCAGGGTATGTCAGAGAAGTATATTTTGGGGTGAAATGTTTTTGGCTTCCTTTACATGCTATTTAGATAATAGCTGAGAAGGGGAAATGGCCAGGCAAAGACACGCAATAGACGGTGTTGCTACAGTCTAACCTATGGGCCTGGTGGGCCACAAGAAGCTGTCAATTTGACTATGGTGGAAGGAGGGCAGGAAGAGGATGGGTAACATCTGGCATGTGTTGGGATGAAGTTAATTCTGCCCTGACTGTGAATGCCATCAGGTCTCCTGACGCGGGGGCTCCTCTAGCAGCTGTGTTGCCTGCACCAAACAAAAAGGCTTATAACCCTGAATTTACCCCAGTGTATAAGACATGGGACCACGGCATGGCCCCTTTCAGATCAAATTGGTTGATATTTGGGTCTGAGTTTATATACCATAGTGAAAATTCTATAATAGAGCAAGTGGCAAATAGTGCTACAGGAATAAATACATTTTGTTTTATCCTGATGGGCTTTGGCCTTGAAGACAGGTTCTCCTGCAGTGCAACGCTGTCCCCAGAGCTTCCCCTGTGTTTCTAGCCCGAGGTGCTCTGTTCCTTCCCTCCCTGTCCTTCAGGGCTCTGCGGACCCTAGTCCTAGATTGCAGTTGTGCAGACTGTCTCCCTCAGAGTTGGGGGACCCACCCGTGCCTCCCACAATTGCTCTCCCTTCTCTGAACCTGTCTTCAGTTTGCTAACCAGTTTTTGTACCTTGCTAACCACCCAGTTACAGCTCAGCCAGTATCGGTGTCCAGGTAAGAACATTGACAAGAACCGGCCTTCATTTTCTCTTTATGATGCCCAGACTTTTTTCTTTTTTTAAAGACGCTTCATTGAAATATCATCCACATAGCATCCAACCTGCCCTCTTAAAGGCATAATTCAGTACAGCATGGTGACTACAGTTAACAACAGTGTATTATATTCTCGAAAATCACTGAGAGAGTGGATTTTGAGTGCTCTCACCACAAAAAAAAGATAAATAGGTAATGTATATGTTAATTAGCTCAATTTAGCCATCCCACAATGTATACATATTTCAAAACATCATGCTGTATACAACAAATACATACTATTCTTATTTGCCAACTAAAAAAATCAAATAAATTAATTTTAAAAATAAAGCATAAAGTCCAATGTTTTTCAGTGTATTCACATACTTGCACAACTATTATTACAATCTAATGTTTGAGCATTTCTGTCACGTCAAAAAGAAACCTCACTCTCATTAGTGGTCACTCCCTGTTCCTCTTTTGTTTATCCATTCCTCAGTTGTTTCTATGTTTTGGCTATTATGAATAATGATATTATGGACATTTGCGTATTACTTCTTCTGAAAGTATATGTTTTCTTTGCTCTTTGGGTATTGTTAAATTTGGCCTATAGCTGCCTTCTTACACATTTTAAGTTCAGCCTAAAATTTCTCCATAGGTAGTGAATTGTATAGGGGACATGAGAAAGTTTTCCTTTGTCCTCTGAAGTTTCACTGAAAAATCAACTGACAAAATGCATATTAATAGGAGAAATAACAGAAATGTATTAACGTGCACAGAGGGAGAACCACAGAGTGATCCTGCCATATCCTATCAGGGCCCAGATACATATATAACTTCATTTCAGAGGGGTGGGGAATGGGGAACTAAAGGTAATTCTGTTGAAGGGCAATAAATAATTTCTAGGCAGAATAAATGGATCAAGGAACAGAGATTAACATGTAAATGGTTCTCTTTGGAATTTGAATGAGCCTGAGAGACAGACATCATCTTGGGAAAGGGTCTGTTGCATTCTTGGTCTTCTTTTCTGCAATAGATAATGAGCTAACAAGGAGGGGAAGGAAAAATAAAAAGTGTTCTCCTCTTTGGTGGGTCCATCTCGTCTTTATGTAGATAGAGGGGAAGTCTCTTCAAGTGTCTCTTTGATCTCTAAGGGCTTTTAATTTTAAAATGCTCACTATACCAGGGAGATATATATATATATTTCTGTTTGATAAGTTTTGACAATTTTTTTTTATACTTCAAGTTCTGTGTTACATGTGCAGAATGTGCAGGTTTGTTACATAGGTATACACATTCCATGGTGGTTTGCTGCACCCATCAACCCGTCACCTACATTAGGTATTTCTCCTAATGCTCTCCCTCCCCTAGCCCTCTACCCCCAGGCAGGCTCCCGTGTGGTGTGTGATGTCCCCCTCCCTGTGTCCATGTGTTCTCATTGTTCAACTCCCACATGTGAATGAGTACATGCGGTGTTTGGTTTCTGATCTTGTGATAGTTTGCTAAGAATTATGGTTTCCAGCTTCATCCATGTCCCTGCAAAGGACATGAACTCATCCTTTTTTATGGGAGCCATATTTTAACAGTGAAGTTCCCTGTGCTCCTTCAACTGTAACCTAACTTGATGTGTATGTAAATAGACTGTGACGTACTCTTGTAACAAGTACCTGAATCTCAGCCAATCACAGCAGCTGGCTTTTGGCCAGTCACAGGTGGCTAACTGTTCAGTGTGTTGTCAAATAAAGCAAACTGAGCTGTAACCATTCCAGCTGCTTCTGTATCTCCCTTCTGTTTTCTATACATCATTTTCCTTTCTCTATCCATAAATGTTTTCCAGGCAAGTGGCAGTCCCAAAGTGGCTTTGAACTTGTTCTGGTTTGGGGGCCTGCCTGAGTAGTGAATTGTTCTTTGCTCAGTTGAACTCTGTTAAATTTAATTTGTCCAACTCTTTTTATGGTATATACATAGGAGTGAACTTCCTGGGTTGTATGTTAACACTTTAACATTTTGAGGAACCGCTAACATGTTTTCCACAGTAAAAATTTGTCTATTTTTTCCTTTGTTTGTTGTGTTTTAATATCATATCAGAGAAATTATTGCCCAGTCCAGGGTCATGAAAATTTGGATCAATATTTTCTTCTAAGAGTTTAGTTTTATACTTTTAGTTCTCACATTAAGGTCTTTGATCCATTTTGAGTTATCTTTGTATATGATATGAGGTAGAGATGCAAATTCATCTTTTTGCATGTGAGTATCCAGTTGTGCCAGATTTATCTGATTGAAAAGACTTCTTTCTCCCATTGATTAGTCTTGGCCCTACTGTAAAATATCAATTGACCATATATGTGCTAATTTATTTCTGGAATCTAAATGAGATTTCATTGACTAATACATCTATCCTTCTGCCAATACTCTTCTATCCTCATTATTGTAATTATGTAGTAATTTTTAAAATTTAGAAGTACAAGTCATACAATTTTGTTCTACTTTTTCAGGATTGTTTTGAATATTCTGGGTCTCTTCCATTTCTATATTAATTTTAGGATAAACTTGTCAATTTCTGCCAAAAAACTTAGATTTTGAAAGAGATTTTATTGACTCTACAGATAAATTTGAATAGTATTGTCATCTTAATATTAAATCTTCTAATTCGTAAAAACAAAATATCTTTCCATTAATATAGATTTTCTTTAATTTCTTCCATCAATAATTTGTTCTTTTCAGTGTATAAATCTTGCACTTCTTTGATTAAATGGATTACTATGTTTCTTGAATTTTTGATGCAATTATAAATCAAATAGTTTCCTTGATTTTATTTCAGATTTTCATTGCTCCTTCATAGAAGTACAACTAGGTTTTGTATACTAATCCTGTTTTTTACACTCCTTCTGACTCTAATAGTTGTTTTTGTTTGTTTGTTTTTTTGTGGATGCTATAGTGTTTTTGATACATAAGATCACATTACCTACAAACAGAGATTGGTTTACTTCTTTTTTTAATCTGGATGAGTTTTATTTATTTTCTTTGACTAATTATCCTGATTAGAACCTCTGACACAATGTCTAATAGAAGTGGTGAGGGCAGTTTCTTTGTCTTCTTCCTAATTTTAGGAAGAAAGCTTTTAGTCATTCACCATGAAGTATGATGTTAGTTATGCATTTTCATTAAAGCCTTTATTTGGCTGAAGAAGTTCCCTTCTATTACAAGTTTGTTGAATTTTTCTTTATCATAAAAGTATTGAAATTTGTAAATGTTTCATCTTAATCTGTTGAGATAATCATGTGGTTTTTGTTCTTTATGCTATTTATAGGACTTAAAATATTATGTTAAGTGATTGTTTTCATGTTAAATCAACCTTTAATTCCTAGAATAAGTCTCATGGGTATAATTATTTTCATTTTCTATTGAATTCAGTTGGCTAGTTTTTTCTAAGGATTTTTACATCTATATTCATAAGGGGCATCAGTCTGTAGTTTACTTTTCATGTGATGTCTTTGTCTGGTTTTGATGTTGGGGAAAAATGGCTATATAGAATAACTTTGGAAGTATTCCCTCCTCTTCTATTCTTCAAAAGAGTTAATGAAGGATTTGTCTTAATTTTTAAGTATTTGATAGAATTTAGCAGTGAAACTATCTGGTTCTAGATTTTTCTTAGGGAATATTTTTGATCACTGAGTATCTCTACTTGTTATAGGTCTCTTCAGGTTTTTTTTTTACTTCTTTTTGAGTCAGTTTTGGTAGTTTGTATCTTTCTAAAACTCTTTATAATTCATCTACATTTTATTATTTATTGACATAAAAGTGTTATAGTATTCCCTCGTAATCCTTTTTGCTTACATAAAACCAGTAATAACGTCCTTCTTTCGTTCCTCATTTTAGTAATTTGAGTCTCCTTGCATTGTTTTCTTGGCAGGTCTAGCAAAAATTTTGTGAATTTTGTTGATACTTTGCAAATCTGTTGGCATACTGACTTTCCCCTCTTGGTTTTCTATTGTTCATTTTCTGTGTTTATCCTCACTCTAATCTTTCTTATTTTCTTCTTTCTGCTTGTTCTGGGTTTAGTTTGGTCTTTTTTTTACCTTTTTTTAAGTGGAAAATTAGTATTGATTTGAGGTCTTTTTTCTTTTATACTGGAAGTTTTTATAGCTATAAATTTATCCCTGAATACTTCTTTGGTTGTATCCCATAAATTTTGGTATGTTATCTTTTCATTTTATCTTGAAGTATTTCCTCATTTTTTTCTTTGACCCATTGATTGATTATTTAAAGGCA
This sequence comes from Gorilla gorilla gorilla, assembly GCF_029281585.2. NCBI lineage: Eukaryota > Metazoa > Chordata > Mammalia > Primates > Hominidae > Gorilla > Gorilla gorilla. Next base: position 30,662,895 of record NC_073235.2, read on the forward strand.
CATTCTTTAATTTCCAAGTATTTATACATTTCCTAGTTTTTCTCTTTTTTTTGTACTTTTTTCCATTGTGGTTTAGAGAGACATTTTGTATGACTGCAATCATTTTAAATATAATGAGGCTTGTTTTTTAGCCTAATGTATTGGCTACCCTGAACGATGTTCCATTTACACTTCAGAAAAATGAGTACTCTGTTGTTGAGTAGAGTGTTCTGTATATGCTTGTTAGGTCTAGTTGATTAGTAATATTGTTTAAATAGTCTATTTTCCTGGTGATCTTTTGTTTAGTGGTGATCTTTTGTAAAGTAGGTTATTAAAGTCTCTACTATTGTATAGTTATTTTTCTTTCTTCATTTCTGTGTGTTTTTGTTTCATTCATTTTAGGGCTCTGTTGTGAAAAAATATCTGTTTATGTTTGATATGTCTTTCTGAAAGATTGACCTTTGTGTGATTATAAAATGTTCTTCTTTGTCAACATTAACAAATTGTTTCCTGAAAGTTGGTTTTGTCTAATATTAGTAGAAACACTCCATCTCTCTTTTGGTTACTGCTTGCTTATACATCTTTCTCTATCCTTTTACTTTCAACCAATTTGTTTCTAAATATCAAGTGAATCTTTTGTAGATAGATAGCATATAGTTGAATCATGATTTAAAAAAGAGGTCTATTCTGCCCATTTCACCTTTTTTTTTTTTTTTTTTTTTTTTTTTGAGACTGAGTTTCCCTCACCCAGGCTGGAGTGCAGTGGTGCGATCTCGGCTCACTGCAGCCTCCCCTTCCTGGGTTCAAGTGATTCTCTTGCCAAGTAGCTGGGACTACAGGTGTACACCACCACACCCAGCTGATTTTTGTATTTTTAGTAGAGGCAGGGTTTCACCATGTTGGCCAGGCTGGTCTCAAACTCCTGACGTCAAGTGATCTATCCCCTTTGGCCTCCCAAATGCTGAGATTACAGGTGTGAGCCACCGCACCTGGCCCCATCTCAACTTTTAATCTTTCTATATGTAGTTACTCATAAGTTAGCATCTCACCACGCCCGGCCCCATCTCACCATTTTGGTCTTTCTATATGTAGTTACTCATAAGTTAGCATTCAGTTCTACCATTTTTCTATTGTTTTCTATGTGTCTTAGGTGTCTGTTTATCTCTATTCCCCCATTACCCCTTTCTTTTGAGTTAAATAAATATTTCCTTGTATAGCATTTTAATTCCCTTGTCATTTCTTTTACTATATATCTTAAGCCATTTTCTTCATGAGTGTCCTGAATATTATAATTATTATATTAATGTATAACAGTCTAGTTCAGATTACCACCAATTAAATTTCAATTGTATACAAAAACTTTGCTCTACCCTTTACCCTTGCCTTTATGCTGCTATTGTCACAAATTGCCTTATATATTTTATGTGCATCAATATAGATTTATCATTATTGCTTTATGAAGCTGTTGTTTAAAATCAGTTAAAAAAAAGGTGCTACAGACGAAAAATAAGATAAATACAAAATACAGCATAAACTTATTTTTTGTTTGCTCCTATATAGCTCCCTTCACCCACTTATTTTTTACCAGTCCTTGTTTCTTCATGTTGATTTGAGTTACTCTCTAGTCTCCTTCCATTTTCGTATTTCTTATACGGCAGGTCTGGTAGTGACGAACTCTCCCCATTTTTTTTTTCAGGATGTCTCAATTTCTATTTTCTTCTTTAGAATAGTTTTGCTGGATGTGGGATTCTTGTGTGACATGTTTTTCTTTCAGCACTGTGGTTATGTTATTCTCCTGACCGTCGGGCTCCATGGTTTCAGATGAGAAGTCAGCTGATTCTCTTATTAAGGATCCATGTATGTAAGTTGCTTCTCTCTTGCTTCTTTCAAGATTCTTTCTTTGGCTTTCTACACTTTGATTATAATACCATATTTAAGTATGAATCTCTTTTAGTTTATTATACTTGGAGTTTATTGAGTTTCTTGGATGTTTAGATTAATAGTCTTCATTAAATTTGGAAAATTTTCAGACATCAGTTCTTCAAGTGTTTTTCTGTATGTTTCTCTCCTTTCTCCTTCTGGTTGCTTGATTATCCCATACATTGGTATACTTTATGGTGTCCCATGTGTGTCTTAGAATCTATTTTTATTTGTCCTTATTTAAAAAAATTAATCAGCCTGGGTTATCTCAATTGACCTCACTTCAAATTTGCTGCTTCTCTTTTCTGTTTGAATTTGTTGTTTAGCTTCTGTAGTGATTTTTTTCACTTCAACAATTGTATTCTTCAATTATATAATTTCTCTTTAGTGATATTTCCTACTCAGAGAGAAATTGTTCTCATGCTTTAAAAAAATTTCTTTAGACGTGCTTTCCTGTAGGGCCTTGAACATATTTAAAACAGCTGACTTAAACTCTTTGTCTGGTAAGTCCAACGCTTGAGCTTCCTCAGGAACTGTTTGTATTAATTGCTTTGCCTGTGTATTGACTATACTTTTAAAATTCTTTTTCATGTCTTGCAATTTTTTTTAAATGTGGGCATTTAAAATTATATAATATGGTAATCTGGAAATAAGCTTCTTCTCTCCTTCCAGAGTTTGTTTTTGCTGCTCATCATTGCAGTTGTTGGTTTTTGTGTAATGGCTTTTCTGAACTAAGTATTTGTAGAATGCATCTTTTGTTGTGTATGCTGAAGTTTCTACCTGGTTATCTTAGTGATCAGCTAATAATGGACCAGGATTTTCTTAAATGTCTGCAACCAATAAATCTCAAATTTCCCAGGAGTTGTTTTGTTCATGTTGGAGTGTACTTTTAACACTCAAACAGGCAGTTGGAAACTCTGCCTTACCATTTACTTCCTGCTTTTGCAGAGACTGAAGGTCAGCCAGAGGGGAGAGCTTAGGAAATTTTTAGAATTTTCTTTTTTTTTTTTTTTTTTTTTGAGACAGAGTCTCGCTGTGTTGCCCAGGCTGGAGTGCAGTGGCACGATCTCAGCTCACTGCAAGCTCCGCCTCCCGGGTTCACTCCATTCTCCTGCCTCAGCCTCCCAAGTAGCTGGGACAACAGGCGCCCACCACCACGCCCTGCTAATTTTTTTTGTATTTTTAGTAGAGACGGGGTTTCACCATATTAGCCAGGATGGTCTCGATCTCCTGACCTTGTGATCCGCCCGCCTCGGCCTCCCAAAGTGATGGGATTACAGGCGTGAGCTACCGCACCTGGCCAGAATTTTCTTGATCATATGAACAGCCCTACATGTGTGCCTGCTATGTTTCCAGGAATATGTAGGAGCTTTCAAAACCCTTGTAGACATCTTCTTAGCTTTTCCCTTTAAGGTTTTGGTTGCTATATTGTTTGTGCCACCTTTTATCTATTGCCTCATTTAGTCGTATCTTTAAAACATTTACCAGTAAAGACGTCAACAAACATCTCTGTCATTGGGGAAGTGCTTTCAATACTGGATGACCAATAAACATAGGCATTTCTAGTCAGGTCTTCCAGAAAACCACTAGACAGGTAAAATAATAAAAATGCTTTGGGAATTATCTTCTTTCTGTTCCCTCCAGTACTAGTAATAAAAGCCATTGTTTTCAAGGCTATCACTGAAGCTAAGAAGTTATTATAGGACTAGAGTAGTTTAAAATGCCACAAAGCTCGACACCATGCAGATGTTTTTCTTGAATGAAAACATCCTGGGTTTTTGCAAGCCATCGATGGATTTACAGAGTTCTGAAAAAGTTGGTTTTGACACTAAAAAGATATATACATATAAATTGCTTTAATAGAGGTGCAAATTTTCAGAGGTCCTTAATCTTCCATTTTCAAGCATTTCTCTATTTTTATGTATTTAAGTGGTTATAAATTTTGCAGCAATTAACACCTACATGTATATGTATTGTTGTTCTCATTATTTTCTATAATATAACCTTATAACTGGAATAACTAAGTTACAAAGTAAACAATCATACTCTGAGAAATACTGCCCTAAGTCAACAAGTAGGTTTGGTAATGGAAAGCAAAATTAATCCTACAGTGAATATTTGTTAATACTTCTTAATTTTCTTTAGATATGGAATAATTTTGGATTGAGACTTTGAACATCCAACTTTTTATCATAAATGATTTCATTATCATTTATTGGTGGAGTTTGTGAGAAATTGAGTGCATTGGGCACTGCAAAGGCTGTAATCCAGGGCTTATCTCACCCCAGTAGATTTGTGACCTGTCACTAATTGCCTTGTGCTTTCCTTTTCCACAGGAATATAGAAAAAAAGTTTCCTTCCTATAATGAAGTTTTAATTTTTAGACAAATGAAATGCAAAATCTATCTTTCCCTTGGCTTGAGTTGAGCAGGATCATAGATATCACAAATCTATCGTAGATGAACTTTGAAAGGTTAAGGGATTTATAATGGCTGCAAATTTTATTAACAAAGCACTGCTTGCTGCTGCGTGAATGCAAAAGTAGCTGAAGTGTCCTTATTGGAGAACTTTTCTCTCGCTCTGTGCAGAGCACTAACAGAGTAAGTCAGGCAAAGATTACTCAGCTAATTGACTAGAAGCTGAGAATCACTAATCAGGCCAAATGATCCTTCATGATGTAACCCCAGCACATGAATAATTGTGGGAGTCTGTGTTGAATGATGATTATCTTGTGGTGCTTATATGTGTATAAATGGTAATGTTTAGGAAACCATCTTTGGACATTAACAACAACAAAACATCTAAAAGAGTAATGATCAAGCAGCATGGAGCTTCAACAAGCAGTCAGGGATGCAAACATTTAGGCTCAGCAGTGCCTTCCCCAGATTTCATTTTTAATTTGCAAATTCTTAGGGGATGTATATAAAGTTCTTAATATTTTGAAATGAATGAAATGACATGACTAGTGGAAGAGGAGGCCTATAGGAATTAGAGCGACCTGCACTTGTTTCCATTTCCTTAATTTCTGTGTGTAGCTGGGTGACATGGTTCTAAACCCTCCTGGATGGGTGAAAATCTATCAGATCTGTAGCCAGAGCATCAAGATCCAGGGTGAGTATAACTTGCATGCGGGCTGTATCCAGAGTCCTGTCCCATGACCCTTGTCCCTGCCCAGATCTTTCATAGGTCACAGAGATCTGACACCTGCTTCCCTTCAAATTCCCACAGTCTCTGTTAACCCACCCTCATCCAGGGTGAAGCTTAGATTTCTTTTCTAATAGTAGAAATAACATTCCAGATACCATGTTCTGTCTGGTTATCCCTGCCATGGGCTGCAAAGCCCCGTGAATGCTGAGGGGCGGGGGTGGTCAAGGAGTTGATGTTACGGACCCTGCTCTGCCCTGTTTCCCTCCTACAGAAAGCAGCACAGTGTATGGGGGAACTGCTGAACCGAATGCTCCCCACAGCAGCTCTGCAAGAGATATATTGCGATATGGTAGAAACATCATGGGCTTAGGACTTTTCAACTTTCTGGGTTACCTTGGGCAACATTCCTGCTCTGAACCTGAGTTTTCTTATAGGTAAAATAGATGTTGGGTAATTTATTAAGATTCTTATCTAAGAGCCTTAGGTTCAGCCTGACCCTCCAATGTTGAACTTGGCTCACACTTGTGTTTTTGGAGAAGTCTTCCACAGCATTCTGTACTTCCCTGGCTTGAAGCTTACCACAGCACATGGGAATCCCATGGTCAGTTTCCCCAGCACAAGTTCCGTGTTTGTCTAGTCCATAAGCACATTGGCACATATCCAGCACACATATTAGCTTCTTGGGCACTTCTGGGGTGAGAGAGTGAATGAGTGAAAGTGATTATATCTCCTAAATTGCTGTGGGTCTCAGAAGCAATTGATCCTATGCTTTTTTTTTTTTAGCCATATCAACTAGTAAAAGAATTTGGAGCTTGGTCCATTTTAACAGTTTTGCTAAATATTTTGCATTTATCAGGAGCACATAATTTAATAATATTTTTTGCACGAAACCATTATGAAACCATGCCCAGTGCCCAATTTTCTCCTTCAGGAAAGGCATAGAGAGGAGCCCTGAACTTTTTGTGTCTGGGAGGATGCGAGCAGCAGGTCAAGGTCAGGCAGGGATCAAGCTCAAATCAGGATTATCTGTTGAGTGGCCAGGAGCAAGGCACAGCCAAAACACCAGAGTCCCAAGAGCGGAGGGGTGGAACTGGGAAAGGGAAGGACAAGGGGATAGTTTTAGGATGCAGGGCAGGTGCCTGTTTCTGCTGTGTGCATTGTCCTGGTGTGTTGGCGTGCATCCATGCAGCAGACCCAGCTATGGCAAACAGCAGCTTGACCCCTTTTCCCATCTGCCTCCTGTTTTCCTGCCCTAGGCCTCCAAACCTAGTCTTCCCCGGGCTAAGGTTTCTTTCCAGTCAATCATATCTTATTCTCCAGATTTTCTACATTGACCTTCATCTACCTTTAGTTTATATAAAATCTCTTTGAAGTTCAAGGATCAGACACCAGACACCCACATCCCCTACCCCCAAAATAATCCTCAACCACGGCTGCATTCAAACATCACTCCCAGAGACTTTTTAAAATACCTATCCCTGAGCGTTAGGCCAGGCCAACTAAATCACAGTCCCTTAGGCATAGAACATGAGATTCAGTTTTATTTTGTTTTTTATCTTGAGCTCCCCAGGTATTTCTAATTTGCAACCAGCGTTAAGAACTGCAGCCTTAGAAACCAGCACTTGTGTGAGAGAAGGGCTGGTTTTGCCTCATCATTGCTTTGAATCGATCTCTGCTGGCTGCTGCAAATTCTACACCCATTTTGCTTTATTTCTCATTAACTCCACTATTTTTTTCTTCTCTGCTCTACTCTGATCATAACAAAGAACAGGATCCTCAGAGACTGGGAAAAAGATGAACATTTCTGACGGGTATGTGTGTCCACCCAGCACCCAGTCTTCTTCTGCTCCCGTGTCTATGTCATGCATCAGCACCCAGGACGGACAGCGTCAAGTTCCAGAGTGTTTAACAAGGGTTAGGGTAAGGGTTACCAATTGTCAACTGCTGCTGATTTGATTTTGTTTATACTTCTTTTTGAATTTTTGGTTCCAGTGATAGTTTTCTATCATTGTTATAACCAATTATCACAAATGTAGTGGCTTAAAACAACACAAATTTATTATCTTACAGTTCTGTTGGCTAGGAGTCCAACATTGTTCTCACCAGGCTACCGTGCTGATATCAGCAGGGCTCCATTCCTTCCTGGAGGCCCTAGGGGAGGATCCCTTTCCCCGCTCATGTGGGTGGCTGGCCACATTCATTTCTTTGGGGTTACAGAACTGAGCTGCATTTTCTTGCTGGCTGTGAGCTGAGGACCATTCCAGCTTCTGGAAGTCGCCACGTTCTGTGGCTTGTGGCTCCTTCCTCCATCCTCCAAGCCATCAAGGGAAAGTTGAATCTTTGGCATATTCCATGTTTCTGGCTACAGCCAAGGAAGGTCCTCAGCTTTCAAGGACCCATTTTATTAAACTGTGCCCAACTGGGCAATCCAGGATAATCTGCCCATCCTAAGGTCCATAACAGTATCACATCTGCAAAGTCTCTTTTGCCATGTAAAGCAGCATATTCACATGTTTTGGGGATTACAGCATGGGCATCTCTGGAGGGGCATGATTCTGCCTGCCACCTTCAACCTCTATTTCAGCTTTTACTTTGTCAGAATTTGCAGCCCACATGCACTAAATGCCGAGCATGGGCCTGGTACTTAGGAGGTGCTTAGTAAGTGCTTGTGGGGTGCATGCATGGATGTTGAGGAGTAAGAGTGTTGCCCCAGAACTTGAACCTGAGCTCTGGCAACAGACTTTCCTTCCTTCATCCTTCCTGCTCTGACAGCTGGAGCATTTACGTTCTTATCCCAGCTCCTGGGAACCCAGCTCCACACCCAGGCTCTCATCTGAGACGGGTGCATGTTTCTCGCCATCTTCTCCAGCCCAGAGTTGCTGAGGGCTGAGGTCTCACGGGGTGGCAGCCTGAAGACACTGGATTTACTTACTCTTGTTTGACTTATTTCTTAAAGCATGAAAGCAAAAATTCATAGCACAGGCTACACAGAGTTTAGAAATCCCTGGATAGAGTTCACGATATTCTCCTTAGATCCATTGGGGGTGTCGAGGAAGAAAAATTATAGGCTACGTGATTCAGTAAACAAGAGAGTGAATGGGGTATTGGCTTTTTCAGGCAATTAGTCAAATGCTGTGATTCCAATGGCCTGTGGTGGGGTAGAGGTTTGGTTTCTCGGAACAGTGAGGGTTCGGAGGGCCTGACAGTGGCAGCATTCAAGGAGGATGTGTTTACATGATCTAAACGGGAAGAACACAACCTCCCCTCAGCTTCTCTTTCTTTCTCTTTTTAATCCTTTTCTCAATACGTATTGATTTTTCCTTCCAGGCAGCCATTCATTCATTTAGCAAACACTTACTGAGCAGGTGCCTAATCCCTGGCACTGAGAATACATCAGCAAACCACAGACAGTGATCCCTGCCCACGGCATTTTCATTCTCTAGGCTGCCCTACTGAGGGCCTTTCCAGTCGGTCCCAGGTGGTGGACGGTGTTAGGTACCAGGTGGTGCAAGGACATCAGACCCAGCCACTGCCTCACTGAGTTTACATGCAGTGGTGGAGGCACACGCTAATAGGCAGTCAGAACACATAATAACACATGGTATTATTCTGCAGCCAGTCCCTGAGGGCCTGAGCACGGTGGCCTGAAACAAGCACAGGGTGACCTGCACCTTGCTCAGCCCAAGGGCAGAATCTCGAAAGATCCATGGTGTCCTAAACAAGGAAGAGGTGGAGAGTTTTCAGAAGGAAGGTCTGGTGTGTGCCTAATGCAGATGTGAGGTCAGGAACAACTGTGATGCCTAACTTGTGCTGTCTGTCTGGGAGGCTGGGGTTGACATGAGTGGCTTGGTTAACAGTTGACTGACAGGCAGCTGAGGTGAGATCAGTGACACTGCCTTGTCAAATCGCAGGGCAGCTGAGTGGGGTGGAGGCTCGGTTTGCTACTGGAATACCTGGGCTCAGGAGTGTGAGCAGCTGTCCTGTGTGCCATAAGGGTTCAGGGCAGTGACACTGTCTCCATCTCTGGTCACATGGTGAATTGTGGAGACTGGACAGGAGTGAAGGGGATGAACGAAGCCGCTGCCATGAGCCCTCCCCTGGCTGTCCCACCCCTGTGTGGGGTGTGGCTCCTGCAGCCCATCTTCTTCTGTCTCCTTTCCCTTGCCAACCCCGCCTTCTCCAAGAGTCTTCAATCTGTCATCCAGCTACCTCCAAGTACTCTCTAACCAGGCAATCGTCCTATTTTTAATCTGAAATCCTTCAAGCATTTATATATCTCATTTATTTGATAGATTTGCTCTGTGTTGGATTTTACTGTCACTAAATGGTTTCTCTGTTTCCTCTACATATTTATATTGTGTCTTCCTACCAAAGCAGTAAAATTCATTAAGTACAGGAGCATGTGCTGGCTTCATATAACCCAGGCTACATAATTGAATGGCAGGCACGGAACAGACACTTCACACATGGTTAAAGGAGGAAGAAGCATATTCCCAGACATCAGATTGACTGATAGAAAACTGTGAGGAGGCCAGGCCTCCTCCTCCAGGCTTATGCCCGTAATCTCAGCACTTTGGGAGGCCAAAGTGGGCAGATCACCTGAGGTCAGGAGGTTGAGACTAGCCTGGGTAACATGGTGAGGCCTGGTCTCTACTAAAAATACAAAAATTAGCTGGGCATGGTGGATGACGCCTGTAATTGCAGCAACTTGGGAGGCTAAGGCAGGAGAATCACTTTAACCCGAGAGGTGGAGGTTGCAGTGAGCTGAGATCGCATCACTGCACTCCAGCTTGGGCAACAGAGAGAGACTCCATCTCAAGAAAAAAAAAAAAAGAGAAGAAGAAGAAGAGGAGGAGGAAGAGGAAGAGGAGAAGGAAGAAGGAAGAAGAAGAAAAGAAAGAAAACTGTGAGGAGAAGAAAATTGCTTCTCCTTAAGTCCCTGGGCCTGTGCTTTCCCACAGATGAGAGGCAAGGTGCCCGCAAGTGCAGAGCCACAGGTGAGGTGTGAGGCTCATCTCTCGTGAGTGTCTTACTCAAAGAAATGTGAGAAATGCATTATTTTTATATTAAGACCATCTGAGATATATACTGGAGTGAAATGCACAATTCAGATAAGTAGCTTTTTAAAAGGATAAAACTGCCACTTTACTGTCAGGAGAACCTTGAGGAGAAAATTCTGAGATGAGGTCCCTGCACACACCTAGGAATGCCTCCACCAGTCATGAGCCACAGCTCTCAGGCTCCTCTATGCCACAATATGTCCCTGGGAAACACATCAGCTATCTGGTGCCATTAGTGGTTTGCATTCACTTCATATTCTATTTTACGGCATTATTTTTTAAAAGAAATTTTTGATTTGACCTCAGACTTTACTCAGGGAGAGGAAATGTGTCTGAATTTTTGCGTTTTTATGTTAATAACTCCAAGGTCTTCACAAAAGTGTAACAACTCATACTTGTCAAAAGTAGGTTTTTGTTTTTTTTTTTTCTTGACAGAGTTTCACTCCTGTCACCCAGGCTGGAGTGCAGTAGCATGATCTCGGCTCACTGCAACCTCCACCTCCCGAGTTCAAGCGATTCTCCTTCCTCAGCCTCCTGGGTAGCTGGGATTACAGGTGCACCACCACGCCCAGCTAATTTTTGTGTTTTTAGTAGAGACGGGGTTTCACCATGTTGGTCAGGCTAAAAGTAGTTTTTAAAACAATTTGTGAATAGATTTGAGGGGCTTTGTGGGGGAAAACCGACACCGTAAATCCCCCTTATCTGTGGTTTCTGCAGTTTTGCTTCCCATGGTTTCAGTTAACCCACAGTTCACCATGATCTGAAAATATTCAATGGAAAATTTCAAAAATAAACAATTCATAATTTTTAAATCGTGCACCATTCTGAGTAGTGTAATTACATATTAAATAGTTTCCCTCCGTTCGCCCAAAACGTGACTCATCCCTTTGTCAGGCTACCTGTGCTGTAGATACTGCCCGCCTGTCAGTCACCAAGTAGTGCTTTTTGTTATCAGATCCACTATCGTGGTATCGTGGTGCTTGTGTTCAAGTCACCCTTATTTTACTTAATAGTGGCCCCAATGTGCAACATTAGTGATGTTGGCATGTGGTTATAATTGTTCTATTTTATCATTAGCTACTGTTAATCTCTTATCATGCCCAATTTATAAATTAAACTTTATCATAGGTATGTTTATAAAAGAAAAAATATATACAGGATTTAGCACTATCTGTAGTTTCTGGCATCCTCCAAGGGTCTTGAAAGGTATCTCCTGCAGATGGTGGGGGGACTCCTGCACGAAGCTGCTTTTTACTAAGCATGCCCAGCACTGGAACTGCATCAGTGAACAAAACAGACCACAATCCCTGCCTCCATGGGGTTTTCAGACCGTAGGCTGACAGTGACCGAGGGCTTTAACTGTGCCTCCTGTTAACCACAGGCCAGCAAAACATGGTAGAAAATGATCATGACACTAATTGTATTACGTGAAATACTACAACATAATTGTTCTAAGTCAATAATAGTAGGATATTGACCATTTCACCCGGCTGAACTCAGTGACTGTCATGAGGAGCATCTTTAATGTGTCTGAACCCAGGTGAGGCGCGGCTCCATTTTACAGGTGGTGAAAGACTGGGTGGGGAGGGGCAAAGAGACATGAATGGCTTGTTTATGGAAGGGTGGCTGGATGTGACACCTGGGCTGAAATATGGATTAATAACTATGAAAGGAGACAGGAAGTCAGTTCAGACCAACCTCTGTTTTGGTGGCCGTGCATTAATTCAGTCACTTATTTGTTCATTTTCCACCATGTCACAAGCAAGATTTGAGCCACTCCTCAGGTCAGGTACTGTTCCGAGTACTCACTAAAAGGCCTCTGAGTCTCTGCCACTCTGAAGGCGCTACAGGCAATCCATCACTGCTGCTCGGGAGGCCAATCTGCATCACACAGATGAAAAAGCCATGGTCCCTGCCTCCACAGGTGCAGGGTTAGGATTCTCCGAAGGACCCTCTCTCCCACCTCCCTTTAGGCCCTTAGCTGGAGAATTCGTTTCCATATCATGTAATTCACTGTATTAACAACGGCTGCCCACATAAGTTTCTCCTTGGAAATCTGAGGAATTCTTTCTTCCCTTCCTTCTGTGCTCCTCCAAGATAGCTATGGGCTCCTAGGGCCCTCAGAAAGGTCTTTATCATTTTCTCCAGGCATGTCTGAAAGACGAGTGGGGGTGAAACAATTCCTCGAGGTGTTCCCACCGGTTAGCATCCCAAAGGAGTCACTCTGGAGGCCTTTCGAGGTGTCCTGCCTCATGCAGCCGTCCCACCCAGGGAGTGGGAGCTAGGCCACGGCGCGGGTGTTCACCAGCTCTAGCAGGCTCCGCACACAGGCTGGGTGCCCAGTGGTCCAGCAAGAAAAATGGCACTTCAAGCAATCTGGTATTTGTACTTGTGAAGAAATAATGTGTTCAATCCCAGGACGAACTCTGCTGTGATTTTATTTTTAGGTTAAAAAAAAATTGTTTCTTAAGACTAAGCATGTAGTACTATTTAAAGTATATGCAAGTTTACTTGTAATTACAGAGTGATAAAAGTCAGTCTTCTTTTTTGGAATAGTTTCCTTTTTGTGGAGGTACAGGCATAACTTGGAGCTACTGCGGGCATTCCAGACCACCACAATAAAGACAATATCACATTAAAGCAAGTCACATAAAGTTATTGGCTTCCTAGTGCATATAAAAGTTTTATTTACACCATTCTGTAGTCTATTAAATGTGCAGTAGGCTTATACCTAAAATACCAATGCACCTAGCTTGACTAAAGGTATTTTATTGCTCAAAAATGCTAACGATCATCTGGGCCTTCAGCAAGTCATAATCTTTTTGCCGGTGGAAGGTCTTGTCTTGACATTGAGGGTCTTGCCGTGGATTAGACTTTGGCTTAAGGGAATGTTGTGGCTGGGTCAGTCCTCTATCCAGACCACTCAAACTTTCTTCCTCTCAGCAATAGGGTTGTTTCACTTTCTTATCATTCCTGGTGTTCACTGGAGTAGCACTTTTAATTTCCTTCAAGAACTTTTCCTTTACATTCATAACTTGGCTAACTTTGGCACGAGAGGCCTCTCTTTCAGTCTATCTCGGCTTTTGACACAATCTGCTCACTGAGCTAAATCACTTCTAGCTTTTGATTTAAAGTGAGAGAACTGCGACTTCCTTCCCCTTGAACATGTAGAGGCCATTGTAGGGTTATAGGTTGGTAAGCCTAATTGCCACATGGTTGTGCTTCAGGGAATAGGAAAGCCCTAGGAGAGAGAAAGAAACAGAGGATCGGATGGTTGGTGAAGTAGTCATCAACTAAGTTTACCACCTTATATGGGCATGATTTGTGGCGCCCCAAAACAATGACAGCAGTAACATCAGAGATCACTGATCACAGATCACCATAACAGATATAATAATAATGAAAATGTTAGAAATATTGATAGAATTACCAAAACGTGACACTGAGACACCAAATGAGCTCATGGTATTGGAAAAATGGTGCCCATAGCCTTGCTCCACTGAGTTGCCGCACACCTTTAATGTGGAAAGCATGATGTCTGTGAAACATAATAAAATAGGGTATGCCTATGTGCCGCAGAGAGACGTTAGCATTTAAAGTGCATAGTTTTATGTATTTTGACAAATGCATACACCTCTATAATCCACAACCTATTATGAAGCTATTATAATTAAAAAGTTTGGCCGGGCGCGGTGGGCGGTGGCTGACGCCTGTAATCCCAGCACTTTGGGAGGCCGAGGTGGGCGGATCACGAGGTCAGGAGTTCAAGACCATCCTGGCTAACACGGTGAAAGTCCATCTCTACTAAAAATACAAAAAAAATTAGCCCAGCGTGGTGGCGGGCGCCTGTAGTCCCAGCTACTTGGGAGGCTGAGGCAGGAGAATGGCATGAACCCAGGAGACGGAGCTTGCAGTGAGCCAAGATCATGCCACTGCACTCCAGCCTGGGGGACAGAGCAAGACTCCGTCTCAAAAAAAGAAAAAATAGTAATAATAATTTAAAAGTTTATTTTAATTACACAGAACGTTCCCTCATGGTACCCCCTTACCATTCAATCTCAGCCACCTCCTATAAGGCAACTACCAGTCTGGTTTCTATTCCCAAAGATGGTTCTGCCTTTTTTTTTAGCTTTAGACAAATGTATTCAAAGAGAATGTGATCTTTCCTTTCTGTCTTCCTGCACTCAATGGGATACTCTTGCAATTCATCTATGTTGTTACAGATATCAATAGTTTGTACTTTTAATTGATGAATAGTATTCTATTGTATGGATAGACATACTACAATTTGTTTCTATATTCAGGAAGTGAAGTACATTCATGGTGTTTTCACTGTACCTGTATTCTTGGGGTATTACGTATAAACTTTTTTTTTTTTTTTTTTGAAATGGAGTCTTGCTCTGTCACCCAGGCTGGAGTGCAGTGGCGTGATCTCGGCTCACTGCAAGCTCCACCTCCCAGCTTCATGCCGTTCTCCTGCCTCAGCTTCCCGAGTAGCTGGAACTACAGGCGCGCGCCACCACGCCCAGCTAATTTTGTTGTATTTTTAGTAGAGACGGGGTTTCACCGTGTTAGCCAGGATGGTCTGGATCTCCTGACCTCGTGATCCGCCCGCCTCGGCCTCCCAAAGTGCTGGGATTGCAGGCGTGGGCCACTGCGCCCAGCCATGAATAAACTTCTTAATAAATGTTTGCATAGAGGTCTTTAATTGACACGTTTTTTGGTCTCTAGGTTAAATATCTGGGAGGGAAATATTTTGAACATATGATAAGTGTAAGTTTTAACTTTATTTTTAAAAAATTGCCCTGGCGCGGTGGCTCACGCCTGTAATCCCAGCTCTTTGGGTCTTTGGGAGGCCAAGGCAAGCAGATCACCTGAAGTCAGGAGTTGGATACTAGCCTGACCCACATGGCGAAACCCCATCTCTACTAAAAATGCAAAAAAATTAGCCGGGTGTGGTGGCATGTGCCTGTAATCCCAGCCATTTTGGGAGGCTGAGGCAGGAGAATCGCTTGAACCCGGGAGGCAGAGGTTGCAGTGAGCCGAGATGGCACCACTGCACTCCACCCTGGACAACAAGAGCAAAAACTCCAACTCAAAAAAAAAAAAAAAAGAAAAAGAAAAAAAAAAGCTAATTTGTTTTCCAAATAGTTATACTGTTTGCATTCTCATCAGTGACACATAAGAATTACAGTTTCCATGAATCCTCAGTAATATTTGATATTGTTCATCTTTTAACATTTAGTCATCTAGGAGGCTTGTAGTGGTATGTTGTGTTATATGCTATTTTAATTTACATTTCCCTGACAAATAGTAACTTTGAGACTCACTTCATGTTATTATTTGCTATCTATATATCTTTTCCTTAACTTTCTATTCAAATCTTTGCTAACATTTTTATCAAACAATTGTAATTTTCCTACTGAATTGTAAGAGTTCTTTATATAGTCTGAACATGAATCTTTATCAGCTGTGTGTTTTTGCAAATATTTTCTATAAAACTAACTTATCTTTAATGTTCTTAACAGTGCCTTTCACATTATGCTAGGTGAAATAAGCCAGACACACAAAAATACTGCATGATTTCACTTACATGTGAAATCTGAAAAAGAGGAAAAAAAAAAAGAAAAGAAAAACTCAAATACATAGCAACAGAGCAAAACAGTGGTTATTTTGGGTCAAGGTGGGAGGTCATGGGAGATGGAGGTCAAAGGGTACAAAATCTCAGTTTCTTATTATAAATAAATCTAGAGATCGAGTATACAGCATGATAATTATCCGGATATGGTGGCACATGCCTGTAATCCCAGCTACTCGGGAGGCTGAGGCAGGAGAATCGCTTGAACCCATGAGGCAGAGGTTGTAGTGAGCCAGGATTGCACCACTGCACTCCAGCCAGGGCAACAGAGTGAAACTCAGTCTAAAAAAATAATAAAATAAAACAAAATAATAATAATAATGTGCAGCATGGGGACTATCATTAATAATATGGTATTATAGACTAGAAATTTACTAAGAGAGTACATTTGACATACCTTACCCACACATACAAACCAAAAAGAAACCGTGTAGCATCATGGATGTGTTCATTTGTTTGACTATAGTAATAATTTCACTATATATACATATATCAAAACATTATTTTGTATACCTTAAATGCATACAAGAAAAAACAAAAAAAAATGTCCTTCAAATAAGCTTTTAATTTGCCGAAAGGCAATTGTCTTGTTCTGTTAAGGGTATTACAACAAAAATACCATAAATAGAGTGGCTTATAAATAACATAAATGTATTGCTCACAATTGCAGAGCTGGGCAGTCCAAGACCGAGGCACCGGCAGATTTGGTGTCTGGTGAGGGCTCTCAGGTTCATAAATGGTGCCTTCCCATTGCGTCCTCCCAGGGTGGCCCGAGGCAAGATGGCTCCTGGGACCTCTTTCCTAAGAACAGTGCCATTCTCGAGGGCTCACCCACAGGATTTCATCACCTCCCAGAGGTTTCTCCTACTAACACTATCACATTGGGAATTAGGTTTCAATTCAATTGTGTTACGGGGACACAAATAGCACCCAAATTTTGTTATTGTTCATGTGTTTGTGCAATTCAATAATTTGCCCAAACCAATGCTAGGGATATGTTCCTATGCTTTCTTTTAAAAATATTTTGTTTTTGGGATTTACTCTTAGGTTCATGATTCATTTCAAGTTAATGTTTGTGCATGATGTAAGGTAAGGGTCACGGTGGGTTGGTTGGTTTGTTTAATCTTATGGATGATCAGCCCCACTTACTGAAAAGACTATCCTTTTGAATTGCCTTGGTACCTTCACCAAAAATCAGTTGCCCATGTATCTGTGAGTCTATTTCTAGACTTTCAGTTTAATCCTTTTATCTCTGCCTCTATCCTTAGGTAAATACTACCCTGTTTTGGTTTTCAATTTTTTTGAGATATTTTTCTTACTGACGTCTAAAAATTATTTATATATTCTGGGTACAAGCCCCTTATCAAATATGTCATTTACAAATATTCTACCAGCCTGTGAACTATCTTTTTACTCTTTTTGTGATGTCATTTGTAGTGTAGTTTTTTTATGAAGTCCAAATTTATCTTTTTTATTTTATTTGGTCACGTCCAAGATTCCATTGCCTAATTCAAGATCATGAATATTTACTCCTATGTTTTTTCCTAAGAGATTTATAGCTTTAGTTTTTACCTTTAGATCTATGGTCCATTTGGAGTTAATTTTTTTGTATGCTATCAGGAAGGGGCATAAATTAATTATCTTGCATGTAGATATTAGACAATAGATCTACAAGTAGACTTTCAATCATCTCTAGATTACTTGTAATACCTAATACAATGTAAATGCTATGTAAATAGTTGTTACACTGTATTGTTTTTGTTTGTATTATTTATGATTATTGTGTTGTTTATAAACAGTATTTGTTTATTATAAGTATCATTTATTGAGGCCGGGCACGGTGGCTCATGCCTGTAATCCCAGTGCTTTGGGAGGCCAAGGCGGGCGGATCACGAGGTCAGGAGATCGAGATCATCCTGGCTAACACGGTGAAACCCCATCTCTACTAAAAATACAAAAAATTAGCCAGGCGTGGTGGCGGACACCTGCAGTCCCAGCTACTCAGGAGGCTGAGGCAGGAGAATGGTGTGAACTCAGGAGGCAGAGCTTGCAGTGAGCCGAGATCATGCCACTGCACTCCAGCCTGGGTGACAGAAGGAGACTCCATCTCAAAAAAAAAAAAAAAAGAAAGAAAAAAAGAAATTTTGAGTTACTTGAATATTTAGTGGTAAGTACAGAGTTCCCAGTACCTTCTCACC
This sequence comes from Gorilla gorilla gorilla, assembly GCF_029281585.2. Taxonomy (NCBI): domain Eukaryota; kingdom Metazoa; phylum Chordata; class Mammalia; order Primates; family Hominidae; genus Gorilla; species Gorilla gorilla. The sequence goes on from NC_073235.2 coordinate 30,680,837, forward strand.
AACCCCCTATTTGTGAGGGGTTTGTACTGAAGTCTATTTTGTGTGGTATTAATATAGTTGCTCTAGTTTTCTTATAATTGATGTTTGTGTATTACTTTTCTTTTGCTACTTAATACAGTACTACAAAATTAGTGGGTTAAAACAACAATCATTATTTCAGTTTATGTAGATCAAAGTCCAGGCATAGGGTATCTGGGTTCTCTTGTCAGAGTCCTACAAAGCTAAAATGAAGATGTTAGCCAGGAATACAGTCTCATCCTGAGTTTGGGTGCCCTTCCAGGTTCATTCAAGTTGTATACAGAATTCAGTTTCTTGTGTTGTTTGACTGAGGTTCCTGTTTACTTGATGGCTGTCAAATGAAGGTTGTTCTCAGCTCTTAGAGGCCACCCTCAGACCCCAGATATGCCATTCCCTATTTGGCTCTGTTTTCTTCCAGGATAGAAGGAGAAAGTCAGCTATTTTTTCTTGTATTGTTTCCTATGGTTAGGTTTTCAGGTTAGAATTACTAACCTAAAATCTGTTTTTTCATCAATGCAAAATTGACTGACTAGGGATCTTAATTCTTTTGTCATGTAATGTAACATAATCATGGGGATGATGGCTCGTTGGATTCATAGGTTCTGCCCGCAATCAATGGGAGAAGATTACGTAGGGCAGGTACAGAAGGAGTTTGGAATCTTGGGGTGGGGTCGGGGGCTTCCCTGTACTGTTTTTCACTCTCTTTTTTTCTCTTTTCCTGCTTTCTTTTGTATTAATCTAGCAATTTTATTATTCCTTTTTATCTCCTCCACTGGTTTTTAGTGACGAGTCTTTCTTCATTTTTTTTTCAGGTTGCTCTGGAGATTGCACTATATATCTTTAAATGATCACAGACTACTTTGAATTAATGTTATACCATTTCATTATATAATGTGAAAATTTTAGAGCAATATAATTCAATTTCCCTCATTCTTCCCTTTCACTATTGTTCATATTCCTTTTACTTCTACATATATTATAAATCTCAAATACATTATTATCTTTTACCCAATCACCTTTTTAAAGAGATTTAAAAATGAAAAAAAAGTCACTTTTTTTTCTTTGTATCCCTAGAAGTTCTGTGTTGGGCCAAATTAGAACCTGAGGCAAAAAGAAAAAACAATAATCCTGATCCTTTTTAAAATTGTAATATTTTGCTCACTGTTTTTTTGCATTAATTTTGAATTAAGACATTTATTTTTCTCTTCAGTGCTCAGTATTTCTGGCCGCCCATTAAACATGTACCTGAGACTAGTACCTCCCTTGCTTGGCCCTGATTCCAGCCTTAGTAAACATTTTCTTAATTGGGTGACAGGTATTACAGATGATATATTTTGAGTCTCTATTATATAGTCTCCCATGAAAGAGTGCTGAGTTTTTTCGTACAGGCAGTTCATTTCATGGAGGCTCACCCTGATCCTGCTGAGGTTTGTTCAGGCTGTGTTAGGGTGGTTCTGGGCAGCTCCTTCCTGCTAAGGCACTCTCTGGGGTCTAGCCCGGATGCTCGGCATGTTCAGCGAGGCCTCGCTACTCTGCTGGGTATGGATTCCAGCATCTCCCATTTCTGGAAACCTCAAGTATTTTCATTCATCCCTCGGCCTCTTAGGCCTCAATCTGCTCATTCACAGTTTTGTATTCAGCAAAGAGCTGAGGGGCCCCCTTCCTAGATTTCTGTGGCTCTTTTTCTATGTAACTTCCATCCCACTTGCACTCTGTCTCATAAATTCCATCCATTATAGTTAGCCTCAAGGTCATTCCCTTAATCAGCTCCTGTTCTCTGTGCCAGGAAACACACAAGAACATTTTAGAAAGTTTCCCAGGCAGAAAGTTGGGTGAAAATATGAAGCTCACTACATGATTTTTTTCTATCTCAAGAATAACATCCCTGCCCTGCCTGTCATATATTTCTGCAGTTAATCCATTTATTTTGCCAGTTTAGTAGCCATTTAGGAGAAATATAACTGTGCTATTTGTATTTTGCCAGAGCTGGATTGCCTCTTGAACTTCTCAAAGCGAAAGAGCACACTAGAAAGCCATGGTTCCTTTAACTAGAAAATGTGCAAGTGTTGACCAGAGTCCTAGGTGTCGTGTCAATCATATGGGGACTGATAGCCCAGGAAGGTAGTGAGAGGCCCTTCCCCTCACACCAAGTCCTGGGTAGATTAAGCAAGAGGCAGGTAGAAGGGCTGATCTCTCTTCTATGACTCCCATCAACACTCAAAAAGAGGCCAACCTCCTAAAAGATGAGTGCAAAGACTTCTTCTGTTTTTTTTTTTTTCCATTCACCCAGCTCAGGTCTGGATGTCCTGCTGGTTCCTGGGAAGGAGTTATGGATCCTCTTCTGGAATACTCCCATTGCATCTGGAGTAAAAGCCAACTTGTCCCCATACCTGCAATCACATATGGATACCATGCCCTGAGGTCCCTTCTTGCTGCATTCCAGCTGAGTTCAGCAGGGTGCTGAACACAGGTCAGCCAGGCCTGTCCCCATGGAGATAGATTAACACCCAGACATTCTTGGGGAATCCCCCAAATGTGCACTTCTCCCTTCCTTTTTCTCTAGTATAGTTTAACCCTTCTCTTCTTTCCTCTTTTGCTATAATTGTTTTCTTTCCTTTTTTCTTCCTACATAGCTGGTTCAATTCATTATTCCTAATATAATGTGTTTACTCTGTCCTCTGTCCTGGACTTCCCTGGGTAATACAAGACATAGGAAATACATTATAATAATAGTTTCTATATTTGTATAATACTTGATACTTAGCAAAATGCATATACCTTGTCTAATTGAACTTCTCACAAGTAGGGCAAATATTATTACTCACTTTAACAGACAGGGCTCAGAGACATAATATAGCTCATAAAGCTATTTCATGATGCCAGTAGGTGTTCAAAACTGGGAATTAATCTATGTATCCTGGTGAAAAATTTGATGTGAATTCAACTGTATTCCATGACATTGTTAATGCCATTGTATCAATTTTGTTATATTTGTGAAGTTTGGTATATTTCTCAAACACATTAAATTTTTAAAATTTTTTCTAAATTTTAATAGCTTTAAGGATACAAATGGTCTTTGATGACATGGATGAATTGGATAGTGGCGAAGTCTACGATTTTAGTGCACCCATCTCCTTAGTAGTATACATTGTACCCTATTAATTTTGTACCTTTTATTCCCCTTCAATCTTCCCACTTCTGAGACTCCAATGTCCAGTACACCACCCTGTATGCCTTTGCATACTCTTAGCTTAGCTCCCATTTGTAAGTGAGAACATGTGGTATTTGGTTGTTGATTCCTGAGTTAATTCATTTAGAATAATGGCCTCCATCAAGTTTCATCAAGTTGCTGCAAAAAACATTATTTCATTCTTTTTTATGGTTAAGTAGTATTCCATGGAATATATATACCTCATTTTCATTAGTCATCAGTTGATGGGCACTTAGGTTGATTCCATATATTTACAATTTTAAATTGTGCTGTGATAAACATATGTGTGCAGTTGCCTTGTTGATATAATGACTTCTTTTCTTTCCCACCAGGAGTGGGATTGCTGGATTGAATGGTAGATCTAATTTAGTTCTTTGAGAAATCTCCGTACTGTTTTCCATAGAGGTTGTACTAATTTACGTTCCTACCAGCAGTGTCTAAGCATTCTTTTTTCACCATATCCCTGCCAACTTCTGTTGTTTATTGACTTTTTATTAATGGCCATTCTGGCCAGGGTAAGGTGGTGTCTCATTGTAGTTTTAATTTGCGTTTCCCTGATAAGGGATGTTGAGCTTTTTTGTTTGTTTGTTTTGTTTTTGTTTTGTTTTGTTTTGAGACAGAGTCTCACTCTGTTGCCCTGGCTGGAGTGCAGTGGCGCGATCGTGGCTCACTGCAAGCTCTGCCTCCCTGGTTCACGCCATTCTCCTGCCTCAGCCTTCTGAGTAGATGGGACTACAGGCGCCCGCCACCATGCCTGGCTAATTTTTTTGTATTTTTAGTAGAGACAGGGTTTCACCGTGTTAGCCAGGATGGTCTCGAGCTCCTGACCTCGTGATCTGCCTGCCTCAGCCTCCCAAAATGCTGGGATTACAGGCGTGAGCCACCACACCCGGCTGGCCATTTTTTCATATGTTTCTTGGCCACGTGTTTATCTTCTTTGAGAAATGTCTCTTCATGCCCTTTGCCCACTTTTTAATGACGTCATTTTTTTCTTGCTGAGTTCTTTGAGTTCCTTGTAGATTCTTGGTATTAGTCCTTTGTTAGACGCATAATTTGCAAATATTCTCTCCCATTCTGTAGGTTGTCTGTTTACTCTGATAATTATTTCTTTTGCTGTGTAGAATATTTTTAGTTTGATTAAGTCTTATTCATTTATTTTCGTTTTTGTTGCATTTGCTTTTGGAGTCTTAGTCATAAATTCTTTGCCTAGGCCAATGTCCAGAAGAGGTTTTTCTAGGTTTTTCTTCTAGAATTTTTAAGGTTTCCGGTCTTAGATTTAAGTCTTTAATTCATCTGAAGTCAATTTTTGTATATTGTGAGGGATAGGTATCTAGTTTCATTCTTCTACATGTGGCTATCCAATTTTCCCCCACACCATTTATTGAATAGCAGTTCTTTCCCCAATTTATGTTTTTTGTTTGTTTGTTTGCTTTTGACTTTTTGTTTGTTTGTTTTTTCATTTTGAGACTGAGTCTTGCTCTGTTGCCCAGGCTGGAGTGCTATGATCTCAGCTCACAGCAACCTCCGCATCTATGTTCATACGGGATATTGTTTTTGAGTTTTATTTTTTTGTTATGTCCTTTCCTGATTTTGGGGTTAGGGTGATACTGGTTTCATAGAACAATTTAAAGAGGATTCCCTCTTTCTCTATCTTTTGGAATAGTGTCAATAGAATTGGTACCAATTCTTCTTTGAATGTCTGATAGCATTCAGCTGTGAATCTGTCTGGTCTTAAACTTTTTTGTTGCTGTTGTTGGTAACTTTTTATTACCATTCCAATATAGCTGCTTGTTATTGGTCTATTCAGAGTTTCTATTTCTTCCTGTTCTCATCTAGGAGGGTTGTATACTTCCAGGAATTTATCCATCTTCTCTAGTTTTTCTAATACATGGAAGTAAAGGTGCTTATAGTAGCCTTGAATGATCCTTTGTATTTCTGTGGTATTGGTTGTAACATCTGTTGTTTCACGTCTAATTGAATTTATTTGGATCTTCTTCTTTTCTTGGTTAATCTCACTAATAGTCTATCACTTTTATCTTTTCAAAGAACCAGCTTTTTGTTTCATTTATCTTTTGTATTTTTGTTTCTTTGTTTCAATTTTATTTAGTTCTGCTCTGATCTTGGTTATTTCTTTTCTTCTGCTGGATTTGGATTTGGTTTGTTCTTGTTTCTCTAGCTCCTTGAGGTGTTACCTGAGATTATCCATTTGTGCTCTTTCAGACTTCTTGATGTAGGCATTTAATACTATGAACTTTCCTCTTAGAACTGTCTTTGCTGTATCCCAGAAGTTTTGATAGGTTGTATCACTATTATTGTCCAGTTCAAAAAAATTTTTAATTTCCATCTTGATTTCATTGTTAAACAAATGATCATTCAGGAGCAGTTATTTAATTTCCATATATATGCATGGCTTTGAGGGTTCCTTTTTGAATTGATTTCCAGTTTTATTCCACTATGGTCTGAGAGAGTACTTGTTATAATTTTGATTTTCTTAAATTTGTTGAGACTTGTTTTGTTGCCTATTATATGGTCTATCTTGGAGACTGTTCCATGTGCTGATAAATAGAATGTATATTCTGCAGTTGTTGAGTAGAATGTTCTGTAAATATCTGTTAAGTCCATTTATTCCAAGGTATAGTTTAAGTCCATTGTTTCTTTGTTGAATTTCTGTCTTGATGACCTGTCTAGTGCTGTCAGTGGAGTATTGAAGTCCCCCACTATTATTCTGTTGCTGTCTTTCTCATTTCTTAGGTCTAGTAGTAATTGTTTTTATAAATCTGGGAGCTTCAGTGTTAGGTGCATAGGATTGTGATATTTTCCTGTGGGACTAGCCCTTTTATCATTATATAATGTCCCTCTTTGTCTTTTTTAACGCTGTTGCTTTCAAGTTTGTTTTGTCTGATATAAGAATAACTACTCCTGCTTGCTTTTGGTATCCATTTGCATGGAAAATCTTTTTCCACCCTTTACCTTAAGTTTATGTGAGTCTTTATGTGTCAGGTGAGTCTCTTGAAGACAGCAGCTACTTGGTTGCTGAATTCTTATCCATTCTGCCATTCTGTATCTTTTAACTGGAGCATTTAGGCCATTTACATTCAATGTTAGTATTGAGATGTGAGGCACTAGTGTATTCGTCATGCTATTTGTTGCTTGATACCTTTTTTTCCATTGTGTTGTCATTTTATAGGTGTTGTGAGGTTTATGTTCTAAGAAGATTCTATTTTGGTGTAATTTCAAGGATTTGCTTCAAGATTTAGAGCTCCTTTTAGCAGTTCTTGTAGTGCTGGCTTGGTAGTGGAAAATTCTCTCAGCATTTGTCTGAAAAACACTGTATCTTTCCTCATTTTGAAGCTTAGTTTCACTGAATACAAAATTCTTCATTGATAATTGTTTTGTTTAAGGAGGCTAAAAATAGGACACCAATTTTTCTAGCTTGTAGGGTTTCTGCTGAGAAATCTGCTGTTAATCTGATAGGTTTTCCTTTATAGGTTACCTGATGCTTTTGCCTCACAGCTCTTAAGGTTCTTTCTTTTACATTGACTTTGGATAACCTGATGACTATGTGCCTAGGCGATGATCCTTTTGCGATGAATGTCCCAGGTGTTCTCTGAGCTTCTTGTATTTGGATGTCTAGATCTCTAGCAAGGCTGGGGAAGTTTTCCTCAATTATTCCCTCAAATTTGTTTTCCATCCTTTTAGATTTCTCTCCTTCCTCAGGAACACCAATTATTCTTAGGTTTCGTCATTTAACATAATCCCAAACTTCTTGGAGGCTTTGTTCCTTTTTAAAATTCTTTTTTCTTTGTCTTTGTTAGATTGGATTAAATCAAAAGCCTTGTTTTCAAGCTCTGAAATTCTTTCTTCTACTTGTTCAATTCTCTTGCTGAGACTTTCCAGTGCATTTTGCAATTCTGTAAGTGTGTGTGTCCTTCATTTCCAGAAGTTGTGATTGTTTTTTATTTATGCTATGTATTTCACTGGAGATTTTTCCATTGATATCCTGTATCTTTTTTTTTAATATAATTTCTTTAAGTTGGACTTCACCTTTCTCTTACCTCCTTGATTGACTTACTAGTTGACTTTCTGAATTCTCTTTCTGGCAATTCAGAGATTTTGTCTTGGTTTGGATCCATTGCTGGCAAGCTAGTGTGATCTTTTGGGGAGTGTTAAAGAACCTTGTTTTGTCATATTACCAGAATCACTTTTCTAGTTCCTTCTCATTTGGGTAGACTATTTCAGAAGGAAGATCTGGGACTCAAGGGCTGCTGTTCAGATTCTTTTGCCCTTCGGGAGGCTCCCATGGTGTCTTTTTCTGTCCTTTCCCTTAGGGATGGGGCTTCCTGAGAACTGAACAGTAGTGAGTATTATTTCTCTTCTGGGTCTAGCCACCCAGCAGAGCTACCGGGCCCTGGGCTGGTACTAGTGAGTGTGTGCAAATAGTCCTGTGATGTGATCCATCTTCAGGTCTCTCAGGCATGGATAACAGCACCTGCTCCCGTGGAGGTAGCAGGGAAGTGATATGGACTCTGTGAAGGTTCTTGGTTGTATTTTTGTTAAGTGCACTGGGTTTTTTGTGTGTGTGTTGGTTGGCCTCCAGAGAGGAGGTGGTGCTTTCAAGAGCACATCAGTTGCACTAGTATAGGGAGGATCAGGTGATGGGCAGGGCCATGGAGCACCCAGGAGATTATGTCCTTTGTCTTTGGAGTTCCTTGGTTGTCCCATAGAGCCTGCAGCAGCAATCCACCTCCTTGAAAGGGTCTGTGGATTATCTTGCTGTTGTTGCCTTATATATAATATATATATATTTTATTTTATATAAAAATAGCTGTTTTATTTTGTATAAAAATAGCTACTCCTACTCACTTGTGGTTTCCATTTGTGCAAAATATTTTTCCACCCCTTTACCTTGAGTCTATAAGAATCCTTACACGTAAGATATGTCTCCTGAATACAGCATATATTTTGTTTCTGATGTTTGATCCATTATGCCAATCTATGTCTTTTAAGTGGAGCATTTAGACCAGTTTCAATGTTAATATTGACGCATGAGGTACTATTCCAGTCTTCATGTTGATTGTTGCTTAGTGAGTTTATTTTCTTCATTGTGTTACCATTTTTATAAGTCCTGTGAATTTTGTGCTTTCAGGAGTTTCTATTCTGATACACATCAACCTCTTGTTTAAAGATTTATAACTCCTTTTAAGATGTCTTGTAGGGCTGGGATAATATTGACAAATTCCCTCTGCAGGAGCTTGCCTGATAAATACTTTGTTTATTCACTTTTTAGGAAACTTGGTTTTGGTAGGTACAAAATTCTTGGCTGAAAGTTTTTCTGTTTAAGGAGAATAAAGATAGGAATGCAATCCCTTCTGTCTTGTAAGTTTTCTGCTGAGAAGCCTGCTGTTAGTCTGATAGGTTTTCCTTTAGGAGCTACCTCTTGCTTTTGTCTCACTGCTCTTAGAATTCTTTCCTTTACATTGACTTTAGATAGCATGATAATTATATGACTTGGTGATTTTTTTTTGCAATAAGTCTCCAAGAAGTTCTTTTTGCTTCTTGCATTTTGATGTTTAAATCTCGAACAAGACCAGGGATGTTTTCCTCAATTATTCCCCCAAGAAGACTTTCCAAAGTTTTAATTTTTCTCCTCCTACAGAAGAAGAAACACCTATAAATCTTAGGTCTGGCCATTTTATATAACCCCATATTTCTTGGTGACTTTGTTCATTTATTTTAATTCCTTTTTCTTCATTTTTGTCTGATTGGGTTAATTCAAAGCCTTGTATTCAAGCTATGAAATTGTTTCCTCTACTTGGACAAGTCTGTTAAAACTTTCCACTGCACTGAGTAGTTTCCTAAATGTATCTTTCATTTCCAGAAGTTCTCATTGTTTTTTCTTTAAAATACGTATCTTTTAGAACATTTTTTATTCATATTCTAAATCATTTAAAAATTTCTTTATGTTGGCTTTCATCTTTATCTTGTATCTTCTTGAGTAACTTAGTAATCAATCTTTTGAATTATTTATTTGGTATTTCAATGATTTTATCTTGGTTTGGATCCACTGCTTGAGTTAGTGTGATCTTTTGGGGGTATCGTAGAACCCTGTTTTTTCATATTGCCAGAATTATTTTTCTGGTTCCTTCTCATTTGGATAGACTATTTCTTCCAATTATTTTTAAATTTATTTTTTATTCAATTGGATGTTCTTGATTTTTCTTTTTTCCTTCTTGAGGATGGTTTATTGTCACCTAGCCTTGGCTCGGGATGCTTTCAGTTGCAAAGACTCCATATGAGTTCCTTAGATATAGAGAATGTTTGTGCAGCAGCTTTCTCAGATGCTGTTTGTAGGAGTGATGTGCTGGGTGTGTGAGCTGGTTCAATGTCTCCTGTCGGGAGTTTTCCGTCTTGTTCACAGTTTAGGATGCTGCCCGACACTTTCGTCAAAAGGTCTGTGGTTTCATTCAGCTTTTCTGTTATGTTTCTGTGTTGTTTCTTGGACAAGAGTTTACTGTATGGATCTCTACACACTATTTTGTCTTTGTAAGTGGGAGATGCAGGCTAACAATGCCACCAGTCTTCCATCTTGACACATGAAAGTTTATAAAATACTTTCACATGTTCTCAAATCTATTTATATTTATTTCAGTTGCACTGTGTTAATTAATGTGTTTATTTCCCATACAGGCCCCTTAACAACCTATTTTATCATTCTGTCTTCAGTTTTCATATGTGAATGTGTGTGCAAACACACGCACACACGTGCGCGCCTACTTATCAAAATAATGTAGTCTTCTCATCTCTGTCTTTTGAAAAGAGCTAGAAGCAATAACACCAGAGCAACAGTGGGTAGCCTGAGCAGCCTTAGCAGCCAGCTAGCTTGGTTTCTAAACCCAATATTGTATTAAGAGGAAACAGGGCTCTTGGAAGAAATGGCTCTTCGAACATCTTGGACAAGGAAAGTGCAAAGAAGTTTGAGAGACCCTGTGCAAGAAAACAAGGAAATATTCAAAGACTAATAGGTACATGTCAACAGGACAATAAGGGCCAGATTGAACAGGCTTCCATTTGCCAAATTTGAAATAATTTGAGTTTTTAAAAAATCTACAACTTTTGCAAAAATATCTCTTAAAAGATAACATATTAACTAGAAATTGTTAATCCATAATGACATTCAAAAATAAAGACAGAAGAAAAACAGATTTTCCACCATTGCAAGTACTTATAATTCTTTACTCCTAAAATTGATAATTAAAGGGAAAACAGTAACAACTTATGTGATCCTTTTTTGAGCAGATAAAATTTATTTTCAGTTGATGTAGGAAGGCTCTTCTTTATAGAAAAATACTGGCTAACAACTATAGATAGAATGATAAAAGTTTTAAAAAGTATGTTTTCAACATCAGGCTAGGATTATTAATAAATGCCAAAACAATTTATTTAAATATTAGTAATGTATATTTGTATAATACCAACGTATATATTTTCAATAAAAGAAGATCTAATTGTCACCATATTAACCAAATAATAAACCAAGCATCACTTACAGTGGGACAAACTAAGGTAACACTGATACTAATGTGATGCAATATGAAGGTCACAACATCAACTATAAAAAATGTGCCAAAAATATGTAACCTGAATAGAACCAAGCCTCTAAGCTTTTTCTGTAAATACAGGGGATAGTGGAAGAAGAGGTAGGTTACATCACTAATACAATCAGAAAAATATAAAATGTGTGCATTCTACAATAAATGGTCCAGTTTTATTAAAAAGGGCAGACATGAATAAAAAGAGAAAAAAACTTACTACTACATATTAAATGAGATTAAAGATACAAGACATTAAAATGCAATGTACAAGTCTTGATTGGATCTTGGTTTGAAAGCAAACAACTATAAAAGGATGTATTTGGAAAACTGAAAAAATTTGGATAAGGAATAGTTATTAGTTTATATTAGAGAATGATGGCTACTTTTTAAAGGTATGATAATGGTATTTTGATGATATAAGAGAATGTCCTTATTTGCAGGAAAAGCCTAATTTAGGGGTAAAGTGTGATGATATAGTCACACAACCATTGCACTTGAGCCTTTGAACAATCTAGATCCATACCAGGCTGGATTACTTCCTCATCTCTGTACACACCATCATCTTCCCTTTTCACAGTGTCTTCTATGTATATGGATGGCCAGGGTGTCTTCATTCTTCTGGAAGATGCCTGACTGTCTTTGAAGACCCTCAGCAAACCCTCTCATATGAAGTTAGTCCTGCCTTCCTCAGGGAATGCTGATTGCTTTTTCCCATGTGATCCCAAAACACATTGAACATATTTCTGTTGTAGGATTTACTACACTGGGAACTCCTTCAAGATATGAGCTGTGTTTTATTTAACTTATTTACCTTGATAGTCTAGCCCCTTGCAGAGTGCTCAGCACTATGTGCATGGTAAGTGTAAAATGGTGAAACGCATCAAAAAATAAATGAATGACAAAATTGGAGCTTCGGGTGTTTGTGTGACTTATCAATAGTAATTATAGCAGATAGTATAGTTAACAGTGAAACTGGCCAGGCACGGTGGCTCATGCCTGTAATCCCAGCACTTTGGGAGGCCAAGGCAGGCAGATAACGAGGTCAGGAGATCGAGACCATCCTGGCTAACATGGTGAAACCCCATCTCTACTAAAAATACAAAAAATTAGCTGGGCGTGGTGGTGGGCGCATGTAGTCCCAGCTACTTTGGAGGCTGAGGCAGGAGAATGGTGTGAATCTGGGAGGCAGAGCTCACAGTGAGCCGAGATCGCACCACTGCACTCCAGCCCAGGCAACAGTGAGACTCCATCTCAAAATACATATATGTAATAATAATAATGAAACTGACCCAATTGTCCCATAGAGCTGATGTCTTTGAATAAACATAGAAATTGGTCGTCCCAGTCTTAAAACTTGAGAAAGTTACTTCTGTTTTTATCTGAGTTCATTCCTCAGGAAACCAACCATCAGGCCTCCCAGATAGTATAAAGAAGCTGAAACTCACCACATCACTGCATTTAGCCAGAACCTTCACCCATCATGACTAACTGACAACCTGCTTTCTGTTGACCAACTCCTCTTCCTTTCTCCTTCCTAACTCCTGTTTTTCCATGCATGGTTCCACTTCTTCCCTGCTATATAAACTCCTAATTTGAGTCAGTCAGGGAGATTGGTTTGAGACTGATTTCCCATTTCCTTAGCTGCATCACCCAACTAAAGTCTTCTTCCTTGGCCATACTTCACCCAACTAAAGCCTTCTTCCTTGGTCATACTTGTCATCTCCATTGTTGACTTTCTGTGTGGCAAGCAGCAGGACCTAAACCAAATCCCTGGTGTTTCAGTCACAGATTTTGGGTTTCTGACTGGGAATGCATTGCTTCTGGCTCAGCTACAGGGTGCTGGGAGCCTCAGAAGCTCTCCTAAGCAGCTGCCTGCCCAATTTTGGTTGCAGATGTGTTTTAGGCTCTCTGGCCCCACTGCTGCTGGTCCCAACTCTGTTCCTGATTGCCCAGGAAGAACAGCCTTTGAAATCTGACATCTGCATTCATATAGGTGAGTGTTCTTTGTGGGCCCAGACAGCAGTATCTGCTCCTCTCAATTTGGGAATTTTTAAAGGCATTGTCATTTGCAGGTTGAACAAGCCCAACTTACTGAGAGGAAAGCATACTGAGTGTTTCAGTTTGGATAATCTTGGGGGCTTGTTTGTTGTGTGTTGTGTGTATGTCTGGTCAAATCAATGTCTTTTGTGGGTACCAGACATCGGGATTATCACCTCTCAACTTGGGAAATTCCAAGGGAATTTTTGTTTGCAGGTTGATTAAGCCCAGCTACGGAGAGCGGAAGGAAGCCCCCAAGCTGTTTCAGTTTGGACACTTGGGGCTTGTTTGTTGCTGCAGCAGTTAGAGTGTGTTCTCATGAATGTTTGTGTGTTGATATGGTCACGGGAAATTAGAATTCAATAAACTGTTATTCTTTTGTAATATTGTTTGGCCCCAGATTCAGTGGAATCTGGAGTTTGCTGTTGAATGGGAAAGTTGGATGGAGTTTTATGTACACAGGCTGTTATGCTGTTATTCTAAGCAAGATGAGGCCTGTGTAGTATGTAATGTTCTTCTGTAGTACTGTTTAGCCCTGGGGTGGTTTGGCCTTTAAAAATAAAACCACCCTGGAAACTGCTTTACCCAAAATTTTCGTTCACAGCCTTCACTGTATTTTACCTATCAAGGCAAACAAAGTATAGCCCTGTGAACATGTTCATAGACTGATGAATTTGTGTTGCTATCTCATGGCTAGAGTTCCATGGTAAAAGCTATTAGAACTTTATGTGTGTGTATACATAGATATGTTTATGTATATGTACATTTATTATGTTATATGTTGCGCTTACCAAATTGGCTTATAAATAAGAGTGCCCATAAATTAAGTCCAAAATAGTTTTCAAGTTCACGTGACTTAAGTAAATATTTAATAAACAAGCTGGCTTTAAAATTATTGGTAAAATAAAAGTAGAAATGTCTCCAGAATTGTCAGCATACATTTTTATCTAGGTTTTGTATTTGTTTCTGATAGATATTTTGAGGTGTCAGGGTTTGGCTCAGAAGGTTATAAAACTATAAACCCAGCCAAAACAGAACGGTCTTTGTCTGTGAAAACTTTTTGATAAATAAGACTAATTTAATATTGTTGGTTTAATGAAAACAGCTGAATCTTCTGAGTTATTGGCGCAAATACCTGTACAGTTAACTTTAAGTTTCTTACTTAGGTGAACATTTGATATTCACAGGTTAGAAAGTGGTTAACAAGAAAATGATGCGTAAGTAATATAAACTGCTAAAAATAAATAAAATGTAACTAGGTAGGTAAGTGCTGGGTGAACTTTACATTTCATTTAAAATCTTAAAATCATTTTTGATGCTCACTGGATGTCTCAGTCATTTCCAATTAAGAAAAGGCTATGATATGGGGAAACATGTTTCTAAAAATTTTGGAATGGTTCTCATCTATAAAATGCTAATATCTCATAGGCAGCTCAGGATTTCTTGCATCCTAGGTTTTCACCAAAATTTAAGGTTACTAGGGATAAAAATTCTAGTTAATATATAATTCTCTATTAAAAATGTGCCAAAGAAGATGTGTTTTTATTGAGAAAAAGAATATTTTCTAATTCAGAAGTTATCTGAAGGTTAACTCAAATTATAAACTTGAAAAGGTTACTTACGAAACAAGGCAGACAGGAACCAGCAAGTAGAGGGGGATGTGAAGAAAGTTATGGATATGAAGATGTATCTTTGGTAATGAAGGCTGTAAAGAAAAGAGAATAATTTTGTATAAGAATGGATCTTGTATGGTATTTTTGTCCTAAACTAAAATGACTGGTTAGTTTTAAAAAATTTAGGGCAAAGCAAAATCCAAGTCATAAATGGTCTGTGTAAGTCAAACGTAGTTTTATTTCCTGCTTCTCTATGTGTCATATTCATGCACATACAGAGAAAATAGAACACTGAAAAAGTTTAAGTAATAAAATATTCTTTACAACCTGATAGAAAATTTGAGAAATTTGACTAATTAACACTGCTCATTGCTAAAGTTCTTAGTCTTGATGAAGATAAAATAAGAAATATTGTAAAGAAATGCATTAGCTGTTTGGCAGTTCTTGTTTAATATAGTTAAGCATGAAGCCAGATTTAGCATGGGGCCAAATTTTACATCCAAGCTTGCTTTTTTTTACACCGTACTTGTTCTTCTGCATAGATAGTACTAGCATTAAAGCACTTACTGGTCATGTACCTAAGTGAATTTCTCAATTGCACAAAATATACAGTGGTATTTGAGGACTTAAAGACATTAAATTGTATATCAGGAACAAAATATCCATCATGTGTTTTTTTAATATTCTGGGTAACACTGTAGCCTCCAAGGTAAACTGAGTAGAGAAAAATTTGTTTTCGTTTTTTTGTTTTTGTTTTTGCTTCTAACTTGTATTTATTAGCTGTTTGTTCTTTGGGTTTTACTTATATATACATATATAACCATTGATGATTTTCATTTCTAATGGAAGGCTTCTATTTGGTTCTATGAATAGTCGTTTTTGTTTCTCATGCATTTCCAACAATTCATCATTTGTTCTGTTTATCTAAATTTCCTAAGCTACCTTTGTCAAGCTTTCAGAATTGATACATGACACAAGCCATTTAAAATTTGATCGGTTTTGCTTACCTCTGATGATCTTGAAAGCTATAAGAGCCTGAAGGTTCCTAGTGAAAAATTACATAAAACACTTATATTTAAAAGTTCTGAACAGAAATAGTACATTATATGTTTGTTATTTGGGAAAGTAGGTGATAGTTAAATGGTGTTTGTTTCCAAGGTAATTCAATTCAATCAATAATTTGAGTTTGTTTCATGTCTTTTCTTGCAGTGAGGAAAAACTGTAATGTGGGTACAAAGTTTTAGTGGTCAGGAAAGATTGGCTTTGACCTTAAAGAAAGCAGAGGGATTGGGATTTCTCTCAAAGTATGTTAGTTGTGTTGACCGTTATTAAAATTAAGTGGCATTCATTTGGATTAAGTAGTAACAAAAATGTGAGACTTTCTAGTGATTTTTGATCCCAGGCTGTCCCACAGTTGGGCCTTCATGTGTGTACTTGAAAACAAATTATGCACAAGTGTGTTGCACTAATTTGAAGATTCTGGTGGTGAAAGTTACCTAATCAGTTGTCAGTACTATATCTAGAAACCAATCTTAGAAATATTTTAAAGGATAATACTCTTAAAATAGCTAAAAAGAAATTACTGTGTGCTTACTTTCACTTTGTTCCTGTTTTGCTATATAATATTTAAATGAAAGGAGATTATTTATCCTCATACTGAATTTCCAAGAGTGATATTTACTTTTACCAGTTTTTAAAAGGTGGAGAAAAAAGTTAATTGTCATACTTTGATAAGTTTGGCATAGGGCCTATTACATATTTGATGCTTTTGGTCACAGTTCTGTCACTAGAATGCTAGCAATTAGATATATGCAAGGAGTAACCTAACCACTCTAAAACAGTGATTTGAAGTGCTGCAGATGGTAACTACTGGACACCAAATCACAGTGTTCTAATTTGTGACATGTTAGAGAAAATGATAGGACTTTCTGTAGTATAAGTGTCCTAATAACTAATCCTTGTGCTGTTAAGTTACAGGGCTTTGACTCCTGGGTCAGAAAAATGCAACTATTCCTGCTATATCTTGAGCATTTATCTTTGTGAAAGTCTCATTTTCAGACCCAGGAGAAGGTGACAATCAAAACCAACTGCTTTTATGAGACACAGGGCCAGAAATTAAAACCACTGAATCCCTCTAGGCCTAGGGACTATCACATAAGAGGTGGGCACAAGATTGTAAGGGCCACTTTTGACGGATAAAATTAGTTCAAAGTTTTTCTATAAATTAAACATTAATATCAAAAGCACACTGATGCAAGACCATCATCTGGGCTCTTGTGTTGGAATAACAGGATTTTATTGGAGTGTTGATCTGCTCTCTAACAGAAAATTATAAAAGTTTACAAAAGTTTTATGGAAATCATACCTTATGGTCAAACTGATTAAAACTAGATACATTTGTTTATAAGGTTTTATTAACACTAGCTTTTAACATTAATCATACACCATACCAATGTAAAATTTGATTTTCTCTTTTGAACAAAATATTTGTGTAATATTAATAAGAGATAAAAGATTTTTGTTTAGCTTTTGAGTAAACTGCAGGGGGAAAAAAGAAGGGCAGAGAGACATTTAGTTGGCCTCATGCTGCCTCTGTTAGGTCTTATTGTTTGGAAAACTGAGTCTGCTCTCTATCAAAAGGTAAAACTTTTAGTTTTATCATTTTGACTTGGCATGTTAGAATTATGCAGGAAGCATTGTCAAATCTGAGGTGGTGTTTAACTTCCTTTGGGTTATCTTTATAGAGATGTGATGTTAATATGCATTCCAGAATTGTATGAATTCCTAAAATTCTGCTATGTCTTAATATGTGTTGTCAGTAATAATTATGATTATTATGTTAAATTGTTGTATGACACAGAGATAACCAATTTGCCTTGTCAACTGTGTCTTTATGGCTGTCTTAAGATGTTT
The DNA here is from genome assembly GCF_029281585.2 of Gorilla gorilla gorilla. Lineage (NCBI taxonomy): Eukaryota > Metazoa > Chordata > Mammalia > Primates > Hominidae > Gorilla > Gorilla gorilla. The sequence goes on from NC_073235.2 coordinate 30,698,221, forward strand.
GTTATCTGCAATTGTCATCGTTGTTTTGCTTTGATTCTTCTCAAAACATGACTTACAATCAGCTACAGTCCAGGGCTTGCTTCTTTGTTGGAGTCCATGCAAATGACTCTTGAACATAGGTTTCCGACAACTTTGGAAACTGTGCCATTGAATCAGAGAGAAAACTTCCAGGACACTAATTGAAAGTCTAGTGTGTTCATAAAGATTGTTAACCCAATATGAAGCAGACCAGGAGCTGATTGCATGGACTGAACTAATAGAGGAGTAAAATAATTTTATGGCTTTTTAAAAATTTGAAACATTGCTGCCTTTAATAATTGAGTAGAGTATAGGTTTGCAAACAGAATTTGAGGCACATTTCTCTCTATGCCTAATTTCACCAGAATTCATAAACTACTTGTGAATATTTTTAATTCATGGCAATGTGTTTCTTTGCGTAAGTTCAATAAGAATCTGTTTTCTTGCATAATGGGACGCAGTTGGAGGAACTAGTTATTTTCCCAGAGCTTTGACTCAAATGACCTTCTGAGAGGTTCCAGCAAAGACAATTTCAGAGAACCTACATGGACAATGATTCTTGCTCCACTTTGTGTGGGTAATCAGGCCAAGTGTATGGGATTGAAGCTTACTTTGTAGGCAGGTTGCGTCCTGCTATGGTTTGTCTTTAGCGAACTTGGGGGACTGGAGAGAGAAAGACTGTACTTCAGAAGAAAGCTATAGTATTAGATTAACTTTTGATTCCTGGGTGGCCACGTGGTCACCCATGATATGGAGCTGCCCGTAACACCCCTCATCAGCATGAAGCAGCCAGAAATATTGATACCAGATTCTGCATGATTGAGGAATTTATAAATAGAAAAGCAGGGACTGAAACTGATCCAATTGTCCCATAGAGCTGATGTTTATGGTTTCTTTGAATAAACATAGAAATTGATCCTCCCAGTCTTAAAACTTGAGAAAGTTACATTTATCTTATCTGACTTCCTGTCTCAGGAACAAACTATCAGGCCTCCCAGATAGTATAATGGAGCCGAAACTCACCATATCATTGCATTTGGACAATGAAACACCAGACCCCTCACCCACTAAGACTGGGTAACTGACCACCTGCTTCCTGTTGACCAACTCCTCTTCCTTACCCCTCCCTAATTTCTATTTTCCCACATGTGGTTACATTTCTTCCCTGCTATATAAGCCCCTAATTTTAGTCAGTCGGGAAGATGGATATGAGACTGATCTCCTGTATTTTTGGTTGCAGCACACAATCAAAGCCTTCTTCCTTGGCAATACTGAAAAAAAAAAAAGATTAGCTTTCTGTGTGGTAAGCAGCAGCATCTGACTGAACCCTTGTCGTTTTGGTAGCAATAGTAGAAAGTCAAACTCCAGGCTTCTGTCTACTGTGGCTGATACAATGTAGTTTTGAACATATGCTCACATCTTCCTAGGCACAAGCAGGTATGCATTTCCCAGCCTCACTGTAGCTATGCTAGGCTTATGTCATTGGACTGAACTGATAAGTCACTTCTAGGCTTAATTACTGAAACTATCTCTTGTGATCCTCAGTTCTTTCTGTTCTTACTGCAGTGATCTTGGAGGGTGTGTTTCAAAGGGAAAAATAGTTTCAAGACAGAAGAGGGTACCCTACATAAGACTGACTTGAATAACAAATAAACCTTGTTAAGCCACTGACACTTGGAAATTGGTTTGTCACTGTAGCATTACATGTTATACCCTGATTAATAACCATCTCATTTTCCTTTTAGTGCAGCAATTAGGAGACACTATCAAACACCACCTGCCAAAATGAGGAAATGCACCCAACTTCCCGTGTGGACCCTTGCAGGATGGGTGAATTGGGAAAAGAGGAACTGGTACAGCAATTAGGAGACACTATCAAACACCACCTGCCAAAATGAGGAAATGCACCCAACTTCCCGTGTGGACCCTTGCAGGATGGGTGAATTGGGAAAAGAGGAACTGGTACAGACAAGATGATGGGGCTCCATTTTAACTGGACAGAGAGGTATAGAAAGTGGAGGCTGGAGAGTGCTGAAGACAGAAGATCATGGGAACCAGAGGTCTTAGAATATTTAGCCAACCTTCCCTTTTTATCGCTGTAGTAAATTGAATATTTTTGTGTAATGAGCGTAGGCAGTTTTAGGCATGGCACATAGGATCAGGGTGCTGTGAGAAAGTTTCTTTCTTTCCTGGGGACTTTTTAGATCACAGTGTCCAGTACTTGCCAGACAACTCAGAGACTCCTCACTACTCACCATGTGTCAAATCTAAGTCCAAGAATTGAGCTAACCCAAAGTGAAGAATTTATAGGATAAAAAGGAATTAAAAGTCAACTCAGATAATCTGGAAAAGGAAATGTAGTTACCCTTTATAATACAGAAAATTTTAAAAATTATTTGTAAAGGACAAGAACATACAAATATAGCTAGAATTAATGCCCACTATCTGTCCATGTAGTACATATATTTACAGTTACCATGGAAACAGCATTTAGAAATTAGTAAAAATTAAGTAAATGGAAGGCAGATGGTGAGAGCCAGGTGGTATCTCTCACCTGGGAGTGGGAGGTGGGAGTGGGAGAGTGGGAGGTTACAGATCAACAAGCAGAGAGGCCTGGAGTGACCCATGTGGTAATGGGTTAGAGTCAAAGACATCAGTATGAACCTATGCTCCGCTTAACTCAGACATAGATGGGTAACGCTAGACATACGTAGGCACATGTGTGTATACAGAAATTGGTATACACACATTCATTTCCTTGCTCTGTCAGCTGAGAGTGCCTAGAAGCACTGAAACGCTGGTAGCAGTGAGCACGGCTAGTGTTCAGACCTTGGTTTCTAATACCATTCTGAAATAGGGACTCAGACTTTTCCAACATATACAACTTTTATTTCTTTTTTCTTTTGTTTAGTTTTATTGCACTAGCTAATGTGGTGATAAATAAGAGTGGTAAGAGAGGACATCTTTGTCTCATTCACAATCAGAGGGGCAAAGCTTCCATTTTCTCACCCATAAGTACCAGGTTAAGATTAGATTTGTGTAGATATTCTTAATCAAGTTGATGAAGTTCCTCCTCAACTTGTTCTGATCCTAGCTTGCTGGGAGTTTTCATCATGAATAGGTATTGGGTTGTGTCAAATGTTTTTTCTGCATCAATTGATCTGATCATATGATTTTTCATATTTACTCTATTGGGTTGGTGGATTACAATGCTTGATTTTCAAAAGCCAGTGCAGCCCTGCATACTTGGAATAAACCTCATTTGTTTGTGGTACATATTTATTTTTATACTTTATTGATTCTGTTTGCTAATACTTTGTTGTGGGTTTTTGCATGTATGTTCAAGAGAGGTATTAGTCTGTAGTTTTCTTTTCCTGTAATATCTTACCTGGTTTTGATATCAGGGTAATGCTGTCCTAGCTAGGAACTATTCTTTTTTGCTTATATTTTCTGGAAGATGTTAGATAAAGTTTGAATTAATTGTTTCTTAAATATTTGATAGAATTCAGCAGTGAGATCATATGCAATTAGTTCATTTTTGGGGGGAAGGTTTTAAGTTATTGATTAAATTTTTAATAGATGCAGGCCTTTTCAGATTATTTATTTCTCTCAGTGTTTTTGTTTTAAGTAATTGATACATTTTATCTAAATTATCAGATTATTTATTTCTCTCACTGTTTTTGTTTTAAGTAATTGATACATTTTATCTAATTTATCAGATTTGTGGGTGTAGTTCTTCTTTATCTTTCTTTTATTATCCTTTCACCTTTCATGGAATCAGTACTGATGATCTCTCATTCATCTCTAATACTGGTAATTGGTTTTCTCCTCATTTTTCTCAGTTAGCCTGGTTATTGGTTAATCAATTTTATTGATCTTTTCAAATAACCAACTTTGTTTCATTGATTTTCTGTATTGTTTTCATGTTTTCGGTTTCATTTATTTCTGCTTTGATTTTTTTCTTCTTGCTATATGCTTAAATTTCTCTTCTTTCTCTACTTTTCTAAAAAGGCAGGCTTAATGACTGATTTTCAATCTTTACTCTTTTATAATATATGCATTTAATACCATATTTTTCATCTAAGCACTGCTTTTGCTACATCCTGCAAATTTTGGTAAGTTGTATTTTCATTTTAACTTAATTCAAAATATTGTATTTTTAAAATTTATCTTGAGACTTGTTTTGTCCATGTGCTAAATTATAATTTCAAAGTATTTAGGGGTGTTCTTGCCATCTTTCTGTTACTGATTTCTAGCTTAATTCCTGTAATCAGAGAAGGTGTATTGTATTCCATTCTCTTAAATTTCTTAAAATGTACTTTAGGGCCCAGAATATGAGCATGAGAAGAATACGTATTCTGATGCTGTTGGATGGATTTTTTGTGAATGTTCTTAGATCAAGTTGATTGATACTGCTTTTTAGGTCAACCATTTTCATACTAATTTTTTTGACCACTGTTATCTATTACTAAAAGTGGGAGATTGAAGTCTCTAACTGTAATAGTAAATTTGCCTACTTTATCTTGTAGTTCTGTAAGTTTGGGCTTGCATATTTGATATACCTTGCAAGAGAGTACATCCAGTTGTTAGGTATGTCCTCATTAAATTGTGTTTTGTCTTCTTGGAGAATAGACTACATTATCATAATGTAATGCTGCTCTTTATGCCTAAATTCCCTCATTCTGAAGTCTGTTTTGTCTGAAACTAAAATAGCTACTCCAGCTATTTTGATTAGTCTTAGCATGATATATATTTACCATCCCTTTATTTTACACTACCTGAATCATTATATTTAATATGGGTTTTTGTAGACAACATATAGTTAATGTTTTTAAATCTACTCTAAATGATTATTGGTAGAAATGGATTAATATGTGTCATATTTATAACTTTATTCTGTGCATTGCATTTGGGTTTTTGTTTCTTTCCTCTTTCCTTGCTTTCTCTGCTTTTTATTTCAATACTTTATATAATTTTATTTTACCTCATTACTTAGCATATCAATTATACAATTATACTTTAAAAATTTAGTAGTTGCTCCAGAGATTTAAGTAACCTACATTCTTCAAATAACACAGTGCAACTTCCCATGTACAGTTGTAACATTACAACAGACTATTTCCTACTCTTCTTCTTCATCCTTATATTGCAATTATTTTCATTTATATATATGTTGTAAATACCCAGTACATTGTTACTGTGATTACTTTAGCAGTTATATTTTAGATTAGTAAAAAATAATAAGAAAAAAATAAAGATTTTATTTTTATTTCTCCTCCAATGCTATACATTTTAATATGTAGATCCGAGTTTCTGACCTATATTACTTTCCTTCTCCCTAAAGAATTTCTTTGAACATTTCTTGTAAGGTAGGTTTACTGGCAATAAATTCCATTAATTTTTGTCTGGAAAAAGTCCTTATTTTCCCTTCATATTTAAATGATTTTTCTTCTCAATATAGAATTTTAGGCTGGGAAGTTATTTATTCAGTAATTTAAATGTTTTCCTTCACTTTGTTCTCACTTTCATAGTTTCTGACAAGAAGTCCATGATAATTTTTATTTTTGTCTCCTACAGATAAGTTGTTATTTTCCTCCTTTTGCTTCTTTAAATAATTTGTCTGTGTCTTTGTTTTTCCGCACTTTGAATCCCTTGGTGTAGCTTTTCTATAGAATTTATCCTGCTTGGTATTTATCCGATCTTCCCGTATATGTAGTTTGATGTCTGTCATTAGTATTTGGAAACTTATTGACCCTTCTTTCTTCAAATATTTCTTCTGCTTCATTGTCTCTTTTCCTATTTCTATTAATTCAATTACATGTATGCTACACAGAGATGTCAAAGGCCTTCAGCTTCCTTGATTTTGACTCCTTTTTGATTTTGGGTTTCACTATGTGTTCCTCCTCACTAAGTCTGCAGCTCTTAGTTCCTACATCTGTAACCCGCTACTACCACACTGAAGCCCAGTTGGTGTGAGTGAAGTGAAGCATTCTATACTATTATGGCTAAATGTCAGTCTATTATTGGGCATGTATCTTTAGGCTGTTCATGTTCAGAAGTGTTTTTCTAGTTGTGTGGTTTATTTCTCCCCCTCTGATGAGACAGGCAGGCTAGAGGGGGTTGGAGTGGGAGCAAAGCTCTTTCCCTAGCTAAGATAGCACTCTGGTAAAGTCATTTCTCCTGGATAGTAGGTCTTTGTTATAAAGAAACTTTGGGTATATTTCACAATGATTATTCTTTCTCTCCTCTCTAGTGGGGTTCCTGGAGATAAAACCCAAGAAAAGTGGGGATATTCCTAATACTGCATGCCCAGGAATCTCTCACTCTCAAGTTAGCTCATGCTCAGCCTTCAGGTATTTGTCAAAATTGCTGTTTAAATGTCCCTATTGGTTTATGGCTGCAGTGGTTTTTCCTCTTGGCTATTGAGCTCTTGGCTGTGACTCTGGGTTTTCCAGTCTCTCAGGATTTTGTAGTCATAGTTTGTCTTGCAACCTTAGTTTTATGATGAGTCCAAGAAAAGTCATTAAGTTTCAGTTTGCTCAGCTTTTTCTTGGTGTAAAAACATAAGTAATAACTTTCAAGGCCTTTCCATGTATGATCTAAAACTGAAAACAACAAAAAAAAGAGTCTAAAAGCCATTTTTGGAAATGTTAAAATGTACAAAATGCAAATAAAAGCCATCCAGTCACATTACCCAGATTAAGCTATTATACTATTATAAAAATTTTGGCATATTTTTCCATACTTTTTTTCCCTCACATCCTCAAAATTTACTATTATTTTTTCCAAAATAATACATCCTAATTTTAAATAATTAAAATAGTGCAAAAAGTTATAAACAAAAAGGCAATGTCACTTGTAATCCTATCAGCCACACATAATATTAATATTAAGTATTTTAGACAGTTTTAGTCATATACATAATAATAGATTGACAAATAAAATGCTCTTCTGTAAGTAAAATCATGTTATTATGGACATGAAGGGGACAAATGAAGGCTGCATTGTTTGCAACTTCTTGGTCTCTGCTTCGTCTTGAGAGACTGTGGCATTTACTGTACTAGTATTTGCTTCACTTAAGTGTGCAACGTACCCCATTCCCATGGAAAGACCCTCTGGCTGTGCATCTTACCTCCAAGTCGCCAAATGGTTCTAGGAACTTTGCCCTTTTACCTCATCTAACTACATTGGATTTCTTTATTATTATTATTATATTTGAAGCAATATAAGAAAAAAGGGCACAACAAGTAAGATTGCTTCTCTGCAGGACACTTGTGAGGAAATGAGGTTTTTTCCTAGTTTGTCTTGATGGTTGCTTGAAGGGTTGAAGTCAAGTCGGGCTTAGCAGAGAAAGTATGGTTCACGCCAGAACCTTCTGTTCTTGCCACCAGCCCCAGGTTTTACAGGTTGTTGCTTTAAGCTGTCTTCCATTTTATTTGTTTTATTGTTAATGGTAAATCACTAGTGTCCCTGTGGTACTTTTATCTGATTTTATTAGTTATTGGAAGAGGAAAATTCTCTGAAAATGTTTCAGTTCATCATGTTAAACTCAAGTCCAATTTTTCCCCATTATAGTTAGCAGTGTGATTAGTCAAATGTTTTTCAAATTTGTTTGCTCACCATTGGTTTCTGCTCTCAGCTTTTCCATATGTGTTCCCTTTTTCCTGACACTTTGGTTGATTTTAATCTTTTTAAATTGATTGAGACTGGTTTTGCGGCCTTACCTGTGATCTATCTTGAAGAATGCTCTATGTGTACTAGGGAAGAATGTACATTCTGCTATTGTTGAGTGGAGTCTGTGTATGTCTGTTAGGCCTAATTGATTTGTAGGGTGTTCAAACCTTGTATTTCTTTACTGAATTTCTGTCCAGTTGTTCTGTCTGCTATTGTAAATAGGATATTAAAATTCACAACTATTATTGTAGAACTATTTTTTTCTTCAATTCTATCAATGCTTGCATCATATATTTTTGGGCTCCATTATTTGTTGCATATATGTATATAATTGTTTTATCTTCTTTCATTAATATATGACCTTGTTTTTCCTTGCAACAATTTTTTTTATGTAAAAGTCTATTGTGTCTGACATTAATATATTAATTAACCCCAGCTCTCTTTTGGTTATAATTGTTATGAACTATCTATTTCCATCCTTTAACTTTCAACTTATTTATGTATTGGGGTCCAAAGTATGTCTTTTTAAAGCAGCATATAACTAGATCATGTTTCTTTTTTTAATTTTCTGCCAATATCTGTTCTTTGGTTGGAAAGTTTAATATATTTATACTTAAAAATTGCCAATTAGTGATGACTTATTTCTACCATTTTATTACTTATATTCCTTACATCTTATATCTTTTGTGTTCCTCATTTCCATCATTACTCAAGGGATCCTCTTGCCTCAGTCTCTCAAGTAGCTGGGACTACAGGCATGCACCACCATGCCTGGTTAATTTTTTTTTTTTATTCTTTGTAGAGATGAGATTTTGCCCTATTGCCCAGGCTGGTCTCAAACTCCTGGGCTCAAGTGATCTGCCCACCTTGGCCTCCCAAAGTGCTGGAATTACAGGAGTGAGCCACTGCACCTGGCCTAGTTCACCTTCCTAATCCCCAGTTTCTCCTTCTGTAAAACGTCGGGATTTCAGTATCTCCTTTGAATATTTCTTGAGAGAATCTGTGAAACCACATGTTAAGAGCCAAGCACAGGGCAGGGCCTGGTTTCATGATATCCATTAGTTACTGCTATAATTATTAATGCAGTTATGAAATTCAACCTCTATTTTCCTTCCTGGAGCATGCCTTTCTCAACTCTGAGATCCCTGATTGTCTCCATCAGAAAACAAACAAACAAGGAAACAGAACTTGTAGGGAGGTTGATACTAGCAGAGTGTTCTGTGTGGTGCCCGGGGCTGGGGGCGATGCAGTGGAGGTGCACAGTCTGTCTTGTCAGTGTGGGAAGATGAAGCAGACGCCAGCAGGATCCAGCAGCCAAGGCTCCTGCAGCATCAGTGCTAAGCCAGGGGCCTGGTGAAGCATTGCAGCAGGGCGAGGAAGGAGAGAACACTGCACTGCCAGCTTCTGCAAAGTTGATCAGTTGCTTCAAAGCTCCTCAAGTTTCTTCATTCTCCTGCGTTTTGTGCCTCAGAGAAGAGGTCTATGGCCAATGAAATTTGAGTATAGTTGTGATTTGTTTGTCTCCGGATGCTTATAAAATGTCTGACCCTCATAATTGCAGTGCAAAAATGTAGGCAGATATCACTGTCTTCTGATTTCTCGGCTCTCACTCCCGTACAATCCACTTTTTAAATATTAGCCTGGTGAATCTCTTTCAAATATAAATTTTATTGTTACCTTCATGTTTAGAAACGTGCAATGTCTTTCATGGCCTTTAGAATACAACTGGGCTCCTCTCCCTGGCCAGGAGGATGGGTGTGGCTTGGCTTCTGATGGCCTCTCTGACCCCCTTTCCTGGCTCCCCCTGCAAACCTCCTCTGACTCCAGCACAGCCAAGTCCTGCCTGGTTGTGCTGCTGGATCATTACCACCTTAGAGACCGGCACTGCTGTTCCCTCTGCTGACATGTTCCACCTCAAGATACTTGGCAGGCCAGATCCAAGCTCCAAGCTCCTCTCCAAAGAGACATTCTCTGCACAGCCTACTCCACTCCACTCCCACCATGTCTGCTGCCTCACGATTTTTCATGTTTCTTCCTATCACCAATCACCAGCACTTATATTCTGCCTGTATATACTAAAACTAATGAACTAAAAGTTTTGTGATATCTGTTGTAATTGGTCACAACTTTTCACTCTCACTGGTTATGTGTATTTGTACTAGATGCCAAGCATTTACATTACTCTAGCTTACCAGTAACTGTGGCTATCTTGTTCTTTTACACGCTTGTGGTCTGTCTCTCCCCACTGCCCATGAGCTGCCTGGGAGCAGGAAACAGCCTGGCAGCATGTCAGAGACTGCTGGGCATGGGCAGCACGGGCCCTCACTAGAGATGGCCCTGGAAAAATGTATGACTTCTTCCAGGAGCGGTGTGCCAAGCCCTGCATCTGTAGACTCTCAGAGCTTTTCAAAAAATTAGGAAACACATTTTCTTCTATTATGTCTCCAATTGTTGCTTCTGTTATTCCTAACCCTACATTTCTTAGGTTAAATCTCCCTTTTCAGTTCTCAATTTTTAGCATCTTTTTCTTGCATAATTTTTATCTTCACTATTTTTAATTTTTCACACACTCAACTGTATATTCTTCTGTCTCTAATGCGTCTTTTAATTCTGTTATTTAATGTTGAGTGTCCTCAACTTCTTCCACTATCTCTGTTTCCTTTCCAACTCAGCTTGTCCCTGGACACTTACCTTGTTACATTTTTATACAAGTTGTGCACTTGCATCCTGTTGAAGACACCAAATGATAATGTCTAAATTTCAATTTACTGAAAAAAATCATTTCTTCCTTGTACTTCAACTAAAGCTTTGGGTTAATTTCATTTATTTATTATGTGGGATTTTTTTTAAAGCTTTGTAAATTTTTTTTTTTCTTCGCCTTTTACCTAATGGAAGACCTACTCAGCCTCAATAGGCAGTGCTCTCCACCCAGGTGTTGTTAGTGCCCTCTTTATCAGAGCTGGAGGAGAAGGGAGCCCGAGGCGTGCAACTGTGTCCAGAATTGGTGGGTTCTTGGTCTCACTGACTTCAAGAATGAAGCCATGGACCCTTGCGGTGAGTGTTACAGTTCTTAAAGATGGTGTGTCTGGAGTTTGTTCCTTCTGATGTTCAGACGTGTTCAGAGTTTCTTCCTTCTGGTGGGTTCGTGCTCTCACTGGCCTCAGGAGTGAAGTTGCAGACCTTCGGGGTGAATGTTACAGTTCACAAAGATGGCGCATCGGGAGTTGTTCGTCCCTCCGGGAGTGAAGCTACAGACCTTTGCAGGTAGTGTTACAGCTCATTAATGCAGCAGAGACCCAAAGAGGGAGCAGCAGCACGATTTACTGCTAAGAGAGAAAAAACAAACCTTCCACAGAGTGGAAGGTGACCCAGCCACTCGGGTGGCCTGCTTTTATTCCCTTATTCGGCCCTGCCCACATCCTGCTGATTGGTCCATTTTACAGAGCATTGATTGGTCCATTTTACAGAGCGGTGATTGGTCCGTTTTGACAGAATGCTGATTGGTGCCTTTACAAACCTTTAGCTAGAGGGAAAAGTTCTCCGAGTCCCCACCCGTCCCAGAAGCCCAGCTGGCTTCACCTCTCAATGGCACTCGCGAGGGACTTGGCGGCACCTAGCCTGGGCACTCAGACAGCGCAGAGGGAGCTCATCCCCGGATCAAGCCCAGCAGGCGCGGCCGACTGCGCCTAGTGCAGGCCCACGGAGCCCGCGCCCACCCGGAACTGCGCAGGCCCGCGAGCGCCGGGCCCAGCACCGGCTCCCACCGGCACCTCTCCCTCAACACCTCCCCGCTAGCAGAGGGAGCCAGCTCCGGCCTCGGCCAGCCCCAGAGAGGGGTCCCCACAGTGCAGCGGCTGGCTGAAGGGCTCCTCAAGCACGGCCAAGGCAGACGCCTAGGCCGAGGAGGCGCCAAGAGCGAGCGAGGGCTGCTAGCACGTTGTCACCTCTCACAACTACTGGAAAACATTCAGGTAGGACCTTACTTCTGAAAGTAAGTGGACTCTCTGCCTTACTCCGTGGCCTGACTCTAAGCTGGTGAAAAGTATAAAACCTTTGAACACTCAGTGTGCATCACCCCAGAATGCATCTAAAGGCCTCATCCTCCAGGTATGCAAGCTGTGCCTCCTAGGATGCAGTGCCCTGAACCCCACCCCTACCTGCTGTCTGCAGTCCATATCTGGAGTTTCTAATCAATTTTCATGGACAGGGGTGATGGGGGGGATACAAAGATCAGTTCTCAGTGTTGTAGGTTCCACATGGTTCTTTCTTTTATGTGTTTATTCATTCATCTTCATTGAAGTATAATTGACAAATAAAAATTGTATATATTTAACGTGTACAATATGATGTTTTGATATACATGTACATTGTGAAGTGATCACAATCAAGCTAATTAACATCCATCACCTTATAGGAGATAGTTGTGATTTTCTTTTTGCATTTGTGTGGTGAGAACATTAATGTAAGACCTACACTCCTGGCAAATGTTGAGCAGACAACACATTATTATTAACTATAGTTACCATGCTGGAACTTAGCTCTCCACAACTTAGTCATCTTACATTACTGAAACTTTGTACCCTTTTTCCGTCTTCCTATTTTTCCCTCCCGCAGTCCCTGGTAACCGCTGTTCTACTGTTTGCTTCTATGAATTGGACATTTTTAGATCTTATATTTGAGATCCTGCAGTATTTGTCTTTCTGTGCCTGGCTTATTTCATTAAGCATAACGTTCTCTAGGTTCACCCATGTTGTTAAAAATGGTAGGATTTCCTTCTTTTTGTGACTGAATAGTATTCTGTTGTATATTATACCACATTTTCTTTATCTGTTCATCCACCAATGGACATTTGAATTGTTTCTGTATCTTGGCTACTGTGAATAATATTTCAGTGAATATGAGTGCAGATATTTCTTCAAGACACTGATTTTGTTTGCATTTGATATATACTCAGAAGAGGGATTGCTAGATCATATGGGAGTTCTATTTTTAATTTTTTGAGGACCCTACATACTGTTTTTCATAATGACTGTACCAGTTACATTCCACCAACAGTGTACAAAGGTTCCTTTTTCTCTACATACTATACAACACTTGTAATCTTTGGACTTTTTGATAATAGCCATTTTAACAGGAGTGAGCTGATATCTCCTTGGGGTTTTGATTTACATTTTCCTGATGATAATCAGTGATGTTGAGCACCTTTTCATCTACCTGTTGGCCATTTGAAGGTTTTCTTTTGAGAACCGTCTATTCAAGACCTTTGTCTATTTTTAAAATTGGAATATTTATTTATTTATTGCTATTGTGTTGTATGAGTTCCTTGTATATTTTGGATGCTAATACCATAGAGTTTGCATATCTGTAAGTTGCCTCTTCACTCAGTTGATTGTTTTCTTTGCTATCTAGAAACTTTTTAGTTTGATGCAATTCCACTTGTCTATTTTTGCTTTCTTTGCCTGTCCTCTTGGGATTGTATTAAAAAACGTGCAGACTAGTTCTTTTTTTCTTTAACTTTTTTTACTTTTATTTTTTGTGGGTACAAAGTAGGTATATATATTTGTGGGGTACATGAGATATTTTGGTACAGGCATACAATGCATAATAATTACATTATGGAAAATTGGGTATCCCTTTCCTCAAGCATTTATCCTTTGTGTTATAAATAGTACAACTATATTAGTTTAGTCATTTTTAAACGAACAAATTATTATTCACTATAGTCCCTCTGTTATGCTATCAAATGCTAGGTCTTCTTCATTCTTTCTAATTGTTTTTGTAACCATTCATCTCCACCTTCCCTCTTCCCCCCACAACCCTTCCCAGCCTCTGGTAACCATCCTTCTATTCTGTATGTCCATGAGTTCAATTGTTTTGATTTTTAGATCCCACAAATAAGTGAGAGCATGTGATGTTTGTCTTTCTGTTCCTGACTTATTTCACTTACCATAATGACCTCCAGTTCCATCCATGTTGTTGCAAATGACAAGATCTCATTATTTTTATGGCTGACTAGTACTCCATTGTGTATAAGTACCACATTTTCTTTATCCTTTCATTGATTGATGGACACCTAGGTTACTTCTAAATCTTTGCTATTGTGAACAGAGCTGCCACAAACACGAGGGAGCAGGTATCTCTTTGATATACCGATTTTCTTTCTTTCTGGTATGTACCCAGCAGTGGGATTACTCTATTTTTAGTTTTTTGAATTTTTTAGGAAACTCCAATCTGTTTTTCTTTGTGGGTGTACTAATTTACATTCCCACAAACAGTGTATGAGGGTTCCCTTTTCTTCACTTTCTCACCAGCATTTCTTACTGCTTGACTTTTGAATAAAAGCTATTTTACCTTGGGTGAGATGATATCTCATCGTAGTTTTGATTTGCATTTCTCTGATAATCAATGATGTTGAGAACCTTTTCATATACCTGTTTGCCATTTGTATGTCTTCTTTTGAGAAATGTATATTCAAATATTTTGCTCATTTAAAAAATCAGATTATTAGGTTTTTTTTCCTATAGGGCTGTTTGAGCTCCTTATATATTCTGGTCATTAATCCTTTGTCATATGGGTGGTTTGCAAATATTTTTCCTCGTTCTGTGGTTATCTCTTCACTTTGTTGATTGTTTCCTTTGCTGTGCAGAGGCTTTTTAACTTGATGTGATCTTATTAGTCCATTTTTGCTTTGGTTGTCTGTGCTTGTGGGGTATGACTCGAGATTTTTGCCCAGACCAATGTCCTAAATAGTTTCCAATATTGTCTTGTAAGAGTCTTATAGTTTGAGCTATTAAATTTAAGTCTTTAATCCATTTTGATTTGACTTTTGTAAAAAGTGAGAGATAGGAATTAAGTTTCATTCTTCTGCATATGGATAACCAAATTTCCCAACACCATTTATTAAAGAGAATGTCTTTTCACCAATGAATGTTCTTGGCATCTTTGTCAAAAATGAGTTCACTGTAGGTGAATGGATTTGTTTCTGGGTTCTGTATTCTGTTCCATTCGTCTATGTGTCTGTTTTTAATGAGTGTCCCTATTAGGCTGTTTTGGTTACTATAGCTCTGTAGTATAATTTGAAGTCAGTCAATGCAATGTCTCCAGTTTTGTTCTTTTTGCTTAGGATAGCTTTGGATATTCTGGGCCTTTTGTGATTTCATATAAATTTTTAGATTTTTTTTATATTTCTGTGAAGAATGGCATTGGGATTTTTAAAGGATTTGCAATGAATCTGTAGATTTTGGGGGTAATATGGACATTTTAACAATATTGATTTTTCCAATCTGTGAACGTGGAATAACTTTCCATTTTTGGAGTCCTCTGATTTATTTCACTATTGTTGTTTAGTTTTCATTATAAAGATCTTTCACTTATTTAGTTGATTCCTAGGGATTTAATTGCATGTGTGGCTATTTTAAAGGGGTTTCATTTTTAAAATTTCTTTTTCAGATTGTTCACTGTTGTCATATAGAAATGCTAACAATTTTTATGTTAGTTTTGTATCCTGCAACTTGGCTGAATTTATTTATCAGTTCTAATAGTTTTCTCATGGAGTCTTTAGGTTTTTCCATATACAAGATCATATTATCTGCAAACAGGATAATTTGACTTCCTTTCCAATTTGGATGCCCTTATTTCTTTTTCTTGTCTGATTGCTCTAGTGAAAACTTTTAGTACTACATTGAAGGACAGTCATGAAGGTGGGCATCCTTGTTGTGTCTCAAATCTAAGAGAAATGACTTTTAGTTTTTCCCCATTTAATACTATACTATCTGTGGGTCTGTCATATATGATTTTTATTATGTTCAGGTATGTTCTTTTATACTCATTTTTTGAGGGTTTTTATCATGAAAGAATGTTGAACTTTATCAAATGCTTTTTCAGCATCAATTGAAATGATCATAAGGTTTTTGTCCTTCATTCTGCTGATACTATGTATCCCATTGATTGACTGCATATGTTGAACCATCCATGCATTCCTGGGATAAATCCTGCTTGGTCATGATGTATGATCTTTTATATGTATTGTTGAATTCAGTTTGCTGGTATTGTTGAGAATTTTTGCATCAATATTCTTCACAGATACTGGTCTGTAGTTTTCTTCTTTTGATGTGTCTTTTTCTGATATTGCTAACAGGATAATACTGGCCTTGTAGAATAATTTTGGAAGTATTCTCTTTTCTATTTTTTGGAACAGTTTCATTAGGATTGGTATTAGTTTATTTTTAAATGTTTAATATAATTCAGCAATAAGGCTACTGGCTCTTGGGCTTTTTATTACTAGGAGTTTTTTTATTATTATTATGGCTATCTGGCTATCATCTTGTTACTTATTATGGGTCTGTTAAGGTTTTGGATTTCCTTATGTTTCAATCTTGGTAGGTTGTATGTATCAAGGAAATCAAGGAATTTATTCATTTCTTCTAGATTCTCAATTTATTGGCATATGATTGCTTCTATTAGCCACTAATGGTCATTTGGATTTCTGAGGTATGAGTTATAATATCTCCTTTGTCATCTCTGATTTCATTTATTCTAGTTTTCTCCTTTTCCTAGTGTGACTAAAGGTCTGTCAATTTCATTTGTCTTTTAAATAAAACCAACTATTTCTTTTGTTGATCTTTTGTATTTTCTCCACTTCAAATTCTTTGTTTCTCCTTGATCTTTATTATTTCTTTTCATGTACTAATTTTGGGTTAATTTTCTCTAGCTTTTCCAGTTCTTTAAGATGCATCGCTAGGTTATTTATTTGAAGTTTTTCTTAATTTTTGAAGTAGGCGCTTATAGCTATAAATTTTCCTTTTAGTACTGTTTTTGCTGTATCCCCTAGATTTTGGTATTCTGTGTTTCCATTATCATCTGTTTCAAGAGATTTTTCAGTTTCCTTCTTAATTTCTCTATGTCACCACTGGTAATTCAGGAGAATATTGTTTAATTTCCACGCATTTGTGTAGTTTCCAAAATTCCTCTTGTATTGATTTGTAGTTTTATTTCATTGTGGTCAGAGAAGACACTTGATATTATTTCAAATTTTGAATGTTTAAAGACTTGTTTTGTGACCTAACATATGGGCTATCCTTAGCATAAGAATGATCCATAGGCTGAGGAGACAAGTCAGTATTCTACAGCTTTTGGATGAAATGTTCTGTAAATATGTATTAGGTTCATTTGTTCTATAGTGAAGATTAAGTCTGATGTTTCTTTGTTGATTTTCTGTCTGGGAGATCTATCCAATGCTGAAAATGGGGTGTTGAGGTCTCCAGCTATTACTACATTGGAGCCTATCTCTGTTTTTAGCTCTAATAATATTTGCTTTTATATCTGGATGCTTCAGTGTTACGTAAATAAATATATATGTTGTGTAAATAAATAAATATATATGTATTTACAATTGTTATATCTTCTTGCTGAATTGACCTCTTTAACATTGTATAATTACCTTCTTTATCTCTTCTTACGGTTTGTGTCTTGATATACATTTTGTCTGATGTAAGAATAGCTACTCCTTCTCTCTTTTGGTTTCCATTGGCATGGAATATCTTTTTCCATCCCTTTGTTTTCAGTCTGTGTGTATCTTTGTAGGTGAAGTGTGTTTTCTTGTAGGCAATAGATCATTTGATCTTTTTAAAAAAATCTATTCAGCCACTCTATGTCTTTTAATTGGAGAATTTAGTTCATGTATATTCAGTATTATCATTGATGAGTAGGGACTTACTACTGCCACTTTACTTGTTTTCTGTTTTTTTTGTGTGTTTTTTTCCTTTTCTTTCTCTTCTTTTTTTTTTTTTTTTTGCAGTCTTCTCATTCTTCTTTCCTTGTTTCCTGTCTTCCTTTGAGTGAAGATGCTTTTCTCTAGTGGTATGCTTTTAATTTCCTGCTTTCTAGTTTTGTGTACCCATTATATGTTTTTCAATTTGAGATTACCATGAGGCTTGCAAATACTATCTTATAACCAATTATTTTAAACCGATAACTATTAGTTTTTACTGTACTGTCTTATAACCCATTGCATATATTATTTTATAACCTTCCATTTTAAAGTGATGACAACTTAATACTGATTGCATAAACAAGCAAACAAGTATGCGAAAAAAACTAGTAAAAACTCTACACTTTAACTGCATCCCCCTGCTTTTTAACTTTTTGTTGTTTCTCTTTATGTCTTATTGCACTGTATATTTCTTGAAAAGTTGTTGTAGTTATTACTTTTAATTGGTTCATCATTTAGTCTTTTTACTGAAGTCAAGAGAAGCTTAAACACCACAATTACAGTGTTACACTATTCTGTGTTTTTCTGTGTGCTTACTATTACCAGTGAGTTTTGTACAGTCAGATGATTTCTTCGTGCTTATGGACATCCTTTTCTTTCAGACTGAGGAAATTCCTCTAGCATTTCTTGTAGGGCAGGTCTTGTGTTGATAAAATCCCTCAGCTTTTGTTTGTCTGGGAAGGTCTTTATTTCTCCTTCATGCTTAAAAGCTATTTTTACCAGATATAATATTCTAGGGTAAAAGTTTTTTTTCTTCCTTCAGCACTGTAAATACGTTGTGGCTCTGAAAAGTGTGCTGTCAGATGTATTGGAGCTCCATTTTATGTTATTTGTTTCTTTTCTCTTGCTGCTTTTAGGATCCCTTCTTTATCCTTGACCCTTAGGAGTTTGAATTTTTTTTTTTTTGTCGGGGGGACGGAGTCTCCCTCTGTCACCCAGGCTGGAGTGCAGTGGTGCAATCTTGGCTCACTGCAAGCTCCGCCTCCTGGGTTCACGCCATTCTCCTGCCTCAACCTCCCAAGTAGCTGGGACTACAGGCACCTGCCACCACGCCTGGCTAATTTTTTGTATTTTTAGTAGAGACAGGGTTTCACCGTGTTAGGATGGTCTTGATCTCCTGACCTCGTGATCTGCCCACCACAGCCTCCCAAAGTGCTGGGATTACAAGCGTGAGCCCCCACACCTGGCCAGGAGTTTGATTATTAAATGCCTTGAGGTAGCCTTCTTTGGGTTAAATTTGCTTGGTGTTCTATAACTTTGTACTGAAATGTTGATATCATTTTCTAGGTTTGGGAAGTTCTCTGATGTTATCCCTTTTAATAAACTTTCTACCTCTGTCTCTTTCTTTGTCTCCTCTTTAAGGCCATTAATGCTTAGATTTGCCATTTTGAGGCTATTTTCTACATCCTGTAGGCATACTTCATTATTTTTTACTCTCTTTTCTTTAGTCTCCTCTGTGTATTTTCAAATAGCCTGTCTTCAAGCTTACTCATTCTTTCTTCTGCTTGATCAATTCTGCTATTAAGAGACTCTGACACATTCTTCAGTGTTAGTTGCATTTTTCAACTCTAGAGTTTCTGTTTCCTTTTAATTATTTCAATTTCCTTGTTAAATTTATCTGACAGAATTCTGAATTCCTTTTCTGTGTTATCTTGAATTTCTTTGAGTTTCCTCGAAATAGCTATTTTGAATTCTCTGTCTGAACAGTAATATATCTTTGTTTTTGCAGGATCGGTGCCTGGTGCCTTACTTAGCTCATTTGGTGAGGCATGTTTTCCTGGATGGCGTTGATGCCTGTAGATGTTCTTCAGTGTCTGGGCATTGAAGAGTTAAGTATTTATTGTAGTCTTTACAGTCTAGGATTGTTTGTGTCTGTCTTTCTTGGGAAGGCATCTTAGGTATTTGAAGGGACTTGGGCCCCAACCCCAATAAAGCTGTGGTTTTTGCAGACTCACAGAGGTACCACTTTGGTGGTCTTGGATAAGGTCTGGAAGAATTATCTGGATTACTAGGCAGATAATCTTACTCTTTTCCCTTACTTTCTCACAAACGTAAAGAGTCTGTCTGTGCTGAGCCACCCTGAACTGGGTATGAAGTGATGCAAACACCCTTGTGGCCACCAGCACTGGGACTGTGCTGGGTCATACCTGAAGCCAACACAGCACTGGGCCTTGCCCAAGGCACTTCCCTTTAGGGTGGCAAGGCCCCTCTGTTCAGAGTGCTATCTTGGAGCCAGGGATTAGAGTAAAAAACCTTAGCAATGTACCTGATGTTCTATTCTAATGCAGCTAAGCTGGCACTCAAACCACAATACAAACTCCTTCCTGCTTTTCCCTCCCTTTTTCTACAGGCAGAGGCACCTCTCCCTGTGGCTACTGCCACCACTGCTCCTTGAGGGGGTTAAACCAGGCCACTGCTGATGTTTGCTTAAAGCCCAAGAGCTCTTCTGCCAGCTTGTGGTGAATGCTGCCAGGCCTGGGACCCACCTTTCAGGGCAGTGGGCTCCCCTCTGGCCCAGAGCAGGTCCAGAAATGCTTTCCCAGAGCCTAAGCCTGGACTTGGGCACCCCAAGAACCTGCTTGTTGTTCTACCCCACTGTGGCTGAGCTGGTACCTAGGGTGGAAGACAGTCTCTTTTGCTTTTTCCTCTGCTTTTCTCAAATAGAAGAAATCTTTCACTGCAGCCACCACAGCTAGGCATGTGCAGAGCCATACCTGTAATCAGCACATTTCAGAGCCCAAGGCTCCTGGTACTCCCTGAGTATTGCTGCTGGTTATTCAGTGCCCAAGGGTTCTTTAGTCGGCAGATAATGAATCTTATTAGGAGAGAGTCCTTACCTTCAAGGCAGCAGGTTCCCTTTTGGCTCAAGGTGTCTAGAAATGTTATCCGGGAGCTAGGGCCTAGAAAGGAGGCCTCATGACTGTGTCTGGTGCTCTCCCCTACTGTAGCTGAGCTGGTATCCAAGATGTATAACACAGTTCTCTTTATTCTTCTCTCTCCTCTCTTGATTTCTGGTTCTTGTGATGGTGCTTTTCTGTGTGCATATACTTGTTAGAATTTGGTGTTCTAGTGGGGGAACGAACAGTGTAGGCCTCTATTCTGCCATCTTACTCTGCCAATCCAGTTTTTACTCTTGAAATATACCTTAAAAGGGAAATTAGAAGAGGTGAGGTCAGGAACACAATTGCCATTTTAAACAGAAGTAACCATAGTGTTGTTTTCTTTTTTTTTTTTTTCCCAAGATTAACTTTTTAAACCTCATGCATGAAATACTCTGGTGTCTTTCACTTTTGGCTGCTCTTCTTTTCCTCACCTCTCATTACTATTTGTTTAAACTTAACTATGTGTGTACACTATCCTCTCATGTGCCTCTCCACCCCACTGAAAATGGCACCAGCACACTGCTGTCTGCTGAAATAGGTTTTCCAAGGGGGACCCATGGTCCTCTATTTGCTAATATTTGTTACCTGCCTCTTCTTTGTCCTGATCCTGCTCACTCTCATTTCCTGAGCTTCCTGGACCTGGTTCCTTATTTCTTATTAACTGTCTCTGATCACCCCTTGAGATTTCCCACTGGTGAGCTTCTGCAGTCATGCTCCAAAGCCCCAAGGCTCTCTTGTCCTTCATCTCATGTGGTTGTATGCTTGTACCTTGGTGAGAATGTCCATCCTGTCAACCCCTTTCTGCAAATGACTCTTTTGCACTGATCTCGTCTGCAAGCTCTACCCATTTCCAGGTCTTTCCTCCAGATACACAGAGGGACACTTCCCAGCCCCCTGCTGTTAGGTTAGGTGGGACTATGTGACTAGTTCTGTCTAAGTTATGTGAGCAAAGGTTCCATGTTACACTATTAGGCCAAAGTATTTAAAACCCAGTTTTTGTTTGTTTGTTTGTTTTTTGAGATGGAGTCTTGCTTAGCTGCCCAGGCTGGAGTGCAGTGGCACGATCTCAGCTCACTGCAACCACCGTGTCCTGGTAAAACCCAGGTTTTTAAAAAATACATTTTAAAAAACTTTAAAATAGTTTCAGATTTATTAAAAACATGGTGAAGATGGTACAGAGAGTAACCATATACCCCATACCCAGGAACTCCTCTTGCTAACATCTTACATAAATATGGTACTGGTCACAATTAATGAACCACTATTGGCATATTGTTATTAACTAAAGTCCATACTTTATTCAGATTTCCTTAAATCTTACCTAATGTATTTTTTCTGTTCCAAGATCTTATCTAGGATCACATTTAGTCACTCTCTCCTTAGGCTCTTCTTGGTTGTGACAGTTTCTCAGAGTTTTCTTTTTTAAAAAACCACTTTATCGAGGTATGAATGACATGCAAAAAGCTGTACATATTTAATGTATGTGACAGATGAATTTGGAGATAAGTGAATGCACATGGAACCATTAACACAATCTATGCCCTAAACATACCCACCACCTCCCAAAGCTTCCCTCTTTATTTATTTTTATTATTATTATTTGAGACAGAGTTTCACTCTTGTTGCCCAGGATGGAGTGCAGTGGCTCAATCTTGGCTCATTGCAACCTCTGCCTCCTGGGTTCAAGTGATGCTCCTGCCTCAGCCTCCCAAGTAGCTGGGATTATAGGTGCATGCCACCATGCCCGGCTAATTTTGTATTTTTAGTAGAGACGGGGTTTCACCATGTTGATCAGGCTGGTCTCGAACTCCTGACCTCAGGTGATCCACCTGCCTTGGCCTCCCGAAGTGCTGGGATTACAGGCACGAGCCACTCTGCCCGGCCTTATCATTGTTATTATTTTGAATGGTGGTTGCCAGGGTTAGAGGGAGAAGGAAACGGCAAGGTGGTAGTGAGACAACATTGGTGGTGGTCCAACGTTTCAGTCGTACAAGATGAACAAGTCCTAGAGATCTGCCATTCAGCATGGTGCCTGTAGTTTACAATACTATATTGTATATTTACCATTTGCTAAAAGGGTGCTCTTATGTCGTGTTCTTGTCACAAAAATGACTATATTTGAATGAGTTTTCTTCATTTTTGAGAATTTACTGGTTAGGTGTTTTATAGAAAGTCCCCATGTTGGGATTTGCCTGATAATTTTCTCATGATTAGCCTGGGGTAATGTGTTTTGGGGAGGTGAAGTGCCATTCTCATCACATCATATCAAGACCACAGACTATCACCATGGCTTATAACTGTGGATGTCAGCAGGGATCACCTGTGTGTGTCAAGAGCCTTCACTGTAAAGTGACTCACCATTTTCATGTTGTCTGGTTTTTAGGGAAGTCACTGTACCCACACCTAGGGAGTGGAGAGTTAGGCTTCACCTTTTGGGGGCACAAGGTTCAATGTTGTCCATAGTCTACTTTTCCCTCATGCCATGGGCAAGAAATCAACTTTTTTTGCTCCTGACATGGAGGTTTATTTGTTATTCCAGCACAGCCTGATCAATCCTGATTAATACATCAAGTCTTCCATCTGCCTAAATGGTTGTCCCAGTGGTACCTCAAACTTAGCACATCTGAAACCAATTTTGTCAAACTCCCCAGCAACTCTTCCAAACTCCCCAAGTTTCCTTTTTTTAAAATTAAATAAATCACTCTTATTCTGAATTTCCAAAATTCAGAAGCTTAATACCTCTTTAGCTTACAGAAAATAGCCCACAGTACATAACATGACTTCATGAATAATACATTTTTCTCATTCGTATTCTGCATTAGTCAGAGTCCTTAGTTCCGGCAAGCAAGAGTAAATGACTGACTATACCCAATCAAGAAGAAAAGGAAGGCTACTGAGTGGCTCCTCACCAAATCAGTGGTGAGGGCAGAGAAGCTGGAGCTTAGGTGGGCTCGGAGGCAATGAAAGGATTTAGGCCACAGCCCAGAATATATGCCCCACTGGGCATCTGAAGTCAGTGCCACTGAACTTGGCAAACCTCATTGATCCTATCTTTCCCAAGCCACAGCCTCTGCTGGCCTCTTCACTCACTGTTGCCATGAAGGATTTCTCAGATATTTCAGGCTTGCTTCATTCCTGTAAACTTCACAGACCCAAATGGTACCTCGGTGGGTCAAGCCTGGGTCACATGCCCACACTTAGTTGCTAGGGGACAGGCTACGGGGATATCTGGCTCTGCCTTCAAATATGAGCCACATATTTGAAAGTCTCCAAATTACAGAAAAAAAGTATATGGATTCTGGGGAGCACAAAAGGCACTTGTCTGCTATAATCCTCATTTGACAGTTGAGATTCTTGAGAAGCAGAGGCTAAATGCCTTGTCCAAGGCCACGTGATTAGTTAATGGCAGGGCCAATTTCAGATCTCAGGAGTCCAGAATTAAAGTCTTTTCATTTTGACCTCTGTGCTAGTCTTTCCTTCCTTATTACCCTCAGTGATAGAGCCCTATTGATGGCTCTTATAACCTGCTGTCTAAGCTAAAGCAATAGACTTCTATCTAGTTCCAGAAGTACCAGTGATTCTGCAGTTACATAGAGAATAGATGCAAACTCCATCTGATCCTATCAAGCTTCTCCACTGTCCTTGCCCCACACTCCACTCCCCTTCTCTCTCACTTCACCCTTTAGACATAGCTAGGAACTTGAACCCTTGTGTTTATAGTAGCATCTCAGGTGGTTCTTATTGAAGACTGAAAACGTAGACCTAGCGTAGTGTCACACCACAACAATCCCTGTTGCTTGAATGTGCCCCCAAGCTTCCATGTCTGTACACATTTTCCATTACTTGTCTGTAATGCGGAGAAAAATATTTCATATCTTTCCCTACCTCTGACTTAAAGTCGTATTATCCTCCATAAGTGCATTTTCTAGGCCACCTCCTCCAGGAAGCCTGCCCAGCGCCCAGGTGAACTGCCTCTCTTTTGCTCAGCATTCTCATGTCCCAGCCATACCGCAGGCTGTGGTCAATGGTCCTTCTGCCTCCCTTGCTGCGTTTTATGCATATGAGGAGAGAAATCTTATCTTATTCATTGTCTTAGCCTTTCTACATAGTAGTTGCTCAAAGTCTTTTTGTTGACTTGAATTGTATTGAAGTAGCTAGGGATGGAACTAGGAATAATAATAATAAAAAAAGTCACCAAACCACAGTGAAGCACAGTTGCTGTTGTTGATCCCCATGTCTTCTAAGAAGACAAGGAGGAAGTTCAATCGCAAGGCTGCATTTCACTGTGGGTGCAGAGCCATCAGGTTCTCTCCTATTTTATCAGGAAAATTTTCATCCACAGATCCCACTCACGCACACACAAAATCATGAGGCATAAAGAAAAATTCTGGACATGCTGTCACTCCCAGGTTTGATGAGCTGCTTCACTTATGTGAGTCTGAAAAGATTCTTATTTCAGGTTTACACTTATGTCTCCATTCATTTTGTTCTATAAATAGCCTGTCTCAAAGCCTACTGACTGTAGTCATGTCCAGCACCCGACGCTCTTCCACCCCTGCTTCCCATAGTGACCAGAGCAGAGAAGCAGGACCAACAAGGGGAACCCAGCACAGCAAGCAGCGGGGAAGCTTCTTTTATCCCAAAGGTCCATGAACCTGAGGCCCAGAGACTCTCCCTTACCAAGAGGTGTGAGGCTGGCTGGAGAAACCTAAAGACGAACTCAGACACAGAAAGTTGTTGGGCCCAAGAAACTCCACCCCTGTCCGGAAGTATGTGTAGATGCAGGGGGCACCAGTAAAGGAATCCACCAAGGCTCTCCCTAACCAAGAGATGCCAGTCCCCAGGCCTGGGGGAGTCTCATTTGCCTTCAACAGGCAGCAGCAGGGAGCAGTGGGAGCTGCTCCATCAACACCAGGAAAACTAATGAGACCAAAATAACTCTGTCAATTCTCTACCCATTCAACACCATTGGAACTATGGCCCACAAGACCTGTGTGCTAAGCCTAAACAGATTGTCTGCCTAGTCTGCTAAATTAAGAGACTTAATAGGACCTACAGTCCCTCAGCATAACAGAAAAAGTGTCTAGGATACAATAAAAGATTACCCATCATTCCAGTGTCCAGGAAAATCACCAAATCGAAGGAGAAAAAAGCAATCAGTGGATTCAGGTCTTGAGACTCATCAGATGTTGGAATTATTCAACAGGGATTTTGAAGCAGGCATGATAAATATGCTTCAATAAGAAATTACAAATCATAAGACAAGTGAAAAATAGAAAATCTCAGAAAGGAAGTAGAAATTATAAAAAATGAAAATGATAGAGCTGGAAATTATAAAAAGTGAAAAAAAACTTGCTGGATAGTCTCAATAACAGAGTGCAGGTAACACAGAACATGGTCAGTGAACTTGAAAATAGATTAAAAACATTATATGAGCAGCACAGGGAAAATAGACTGAGAAAATGCACGAACAGCACCTCAGGGGACTATGAGACCATAACAAAAGATCTAAGATTCGTATCATTGAAGTTCCTCAAGGAGAGAAGAAAGAAAGTGGAGCTGAAGTGTATTTGGAGGAAAAAAAGGCTGGAAACTTTCCATATTTGACAAAAGACACAAATTTTTCAATTCAGAAAGCCAAACAAATCCCAAGTAGGATACAAACAAACATATCCATGCCAAGACACATCATAATTAAACTTTTGAAAACTAGAGACAAATTTTTAAAAATCTCAAAATTATAATCTAATTTTTCCTCCAGAAACTAGAAAAAGATTAAAGTAAACCCAAAACAAACAGAATAAAGGCAAAAGAAACAAAAGACATAAAGATTGAAAAGAAAGATATAGAACTCTTCCTTTTTGAGGATTATTTGATTGTCTATGTAGAAAACCCAAATAATCTAAAAGAAACAATTTAAAAAACCACTCTTAGAATAAGTGAGTTCAGCAAGTCTGCAGTATGTACAAAAAGCACACAAAGTTAATCACATTTATATGTATTAACAATGAATGTGTGGAAACTGAATTTAAATACCATTTAAAACAATACCATTTAAAATTTCTCTTAAAAAAATGAGATCCTTAGGTATATCCTTAAGAAAACATACAGAATCTATATGCTGAAAATTACAAAATGTTGATAGAAATCAAAGAAGACATAAATGTGGAGACATAATATGTTCATGTTTTATAGACTTAACATATTGAAGATGTCAATTCCCCACAAATTGATCTATAATGTACATGGAATTCTTATTAAAATTCTGGCAAGCTTTTTCATACACCCACACAAACTTACCTAAAATTTGTATGGAAAGGCATAGCCCCTAGAATAGCTAAAGCAAACTTGATAAAGAAGAATGAAGTGGGAGGAATCACTCTACCCAATATTAAAGTTTACTGTAAAGCTACAGTCACCAAGATCATAGTGCTGATGGACTTGACACCAAAAGCACAATTCACAAAAGAAAAAGCTGATGAATTATCTCTCCTGAAAAATTTAAATTTTCTCAGGTGAAGCCCATGGGAAGAGGGTGAAATGACAAGCTGCAGACTGGGAGATGACATTTGTCCAGCATGCATTAGACAAAGGACTAGTATCTGAAACATAAAGATCTTTCTTTATAGTCCAAAAAAGGAATGGAAAGATCTCATGATCTGGACTTGAGAGACCCAGGTTCAATCCTGGCTCCTATTTCTACCTCTAATTCGTGCAGTCTGTGAGACACAGGTGAGACTGTTAGCATTTGAGGGCATCAGTCTCTGTGCTAATAACACGTGCTCAGCGACACCCCCTCACAGATCTCATTAGAAGGGTTAAATGACATAATGTGATATTTAATAACCTGAGTAGATATTTAATAAACCTGATTCCTGCATAGCCCTCTTTCTCTGCCTCAGCACATCCAAGCAGGCCTTTAAATGGATGTTTACAATTGTTCTCTGGCCATTCATTCATCCATTGATCTAGTACTTATTGATCTAGGACTGAAGCAGGCATTGTATCCAAAGCGGGGATGCAGCTGTGATCAAGAGATGTGTAATTCCTGTCCTTCAGGAGACGGACATTGAACATCCAGTTCCTC
Organism: Gorilla gorilla gorilla; assembly: GCF_029281585.2. Lineage (NCBI taxonomy): Eukaryota > Metazoa > Chordata > Mammalia > Primates > Hominidae > Gorilla > Gorilla gorilla. The sequence goes on from NC_073235.2 coordinate 30,725,651, forward strand.
AAATCAATTCAGTTTTAATATGATGGTGGTAAGCGCTGAGCTCACCATCATCCTGGGCGTTCTCTGGGCAACGATCCTATCAGTTATACTACTCATTTACACAATTCGGTGCCTACCCTATGCTATGCTGTGGGATGTAATGGAGAAGAAAACATTTCACCATTCTTAACCACCCAGCTGTATACCTCCACATTACCTTCTGCCCTTGACCATCCTTTCTTTTCTACGTTGTATAAGTTGAGGCCAACCCAAGGTACCTCCAGGGAGCACACGGGTAGGGCAAGGCCTGATAGTGCTGTGCTGAGGCCCTGGGATGTTGCAGCAGGCCTGGGCCAGATAAAGGGAGTCCAGGGAGATGAAGGGTGGTCACTGTGACCTGTCATGGGCCATCCCAGGCTCCGCACCAAGCAAGCATTTCTGTGAGCTTTATTCACATCTGTTTTTAACCAGGGCAGGACTGTAAATCTGGAATCACGCATGCACACTAGCCTCTCTCATAAAGGGGGAAGGAAACTGGAAAGTACACTGAGAAAGCCAGGCTCCTGCTGGGAAGTCAGATTCAGCGCCTCAACCCTCTGCACATGTCTGATAGCGAATGGCCATTATTAGTGACGCCAGCCTGTTCCAGGGGAATGATTTTTCCCTTCCCTTTCCTCTCTGCCGTATTGTGGTCTCCTTCTCCACCACATTCCCATGGTCTCATTTAAGCTCAGTCTCATTCATTTATAGTTTGCTAAGTAACAACAAAAATTAAAATGACACAACATAAGGGTCCCCAGAATGTGAAAGTAAAATAAAAGTAAAAGCACAATAATGAACGTGGAATAATTATTTCCTCACTTACGAATTATGTATAATTTATCAAAAAGTCCTGTTAGAGGGACCGCACTTAGAGCACTGCACAAGCTTCCTGGAGCTTCCTGCTGAGCTGAGGCCAAAAGGCCCACCTTGGGTTGGAGCGGGCTCCTGAGAGACCCCCTGCAGGAAGGAGAGCGGGGCAATAAAGGTAGGTGGAACAAGACACGGGGCTACCTTCCCCAAGGAAATGCACTTCCCTGAGCCTCGGCATCCTGGTGTGTAAGTGTGAAACTGTCATCTTTCTGGCTGTTGTGAGATTTTACATTTCTAAAAAATTTATTGCTGTGGAGCAGATGACAGCAGCTGTGTCCTGATGTTAGCTTGAAAATACCTGCAAATACCTGAGCACCTCAGAGGAAGCCCTGTTAGCAGGCAGGCAGGCTCCTGCGGCAAGTGCCCGTTATTGTCCTTGCGTTCTCCCCTCCCTCCTCTCCTGCTTTGGCTTCTGGAAATGATGGGCCAGTCACCATAATTAAACATTTTGCTGGGGAGTCTTCTTGGTAATATATTGACATTCAGACACAGTTTCTGGTCTCAAAAATGAAAAGAGGGAGAGGAAAGGTGGGGCAAATCAGTTGGTGATGTCCAGCCAGTGCCTGGGCGCCTCATGCTGCCACAAATGTGCCCTGTTCCTATAACAAACCTGCCATGGGATTTCTATTACCTCCATTCTCCAGATGAGGATGCTGAGGCTCAGTTCCCTGTGGTCATATTGCTATTAAGTATTTTCCTATAATGAATGTTTGCAAAGTATGGATTTATAAAGTCACATGTAACACAAAATAAGGTTATAAGATAACTGTACTGGCCATGAGATGCTTTCAATAATGTTGCTCGAAATAAGTACTCCAGTGTCTGAAAGGGAAGCAGCATTGTAGGTGAAGGTGTGCAGAGCTGGCCTCAAGGGAGGTGCACATTCATGTTGCCAGCAGTGTCAGGGCTTGATATAGTGGAGGTATAATTTGCTGTGGCTGTGCATCTCCCACCTGCCTTCCTTCCATGGGTTCCCTGGAAGCAGAGCCTGAGACATGGCCTTGGACGGACGTGGTATATTTAGGAGGCGATTCCAGGAATCAGGAGTAAGGAAGAAGGGAAAGAGAGGGGCAGAAGGAGGAGGAAGGGAGATATAAGGATGTGTAACTGAGATAGCTGCTGAGGGCTACAGGGATAACTCTACTGCAACGCATAAGAGGTGTGCAGAACGCCTTCTGGGACTGCCCCAGCCCCAGGATGCAGGAGGAGGTGGGGCACTCAGCTCTAGCCCCGACTCCCATTACCTGAGTGTTGATTCCAGTGGCAGTAACTCCCTCTGGCAGACCCAGTTGTTCACCCACCAACAGAGCTCCCAAGACTTGGGAAGAGCCTTGACAAGAAAGCAAGAGAGTATGATGCAGGAGGTGGGTTTGATCTTCCATGGAATCGTCCACTGCAGTAAGGTCTGATGCCAGTGAGGGCTGGGGGTGTGTGGCATGGAAACAAGAAGTTCGACCTCATGGGGGAACTGAAAATTGATAAGTCCCTAAATGATGAAGACCAGGCTCCCAAGCACCACCCCTTGCCTCCTGCATCTACCAGAGTCCTTGGTATTTGATAATTGCTGTTGAACAGACTCTAGCAATGTCTCCCAGACTGCCGATTGCCATGTAAGGGATGGAAAGCAAAATATGCTTCAAGATCCCAAAAGACAGGACTGGGATAAATGAATTGAAGTCACAGGGGAAAATTTTCTCACCAGGAGGTGATGTAAGAAGCAGTGAGTTCCTGTGTGTGCTAGGGAGGGGCTCGAGCTGGGCGGTGCCGTGGTCTGGTAGGGATGTGATAGACTAGATTCCTGCACCAAGAAGAAGGGAAAGAGCGTTTCTTGAGCCCTTGTGCCTGTAAATACCTATATTCTATGTGAGCCAGAAAAATAAGATCCTATACTGAAAGGCAAATAATGAAGTTAAGAGTGACTGGATTCCCACAGGAACAGCTGGATATACCCTAGTAATAGAAGAGCCGCATGGATTGCAGTTTCCATTTTTGAATTAATTATATGCTCCCTGCTGAGGACTCTGCAACTTTGTCCTACACTGAGAGGGGAGGATGAGGGCACTGTCATTGCTGCTGCTAGCTGAGGATGACGATGGGAAGGAGCAGGGGAATGAGGGACCCTGCACAGGCACGGGATCTTTGGGAGGCCTCCAGGCTTTGCCAACCTTACTATTCTGCCTCAGTTTCCTCATCTTGTGAATTCTGACTCCTTCCATGATCAGCTTAAATGTCCTGTCCTGATGACAGCCCCCCACAATTCTCCCAGGGATACCCCACATTCTTCCCCAGTCTCCCTATACTCTTTCTCCCTATACTTTTTTCATGTAGCTCAGATCACAATGCAAAATAGAATTCATTTCCCATCCCATCATCTCCCTTGGCTGTGAACTTCACAGATAAGGGACTGTCTCCATCTTTTCCTCTTTGTGTTCACAGGACTTGGTATATAGGTTTTGAATAAATGACTGTGTAAGTAAACATCTCATCAAACTTTATGACCACTGAACAAGGTGAGCAAAATAGACCCTCTTATCCAATTATACTCAGAGAGAAAACTCAGATATTGAGGTTGAACTGAGAGCCTGATCCCCTGGCAGCCCTTCCTGAGGGCTCTCTTTGAAATCAAGATCTCCTACTGAGCTGACGCTGTTTGAGGTGGTCAGAACTGTCTGGAGCATGGGAGGCAGACATCTGTTACTGTCGTTGGAAAATTCTGTCCACTTTCTTGCACAAAATCAGCTCAAAGGAGGTGAAGTGAAGGAAGCTGCTTTCCCTGATTACAGCCATCCCAGATGCCTGTTAGGTTCAGATGCCCCATTAGGTGGCAGGAGTTAATGGGTCCTCACTGGTGCAACTCATGGCACATGGGTGCACAGACTGCGGCTGCCAGCTGCCTTTCTTCTGGAGAGACAGACCCACCAAGTATCCGTGGAGGCCAGGCCTTAGTAGCAGTGCCAAGGTAGCCTTGCGGGCATCCTGGTGCCTGCTGACAAGCATCTGTTTTTGTATGTGCCTCCTGCCATTGCCCCAGGCCAGCCGGGAGAGGAGCTATCCAGGCTGCGTCAGTATCAAGGGTGTTTCTAGGCATGGATTCCTGGATGATCTGGGATGCTTTTTGCTATGGACCACATGGAAACTGCCAGCAATTTGCTTTCAAGTCAGCACACTGTGTCACGGGGCACAGATGTCCAGAAAGCAATTTTCTCACAACTCAAGCAATTTTGTGTAGGAGAGGAGACCTGGTTTCAAATTTACAGTGATCCAGATAAGCCACCACTCAGCTCCTATTACTGACACATTGCTTAACCTTGCTAGGCCCCAGTGTTCTCATCAGTAGTGTGAGGATAACGATGTTCATATCACAGGATTGTCCATAAAACCTGGGAAGAATATATCAATGCCTGTCACGTGGTAGATATGAAGAGAATGATAGTTCCTGCTGCTATTTGGATACAGAACATAAACTTTAGTGAGAGTTTAACTAAAGTGTTCTAGTGGCACATAAACATACCAAGAATTACAGTATAGAAGTGATGCTTTGGGATTTCTGCCTCCAGCCAAGATAAAGTAACAGGATCCAGATTTATCCTCCCATAAGAAACAATAACAAATGGACCAAATATATGATGTAACAGTGTTTGGGCACAAGGCATTAAGCAAACAAGGACAGAGATCCCTGGCAACTGAAACCCAAATGTGATGAGTCCTATGATTGCTCCAGCTTACTGCCTTGAGGGAGTTGTAGGTATTGGGAGAGAGCAGGAGAACTGAGGCAGAGCTTGAAGCTCCCTCCCTGAGTTGAGAAGATAGAGCTGAATTCCAGGGAGACCAAGACAGCTGGAGTTCATCAGCCAGAGTATCAAAGAAGAGCTGCACACAGAGAGAACCACTCATGCAGATGTTCAGCTTGATTACTCAGCAAGTGATGAACCATATATTTATGGGAGGAAATTAGCCAAGAACAATGAAAGAATCACCCTAAAAGATTAGAGGGCGCAGTACCAGCTGTCACATATGGAATAATGCCTGTTTCCACCAGCCAAACTGGAAAACTCATAATTCATGGGGCATTGAGTAGAGCACTGAGAAGAGTGTTGTCTTAGTATAAAGAATAATTGGGCTGGGTGGGGTAGCTCAAGCCTGTAATCCCAGCACTTTGGGAGGCCAAGGCAGGTGGATCACCTGAGGTTGGGAGTTCGAGACCAGCCTGACCAACATGGAGAAACCCCATCTCTAGTAAAAATACAGAATTAGCTGGCTGTGGTGGCACATGCCTGTAATCCCAGCTACTCGGGAGGCTGAGGCAGGAGAATAGCTTGAACCTGGGAGGTGGATTTTGCGGTGAGCTGAGATTGTGCCATTGTACTGCAGCCTGGGCGACAGAGCAAAACTCCATCTCAAAACAAACAAAGAATACTTAGCCCTAGACAGAGCACTGTCACATTCCTGCCTAACAAATCTTAAAAGCAAACCAGAAGGGAACAAAAATCTCCTCAGGGATACTTATATAAATACAAAAATTACTCAGCACCCCAAAATGTAAAATTTACAATATCTGACATCCAATCAAAAATTACATAGTATACAATCAATCAAGAAAATACAAATCCTTAATAAAGACAGAAAATACATTCAAGCAAGCAAAACTACCCTATATTGACACTAATAATTACCAGACAAGTTTACTAACCTGTAACATGTAACTAAGTTAATACATAAAATAACTATTTCAATGTTAAAAAGATTAAGTAGACACAAAAGATATTACAAATATCCAAATTAAACTTCTGGAGTTTAAATTACCAACATTTGAGATAAAAATAGACGAGATGAGGTTAACAGCATTAAATATGACAGAAAACAAAAAGATTATTGAACTAGAAGAAATAGTACCAGAAACTGCAACATAAAACATAAAGAAAAAAAACTGAAGAAATGAAAAAGGTGTCAGTGAGGACAACTTCAATCGGGCTAATAATATACATGCAATTTGGGTCACTGAAGGAGAGAAAATGTATGATGGGAGGAATGAAGGAAGAAAAGTGTTTTAAGGAATAAATGGCTGAAGAGTTTTCAAATTTCATGAAATCGATAAACCCGCAGATCCAAGAATCTCAATAAACCTCAAATACATGAAAAGAAATGAATAAAGCTGCATGAAGACACATCATAACTAGATTGTTCATAGTCAGTGATGAAGAAAAATTCTTAAAAGCATGCTGAGTAAGAAAATAGGTTTATTTTCTTCTCTTGTGCACAGAAAGGAAAATAAACATGGATTGCTATGGTTTGAATGTTTCCCCTCCAAAGTTCCTGTTGAAAGTTAATCACCATTTCATTGGTATTCAGAGGTACAGCCTTCTGGGAAGTGATTAAGTGAGGATGGCTCCACCCTCATGAATGGATTAGTGCTTTACTAGCATACACCCTGTTCACTTTCTGCTATGTGAGGCACAGCAACAAGGTGCCATTTTGAAAGCAAGAGAGAAGCCCTCACCAGACACCAAATGCTGATACCTTGTTCTTGGATTCCCCAGTCTCCAGAACCATGAGAAACAAATTTCTGGTCTTTATAAATTACCCTGTCTCAGGTATTTTGCTATTGTAGCACAAACAAATTAAGGATAACAGCACATTTCTCATTAGAAGCAATGTAATCAAGAAGACAGGGAAGAAATATCTTTAAAGAATTATATACCAGCTGATATGGTTTGGCTCTGTGTCCTCACCCAAATCTCATCTCAAATTTTAATCCCCCTGGTGGTAGGTGATTGGATCATGGGGCAGATTTCTCCCTTGCTGTTCTCATGATAGTGAGCGTTCTCATGAGATCTGATAATTTAAAAGTGTGTGTCACCTCCTGCTTCTTTCTCTCTCACCTGCTGCTTCTTTCTCTCTCACCTGCTCCACCATAGTTGAAACATGCTTGCTTCCTCTTTACCTTTCACCATGATTGTAAGTTTCCTGAGGCCTCCAAGTCATGCTTCCCATTAAGCCTGTGGAACTCTCAGTCAATTAAACCTCTTTTCTTTATAAATTACCCAGTCTCAGGTCATTCTTTATAGCAGTGTGAGAATGGACTAATACACAAGGAAAACTGTCTTTCAGAAACCAAAGTGAAATAAATACTTGATGATTCAGGCAGAGAGAAAAGCATGCTACATGATCACACAGGTCTACACAGAGCATTAGGAACACGGGAAGTGGTAATTGCATAAGTAAAGGTGTGAGAGTCTTTTCCTGTTATTTAAATCTTATTAAATAACTGATCATTTAAAGAAAAATGATAACCATGTATTTTATGGTTGATAACATATGTAAAAGTAAAATACACTACAAAAAGAGCACAAAGTGGGAGAAATGGAAGTATTTATTACAACACAAGAAGTGTTAGAGTATCACTTGAAGGTAGGTTTTGATAAATTAAGATTTATACTCTAATCCCTAAAGCAACCATTAAAGTAACAGAACAAGGAATTACAGCTAATGAGCCAATAAAGAAGACAATATGGAATCATAAAAAAAAGAAACTAAATCCAAAAGAAGGAAGAAAAAAAGAATAGTGGAACAACAAAAACAAATACCAGGAGAAACAAACAACCAAAAAAATAGTAAAATTATAGATTTAAAGCTAAGTATAACAACAGTTACATTAAGTGAAAATGGCTAAGGACCCAAATAATAAGGCAGAAGTTGCCAGACCAGATTTTTGAAAGCAAGACCCAACTATATGCCACTTGTAAGAATGGCTGACAGAAATAAATGTAAAATAACAGTATGAAAAAAGACATGCTGTGCTGATACCAAACAAAAGAAATCAGTAATGGCTTTATTTCCAGTTCCATATTTAGATCCTTCACTTGTTTCCATGCCAGAGTGCTGTCCTGTTCTTAGGTGCCAGCTTCATGCCTCAAGCCCTCCTAGACCAAGAGACCTACCCAAGAAACTCATCCCAAGACCGGGCCTTTTCCCCCATTCCCCTCCCTCTGCCTGCCTACCCTTAGACCTGCCCTTTCCCAAGCCTTGCTGTAAGCACCTCCACCAACTCCTGCTGGTCCACACCAATTTAAAAGACCCCACCCTACCATGCCAGGACTTGCCTGAAGATCTTGTTCCATACTGTGACCTCCATGTCCCCAGTCTGCTCTTGCCACCATCAACAATTCATAATGGACCCCAATGTCAGTGCTTCATTGGCATTTACCACACGATTGTCCCCACCTTCTGTTTTCAGGTAGCCCACCCTCCATAGCTATGTTGGTCCTAGAATCTGCTGATTTGCAGGTTTCAATGGATTACGCTCAGTCTCTGACACTATCCCTGACCCATGTCACTTAGAGTTAATGGCTTGTGTGCATCTCTGAGCCCTGGTTCCTACTGACCTATGCCCAGGCTCATTGTCTCCTTGAGGGCACCAGATGTGCTTCACCATGATCACACACCAAGTAAGTGCTGTTACCATCTAATTAACCAAAGAGGTGTAAAAATTCTAGTCCTGACAATAGTTCTCATATTGAACTGTGATAGAAGAAGAGGTAATTTATTAATATCGTAAAAATATTCTTTCCATGGGTGTATTTCTGCCACTGTGGGTTTTTGAGATGTGCACAGGCAAAAGATTGTAAGTCTCTAGGGAGTAAATGTTATCCAAAGAGAAATATTCATATTGAAGGAATCTGCACGAACCTGGCTCCTTATATGGCAGAAAATTAGCATATAAATACAGAATCCCTGTTGTCAACAATTTATCCCTCTGAGTACCACAGACTGAATGCCACAGGTGAGGACCAGAGATCAGCAAGGCAAGTCAGCTAGGCTCAAATCCATTTGGGGGTGAAAGTGTTTGAGAGGTTCCAACTGGTGGTAGGTGCAGCCAAGACGCTGCTAAGCCCAGGAATCCTGCCCTGCCCCTTTGTGCTGTCCCAAAGATTTGTTTAAGGACATCTGACGAGGCCATGTTGTGCAGGCAGGAAGGTTCTTCCTTCCTGGAACTAGAGTTTTAATGCTGGCAGATACAAATAGAGCAGGTCCTGATTCCTGTGATAAGCCAGGGACCCAAATGAGGCCACAAATCAGTCACCTGGAAGTTTGTTAAATATACAGATCCAAGCAATCAGCATCTTCAGAGACGGGGCCAAGGAGGCCCTCATTTTTCACAAGTTTCTCACGTAGGTCTCTTAACTACCAGCCTGGCAGAGATTAGGGAGGGAGCCACTGGGCTGAAATGTTATTTAAGTCAAACTCACCTTCTCACTCTGGTCCCCGAGGGTTGGAGATAGTTCTTCCAACAAAGCGTTTGGTCATATTCTTCCCATATGGAGGCCATTAAGGTAAAATATCTGCTCAGTGCCTGAACACAGCAGAAGTGAAGAAGTGGACTCACTCACCATTGTATCAGGGTCACTGTTCTGACATGTGATCTCTGAGAAGTTCCCTTTGGTCCTAGCGACACGGTCCTGAGCTGACAGCACTGGGTAGACACAGCCCACGATTGCTGGTGAAGAGTTTGCTCAGGAAAGTCTGGGTCATGACACAGAACAGCCTTATTGTGACAAGAATCCAGTGTGGAAAAAAAAGAGCCAGGTGTCAGAAGAAGCAGGCAACAGGAAATAGCAGCATGCATGAGAATTCATTTACCTATCATCTGCTCATCTGTTTGTCCATCCATCATCTAAATATTATTTCACTCAGACACTGGTTCAATCATTTAAAGATTCAACCAACACAAATCAGTGCCATGCATTAGGTGCTAAGGTATCCAGTTACATGGAGCCCTCAGGGAGTAGGCAATCTGGTGAAGCGATGGTGAGTGTGTGACAGATGCACCATCTTCCCACCTCCCCTTCACCAGGCAGACAGACATCCGCAGCCTCAGGATCCTTCACAGCGAAGGAAGTGGGCAGCCGCTACCACTGTTTTGGGTTTTGAGGCAAAATGGAATCTATTTCACACTTAATCCAGAAGAGGAAACAAGGAGAAATTAATGCTGTTGGCATTGGACACACATTATCTTGTTTAATCCTCAAAACTGCCCTCAATAATTCATCTTATTATCTCCTTTTAATAGGTTTTTAAAAATGAGATTTGAGAGATGAGGTTATTTAACTAGAATTGAGGCTGAATTTCTGTCTGAACTCAGCTGTGTCTGGAACCAGAATATGGGTTCCCTTTATCAGGAAGTGCTCTGCCCTGGTGCTTGCCCAAAGATGGCAAGATGGAGCAGGAGGGACGGATGGCTGAAGCCTGCTATGCTGAAGTGGGCAAGTGCCTGGGAGGCCGGAAGCCACCTGTGATGGGAGCTCAGGGTGACAAGATGCTCCTGTGGGTTTGTGGAGCCTTCTTCCCTCCTGGCCAGTACCAGAGCAGGAGTCCTTTTCCTGGGGGAGAAGTCACACCACAAGATAGAAGTAAACACATAGTATTTAAGGCCAGAAAAGGAGTTCAACTGTAGTGAAGTTCTTTTAGGGCTGGAAGGAACTAGAAATACCAAATAGCAACTTGTGCAAATTACTTTTCTGTATAAATAACATATGGCCTGTTTCTTTTAAAGTTGCTGGATTTTCAAGGCCACTACGTTAAAGCAAGGGCCAAGGCACGAGTGAGTGAGGGCTTCACACATAGATCCCCAGGAATAAAGCAACAGTGTTCGTGAGAATGGTAGTAGTCTAGATGGAAAAGGGTTGAAACCAAAGCCTCTGCCCAGAAGCTTCCACATGGCCATATGCAGGACTGGTTGCAGATGCACCAGCCAGGAGCTGGCGATATTTTTAACTTTTATATGAATAATCTAGCAGTGCAGAGGCACATCTGATCTGCACTATATGGCAACTTAATTTTTTTTTCATTTTACTCCAGAATTTAGAGTTTGCTGGGTAGTTGGATGTGCCTTGTTTGGGTGTGTTCTGTAAACAATACACTGGGGTAGCTCCCAATTCTCCAGAAGCTAAAATAATTGAAAGTTCATCATGTCGGCTCATTACTACATTTTGCTGTCAAGGGAGCCTCTTAGGTTTGGAAAACTTCCCCCTTGGGGAAAATGTAGAATGGCATATTCATAAGAATTTTTCATTTGGGTAAAATTTAACTGAATAAACAATAAGTCTTCATTTTGTCCCAAGAATTGAGATAGATTGGTACATTTACTTTTCATAATAATCTTGTGACTAGGATTTACTCTTCCTGTTCTTTACAGAAAGAAATTGAGGCTTGAGAATCAAAATTCTTCTCCCCATCTCCACGCAAGCAAGAAGCAAAACAGGCAGAAACCTGAAAAATAATTTGTCTTGGTCAGTCCAATCTGTTATCACAAATTACCATAAGCTGCGTGGCTTATAAACAACATAAGTTTATTTCTCACAGTTCTGGAGGCTGAAAATCTGAGATCAGGGTACCAGCAGGGTCAGATTCTAGTGAGATATTATTTTCTGGTTTCAAACTGCTGACTTCTTGTATCTTCACATGGAAGAAAGAGGATAAGAGGGCTGTCTGGGTCCCTTTCGCAAGAACGCTAATCCCATCCATGCAGGCTCCATTCTATGAACTAATCACCTCTCAGAGGCCCCACCTCCTAATACCATCAAATTGAGAGTTAGATTTTCAACATGTGAGTTTTGGAAGAACATAAACATTTAGTCCATTGCACAAGTCAAGCCAGCTTTCTTTGGAAAGAAATACCTTTATCCAAAGGTAGCTTTCAAGTTTTTGAGGAAAGTGTGCTTTCTGGAGGCAGGGTTATTCAGTCTTTGCTATTCCTGTTCAAACGCTTTCCCCCTTGTGACTCCCTACACACCCCATTTACAGAAAAGTCCCTTTACAGCTCAAAGTCTTAGGAAGCTCAGGCCCATCCTGGGCCAGCTGCTCAGGAAAGGTAGTGGTGGTGTGGGAGCAATGCATACACTGGGGGGCTACTGCAGATACATGGTGGAAACAGCTGGCTGGGGCGGGGTCCTGGTGACAACAGAGTGGAGTGGAAGAGGCTGAAGTGATGGCAGGGGAAGTTTCCCTTCCTACACCTTTGGTATAGTACAGGCCTTGCCCCACAGTAGATATTCAATTAGTAGGTAAATAAACATAGATCATAAATGAGTCAATGAATAAATATATCTTTATTTTTCTATTTCTCACTTCTTGCCTTCTCTAAACACATTTCTTTTTCTCTTTTCCCTGTTTTCAAAGTGGAAAGCTTGGAGTTGTGGGTCTGAGTTTCACGATCCCTCTTGGAGCATCTTCAAGATGCATGCCCTGTAAATTGATCACTTTGAAACCTGATCCAGCAGAGCTCAATTTTTGAAACTGTATTTGAGAGCCCCATGATATATGATTCTCTGGGGAAAAAAAAAAACAAAACTCTCAACTTGAAACACATACACTGAGATTTTTTTCCTCCTATCTTTTTACGTCATTGGAAAGTTAACAACCCACTTGTTAACTTCACCTTACCAAACACCAGCTGGAGTGTTGATATGTATTTCAGTAGAGACACAGAAGAGCGAAGAGCTGTGAGGACATCCTACCCCAAATGCAAGGCCTGTGAACTTCCTGTGACTGCCCACTGCTTCTTCACTTCTGAGGCACCACCCCATTGATATTTCAGTGGGATATGGTAACCAGGGTTAAAAATCCTTCTCTCAGACTTTTGTTTCCTGTCAACATGGAGTAACTAAAATCAGGTTTGTCTTCCTTCTTGTTTATATACTCCTTTTAGTTGTTATTTTTAGAAACAAAAAAAAAACAGGGAAAATATGTAGAACACTTACTCTCAAGACAGTGAACAACAAGGCAATGAAAGACAGCAATTCCTGACTGATGGGAAGAAAACCCCTTTCCCCACCATGATTTCGACGTAGGCAGAGTAAACCACCTAGAATTTCACCCCCACTTGGCAGGACCCTGTTAGTGTTCTCCCACCCTCAGCGGCTCTCAGGCAGGCCAGTCTTGCTTAAACAGGAGATTTAAATAAAATACAGAATTCAAATGATAATATCCCAAAATATACAGAATGTAATTGAAATCACTAATCATCCCAAGAAACAGGAAAATCTCAACTTCAGTGAGAAAAGACAATTAACAGAGGCAAACACCAAGATGACACAGAGGTTGGAATTGTCTGGCAAAGATTTTAAAGCAGCCATCATAAAAATGTTTCACTAAGCAATTATGAAGATGCTTGAAATAGAGTCCTAGAAAATGAGTAGAAGATATAAAGAAAGACAAAATGGAAATTTTCTAACTTAAAATTACAATAGTCATAATAAAAAACTCACTGGGTGGGTTCAACAACAGAATGAAAATGACACAGAAAGAATCAGTACGTTTGAAGATAGAAAAATAAAAATTACAATCTAAAAAAAAGGAGAGGAAATAGACTAAAAAGAAAAAAGCCTCAGAGACATGTAGGATTCTAATTTTTAAAATCTAATATTTGTGTCATCACTGTTAGAAAAGAGGAAAAAGAGCACAAGGCTAAGAACATATGGCTAGAAATTTTTCAAATTTGGCCAAAAAATTAATATACATGTTCAAAAAGATGAGTACAACCCAAACAGGATAAACCCAAGGAAATCCATGCGGAGAAACATCTAATCAAGCTCTGGAAACTAAGCACACACACACACACACGCGCGTGTGCGCATGCACACACACACACATTATTTAACTAGCAAGAGAAAAAGAATGTCATTTGATTTCTCGTTGGAAATCATGGAGACTAGAAGGAAGTAGTACAAGTTTTCTCAAATGCTGAAAGAAAAAACTGTTAGCTAAAAATTCTTTTGAGTTCCTGAAATTTCCTTCAAGAATAAAAGGAAAATCAAGAAATTTATAAACAGAAAAAATCAATTATACAAAAGCCTAATTATTTTTAAAAAAATAATGAAATTGAAAAAATATCTAATAATATGGAGGTGGGGTCAAGAGAGAGAATACAAGTTACTAACTTACCGATATCAAGGATGACATAAGAAAGATCATGACAGACACTGCAGTTGCCAAGAGGATAATAAAAATCACTGTGAATAACTATACACAAATTTACAACATAGACAAAATGGGTTAATTACTCAAAAAGCACAAACTACTCCAATTTACACAAATACAAGCAGATAATTTGAATAGCTCTGTAACTTTATAAAAGTTGAATTTGTAATCTAAAATCAACTGAAAAAGAAGTCTGTAAGTCCAGATAATTTTGCTAGATAATGCTACACAAATAACATCAATTATACACAAACTCTTCGTAAATTTACAAGACAACAAATATGTCCCAATTCATTTTATGAGCCCATATTGCCCTGATACCAAAGACAAAGATAACATATAAATAAAACTACAGACAAATATAATTAATGAATATGGTTGCAAAAATCCTTAAGATAATATTCACACATAGAATTCAGCAATGTGCACTCATAATTATACACCATAGCCAAGGAGAGTTTATTCTAGGGATCTAAGCCTTGTTCAATATTCTAACATCAACCAATGTATTCTACAATATTAACAGGTAAAAATAAAAATCACATGACCAGCTAAATTCACACACACAATAAAATTCAACACCTATTATAATAAAAATAAAACAACAGAAAATTAAAAATCATGAGAAACATCGTCCACTTGATGAAGTACAACTACAAAAATCTTTAAGTTAAATAATTGCACTTAATGGTGATAGACTGAATGCTTTTCCATTAGAATAGGAAGATGGTAAATATGTCTGCACTCCCCGCTAGTATTCATCTTAGTACTGGAAATCCTAGGCACCAAAATAAAGCAAGAAAGGGAATAAAAGGCATAGAGATTTGCAAGAAAGATACATAACTGTCCTTACTTCTCAGGTGATGTGATAGTCTATGCAGGATATCTCAAATAACCTAACAAAACAAACAAACTCTCAAACTGATAAGTGAGTTCAACAAAGTCAAAGTGTTCATGATAAACATATAAAAATAAACCAGAGTTATGTATACTACCAATTAACATACACAGAATGAAATTTTAAAAGTACACCAAAATTTAGAATCACTAAGAAAATAAAATGCTTAGGAAAAAAACTAACAAAGAATGTACAGAATTTACAGCTGAAAACCACAAAATACTAATGAAGATAATCAGAAAAGAACTAAATAATTGGTGAGATATATTGTGTTCATGAATTGAAGGACTCAATGTAGAAACGTCAATTTTCTAAAAATTGATCTACAGGTTTAATGCAATTTTTATCAATATCTCAGCAAGTTATTTTATAGTTTTAGACAATATTATACTAAAATGTACTTGTAAATTCAAAGGAACAAGAACAGATAAAACGCTCTCATAAAAGAAGAATAAAATAGGAGAAATCAGTGTACCTCATTTCAAGATTATTGTATACCTACGGTAATCAAGACTGTATGGTATTGGTGAAGGGATAGTCACAGGCATCAATGGGAAAAATAGAGAACCGGGAAACAGACCTGTACAACTGTAACGAACTGATTTTTGACAAAAGCGTAAAATCAATTCAATAGAGGAAGAGTGGCCTTTTCAACTAATGGTACTACATAAAAACTATAGCAATATAAACTATATGAAATTAAATGCAAAGAAAAAGATTACATGACTGAAGAGAAAACAGGAAACTTGCACATTATACAAAAATTAATTCAAAATAGGCCATACCTCCTACTGTAAAATATGAAAATATACAACTTTTAGGAGAAAACATAAGAGAAAAACCTTTGAATCCTAGGGTTTGCTGAAAAGTTTTTAGACATGATGCCAAAAGCATTATTCATAAAATAAAATCACAACACATTGGACTTAATCAAAGTTAAAAACTTTTGTTCTGTGAAAGACTCTGATAAGAGGATGAAAAGGCAAACTACATTCTGAAAAGGGAACATTTGCAAACCATGTATTTGACAAGGAACTGGAATATATAAAGAACTGAGCAGTAAAAAAAATTCAATTATAAAATGGGCAAAAGATATGAAGAGGCATTTCATCAGAAAGGATGTGCAGATGGCAAATAAGCACATGAAGAGCTAGAAATCCTTACCCAGAAAAATATTTCCAAAAGAAGCATGGAATACTTTTTTAAAATACACAAAAGCTGGAAGAATTTATCACCAGCAGACCAGTGCTACAGAAATGTTAAAAGAAGACAAATGGTACTAGATAGAAACCTGAAGCTGAATGAGGAAGTACAGGCACCAAGAATAACTGCTTGTGTAAATATACAGTTTGCATTTGTTTAAGATATATTTGGCTGTTTAAACCAAAAGTAATGACAATGTTTTGTGAGGTTTAAGACATATATACAAGTAAGATTGTTATGTTATTATACTATAATAATAAAACAAAAACGTAAAGAAGAAATATATGTTCTGTGTTAAGATTCTTATACTATGGATGAAGTAGTGTAATATAACTTCAAAGTAGACTGTGATAAGTTAAAGATATATACTACGAACCCTTAGGCAACCATTAAAATAATACATCAAAAATTATAAAGAGCCCACTAATAAGATAAATCATAATAAATACTCAAGTAATTTTAAAATAAATAGAAAAATGGGAAAAGGAGAATAAAGTATAGGCAAAAACAGTCCATTAAATGTAAATGGAATAAACATCTATTTAAACAGCATAGAATTTCAGATTGAGTAAAAAAGCATAACCTAAGTATATACTATGTATAATAAACCCACTTAAACCTAAGGACTTTAATAGGTTAAAAGTAAAAAGGTAGAAAAAGACCCTTTTAGCAACTAATCCTAAACAAAGATAGCTGGAGAGGCTATATTAACATTAAGTAGATTTCAAAGCAAAGAATATTAGTAAGATTAAAGTGGTTCATTTATAATTGAAAGGGAACAAATTCATCAAAACGACATAACTCTATATGATCATACACCCAACAACAAAACTTCCAAATACGTGACTCACAAATGGATAAAACTGAAAAGAGAAATAGACAAATTCACAAATGTAGAGGACTTGTTTCAAGTGTAAATGGAATATTAGAAAAGAAGAATGGTCTCAAGTCAACTTGGAAAATGAGAAAACTAGAAAAAGAATGGAAAATGAAAGCTAGGATAAGCAGAAGAAAGGAAATAATAAAGATCAAAGGAGAAAGCAATGAAACAGACAAAAGAAAAACAAAATAATAGAGAAAAGTAATGAAACCAACAGATGACTCTTTGAGAAGTTTGATGAAGTTAATCAACTTCTAGCTAGACTGAAAAGGAAAAAAAAAGAGAGGAGACAAAATTGCAGCTAATATTAGGAAAGAAGTAACCTCACTACAGTGTCTACAGATACAAATAAGATAAAAAGAAAACAGTATAAACAACTGTTATGCCAATAAATTCAACAACTTAGATAAAATGGATAAATTCCTTGGATAAAATGGATAAATTCCTTGAAAGACACAAACTCGAAAGTTTGCTCAAGAAGGAGGCAACCTGAATAGCCTCATATTTATTAAAGAATTGTATCTATAGTTAAAAACTATCCCACAAGGAAAGCTCTCTGCCCAGGTGCCTTTGCTGGTGAATTGAATGGAACATTTACATAAGAATAAATATGTTAATTCTACACAAACTTTTTCAGAATATTGAACAAGAGGAAATACTCTATTTTTTTTGTTGTTGTTTTCTTTTTTATTCTCATCCCAAAACTAGTCTAAGACATTACAAGAAAAGAAAAGTACAGGCTAATAATACTATGGACATAGATGCAAAAATTCTTAATGCACTTTTAGTAAATCAATTCCAACAGTATGGAATTGGCCAAGTAGGGTTAAATTTTACAAATCAATTTATGTAACTCACTAATTAGAAGACTGAAAAATAAAAATAAAACATATATCATCTTAGTAAATGCAGGGAAATCATTGACAACAATTAGTAGTCAATCTTGATTAAAAACTTTCAGTAAACTAGGGATAGAAGGAATTTTATCAAACTAAGAGCCATGTTCAAATAACCTATAGCTAACAGTGATTAATGGCAAAACACTGAATGCTCTTCACCTAAAATCAGGGACATGGTGTGGATATCTGCCCTCACCAGTTCTAGTAATCATCATGGTAGAGTTGCTAGCAAGTGCAATAGCTTAAAAAAAAAAACAGGCATTTATATTGGAAAGAAAGAAATAAAACTATATTAATCTGCAGATAACCGACATGATTGTCTACATGAAACTGAAATCCACAAAAAACTGCTACAACTAATAAGTGAGTTTAGCAAAGTTGTAGGGTACAATAACAACATAAAAATTGAATTGTACTTCTACATAATATCAATAAAAAACATAAGTTATCATTTAAAACAAATATTCTCTCTATTCCATAGCACTGCACTCCTGAGAAGCGAACAGGTAGCCTCAGCCAGGGATTTCCATAGCGAGCTTTCCAGCTAGTCTTTTGGTATCAACCCACCTCCAGGGAATAAGTTGCTACTGATAACATAGGGAGGGGAGCACAAACATCCAACACATGACTTGGACATCTCTCAGAACAGATACAATTTCATGTCTTAAAAAATATGTTTTCAGCCTACTATTTCATGAGGTAATTTTTAAAACTCTACTATTTCCATTCAGCATATGCTTTACATTCTGTCTGAAACCTTGTATCTTGAACTTCAAGCTATAAGCTGTAAGGTTACACGATGCCTTCCACATTTATTTAAAACTCCATGGAGCAAGACTCATGCCTCAGTGTTCCCTTCCCCAAATGTACAACAGGGTGGCTTTAGGGCAAAGACATGGGGTCCTGCTTGGCGGTCAATCCCTTGTTATCATGTGACCTGAGGTGTAGCTGGATCTGCAGCTCAGTCTAGAAAGCCATGACAACCCACAAAGGGTAACCTAGGGTCCTACTGGACCCTCCTCTCTGAGGTGGTCTTACAAAGATAAAGTTTCAGAAAATGGTGTGCATGTGCTGGGTCTCTTACCCAACCCCTCCAGAGGGATTCCCAGCCCTAAAGAGTTGCCTTAGGTTTGATCTCAGGTCAAACACAGACCCAAGGCTCTGACCCTTCATTATTTTTTAGCACTAAAAACTAAAGCATTCGGAGATCTCTGTGCATGAAGTTTGGAGGACCTGGCAGTGGGCTCCCATCCTGCCCTGCACAGCCTATTTTCAAGCCCCAGTCCATGTTCTCTCTGTCTTCTTTAGCATTGGCACCACGAGGCTCCATCTCTGTTTCAGTGCTTCTCGTTTCATAATCCTCAGCTTAGTGCTCTAGAGGGTATGTTCAAGTCCTAGCACTTCTCCTGAATTGAGCCACCCAGCCAGAATGGTCTACCTTGCTCAGTCTCCTCTTTATTTATTGCTAACTCTTCCTAGAAACACAAGGCAGGGGAGTGAACTGGGACCACCAGCTCACTGTGGGCTCAAAAATAGGTATTTTCCACAGCAGAACTTCGTGGCTCATCCCCACTCTTCATTTCACTGTAGGGCCTCAGCCCCCAAATGATGATCAACCTGCCTCATTCCTTCACATTCTTGATGGACCCCTCTTGAGACCCACTGCACATCTTCTGGTGCAAAACCTAAATATACAGAGAAATGGGCATTATGAGCGATTTGGGGATACTTTTTGGTCAATAAAGACAAAAGACAGAGAGGGGATTGGACTCTCATTTGCTGAGAGCGTGCTGTGTACAGAGCATGTTACCTCCAGCCAGTCCTTGTGCCGTAAGCAGGCTTTCCTCTTGCACCTGAGAGCCTGGCCCCTGGACCTAATCCTTGTGGAGATCTGCTCCTGATCCACCCTGATTCCTGCCCTCTGTACTCTTGCCTGTGGACTTTTATTATCCTTCCAACTTCATTCTTGTAGGGTCTCAAATCCTTTCCTTGGCTTCCCTTCAGACTGCCTCTGTGCTGTCATGGTCTTTCTTGGGAAGACCTTCTTCTGCTTTCTCTCTAGGAACAACTCGGCCAGGTATAGTTGCCTTTCCCAAGATAACAATTTGGCCCAGGATTCAGTCCCATAGTATCTCAGCCAGGATAGAGCCCACGGGCAAGATTAAATTATCTCATCCTCACAGTTAGATCTTTGCAGAGCTTAGCAATGCCATCTGAGAAAGGAGGCATCTGAAGTTATCAAGCAGACAGGTAATTCCGACCAATTCAGCACTCTGCCCCAACTCCAGATTCTGTGGTAGGCATCTGATATGGGGCTTCCAGCTTCCAAACAGCAGCTACATGTTCATAAGCATCACTGGAGGTCTTTGGTACATTTTGTGTGGTTTTATAAAAAATGATATTTTAAGCGTTCTCATTCATTTTCTCTTTTTGTCAAAAAAAAAAAAAAACAAAAACGCCATAGCATTCAGCGTTTAAGTGGTTCAGGAGGACGAGTGTAAGCAGGTAGAATATGGATCATATCCCCATGCTCTCTCTGAATCCTCCGTCTGTGCCCCACCATAAGCATAGACATACTGGCTACCACATTACCTCATCTTCTCAGGCTTGACTCAGTGTCCATATTAAATTCTCATAGTTTTTGCTGAATTCATTGACTCCCTGACACTTTTCCATACAATGAAAACATTCTGGATTAAGATACAATTTATAAGTCAGTTCAGTATGAATTACTATTGCATAAATTTTCTTCTTTTTTTTTTTTTTTTTTGAGATGGAGCCTTGCTCTGTTGCCCAGGCTGAAGTACAGTGGCACGATCTCTGGTCATTGCAACCTCCGTCTCCTGGATTGAAGTGATTCTGCTGCTTCAGCCTCCTGAGTACCTGGTATTACAGGTGTGTGCCACCATACCTGGCTAAGTTTTCTATTTTCAGTAGAGACGGGATTTGGCCATGTTGGCCAGGCTGGTCTTGAACTCCTGACCTCAGGTGATCCGCCTGCCTCGGCCTCCCAAAGTGCTGGGATTACAGGTGTGAGCCACTGCACCTGGTCATATTGCATGCATTTTCTTCTGGGGAAAAAATCTTGCAAGAAATAGTCCCATTCAATAAAATGGCATACAAATGTTTTGTTTTTTAAAATTAACTGTATTTGTAATGATTTATATATTGTAGAATGTACTCATTCAAGTGTAATTAAGTGAATATTCACAAATCTATTCATTCATGAAAACTCTAAAACAATAAAAAATGGACAACTTTTCCATCACCCACAAAGTTCTCTCATGCCCCTTTGATCACTACCTCACACTCCAGGAAACCACTGATAGGATCCTTCACCATAGCTTAGCTTCATCTGGTCTAGAAGTTCGCATAAATATTACCTTACAGTATTCTCTCTCTCTCTCTGACTGGTTTTTTTTCATTTACTACTCTTGGGTTAACATCTAGGGGGAAAATTACTGGATTCAATGTTAAATTTATATTCATCTTTATAGGGAATTGGTAAACTGCTTTCCAATGTACTTGCACAATTTTTCATTGCTACCAGCAATATATGACAGTTCCAGTTCCTTTGCCTGTCACTCACATTTGGTATTAAAACCTCCATTTTAATTTTATTTGTTGCTACATATGTGTTATTACATTGTATACTGGCATTACAAGATCTTTGGGGTGTTGTTTTCCTGGCCAGAAATCTCTGTGGCCAGTGGTGCCTTTGCCTGAGTTTTGTTCACGCCCAGTGGGCTCATTTTGCTCACTCAGTCTGGCAGGCTGCACTCAGCTCATTCTACTGGCCTGGGTCCCAGGCCTGCCAAGGGTGAGTCAAGTGTGGAGCAATGAGGGATGCGTGAGCAAGTGTGGGGTCGGGCCACTGCACACAGTCAGGCATGCCGGATGCTGCAGCTAGGCAGACAGCTCCAAGTGCCAACATGGGCACCCGCTCTCTGTGAGGCTGCAGCCAGACCAGGTGCACCACAAGCAGCTTCCATAGCTAGCACCAGGGAACACGGTGGTGCCCAGAAGCTTGGAGACACCAGGAACCACAGGGCCCCATGGTCTGGACTCCCTGAAGGGCCACAGCTCTTCTTTCCTTCTCTTTGCCTACAACATGGTGAGGAAGGGGCATGTCTTAGCCCTGCTTGTGTTACAGCTCTTTTAGGCTTAGCATTTGGTGGGTCCCAAGTTCTTGTCCTGCAACCAGGAAGAATGAAGTACACACAGAAGTGGAGGGTGTGCCAGATGAAGAGGAGCTTTATTGAGTAATATAACAGCTCAGAGGAAACCCTCAGGGGGCATCTCCCTTCCACAGCCAGGGTATCCCAAGGAGTGTTCAGCTCCTAGCAGAGAGGGTATCTCCTCTCTGCTAGGCAAGTCATCCTGACAAGAGTTCAGTGGGGCAGAGACGGTGGCTCCCCTCTGAAGCTGGTCATCCTGACTGCTCAACTCCGACTGAGCTCGGGGCTTTTATGGGCCTCAGAGGGGAGGAAGTTCTTGTTGATTCGTCCATGGGCGGCCATGGGTAGGCCTGGAAAAGCCACCATATATTCCCATTTTGATCTGTGGGACTGGCAGCCCTGACGCCAGCCTTCAGGCCTTCCCTGGCCTGAAGGTGGGGCCTCACTGGGGACCTGCCCCCTTCTGCCCAGGAACGTGTTTGCCTCCTGCTGTCATTCATGGTGTCCAGGCTGTAGGTGCCAATGGGTGCCTGCAGGCCAGCACTGAGCGGCCCTCAGCACCCCCTTGGCTTCCCTCCTATGTTCATCAGTGCCCAAGTCTGGAAGAGGCCAAGGTGGCGGGGGCTGGCATGTCAGCAGTGCCCTGAGCCTGTGCACACCTGGCTGGGCTGCAACAGCTCCCAGGCTAGGCCCTGACTTTGCTCTGAGATCGGAGCAGGTGCCAATAGCAGGGAGAAGCCAGGCTGTGGGAGCAGGCAGTCTTCCTGGGCCCCCAATAGTGCAAAGATGCCTGGATCCACAGCCGCAGTTTGGGTGGCTGCAGTCTGCGCCTGGAAGGGCAGGGCTCCCACCTGCTCCTGGGCCTCAAGAACACAGGGATGCCCGGGTCTGCAGCCATGGCTTGAGCAGCTGCAGTGGGAACCAGGAACCCCAACCCAGAAGGGACGGGGCTCCCACTTGTCACCAGGTCCAGCAGGCTTCATGGAGTGTGCAGCCCTGCTGTGCCTCCATGCTGCAACTGGCATGATGGCAATGGCCAATCCAGATGGGCTGCCACTGCCATCACTGGTTCCATTTTTCATTTCCTGGTGACTAATGATGCTGAGCATATCTTTATGTGCTTTTTTTGCTATCTATACCTCTTCTTTGCTAATTTATTTCTTCAAATTTTTTCCCCATTATTTTTGTTTTCTTATTATTGTGTTCTAAGAATTCTCAATGTATTCTAGATACAAGTTTGTAAGATATATGTATTGAGAATATTTTCTCTCACTCTATGGCTTGCCCCTTCAAAGATAACTTTCCAAGACCAAGTCTTTTAATTTTGGTGAAGTACAGTTTACCAACACTAAAAAAAACAACTAACATTGATGCAATACTATTAACTGTAGAGTTTTTCACGTTTGTCATTTGTCCCACTAGGGTCCTTTTTTCCATTCAAAGATCTAATCCAGGACGACATTGCATTTCATCACCATGCCTCCTTAGTCTCCTCCCATCTGTG
Organism: Gorilla gorilla gorilla; assembly: GCF_029281585.2. Lineage (NCBI taxonomy): Eukaryota > Metazoa > Chordata > Mammalia > Primates > Hominidae > Gorilla > Gorilla gorilla. Next base: position 30,749,079 of record NC_073235.2, read on the forward strand.
ACAAGGTCTCAGTCGTTCCTTGTTTCTTGGTGATTGTGACACATTTAAAATAGCAGGTATTTTGCAGTATACTGCAATTTGTGTTTGCCTGATGTTTCCTCATGCATAGATGGTGGTTATAGAATTTGGGGAAGAATACTACAGAGGTGAAGTGCCCATCACATCCTGTCACAGCAGGGGCACATGATATTAGCAAGGCTCATTACTGGTGACACTAACCTTGACCACGTGGTTAAGGTGTTCTCTGCCAGTTTCTTCCACTCTGAAGTTATACTTTTTTTCCTTTCCATACTCTACTTATTAGAAATAAGTCATTAAGACCAAGGCTACACTCAAGGCCAGTGGGATTAAGCTCTACCTCTTGGAGGAAGGCACAGGAAATAATTTGTGGATACATGTTAAAACCATTAGAGTAATTAACAAATATTTGTAACACTTTGAAGCTGTAGAACTATCCTGTTTCTTCTTAAAGTTTACTTGTCTGATTTTAGAATTCCTTAGTGGATCTTGCCTGCAGCAGTTATCACAGTTGCAGTCTAATGATGGTTTTCTATTACTCTGACTCTTTTTACATTTGTTATTTGGAATTCTTCTGTAAGGAAGATTTGTTCCTCATCTCAATTTATATATTCAATCATTTAAATTAGCACAGATGCGTGTAGTTTTATTTTCTACTCTGAGTTGTAACCCCAAAACACTTTACTTACTTTGTTGCCCAAGTATTTAACTTTGGTCTTTGATTTCAGTTTGGCATCTATGCCCAACCACACCCCTTTTTAAAAGCATTTTCTAAGTTTTTGGCACAAGATGCTTCAGGCTTATTTTGTATTTCTTCAGTCCCACCCCTCAAATCATCTACTTCTCCAAGATATTCTAATTCCTTTTATGAGAACGTGGTATTTAGAAATCAAGATTTGATTTGCTCATTTGATTTGCTCTAATTTGCTCATTGTTACTGGGTATCACTGCCTTGAGGCTCTCTCAGCAGACAGAGCTTAGCAGACAGACCTAGAAAATATACATGTATATGCCTATGTATATACCTATATATTTATGTATGTGTGAGTGCATATATTTATATGTCTTGTTATGTGTATATATATTAAAATAAGTATCAGTTGAGTGATATCCATGACTATAAGAAAATGCCAGAAGATTCATTCTAACCTTTTCTGCCCTGCTTACTTATAACTTCTTTTCCTGATGTAATCTAGCTCTCACTATACACAATTTACTGACTTCTTTTTCAACCCTTGTATACATGTAGTGTAGTTTCAGAATTGCTAACCTGTACTGGTATGAGAAAGATTTATCAACTAGAGTACAGCATTTATGTAAATTCTTTTTGTCTTGAATCTTAGAGTATCCAGCCAAACACTATTTTCCAAAGTTATTGAGGCCAGCTCCTTTATCTCCCAAACCGTTTGACCCTTAAGTGAGATTATATCACACATTTCTAATACAGTTATATTCATTTGTCCCGGTCTGCATTCCACCTGAGAATCCCCTAACACCTTGGTTCGTGGGCTTTTTCCCAATTTGCATATAGAAAAATTCACTCCTTGTGGTTTACAATTTTATTCATTTCCTGCCATCAAGTTTTTTTATCTAAAATGTTATTTTGCAATAACTGTAGATCGATTCACATGCAGTTGTAAGAAATAATACAGACAATTCTTGGGTCTACTTTATCCAGTTGTCCTCAGTGGTAACATCTTGCAAAACCATAGCACAATATCACAACCAGATATTGACACTGATATAGTCAAGATGCAGAACATTCCATCACCACAAGAATCTCATAGTCACACCCACACGTCCCTTCTCTTCCCACTCCCTCATAAACACAGGCAACCACGAACTCATTCTCCATTTACATAATTTTGTTATTCAGGAATATTTTATAAGTGAAGTCAGGAAGTATGCAATATTTTGGTATTTTTTTTTTATCTAGAACAGTTCCCTGAGGTTTCATTCAATTTGTTGCATGCATCGATATTTTGTTCCTTTTTAATTTCTGAATAGTATTCCATTGTATGGACATAGCACAGATTATTTTAATCGTTCACTCATGAAGAACATCTGGGTTCATCCCAGTTTTTGACTATTAAGAATAAAGCTACTAGAAACATATACATATAGACTTCTGGGTGAATATCAATTTCAATTTATTTGGGAAAAACATTGAAGAGGGCAACTGCTTAATTGGTAGTTGTTACATATTTAGTTATTAAAAAAACTACTTAGCTGTTTTTCAGAGTGGCTGCACTGTTTTACATTCCCATCAGCAATACATGTGTGATTCAGTTTCTCTGCATCTTTTTCAGTATTTGATCTGTCATTTTTATGTTAGCCATATGAGAGATTTATAATGGTATCTCAGTGTGGCTTTAATTTGCATTTCCCAAATAAGCTAACTATGTTAAACATCTTTTCATGTGATTATTTGCTTGTTTCCCATCTTCATAAGCTCTTTGATGAAATGCGTGTTCATACCTTTTGCCAATTTTCAAATTGGATTATTTGTTATTTCACTGTTGACTGTTCAGAGTTCTTTATAGAGTCTAGATATGAGTTCTTTGTCAGGTGTGTGGTTTGCAAATATTTTCTTCCAGTCTGTACCTTTTGCTTTCATTCTCTTAACTGAGTCTTTTGCAGGACAAAAGTTTTTAATTTTGATAGTCTTTTATTTTTCCTTTTATGGGTCATCCTTTTGGTGCCAAGTCTAAGAGCTCTTTGCCTAGCCTTAGATCTGAGATTTTCTACTATTTTTTTTCCTTAACGTTTTATGGTTTTATGTTTTAAGTCTATAATCTAATTTGAGTTAAGTTTTGTAAAGGTGTGAAATTTAGGCTGAAGTTTTTTCTTTTGGTTTTGGAGTTGGGTGTTTTTGTTTGTTTGCTTTTTTTGCCTATAGATTATTCAGTTGCTGTACCACCATTTATTTCCTTCATTGAATTCCTTTGCACATTAAAAAACTGTTGGACCTATTTGTGCAGGTCTATATCTGGTTCTCTGCTCTGTTCTACTAATCTATTTGTGCATCTCTCCTTTAATAGCACACAGATATGATTGCTAGATCTGTGTAGTAAGGCTGCAGTTGGGTAGACTAATTCTTCTCACTTTATTCTTTTTCTTCACAATTGTTATAGCTATTCTAGCTTTTTTTTCTTTCCATGTACATTTTAAAATAAGCTCAACCATACTTTCAAATAGATCTTTCTGTGATTTTTTGATAGGAATTGTATGGAAATATTGAAGAAACCATATCTTTACTATATTGAATTTTCCAATCCATGAACGTGATATTTCTCTTCATTTATTTAGATATTTGATTTCTTTCATCAGTATTTTGTAGTTTTCAGCATGTAAATTCTGTACATGTTGTATTAGATACACACCTAAATATTTCCATGTGTGTTAGATTGGCAGATTTACAGTTTTAAGTGCTATTTAAAAATGTTATTATCATGTGTGCATTGTTAGTATATAGGCATACAACTGATTTTTGCATGTTAATCTTGTATCCTGCAACTTTGCTTAGGTCCAGGAGGGGTATTTTTTTTTTTTTTCTGGTAGATTGTGATTTTCTATGTAGATAATCATGTCATCTGGCAAATAGGGACAGATTTACTTCTCATTGCAGGGAGGTTGATGAGGGCATAGTTACGTATTCACCTTCACGGTACCACCCAGAACAGTTCCATCACCCTAAAAATTCCTTTTTGTAGCCACTTTGAAGTCAGCATCTTTTTCCTTTTCCAGTCCTTGCCCAACCGCAGACCTATTTTCCATTCCTGTTGTTTTGCCTTGTACAGAATGCCATATAGATGTAATAATGTAAAAATGCAATATGCAGCCTTTTGGTATGGTATTTTTTAAACTTAGAAAATGTATTTATTATTCATACCTATTTTTCATGAACCAATTGTTTGTCCCTTTTAATTGTTTAATATTATTCTATTTTATAGAGGTATCATAGTTCATCTGTTCACCCTTTGCCGGATAGCTTGGTGGTTTTCAGGTTTTGAAAATTATAAATGAAGCTTCTATAACATTTGGGTACTGGGTTTTTTGGATATAAACACGTTTCCAATTCACTAGGGTAAATACCAAGGAAGGGAGCTCTGGGTTTTATGGTGAGTGTATATTTAACTTCACAAGCATCTGTCAAACAATTTTCTACTATCACTGCCCCAGTTCACATAACTACTAGCAATTAATGGGTGTTTCTGTTGCTATGCAGTCTCAGCAGCATTTGGTTTGTTAGTTTTTTCCCCATTTGTTATAATAATAAGCATGTAGTATATCTCATCCTGATTATAATTTTCTAGAGGTTTCCAATTTCAATGAATTATATTTTATCTTTCTTTTTCTCTTTTGATATGTAGTTTTTGGGTACTATCTGAAAATCCTTGAGCTGACGAAAGGTCCTAAACATTTTCTCCGCCATTTTCTCCTAGAAGTTTAACAGATTTAGTTTTCATTTCTACATAAAACTCTTTAAAAATAAATATTGTATATGCTATGAGTTAAGTGTAAAAGTTTAATTTCTTCTTCCATATGGATATCCCATAGTGTAGGCATTTTCTATAAAAGCTATTCTCTCTCTCTATCCTTAAAACCTTTGTTAGAAATCATTCATGATCCACTGAACTACGTCAATTCTTATACAAAAGTCACACTGCTTTTGTTATACAGCTCTATAGTGTCTTGAAATCAAGTAATGTCATCCTTCAACTTTGTTCTTCTTTTAAAAACAGTTTTTGGATATTCTAAGATCCTTGAATTTCCATATAAATTTTGGGGAAAGCTTGTCAGTTTATATGAAAGTCTGCTGGAATGTTGATTGGGGTTGCAATGTTGAATACATGTGATGATTACAGACATTCTAGCATGTGTTGCCAATTTTAGGAGAAAATTGCTGTCTTTCATTTTTATTAAGTATGATGTTAGCTAAAGGGTTTTTGAAGATGCTCTTCATGAAGTTACAAAAGTCTTTTCTGTTCTTAGTGTTCTGACAGCTTTTATAATGAATTAGTGCTGAATTTTTAGATTGCTATTTTTTTGCCTCTGTGGTGTGAAGTTTCTTTTTATTCTGTTGATAGGGTAAATTACAATGACTAGTTTTAAAATATTAAGCCAACTTTGCATTTCTTCAATAAACTCAAGTTAGTCATGATGTGTCATTAAACTTATTTCCTAATTTTTAAAAAAATTTGTGTGTGTATCTTCATTAGATACATTGATAATTAGTATTCTTGTCTTCAAATGGTTTATATTAAATATTAGAGTAATAATGTCTTCATAAAATGAATTGGTATTTATTCCATCTTTATTTCCTAAAAATATATCATGTAGAATTGTTAATTATTTCCCCCTTAAATATTTGGTATAACTCATCAGCAGAGTCAACTGATTCTGGGGTTTTCTTTGTGGGAATTCTGTCCATTTGTTTGTTTGTTTGTTTGTTTATCATCCAGCCCAAATGTCATTTGGGAATTTTTTTAATCACAAATATTTACCTAAAATATGTCTAGTCAGATTTTCTGCTTCATATTTTGTAAGAATATTTTCAAGGGATTAGACCATTTCATCTGTATTGTCAAACTTATCAGCATAAAGTTATTAATAACTTTGTTTTTAATTATTATTGTTCCTTTAATACCTGATATATTGATGACCTTTTCTTCATTCCTAATGTTGAAAATTTTTGTTCTCTTTCATTTTTTCTTGATCATTCTAGCTAGACGTTTATCAATTTTAGTGATTTTTATAAAGAAACATCTGTCATTTGATTTTTCTCTATTGCTTACCTGTTTTCTACTAATAGATTTCTGCCTTTGTTTTTATTATTTCCTTTTCTGTATTTATTTTGTGTTTTATATGCTATTTTTCTAACTTATTAAAGTAGAAGTTTTGGTCATTGCTTTTATACTTTTCTTCATTTCTAACATAAGCAGTTAAAGCTATACCTTCCCCGCTAATGTTTTAAATTCCAAGATATGATCTTCTTGGTGAATGTTTTATTTACTCTTGAAAGAAAAATGTATATTCTGCTACTGTTAGCAGGATACTCTACACATCTCAAGTAGACCAGCTTGGTAGATACTGTTATGCAAGGCTTTTGTCTCCTTACTATCTTTTTGTCTGCTTGTTCTACCAATTCCTGAAAGTGTGGTGTTAACGTGTGCTATTATAACTGTGAATTTTTCTGTCTCCTTACAGTTATATCAATTTTTGCTTCCTGTTTTCAAAACTTTGTCATTTGGTGCCTGTACATCATGAATTGTTATGTCTTCTTGACAAATTGACCATTTATGTCATAAAATCTTCCTCTTTATTTTTGGTAACATTTCTTATTTAGAAGTCTGCTTTGTCTGATGTTAATATTACAGGTCCTTCATAATTCTTATGATTAGTCTTTACCTACTATTCTAGGTTCACATTCTTTTATTTAGTCTATACTCTTTCTTTATATTTAAAGTATATTATTTCATATAGCATATAGCTGATCTTGCCCTATTGGTCAGCATTTTAATCCTTTTCATTTAACTAGGATATTGTAACAATTTGCATAGAATGTGATTAATACCACCTTGGTATTTTTTTCTAATCTGCTTTTAACTCTTCTTACTCTTTCCCTTCTTTCTTTTGAATTGAGTATTTTTTAACATTCTATTTTATTTATATTAGTGACTTATTGGCTGGACCACTTTGCTTATTCATTTATTTTAATGTAGTTCCTTAATATCTTATAATATGCATCTTTAATATATCAAAGTCTTCCTTCAAATAAAATGATACCAGTTCATATATATTTTTTCCAAACATTGTAAGTTGTTTCAGATATTTTTCTTCTACATATGATATAAATGCTACAAAAGATTATTGTTTTTGCATAAAGCAGTCAATTATATTTTCTTAAACTTATGAAAAAGTTGTATCTTTTATGTTTATGTCTTACATACAATTTTTTTACTTTATATACATATTTAGCATTTATGACATTCCTCATTTTTTGTTAAGATCCTAATTTCTCTTTGGAATTATTTTCTTTCAGTCTGAAAACTTTTTAAATGTTTCTTGTACTGCAGGTCTACTGACTACAAATTTCTCAGTATTTTGTTTCTTTGAAAAAGTTTTTGTTTCATTGTTATTTATGAGTACATTTTTCTGTAAATATAATTCCAATTCATTTTTTAAACTGGCACTATAAATTGCAATTATATTGTCCTCTGGCTTGCATTGTTTCTGGAGAGAAGGTTTTGGTTATTCTTATTTTGTCCCCCTATATGTAATGTGTCTTTTTCCTCTGGTTCCTTTAAAAATTTCTATTTACCATGGTTTTTAGCAATTGTATTATGATGTGCATTTGTATGGTTTTCCTTGTGTTTACCCTCTTTGGTTTCATTAATCTTCTTGGATTTATGAGTTTATAGCTTCATCAAATTTGGAAACAATTCTGGTGTTTTGACTGGAGTATTTTTTTCTTCTCTCCTTTTCTTCATGACTTCTAGTTACACGTGTCACACTGCTTCTGATTGTCCCAACGTCACTGAGCCCTTGTTCATTTTCAAAACTGTTTAAAAAAAAGTCACTGTGCTTAATTTGGATAGTTTCTATTGCAACGTTTTAAAATTTTCTAATCTTTTCTTATGCGGTGTGTATGTTAAGCCCATTTGTTAAATATTTTACTTAATATATTGTATTGTTTTACATCTCCAGAAATTGCATTTGCTTCTTTTTTATATTTTCTCTGTCTTCCCTTACTATAGCATGTTTTCAATTAAATCTTGAAGGATATTTGAAGCAGATTTTTAAAAGTATTTTATGCTATTTCCAACACCTATGTTATTTCTAGGTCTGTTTCTTTTCATCGTTTTTTCTCCTGGTTTTGAAAGACATTTCCCTGCTTCTTTGCATGTCTAGTAATTTTATTATTGATGCTAAACATTTTGGTGACCATCTGGATTTTTTGTCTTTTTAAAAAGTTTTCTGACTTTAATATTTTTAGCTAACTGTTAATTTACTTTGGGTCAATTTGTTTCTTTTGAGGCATGTTTTAAAATCTTGTCGGATCAGGTTTAGAGCAGTCTGTGCTATAGGTATAGTTATTATTACTACTAAGATGTGGTCCTTCTGGGTTTTGACAGAATGTCCTGAGTGTTTTACAAAGTATCTGCAATTGGACTGTTTGGAACTCAAATTTCTCCAAGCAGGAGGTAAGATCTAGGAACTTTTCAGCCTTTATCAACCCAGTAGTGTTTTTTAATGGCCTTATGGTATTTTATGCAACTCAGGTGTAGCTTAGTACTCAGCAAAAAACTCAGAGAGATTCCATTTATTTTTACAGAGTTCTTTTTATGCCATCTTATCCATTACTTTGCCCTGTGATTTTCAGCCACCTCCACCTTCCAGTTCCATTTCTTGTATCCTCAATACAGTGAAACTGCAGTTTTGCCTGTCGTGCCCTCGCTGTGGTGCTTATTATCTAGAAAGTATCTTCACGCAGAAAACTAGAGCAATCGTAGAGGTCATCCACTTTTTCTTTTTCTTCTTGATCATATTTTTGTGTTGTGTCTTCAGTGACTGAAAACACTTTTTCATATATGTTTCCTGTTTACTAGTTGGCCAGTGCTGCAGAAGAGTGGAAGCAGAAATGCAAATTCATTTTTTTTTTGTTATGATTCTTGTGCTTTTCAACATTTACCTAAAGACAATTCCAAATTCCAGTCTTGAACTTATCTAGGTGGTGTAATTTTGAACTCCCGCATATCTGAGAATGCCCTTTCAAAAGAAAGCACACCAGACTAGGACCTAAGGCTGGGACCTGGGGCTCCTGGCACCAGCGCAGGACCCCATGGCCTGTGCTGTCTTCTCTTCCAGCCTTTGTTGTGCAGAAAGGGATGGGCCAGCCTCAATCTTGTTCCTCTGGAGGTCATCTGTTTTTCTATTTCTGCCTAAGTTACTAAAGGGATTTTCCCCGCTAAAAATCTTTAACACAAGTGGTTGTCAGAATGTATTCAGGGCCTAGAATTAAAATACTCTTTCTGATTTGCATGCTCAACCTTTTGTCATTTTAGAAGACTGACATTGCTTTAGTTATCTGGATTAGTCCTGGAAGGACCTCTGACTGCTGGGTCAGCGCCCTACCCTTTGTCCTGCAGGGTTCTCATCTGTCCCCAGTCATCTCTCTGCATTTGTCTTTTAACTCTTCCTTGTGAAAGAGCCAAGCCGGCTTGTTTTCCACATCAAACAGTTTTCCCCAGTGTGATGATTGCTTTACGCTCCCTCTAATGTAGGTTCTTTGATAACATGTGTCCATTGCTTGGTGCTCTTAAGGATTTCCCCGGTCTTCCCTCTTATCTCATCCTGTTGTTTTAAAAAGGTCAGCCTGTTCTCTCTTTGGAATATTTTGTTCAGATCCACAGAATCTCCTTTCATTCAGCCTATTGAAAAGCTGAACAGGCAGGGTGAGGTGGCTCGTGCCTGTAATCTCAGCACTTTGGGAGGCCAAGGCAGGTGGATCACTTGAGGCTAGGAATTTGAGACCAGCCTGGCCAACATGATGAAACTCTGTCTCTACTAAAAATACAAAACTTAGCTGGGCATGGCGGCATGCACCTGTAGTCCCAGTTGCTAGGGAGGCTGAGGCACGAGAATTGCTTGAACCTGGGAGGCAGAGGTTGCAGTGAGCCGAAATTGCGCCATCACACTCCAGCCTGGGTGACAGAGTGAGACTCTGTCTCAAACAAACAAACCAACAACAACAACAACAAAAAACACAAAACAAAAAAGAAAAGAAAAGCTGAACATTTTTCTAAAAGTACCAGTTTCTATTTCCCCCATATCCCTTGTTTTGCCATCTTAGGAACTGCATTGTTTTGTAATTTATCAATCCTTAAACTAGAGGTGATCTAGCCAGTTCAACAGCCAGGTTGTGTGGTCTGCTCATCCCTTCTTTTGTTTCATCTGGATACTCTCAAGATCCCCTCTTCGTCTGTAAGTCAAGGATCCTGGCCCAGTTGTCAGGATGCCATGAAATGGTCCTCTGTGGCTCTGGTCCCTTGTGATTGAGAAAATCTTTTCCAAGCCTCATGGGCAGGTCTTCTGAAACAATGGAGGAAATGAGCAGCTGCTTGCCCAGCGTGCAGGGACATCAGGATCTCCTGGTCTGCAATCAGCCAACACATTTCTATTGAATATACTTCCCCCAAAAAGTGAGGAGCCATGACTGGCTGTGCCATCCTCTGAGTCTTCTTGGTGAATGGAGACGGCAATCTCAGAGTAAGTAATGAGAGAGGTATCAATGGTGGTGGGCTGGGGCAGGGTGAATGAGCAATGAGAAGAATCAGACTCATTCTTTGTGTCATGGGAGAGGCAGGGCCTGCTCAGCAGAAGGGCATCTGCCGAGTTTTGCCACATGCACAAGTCCTGGGCATCTAAGCCAAGTGTCGGGAATGCATTTGTCCCACTTCAGGTAGCATGCTGTGTGTCTGCCAGTGAGATGAGACTCAGCTCAGCTCTCTCAGCCCTGGGGGAGGTCACTCACAGGTGGGCGGCGGTCAGTTTCTAGGATTGTGAGATACTTTCTGGAGATCTGCGCTGTTCTAAGGTGAGATATAAAATTAACATTCAACTTGTGATGGTGCCACTGCCTTCCACCCATGTGGAATTGACTTTCTCCCTGGCTGAGCCTGAAACATGACTCTCTCCAGATAAAGCAAAGTGGGGCAAAGAACTCTCGGCACCCGGGCCTGCCTCCAACTCTAGGGCAGCCCCAGGCAGTGCCCAGATGTTGCCTCTTGAAATCCCCTCTTTCCCCAGCCCCAGAGTCCCAGTTCTCCCCCAGCTCTTTTCGTTGCCCCCTCCCTGCTCTGTCTCCCTCTGTTCACAGGCACCTTGAAGCCAGCGTTCTAGCTTTACTCATTTTCGTCCCTCTGTAACATTTCTGTACGTGTGGTCGAGATCATTCTTGACTTATACTATCTCATAGAGAATCATAGCCCATCCATGCATCCCTAGCCCAAGCCTCATAAGCCTACTCAGATGGCTGTGCCACTCATGCAGTGAAGAACCCAGGGAAGGAGGATGGTGGTGCTCAGTAGAACCCATTTCCTAGGGAGCTGACACATCAGTCTGGACTCTGATAGCAAGGCCCTGGGCCACATGAGAGGTAAAGACTGGAAATATTGACCAAAGAATTGTCCACACTGCAAACAGTTCTTTAGTTGGAGCTCTGAGAGTGAATTAAGTCACCCAGGGTGAAGGAGAAGGGGAGAAGGGAAGAAGGGTGGAAATGAAATCCCCAAGAGAGTGAGCATTTAAGAGACAGGCAGAGGAGATGAAAGCCATGAGAGGAGATGAAAGACGGGCCAGAGAAAAGGTAAAGCAAAGACCGTGACACAGTGGAGCCCAGACAACCAAGGCTTCAAGCAGGAAGTTCAGCCATACTCGCTGTCAAAAAATAGGAAGGCGACTGGTGTCTGAAAGATCGACTGTGCTAGGCAAAAAAGAGGTCAGGGAAGACTGTGGCAGGAAGGGCGAGTGAAGGGCCCCGGGGCTCAAGGAGCCGCCCAGAGGAGATGAGACAGGAATGCTGAGCACAGACAGCTTTAGGGTGGCCTGAGTGTGGCAGGAGAGAGTGAGTTGAGGACAGTGTGAGGCAGGGGGACAGAGGGTGCAGGGGGTGGTGGGCCCAAGCATCTAGTTTAAAATGGTGTGACTTGAGCTTATGAATAGAACAAAGAGATAAAGACAGAGAGAGAAAATGCAGAATAGGAGGTTGCAAGGAGGGCGGAGGAGAGGCCCTTTCTCTCCCCTTGTGAGGTTAGCTTCTTAGGAGCACACGGCCTGGTGCTTGATGCATAACAGCTACTCAGTAAATATTTCCAGAGAGCAGAACAATAAATATTTCTTCCCTTACTCTGCTCCAGTTGCACAAGGCAGGAGTGTTATAGGGAAGGGAGTGTGGCTGCTACAGAGAGGCTGCTTTGCAAAAGACCCAACAGCTCCACTCCTGGATACAGAGCCCAGTAGCAGGCCCTCTGTGCTGCTTCCTGAATGTAGCACCCTTGGAGAGAAGTGGGCACGGTGTGGGAGGTCATAGAGCCGGGCACCCTGCACAGCGTTCCAGCCCGACCTGCAGCAGGAGCGCCAGCAACATGGACCAGGCCTCCCTCCAGTCAGCTTTGCTTCAAGGAGGAGAACTTGAGGCAACAAAAAGCCTCTGGGTAATTTCCAAGTCAAAGTTTAATTTCATTTGCACCCATTCACCTTTGGAAATAGTGTAAAACATAGGGATGATAATGCTCTGATTTCACCTGGCACACTTAAAATGTAAAAATGAATGCCTTTATTGATTTTCTTCACCACAAAATAAGCCATAAAACACAAATAAGTCAACCTCTCCAAGTAGAGCTCATTTGCAGCGGGGGAGCACGCAGGCTGACAGAGCTCATCAATTACAGAGTCTGAGTGATTTCTGAGCTTAAGCAGAACTTATGGGCCAGGCTGTGACTCCACAATTGCCTTCTTCTATCATGATTCCTCTCCTGGGCCCCATTGAAGCTGTGGGAGGTCCTTGGTAGTGGCCACACGGGTGGTCCTGACACTCTGGTGGAAACTTGTGCTCCACATCTGAGCACGGAGGGACAGGTAAGAGCCCAGGTTGTCAAGGTCCTCCTCGCACAGAGCCGAGGGCAGCTGGGGAAACAGCCGTGCCCTCCGGAGCCCAGACCTGATTATTGCCTCTCTGTGGAGCATTAATTCCTTCTTCTACTCCAGGCCCCCCAGTCTCACCCAATTACATAGTTCGCTCATGTTGTATCAGTCAGGGGTTCAATCCGAGAAGCAAAGGCACTAGAGGTGACATTGAATAAGGGATTTGTCATAGGACTAGGCCTTACCCAGGGTGGGTGCAGGCTGGATAGGGTGCTGCTTCTGCATCCAGCTCTGAGCCTGAGGTCACCCACCTATGGGTCAGCCAGGCGTAGCAGTGGAGGAAAACAAGAAACTGGGTGTGGATGAGGTCAAGGGCAACTGGAACCAGGCAATACACCCAGGGATGCATGCTTGCCTCCATCACCTCCCGCCTCTATGCTGTGGGTGACCTGGGGGAGAACCCAGCTCTTTGGCCATGGTGCTACATCTGCACCTGGCCCAGGTCTTGGAGAAGTGAAGGAAGACATCTAAGGGAACCAGAGACATGTAGGTCTGGGTGCTGCCCTGTGCCTGCCAGGCGAGCCCGCAGGTTGGTGAAAGCATGTGTGAGCTGCCACAGGGCTGCACACCTGCCCTTGTCTTCAGAGCATAAAAATATGGCTGTAAAACATCCCTTGAGCCAACCTAAGTAGAAACCCTACAGGGAATGGAATCCAAGGAATGTGGTTCCCACCCAGCCACAAGCCCCAGGCCTTCCTTGTGCCTTTTCACCTCCACGCCTTCTTTTATGCCTGGAATGTGCACCTATCCTCATTAAAGAGGTAGGAATTGAGGAAAAGTCCTCCACCAGTCCATATTCTCTGCAGCATGAGATTCACTCTGACTGGCCACGTGTTCCCTCTGCTGGGCAACATGGTCCAGGGTTTTGCTTCTGAACCACAGCCCTGCTCTTCCCCAGCTCCCTGTAGCCACCTGGCAGGAAAACAGAGGTACCCTACAAACCTAGAGATTAACGTGGTCAGGGCCCAAACAGGAGGAGAAACCACCCTGAGTTCTTAAACTCCTACAACTCGGGAGGCAAGACAATTAGAGAGTGGCAGAGAAGGAAACTGCCTTCTCTGCTAGGCTGAAGGAACAGAGGAAGGAGGCCATGTTGTTGGGGCCTGGGAGATCACCCTCGGGTGCTGGAGCCACCTATAGGGCTCAGCCAGGGCTGCAGCGCTGGGCACTGCCTGGCACAAACAGATGGCTGAAACACCCTGGCGTCTTCCTTTCTCTGGGTCTGTGACCTCCAGTGCCCCACAGCCCACAGTGGCCACCTATCCCCAATACAGAGCTGATCAGGGGAAAGCTGAAGAATCGATCTGAGGGCAAACAGAGGGGGCTTCCCAGGGCTCCCTTCTGGGAGCCAAATGCAGCACTAACTGGGCCTAGAAGGAGGCGCCATGGCTCCTGCTCTCAAGAAGCTCTCATGGTGGGCGGATGGGAGAGGAGAAGGAGTTTTTGCAGAGAGGAGGACATAGGGCTGGGGGTAGTGGGGGTGAGTTCCCATCTCAGCCTGGGAAAAGCAGGAGCAGGGCGTCCCTGAGCCCAGGCCTTGAGATGAGTCTGACAGAAACCCTGAAACATCTCCAGTGTCAGGAAAGGTGACTTGTGGACGCACCCCCATCACTCAGTCATTCAACTGCCATTATCTTGGGCACCTAGTATGTGCCCAGCATTGTGGTGCTCATAATCATCTCTCCTAGGCACACTTGGCTGCTCCTCATTCTGTCAGGATTTCCCAAGACTACCCTCAGACCCAGTAATTTACTAAAAGGACCCAAGGACTCAGAAAAAGCTGTTAGCCTCATGCTTACAGTTTATCACAGCAAAAGGATATGGATTGAAATCCACAGAGGGCAAAGGAAAAGACCAGGAGAGCCAGGCACAAGCATCCAGGTCCCCGAGTCATGTGGGGACAAGTTTCAATATCCCGGCAACACTGTGGGACAACCCGTGTGAAATGCTCCCAGCCGGGGAAGCTCACTGAGCCTTGGAGCCCAGAGTTTTACTGGGGGTCAGTCAGATAGGCATGAGGTGTGGCCCCTGTGTACCTGACAGTAGCAATGCAGACTCCAGCCCCACAAAGAGCTGACTGAAACTGCGTGGCCCAAGGCCTCAGGAAAACAAAAGCAGGCATTTGTCATAGTCACACTGCTGGCACAAACCATCTGATAAAACTCACTGCTAGCCCAAGGTGCCAGGCACACAAAAGCTCTCTAATCAGGCAAGACTTAGAGGCTAACTCCTGGGAGCCAATCAAGGGGGACAATCCTGAGCAGGCCCTTCCTTGGAATGAGCAGCGTTCGCCAGCCCATGCCTACTGAGTAAAGCCCTCACTGAATACTTGAGACGACCCATTTCGATCCAGTTTTCCCCTGAGCTCTAGTCTTTGCCACATTTTCCTGTGTTGCTATGCCTCTGCCCTCCTCCTGGACTTGGGGTTTCCATGTAGGGTTTCTCACCATCAGAATCACTGAATTATGAATCTTGAGGTCTGCTGTGCAATGACCCCCTGTTCAGAAACATTGGCTTAGGATTGGGGTCTTTGACTTTATTAAGTCAGTATTGAGTGAGCACTCACAGTGTGCGAAGAATTGTAAGCACATTTGTTCCAGTAGTGAATACAGTGGACCCCAGGCTTACCCTAGTAGAGAGTATGGTCTGCTGGAGTGGCACGGGGGAGAGTAGCATGTGATGATGGAGGCAGAGACTGGAGTGATATGTCTACAAGCCGAGGAATGCCAAGGATTGTCAGCAACACAGAAGCTGGAAGGGGCGAGGAAGGGTCCTCCCCTGAAGCCTTCAAGAAACAAATGTCCTGTCAACACCTTGGACTTCTAGCCTCTAGAACTATGAAAGAATAAATTTCTGTTGTTTTAAACCACCAAGTCTGTGGTGCTTTAAGGCAGCCCTAGAAATGAACACAGCATGGAATGAAAAGAAAGACAAAGCACTGGGGCACTGCAGGAGGAATGCCTGTGATCTAGCTCAAGAGGCCAAAAATAGGGTCCAGAGGAAGGAAAACCTTCGGAAGGAAGCTTTACACCGTGGAGGTTGTAAGGAAAAGTGCATGCACGGGGGAGAGAATTCTAGGCTTAGGAAAGAGCACATGTAGCAACTTGGAGGTAAGAGAGAGCATGGCTCACTGGAGAAATGAGGAAATGAGGGAGAACAGAGTCATGGCCTGTGAAACAAGCAGGGAGAAAGATGAGGTTGTGGGACTGGAGCCTCACGAGGGCATCACTGAGCTGCGAGCGCAATTCCATGTAAGTGGCCTGGCTGGGTGCACCTGCATGGCTAGCTCACATATTGGGCCTCAGAAATAATTCTTTTGCTAGATTTGCTATCATTATCTCCAGTTCACATTGCACCTCCAGATCACGGGAAGACATGACCATAAATAAAGGGGTTGGGAGGTCAGCATCTTTTACAAGAAAATGCCATGACTTTGGTACTTGTTTACAACACTGGTGCCTTGCTGGAAACCTAATGCCACCACAGCTGTGATCAATTTTCTTTCCAGTGGACTGCATTGTAGTTTTCCAGGCTGGCACTGAAACCCTCAAAACATCACCGAGGCTGGTGCCACATCTTCCATCCAGATAGGAAGGGTTAGTAACAGGTGTGAAAGCTTCGCTGTCTCCACCTGAACAACAGAGACTTTGTTCCATCATTCTCCACTGTTGCAATCAAGGAAACCTGTCGGTGCCATCCAGGAACATTGCTTGCTTTTCATTTCCCTCGGCTTGTCGTCAATTTAGATTTGGGTTTGGGCTTATGATTTGCTAATCCTGTCCTGACACTGCTTTTAAATTTTTTCTTAAACAAAGCATGTTATGACTGGTCATGTTATATATGTGTTAATTTCACAAACATTTTACCAAACACCTCTCTGCCTGGCCCTGTAAAAGGTGGTGGGGACACCAAGAAGAATGTTATGTGACTCCTGTGCCCAGGAAGCTCAGAGTTCATAGAGGAGAATGATAAGGGAATGAATCTTATTATTAAATGAGTTAAGTTTATAAGGTAGCAATTAAGATGTGTTCAGGATATTCTGTGAGCAAAGAGAAGGTGTAGATCAATTGTCAAAAGTAAATGAACTCCCTCCCACTTATTTGAAAGTGTAATTTTAATGGGACATACTTAAAAGATCACAGGGCTTGGGTTTCTAATTATGTACTGTCTGTTCTACAGAATGTCTTTCTTTAAGAAAATTAGCTCATACATGATTCGTGAATAAGATAATGACATCAGTTTAAAGTGGAGTTGCTTTGGTTTGTATGTGATTTTTCCAAGCACTTTATTTTTTTGTTTGTTTGTTAGCTTTTTTTTTTTTTTTTTGAGATGGAGTCTCACTCTGTCTCCCAGGCTGGAGTGCAATGGCGCAATCTCGGCTCACTGCACCCTCCGCCTCCCGGGTTCAAACGATTCTCCTACCCCAGCCTCTTGAGTAGCTGGGATTACAGGCACAAGCCCATGCCTGACTAATTTGTTGTATTTTTAGTAGAGACGGGATTTTACCATGTTGGTCAGGCTTGGTCTCGAACTCCTGACCTCAGGTGATCTGCCCAACTCAGCCTCCCAGAGTGCTGGGATTACAGGCATGAGCCACTGTGCCAAGCCACAAGCACTTTGTTGTTTTGTGCCACCAAGTAATAGTGGCCGGGCACTTAAGAAATGTGGATGCTGCTAGTTGTGGGGGAATGCACGCTCCACAGGTGGATGTTCTGCCCACTCCTCCTGGCTAAGTTTGGCCACATGCTTTGTCATTGGCATGCTTATAGTGCTCTAAGAAACTAACACCAAAGAATGTGTGGGGTCTCCCATCTCTGGTCTCTGTGTGTTGTGCAAGCCAGCAACTGCATTGGCACCAGCATCTTCTGATCACAAGGTTTCCCTTCCGCCTTTGACTCTATGTCTCCAGCCTTGGCCTATCCTTATTCCTGCTGCCATCATACTATCTTCATGCATTCTTCTAAAGTAAAACCTTATTGATTGCAGTTCCTTTATTCCTAGGAAGTTAACATGTCTTTAAAATGAGCTTAGTATTTTCATTAGGATTGCCATCATCTTTTGTAGGGTCTGGTTACAAAATAGCGTAGGTTTTCAGTGGTCTGATCCAATACATTTTCACCTTGCATGTGTGATTTTGCAGAATATGAGGTTTTGAAGAATTACACTGTGTGATGTAGAAAACTATTGCCATTTAACACTCGTGTGCATAGTGTGGTGCAACGTGGTGTTTAGAAGCAGTAACACTGGCATCAGGGAGGCCTGACTTTGAGTTCTATACTCTTCCTTGACTCCGCCCTTCCCCATTGGCTCATGAAATGCTCCTACCAGGTGCCGGGCTTCCAGCTGCAGAGGTTTCCCACCCACAGCCCCTTTATTCTACTCCCACCTTGCCTGGATTTCCCTAGTCCTTTGTGGCCTCAGAAGGGAAACCATATTTCTCCCTGTTCCCATTCTGTGCTCCCCAGAGATGCTGCTTGTCATTTGCTTCCTCAGCCACTCTGACTTCAACCCAGAAGACGGTGGTGGCATGAACACCTTCCAGGCCAGGCCTGTGGGATACAAGACTCTGGCTGAAGTGCTCACTGTCCTCCAGAAGCTGGATGGCTGTGTGGGTTGCATTTCCCTTCCCAGTCATAAAAACTGAAGCTTGCATACGTTTAGCAAACAAAAGTGATTCGGTAAAGAGAATTAGTGTTGGGAGGCTGGAAGAAGTAGCAGGGAGTGCTGCAGCCACCCAGAGGTTGATAACTGGAGGAAGAAGCATTCATGCCCAGGGATGGGGGAATAAAAGGAAAGAGACTGGATTGCAGAGTCTAGAGAAAGGATGCTTCATGCTGGGCTCAGCATCTAAGGAAGGGCATGGCACTGGAATTGCTGGTGCTGACCAGAGGCTGGTCCTAGAATTAGATATGAGACCAATTAGTCCTAATTGGTACCTCCATGCTGAAGTCACCTGGGGAGACGTGGTCATGACTGGTGACTGGTCCCTCATTCCAGTTCTTGGAATCCAAGAAGGAGCAAGTGAATGGTGCCATGATGCCGGAGGGCAGGGGCAGGGGCCTTGTAGGGAGGAGCTCTGCCCATCACTAGGGTGCAGAAACATTTAGCACCTCAGTAAAATCAGTCAGCCTCTGGGCAACATGGATCAAATCACTTATATGATTTGATCATATATCATATAACCTATCATATCAACCTTCTATGGCAGGTTGAACCCTATTACCTGGGCATGGTAGGAAAAATGTAGTCCTTAGAATAAGAGTAACTTCTCTGAAGAAGTGGAATGGGTTTTCAATTATAGAATGGATTCCTCTGTGCCTTGGTTTCTGGGAAGCTCAGAGCTAAATTTAGTGTGTAATTCCTCAACTTGTCATCTCCTTTTGAGCTGCTATAGTTGTACACCCCTTCATCTTCCTTGATTCTGATATGTGTTTGGTTTTCATTTTCAGTTGCTCTGCATTTGTGCCTATGTAACTGCCTTAAATCTGGGAATTAGATTCTATATAAATTAGAAGAAAATAAGGAAAATAAATTGAGCTCTAATTTGAATTCAAAATATCTTAGAGACATGTTTGAAAATAAAAACTAGAAAACAACAAAAGATCAGTTCTCTTTACTGGCTATACATAGAAGCAATTGATTCTGCAAATCCTCCACTATAGCCATGCCAAACTACTGGCTATTTCCCAAACATGAATCTTTTCCCTTGGAATGCAAACTATTCCCTATTCATCCCATCAAACTAACAATTTCTATTTATATTTTAAGACTGAGCTCAAATGTCACCTCATGCAAGAAGCTCTTCTTGACCAGAGGCTAGGCTAGGTTTTGTGTGTTGTTTGTGGAAACACTTATCACTTTATATTGCAATCATTTCTTAACTCATATGTTTTTCTCATTTACTATACACTTTTGGAGGAATTATTTGGTCCATCTCTGTATCACTGGTATCTACACCATTACAGACATTATTATAAATATTATTGGAGGAGTTAATTAAATAGCAAACAAATTACCTTGAATAATATTTCTCAAACTTTTCAAATGCTAAATCAATTAATAATATTGAACATCCATGCAAATCACCAATTTTAGATATGTAGTTTAAACATATCTTAAGAATAAAATTAAAACTTTTAAAATTTAAGTGTGATAATATTTACATATGTGACAGGTATGATATTGATGGAAATTCAACATTGCACCAAATTGTGCATACATGGCTTGATAATGGAGGCATTAATTTAGTGGTTTTACATCCAGCATTTAGCAATTTGATATAACAGACATTTTTGAATTTTGAACTTCCTCCAAATAAATGATATATAATCCTTTTAAATAACTTATGGAACTTTTAAAAAAAAATTGACCACATACTAATTTATAAGGCAAGTCTCAAAAATATTTGAAAGCTTTTCTGTGGTGATTGATTGAAGTTTAGTCCGGTACTTCCCCCTGCCTCTATCTTGTGCCGCTCCTCCTGGTAAAGAGGGAAACTCAGTTTCACCCCCGTTTGGACCTGAGCTAGTGTTGCACCTTATATGGATGTCTTTCCACATGCTATTGTGCTTGCTGCTATCACCAGGAGGCCATGCCCCACCTCACCTGCTGGGGGATAATATCCATGTGGACTTGAGCTGAGTTAGGCGAGTCATCCTGATGAAGGCTATTCTAAATAAAGTGACAACCAGACAACCTCCAGAAATTTGAGAAAGCCCAGTAGAGACCAACAAAGCTTCTCAGCTAACCTGCAGACCCATGAGCTAAATAAAAGCATATTATTATAAGCCACCGAGTTTTGGAGAGGTTTATTGTAAGGCATTATTCTGACATAAATAACTCTTAGGCATATTAAGTATTCCCTTAGATCAAAGTGAAAATAAGTCAGAAGTGAGTACTGAAAGTAACTTTAAAAACCTATACATCATGCCTGTAATCCCAGCACTTTGGGAGGCCGAGGCAGGCAGATCAGCTGAGGTCAGGAGTTCGAGACCAGCCTGACCAACATGGTGAAACCCCATCTCTACTAAAAATACAAATTTAGCTGGGTGTGGTGGCAGGCACCTGTAATCCCAGCTACTCGGGAAGCTGAGGCAGGAGAATCACTTGAACCCAGGAGGTGGAGGTTGCGGTGAGCTGAGATAGCGCTATTGCACTCCAGCCTGAGCAACAAGAGCGAAACTCCGTCTCAAAAAAAAAAAAACCTATACGTAGGAAATTAAGAAACATCCTTTTAAATAATTTATGAGTCAAATGGAAATTATAATGAAAATTAGAAAATTTTTAGACATAAGAGATATAAAATATGTATCAAGTCATATCATTTGTAGGATATTGTTAAAAAAAAGTTATTTTAGCCTTAAATGTGCATAGTATAAAAAGAAGAAAAAGTAACAGTAAAGTCTCTAATTTAAAACTTGGAAAAGTAATAAAGGGGAGATGCAATGAAGATAGAAGGAAGGAAATATAAATACTAGAGCTTAGATTAAATATATAAAAAGAAAACATACAACAGAGAGAAACTACAAAGTTGAAAGTGTGTTCTTGGAAAACTAACAAAGACTCTCTGCTTGACCAAACTTCACTCAGCCTTCTAAACCTTCTCCTAGGCCCATCTGTTTACTTCCTTGTAAAAGCCAATTTTAGCAAAAGAACCCTGCTAGGTCAGTTTAACAAGAACCCCACTTCCTCAATACCCGATCATCCTCCACCATCCCCTAGGTGATGTCCAATCACCCTTGCCTGTCTTCAGTAAGAATGCTGCTGGGTCTGTTTAGCCAGAATCCTCTTTAACCCTCATGTTTCTTCTTAGTAATTTTCCACCCGTCGACTTCCACCCTATTCCTTGGCTATAAATTCCTAATAGCCCATGCCATATTTTATAGTTGAGCACAATCTGTGTCCCATTGCAAAATTCCACTGCAGCAGTTCCCATACCTATCCCAATAATTCTGAATAAAGCCTTCCTTACCATTCTTTAACAAGTATCATTGAATAATTTTTTTCTTTAACAAAACAGCTAGAAAAATTGCTGAACCTCTGATCGAAGAAAAGAAGAGAAAAGGAACACATAAATGATGTTAGCAATCAAAAAGAGGATATAAGGTTAAACAACAAATATACAAAAAAGCGATCATGAATAATTTCATGTCAATATATCTAAGGTTTCACTTAGAAGACAATTGACAGAGTTTTAAAATATGTTACTTTACTAATATTTTAATAATTATTACAGGAATATAATTTGAATATTGACATAAGTGAGCAAAAACTAAAAATATTTATAACTAGTAATGACACCAATTTTACTATTGAAAATATATCCAAAATAGCTAAATAAGACATTATTGAATAAAAACCAATGTGTAAAAAAAAATCATGTCCAAGTTAGTATTATTCCAAAATGCAGTTTTAGTTTTCACTGACGAGTCAGTTGATATAATCTATTACATTAATTATTAGTTTGAAGGAAATCTCATTATATAATCAACTCAATAGTTTGCAAAAAAAAATTGGTAAAATTAAGCATTCATTCACTGTAAAAATTCTTTGCAAAAAGAAGAAAAATTTCTGATCTGATAAAAGGTATCTATTACATATGTACAGATTAGGAAGCAACAATTAAAAAAATTGCTCAATTGAAAAATGAGCAAAAGATATGAACAGACATCTCAACAAAGAATATATTTTGATGACAATTACACCTATAAAAAATTGCTCAATATTGGCCGGGCACGGTGGCTCATGCCTGTAACCCCAGCGCTTTTGGAACCTGAGGTGTGTGGATCACCTGAGGTCAGGAGTTTGAGACCAGCCTGACCAACATGTTGAACTCCCGCCTCTACTAAAAATACAAAAATTAGCCGGGTGTGGTGGCAGGCTCCTGTAATCCCAGCTACTCGGGAGGCTGCGGCAGGAGAATTGCTTGAACCCTAAAGGTGGAGGTTGCAGTGGGCCGAGATTGCACCACTGCACTCCAGCCTGGGTGACAAGAGTGAGACTGTCTCAAACAAACAAAAGAAAATTGCTCAATATTATTTGTAATTAGAGAATTGCAAATTAAAACAACAATGAAATACTACTATCCATGTATTAGAATGGCTAAAGCACAAATAAGCTGAAAATACTAATTGTTTGCAAGGATGGCCAGTAACAGGAATCCTCACTCATTGCTGGTAGAAATATAAAATGGTACAGCAACCTTGGAAAATAGTTTTACACTTTCTTACAAAGCTAAACGTGATCTTACTAAAGGATACAGAGATTATATTCCTAGACATTTACCAAATTTGTTTTTTTTTTTAATGCTTATGTTCACAAAAAGCCTACAGGAAAGGTTTATAAGTGCTTTTTTCATAATCAAAAACTGGAAGCAACCAAGAAGTCCTTCAATAGGTAAATGAAGGTAGATGTACCTATTGAAGGAGCAAACAAAGTGTGGTACATTTGTACAATAGAATATTATTCAAAAATAAAAAAGGAATGGGCTATCAGAGTATATAAAGAGATTAATTTTAAATGCATATCGCTAAATTAAAACAAAACAGTCTTAAAAGACTACATACTGTATGATTACATTTATGCAACATTCAGGTAAAAGCAAATTATAGAGACAGGAAACAGATCAGTTGTTTCTAGGTTCTTGTATGAGGGTTGGTGAGGTTTGAATAGGTGAAGCACAAGAGGTTTTCTTGGAAGGTGAAACTATTCTTTTTTTTTTTTTTTTTTTTTTTTTTGAGACGGAGTCTTGCTTTGTCGCCCAGGCTGGAGTGCAGTGGCGCGATCTCGGCTCACTGCAAGCTCCACCTCCCGGGTTCACGCCATTCTCCTGCCTCAGCCTCCCGAGTAGCTGGGACTACAGGCGCCCACTACCACGCCCGGCTAATTTTTTGTATTTTTAGTAGAGACGGGGGAAGGTGAAACTATTCTGTATGATATTGTAATAAGTACATGTGACTCTACATTTGTCAAAACTCACAGAATTTTATAGCACAGATGAATATGTATGCAAATTTAAGAAATAGTTTAGGAGGCTGGGGGAATCCTGATGGAATGCAGAATGTGATGAAACACTGCAACTGTATTACAAGTGGATGAAACAGTCTCACTGCATGGCTGCCAGGGATAAGTGCTGACCTAGCTAACTTTAGAAATAAGTAGCGTCTCTAAGACTAAAGGCAATATAAACTGTACATGAACCCTCTACTGTAGTTGATGAAGTTTTTTCTCATGTGGATATAAGTTAACCATTCGGATACCTCTCTAACTGGAATTAAATAATTAAGTAAATGGTTGCCAGATGGTAAAAGTCAGCTTTCTCCCTATTGGAGTGTAAGGTTACATAAGCAAAGAAGAATATAATTATTAGGATAGTAGAATAATTCATGTGGTAATGTTTAAATGTTGGAGAAATCAGTATGAAAGCATGCTTAGCTTAATGTGGATACAGATGGTATATGTAGCAATATTTACAGATAATTGTACATATGAACTGATATACACCCATGTATTTCTTTGCTCTGTCCGCTGAGAGGGCCTAGAAAGAATGACACAACTTAAAAGCAGCAATGAGCACACCTAGGGCCCAGAATTTGTTTTGTTTTGTTTCCTTTTTTTTTTTTTTTTTTTTTTGAGATGGAGTTTCGCTCTTGTTACCCAGGCTGGAGTACGGTGGCACGATCTCAGCTCACAGCGACCTCTGTCTCCCGGGTTCAAGCCATTCTCCTGCCTCAGCCTCTGGAGTAGCTGGGATTACAGGCATGCGCCATCACACCCGGCTAATTCTGTATTTTTAGTAGAGACGGGGTTTCTCCATGTTGGTCAGGCTGGTCTCGAACACCGGACCTCAGGTGATCCACCCGCCTCGGCCTCCCAAAGTGCTCAGATTACAGGCATGAGCCACCGTGCCCAGCCCCAGAATTTGTTTCCTAATACCATTCTCCAATTTAAAAAAGTACCTGGAAGCAATGACTGATTTGATAACTGGAGCAGGGAATGTTCAAGATGAGCCTGAAGCTTCTTGTAGTGCCAGAGAGTAAGGAAGTGCTAAACACAAGCACACACACGTATGTGAGCACATGCATGTACACACACAACGATGGGCTTGTGCCAAGGGGATACCAGGAGCCAACAAAATTCAAGCCAGGAGCTTGAATAATTTGAACAATAAATAAATAAATTAGAAGTGAATTGTAGACTAAACTATAAAATAAATATTCATGAGTCCATACTGATATCAATAAATAATGATACTGATATAAATAAATCAATAAGAAATAGATAAGGAGTAATTTTTAAATCTCCTTTGCAGAAAAACTCTAATCCATTTTTGTAAATACTTGTATCTCAAGGAGGTAGAGCATAACTCCCTGGTTCTTCTGTGTGGATTTTTCACAGAGACTTCTTTGCAGTGAGTACAATACAGAAAGAGGGTGGGGGAAGCATGACTTTACAGTGGAGAAACCCACAAACACCACCTCAGCCAGTGATCAAGGTTAACATCAAAGTGTTGTTATGTGGATAAACAGGTACTCTTGACGTGGGGTGAGAATGGTACTTTACCACTGTGATTTTCCTTCCAAAAACCCATGACCACAATTTCATCATGAGAAAAATATCAGAAAAATCCCAATTGGAAGGAAATTCTACAAAACACGTGACCGGTGTTCCTCAAAACTGTTCAGGTAATGAAAAACAAAGACTGAGAAACTGTGGAAAAGAAACCATACCAATACAAGATGCTAACAATTGAGCAAACTGGGGTTGAGACATAAGGGAACTGTTTGTACTATCTTCCCAACTTCTCTGTAAGTCTGAAGCTATTCTAAAAGCAAAAGCATATTTAAGGCATGTACAGCAAATGTCTTACGTACAGAGTGTGAAAGTTGTTCTTTATAATAGGGAAGTAAACTTTCACAATCACTGTGTTTTATTTTTGAAAACTACACTAAACCTCCTAGTCTGTTGAGTAATGTCAGAATAAATATAAAAGGTTTTAAGGTTATAAAAGTGACAAAATTGCCATTATGTGCCTATGTTATGATTTTACGTATTGAATATCCCCAAAATATTCTAGGAATAATTATTAGAATAAAGTAATTTTAACAAAACTGCCAGATATAAAATCAATATCCAAAAATCAATTGTATTTCCTTTATATAAGCAAAACCAAGTAGCATATTCATGTATGTATATGTAATTATTGGAATAATTATATATAATATAGGAATAATTTATATATAAATTATATATAATATAGGAATAATTTATATATAAATTATATATAAATATCTAATTATAATAGGATCCAAAATTATAAGCACAAAAAGCTGATGAAACTATGACTTAATAGATTTTAAAGATGAAAAGCATTTCTTGATATAAAATGCCACTGCATAGTGAAAAGAATTTCAATTCACCGGAAATATTTAATCAGGAAAACAACATAACAAAAGAAGTATACCATGTTATGGAGAAAATTATACCCATATGTTGAAGGATATTAATCGACGCTGGAGTAAGTAGAAATTCATAGTGTGCCAAAGGTAAGAAAACTCGACTTCAAAGACCCTGTGCTTGTGATTAGTTGCACAGCAATAGTAACTCATGCAGCTCCCCACAGACTGCTGGGACTCAGCTCCCCCGACAGTTGGCTGGGGTTCCCTGTTTCTTGCCATGTGGACCTTCTCAATGTGGCAGTTTGCTTTATTAAAGATAGCAAAGGAGAAAATCTCTAGCAAGATGGAAGTCACTCTCCTATGTAACCTGGTCACAGAAGTGACATCTCTCCACCTTTCCACACTGTGTTGGTTAGAAGCAAGTCACAGGTTTCACACACATTTGTGGGGAGAGGATTGCACAATGCACGGGGGTGAGGACCATTGCCAGCCATCTCCAAAGAAGCTGTGAACCACATGCCTTACATGCTTTGTCTCACACACACACATAATTTTTATCGGTTCAACATTAAGTAAAAAGTATTCTTAAAATTTACTTTGAGAAATTGCCACACTGTCTTCCACAATGGTTGAACTATACTGGATAAAGAAAATGTGGACATACACACCATGGAATACTATGCAGTCATGAAAAAGAATGAGTTCATGTCCTTTGCAGGAACATGGATGAAGCTGGAAACCATCATCCTCAGCAAACTAACACAGGAACAGAAAACCAAACACCGCATGTTCTCACTTGTAAGTGGGAGTTGAACAGTGAGAACACATGGACACAGGGAACATCACACATCGGGGTCAGGGGGGTCAGGGGAAAGGGGAGGGAGAGCCTTAGGACAAAAACCTAATGCATGTGGGGCTCAAAACCTAGATGACGGGTTGATAGGTGCAGCAAACTACCATGGCACATGTATACCTATGTAACAAACCTGCACTTTCAGTACATGTATCCCAGAACTTAAAGTAAAATTTAAAAAAAAAAGTCAAAAAAAATTACTTTGAGAGCTTCATCAGACACTATATATAGAAGTCTTGGAAGTCAAAATAGAGTGGCATATTAATTCTTAGTCTCCCTGTAAGATTACATTAATCTGTGGACTGCATTTCCTTGTGATCTGCTGCAGGAATTAGATTTGCTTTTTAATATTTCCCATCAGGAGACATACTCGATTTCTTTATCAGAAGAGTAAAGCAAGCATTAAATGCTGAGAA
Source organism: Gorilla gorilla gorilla (assembly GCF_029281585.2). Lineage (NCBI taxonomy): Eukaryota > Metazoa > Chordata > Mammalia > Primates > Hominidae > Gorilla > Gorilla gorilla. The sequence continues at coordinate 30,776,471 of NC_073235.2, forward strand.
TGAGCCAAATGCAGTGATTGAGCAATTTGGACCATATTTTAGTCTTCCTACAAAAACCTGATTATCCTGAGCTTTCAACTTCAGCTCTAAAAGTGATAGTTTGAGGCTTTACAAGTTACTCAGTCTACTGATGTGGTATAGCACTTGAATAAGTCTTTCAAAATCATATAAATGATTTGCTGACATTTTCAGTATCAGGAGGAGATACCTTTTTATTTCAGTCCTCATTCTAAAGAGTCGTATAGACAGCTTTCTCTCAGACAGCCAGGGCACTTTTATGGGGGAGAGCAGAATTTTATACTCACTGCCCATTTCTTGGAAGAGGGTACTGAATAAAAACACACACATTTTGTGACTGCAGTTTGATGTGTTCTCAAATTTAACTATTTTCTTCTTTACTAAATCAAAAGCAGAATACATAATGTTGACTTCTAGATATTGTTAGATTACAAGCCAGGTTTCTGTCACAGAAGACTCCATGATAGGGTTGCTTAAACGACGTGGAAGTTCACTTTGTAGGAAGGAACAGTTGGGACCGCTAATCCCGGTGACTGTGATGGATCAATAGTGCTGGATGGCAGGCCCCTTGCACCTGGATCTCTGCCATGACTGCACATGCACTCGTTCCCAAAGCCCATCACGGCTTAGTCCCTCATCCACATTGCAGCTAGAGGTGAGGGGAGGGGAGGAAGGAGGGGACTCTAATGCACACATTTTGGGCAGAGCTCTGTTACATGGCCATATCTAGCTGCAAGGGAGGATGAGGCATGCAGCTTTTAGCTGGGAAACCATGGACTCAAGAGAAACCAAGGCTTCTGTTTTGTACATTGAGATCAGTAGATCTGTTCAACGCTCTAATATCCGTAAGTACCCTTGTTCCAGTCAGATACCATACTCATCCCCTCTCCAAAAGACATAGCATAAAGCCCTATTCAGCTATTGCAGGGATCACAGCTTGCAAAAATTACACTCATTTGCCACCTCTGCAGTGGAGCATGTCCCATGGACTGTCCATCTGGCCACTCCATGTTTTGCCTTCAGGTGAATTCTTGTATTCATTGTCTTTCATGATTCCTGGCTTTGCCATCAAGAAGCTGTTCTCTGTCTCTGGTTCTCCATGGCTTGGCATGCAATGGGCATCAGAAACAAGGCCCTTTTTTGAGGACTGCTTCCCTTTCCTTTCATAGCCAATTCCTAGAGGTGATTGTCAGAGGCTTGGAGACCCAAGACCAGGCTTCATTAAACATTGTTTCTGTGTCCAGTCTGCTTGCATCTTCAGCCAAAGGGAGCTCCTCCAGGTAGACTTTTCACTCCTGAAACTTCTGGTCTTTGTTTGATGGCCTCTGTGCTCTGCCCTCTCTCCCTCTCAGCTCATGGTGTCTGTCTTAAGGCCATCTGAAACACTAGGCATGGGTGGGAATTAGCTCTCCTTATCTGATTGATGCCACCATGACAACCCCAATGTCCAACTGAAGGTTCTTAACTGGAATTGCTACATAATGGCTTGAAGCCACAATTCAGCCACAGATAATGCTGTTCTTATGAGAGATTTTTTCCAAAGCCCACTTTTGTGTTCCCCGCAGGCTTTGCCATGAGCTGCAGGAGCACCAAGCATGTGCTGGAGTTTTGAGTTCTCTCTGCAGGCCCCTGAACACGCAGTCTCCCTTCCCAGCTTTGCCCAGACAGTTTTACCAGTGATTTCCTAGGACATAAGGAAGGTCACCAGATAAAGGAAATTATGTAGGGCTTAGAGTTAGATAGCCTGGGACTGAATCCTATCTCAGCTTCTTCCTTTCCTGTGCTTCTGTCACAAATTACCACAAACTTGGGGACTTAGGTACAACACACATTTATTATCTTAATGTCATGAAGGCCAGGAGCCCAGAATAAGTCTGGCAGGGTTAAGACCTGCTTTCTGGAGGCTCTAGAACAGAACCACTTCCTTGTATTTTCTAGTTTCTAGAGGTTGCCTGCATTCCACTAAGGGATTGCTACACGTATTTGGCTTTATTTTAGCAGTATCCCACTCGTGGTAATATATTTTTACTTATCAGGGTACAGGCAGCCTGGTAGAAGTCTCAAAAAGCAATGGCTTAAACAAAATACAAATGCAACAGGCAGACCAGGTAGGTAAGGACCAGTACGATGCGTTCACACCATCCATGACCTATTATTCTGCTTCCGTCTTGCAGTCTGTGTCTCTAGTGCATGGCCCTGTCCACATGGTAAGAGGGCTCAGCACCACATTCATACCCCAAAGAAAGGAAGGGAGAGCAAGACCATTCCCTTCAAAGACATAAACCAGAAGTCTCACTCATCCCTTCTGGGCATTTATAGTTTAAAAGGAACTGAGAACTGCATATTTTAACTGTCCATATAAAATTTGGAAGGCAATACTAAAGAAAGAAGAGAAGCATTAGCCAACTATGGATCGCTGAGTAGATGCTGTTCAGGTGCATCTTCCACATCCCTCCCTGTGCATGCTTACCTGGCAGTGTAGATAATAACCCTGGGGGAGTCACAGCAATGGTGGACTAAGATAGGAACCAGTCCTTTGACTAAGGACTATCATAAAAGCAAACAAAATAAAAGCTACTTAAAGGCATTAGAGGCCAAGCGTGGTGGCTCATGCCTGTAATCCCAGCACTTTTGGAGGCTGAGGCGGGTAGATTACCTGAAGTCAGGAGTTTGAGACCAGCCTGGCCGAGATGGTGAAACCCCGTCTCTACTAAAAATACAAAAATTAGCTGGGCGTGGTGGCGGGCACCTGTAATCCCAGCTACTAGGAAGGCTGAGGCAGGAGAATTGCTTGAACCCAGGAGGTGAAGGTTGCAGTGGGCCAAGATCGCACCACTGCACTCCAGCCTGGGCGACAGAGCGAGTCTTTGTCTCAAAAAATAAAATAAAATAAATAAATAAATAAATAAAGGTATTGGAGAGATGAAAATAGTGAAGAACTACCATCCAGTACTCTAGGAAAAGACAGAGGCCCAGAAAAGTAAGTACAGGATTTGGGGCTGTTTTTTCACTAAGGTTGTTTGTTGATTTCAAAATGCTTGGTCATAAACGTTTTTTGTAGAGTCAGCCAATGTGTTCCACGATAATCCCCACTCAATTTGGGTTGAAACACCAAGAGTACGGTCCCTGGCAGTGAAGACAAACTAAAACTATGCTTGGAATGCAGCTTCCTTCAAAATAATCTCATACCCTGAAATTGGGTGGAAGTGACCCCATATTACCTGGAAAATGAAAGATGCAAATACCTTCAGGAAGACTATAACACCGTCCTAAGCCTCCAATTATTTTCACAAATGAACTAACAAAATATATGTCACATAACTAAAAATAAGCAAGCACATGGGGAGACAATGAATGAATCAGATAGAAATGTTAAATTATAGTTTATTTGTTAAAAAAATGAAAACACCAGCGGTTGAAAATTTAAGCACAGAATCAGAAACTAGTCCAGAATTATAAAAAATGACCAAATAGAAATTTGAGAAATGAAAAATGGAATAACTGAAATGAAGAACTCAATTAGTGGGTCCATAAATGTTTAGACACAAAAGAAATTTAAGAAATAACTAGAATGAAGCAGAAAGAAAAAAGGTATGAAAAACAGAGGAGAATTGGCAAAAGACAAGGAATATAGTGAGAAAATATAAAATGTGAGCTATCAGTATCCTATAAGGCAAGACAAAGAAGCAAAACTGAAGACAGAATAAATAAGAACATTGTAAAACTGATGAATAATAGAAATATACATATTTAAGAAGTCTGTGTTCCAAGCAGGCTAAAGAGAAGGAAATCCACTCTTAGAAAAACTACTTAAAACCAATGACAAAGAGACAATTTAAAAAGCAGTCAGAAAATTCCCTATTTTATTTAAATACACTATAGCTGATCACTCCTGCTCATTACAACTAAAATCTTAGGACAAACTACATAAAGCAGCTCCCTGAGAACTAAGAACAGTAAATGAAAGCAGGTAAAATGTAGAAAGAAGTCAAAATGTAGAGAAGAGATATTCATGGAGGTAAGAATGCCATTTCCCACCGTGGCTCTGTCCCTATGTCAGGCCCCAGTTGTGGAGCTGTGAGGCAATGCAGTAGTGTATACACTTAAACAGAAGCCTTCTGTGATCTGGAGATTATCAGTGAGGTGGTGCCAGAGAGGAGAGCACTGAATAGGGAATCCATTATTCTCTGTAGAAATCCACATTAGCTGTAGTGCCACCCCTGAGCTACACTAACAGAGACCAAATAAAAATAGCAAAGGTTTTGGGAACTGAACTAATATCTAAACCATGGCACGAGTGTCAGACTCAACCCTCAGTGTTATATGTGAGGGACAGGCTCACAGATGCATAGCAAAACAAAGCACTTTGTGGTATAAACCTGACCTCTAAAAGAGAAAATCCAAAATTATCCAGAGCCTTATAACAGAATCCAGAGCTCACACAATGTAACATTAATAATGTCCTGGATACAATCCAGAATTACACAACAAACAATCAGCAAAATATGACCAATTCTCAAGGAAAAAGATGGTCAACAGAGGCAAACCCTGAAATGCGTCAGATGTTGAAATAAACAGAAAAAAATTATAAAGTAGCTACTATAACTTTGTTCTGTAAAAGCAAAAAATTAACAAATGAAACCCCAAAACCTTGAAATGAATGAAAGCTAAGCATTCTCAGAGGACAAATAAAAACCATAAAGAAAGAAATAAAGGGAAATGTTAGAAGTCAAAGCTATAGCATTGGAAATAAAAATTTGCTACATGGGCTCAAAAGAAAATGGAGATGAGAAAGGAAAGGATCTTGAACATAGATTAATAAAAATTAACACATCTGAAACACACAGCAGTAAAAAATGATGGATAAAATGAACAGAGGCTCAGGGATCTGTGGAGCAATATCAGAAAGTCTAACATGCATTGCACTAGAGACCAGGCAGAAGAGAAGAAGCGGACCATAGTGTAGCAAATGAAAGCAGGGATGCCATTGAAAACTATCTGGGTTACATCCAGAAATTCAGATGGAAGCGCACAGTGCAACACCCAAACATTGACTGTGTGTACAATCAACTCTTTACATCTAACTTCCAGTTTACGGGAAATTCAGTGAACAAAAGAACATGTTCAGGATGGGCACAGTGGCTCATGCCTGCAATCACTGCGCTTTGGGAGGCCAAGGCTGGCAGATCACAAGGTCAGGATTTCAAGACCAGCCTGGCCAACATAGTGAAACGCCGTCTCTATTAAAAATACAAAAAATTAGCCGGGCATGGTGGCAGGCACCTGTAATCCCAGCTACTCAGGAGGCTGAGGCAGGAGAATCACTTGAACCTGGGAGGCGGAGGTTGCAGTGAGCCAAGATCGTGCCATTGTGCTCCAGCTCAGGCGACAGTGCGAGACTCAGTCTCAAAAACATTTTTTTTTAAATTAAAAGAATATGTTCAATGGCATCACAGGGATGCAATCAGCAAAATTCAGAATGTGAGAATCTCAATGGGACTAGTGGCCTACCTTCTTCAAAAAGTAAATTGCAAAGAAAAAAGAAATAGAAGTTGAGGGGAGGAACCTATAGACAGATTGACTAAATGCAAAATGTGGATCCTGAGTCAAACTATTCTACTGTGAAAGTATTTCCTATAAGAAAGCAGAGAAAATTTGAACACTGAGTAAATATTTTCTGATTATAAAAAATTCATGATTTTTTAAAACTTAATAATGGTAGTGTGGCTATGTTTTAAACAACAGTCCTTATATTTTAGAGATACTAGAATTGTATGGATGAAATAGCATTGGGCTTTTCTCTAGAATAGTATGGAGGGGAAGGGAGTGTTTAAATAAAATAAGGTCAGGTCAAATGGTGAGGACGGGATTCAAGTTCATTCTCTTGCTTGTGGATATTTAGTTGTCTCAACAAAATTTAATTATTTTGACATCCATGTTGAAAATTAAACGTATGTGTGAGGGTTTATTTACAGACTCTGGAAAATAGTTCATTGATCTCCCTGTCTGTCTTTTGGTACTGCTACATTGTTTTTATTGCTGCTTGTTTAATGATTTTCCTGAACTAATTCTGTAAAGTTTGTATTCTTTGTTGTTCATGTTCACTAAAGGCTTAATGGTGAGCTAAACATTTTCAGATATCTTCTTAAACATCTTTTTGTTTGTTTTTGGTTTTGTTTGTTTGTTTTTGAGACGGAGTCTCGCTGTGTTGCCCAGGCTGGAGTGCAGTGGCATGATCTCGGCTCACTGCAAGCTCCGCCTCCCGGGTTCATGCCATTCTCCTGCCTTAGCCTCCCGAGTAGCTGCTTGGATTAGAGGCATGCGCCATCACGCCTGGCTGCTTTTTGTATTTGTAGTAGAGACGGGGTTTCTCCATGTTGGTCAGGCTGGTCTCGAACACCCGACCTCAGGTGATCTGACTGCCTCGGCCTCCCAAAGTGCTGGGATTATAGGCATGAGCCACTGCACCCGGCCTTAAACCTCTTAATAAGTCTCCCAGCCTTCAGTAAGGAGCACTGTGGGCAGGTTAGGGCACACGTTTCTGACCTCATCAGTCAGAAGGCTTGGGACTCTGTCTTTGTTTTCACTTCTTGCTTCTGCAAAGCCTCAGAGTCGGCCTGAGGGAGAGACTTTCTCAGGTTATCCCTGGGCATGCACACACTATTGCAAATATGTGAGACCTTCTAGGTCCCCAGGAATCAGCCAAAGCTTTCCAATACCTTCCATGGACATCAAATTCCCCAGCTTTTCCTTTCATGGGTTTTAGTGGACTTTTTGTTAGCCTCTACTGTTATTACCACTTCAGAAGATGCAATGTTAAACAATTGCCACGATTATTTTGGTAGACAACATTGGGAGAAGGTTGTTCACAACGAATGTACTTTATTCAGATCAAATAAAGACAAAATATTTGAGTAGGGTTTTCCAGGGAACAGCCAGACCTTTTAATAATAACAATTCTATGCAAATGGGGCTTTTCTGGGAGTTCCAAACCTGCTTCATCCTCTGGCTCCTAGGTCATTAGTTTTCATAGCTACCGTAATGGTAAGTCTGGCTGTTTTCAAGGCTGCTGCAGAACTGATGAGAGTGAAACGGAAATGAGGTACGTTGAAATGCCATAAAGCTCTCTGTTAGTACTGACATTCAGCCTTTTTTCCTGGATTGTTGAAAGACTTGGTTAATTCCCAGAATTCCAAAAACGCTGCCTTTGAAAAATGTTGCAAGTATTCTTGTTGATTTTATAGAGGAGAAGATATTTTTTGGTCCTTACTGTACTATTCTGGAAGTGACCCCCACTCCAAGGAAAAGCTTTTAACACATCATGTTTATTGTCCAGCAATTCACCAAATGTATTGTGACGTATTATGATCCAGGGGTAAATGATTGGCATGTCGTGATGTAAGGGCAGTGGCAAACAAGGCTATCTGCTTTAGGTTGCACGTTCAGCACCTGCTAACAATTTATCAGCTCTCATATGTCAAGATATTCAATAATAATTCCTTCTTTTGTTCTAAGCTTATGAAATCAGCCTCTAACTTCTACAATGTTTTCACCCCCTTTAAGAAACTTTGAGCAAACACTGGTAAGGTCACGGAGCTCTCTTGTCTCTGAGATTTTCCGGTAGTTATAATGTAGGATAAGCAATCTGTCCCAATGTGCATCTGTGCGAGGGTCTGCTTGGTCTTTTTCCTTGCATTTGATGACCAAGACTCACAAAAGATTGAGAGTCACTGAGTTCTTATGATCTAAATTGAGCCTCGTACTTCCCCAGGCTGACATGCTAAGGGTGAAATAGCATTTCAAAGGAAGAGGGAGGCTGAGATAACATGTAACACTGTCCCCAAACTATCTAATCCCATACATCTGTATGGGGAATAGCAAACACTACACAAAACCAGACTACTCAAGAAGACTAGAATGGCTTTCCAAAGTCAGCAACAAATTAGAGTTGCCTTCCTCCATCCATAGCTTCCTTCCCTAATACGAGAGGATTTAAATCCAAAAGAGAAGAAGGGAAAAGTGTCACCAAAGAAGTGGCATTTATGAGCTAGAATGGGAAGAAACTTTAAAATCAAAATAGCATTGAGCTCTTTGCTGCATTTACTGTGAAAACAAAAAGTATCTCAGGAACCATCCCAGAACATATCAGTGTCACTCTGAATGCACACACAATTGTCTTGAAGGGCCCAGAGGAACCTGTGGCAAGACCTAAGTCTCATCATTGTAGAGCTCAGTCTTCTTGAAAAAGAAAAAAAGAAACTTTGGGACAACAAACACTGGGGCAATAGAAATGGAATGGTTCTAGTTTGCACCCTTTGCAAGCATCATTGTGGGTAGCAGTGGGATTGTTCACTGCTGCATCGACATCTTTACTGCAACACAAGTCTCTTCTTGAACTACAAAATTTCTTATGAGAAAAGAATATTCACATTATTTGAATGAGACCAGGTGTGCTAGGTTCAAGACCTCAAGCCCCAGAAAGATGAGTTAAATCTTGAAGGAAATGGCATTTCACATGTGTGAAATCCAGATGCTTTGATTTAGACAAGATATAAAAACAAAAAAGTTGATGGCATTTCTGCCTCTGAAAGATTTAGCTGACTGATAGATGAGATTTGTCCAGCTTCAGAAACAAAAGATGATGAATAATACCTAAGACCTTGTATTTTAAAGTTTGATGTTTAAATTTTAAAAAGACATCTCATTAAAAAAAGAACATTGAGGTTTTAAATCAGATTTAAATGTTAATTTTAAGCAGTGAAATGGTGAAAAGTTTATAAGATAAAGCAAATTCCAAGAAATAGTATTTTTAAAAATTTTATTTTTACCCACTGAACTGAGAGAACTCATTAACTATTGAAAAGATTTGTGTATTTTGTTTCCTTTATCTAAAGTTGTATTCTCTCAAATTACTGAGCATCTGTAGGAGAACCATATTTTCTGTTTCTGTGTCCCCTTGGCTGGTGAATCTCAATGCTGGGTTTCTAAACGCCGCTAAATAAAACCTTGGTAGAATCATAAACATCTGTGTCCTAGGAGATTGCTGCAGCCTGGTCTCCCTCAGACCAAGTGCTCCCTCTTGGCTTCCTGGGAGTGGGATTTTTCTTGCTGGGAGGGGCAGTCTTCTAGAATTTCTCATCCACTTCAACTCTCTGTTCTAAAAGCTCTATTCCAAGCAAGGCCTTCCAAGAGGGCTGGAAGTGGAAGCTCTACCTCAGATAATGATAACTGAGAAATGTTGGCCCCCAATTTTCCTTGCCCCAGTTCCTTCACAAGGACAGTAAAAGAAAACCCTAGTAAAACCATGTCATTTGAGGGTGACTGTACACCTGCCCAAGGCTAAGTCCTCTGTGAGGGACATTCAGAGACAACACTGTGGAGGAAATAGATTTCACTGAAATCATGTGGTGATGACATTAGACAAATAAGAAAAGCAAACAAGAATAACAGGATGCCTTGTGGGGAGGAAGAATCAGTATCTAGACAGTATCAATATCAGTATTTAGAAAATACATTTTCTAAAATATCCAGTTTTTAACTAAAAATTTTGAGATATGATAGAAAATAAGAAAATGTGGCTCATACATAGGTAATTAAAAGAAGAAATTGCCTGTGAGAGAACCCAATGTTGGACTTAGGAGATAAAGTCTCAAATGAGCTATTATTAATATATTCAAAGAACTAAATAAAATAATGCTTAAAGATGATGTATAATGACAATGTCCCTTTAAATAGATAATATTAAGAAATAATATATTTTTAAATGAAAATTCTGGAGTTGGAAAGTACAATAGTATAAATGAGATATTCACTAGAGGAGCTCAAGAGTTGTCACGATCTGACATTAAGAAAAAATCAGCACATGCTTGTAATCTCAGCAGTTTGGGAGGCCGCAGCAAGTGGATCATGAGGTCAGGAGTTCGAGACCAGCCTGGTCAACACAGTAAAACCCTGTCTCTACTAAAAATACAAAAATTAGCTGAGCATGTTGGTGGATGCCTATAATCCCAGCTACTTGGGAGGCTGAGGCAGGAGAATTGCTTGAACCTGGGAGACAGAGGTTGCAGTGAGCTAAGATCATGCCACTGCACTCCAGCTTGGGTGACAGGGTGAGACTCCGTCTCAAACAGAAAAGAAAAGAAAAAATCAGCAAACTTAAAAGTATATTAATAAAGATTATGCAATTGGAATAAAGAAAAATAAAAATGAACACAGCCTGAGAGAAATATGGGATGCAATCAAATGCACTAACATATGGATAATGGGAGTTCCAGAAAAAGAGGAAAGAAAAAGAAGAGAGGAGAAAAGTATGCAAAGAAATGATGTTTTTAAACTTCCCATGGTGAAAAACATAAATATGCACATCCAAGAAGTTCAAATGATTTAAAGTAGGACTAACTAAAGAAAGCCACATTCAGACACATCACAGTAAAAATATTGAAAGATAAAGACAAAAAGAAAATCTTGAAAGCAGCAAGAGAAAAATTGCTCGTCATATACAAGGAAAATTCAACAGGATTAACAGCTGAATTCTTGTCAGAGACAATGAAGGCCAGAGGCAGTGGGATAACATATTCAAATTGCTGAAGAAGAAAAAAACTTTCAACCAAGAATTTTGTATCTGTCAAAATTATCTATAAAAATGAGGTGAAAGAAATACGTTTTCAAATAAAGAGAAACAAAGAATTTATTCCTAGCACATGTGCCTTACAGAAATAATACAGGAAGATATTCAGAACATAAGGAAGTGACCCAGAGAGTAATTCTAATCCAAGTGAAAAATCAAAAAGCAACAACAATAGTAATTACAATAGGCAGTATCATTGGATATGTACTTCCCTTTTTTCTCTGAACTGATTTATCAAGCAATTATTATTGTGTCTGACATATACAAAGGTAATATACTGACTTGACAATAACATTATTGATATAAATGACCAAAAGTAATTCAGAAAGAAATAGAAAATCTCAATAAATATAAATAAGGAAAGTGATTAAACTAGCAATATATTTTTTAAGTTTGCATAAGGAAAACTGAAGACACAGATAGCTTTGCTGGTGATTTCTATCAATTATTAAAAGAAAATTTAAATACCTGGCTATCAAAACCAGATAAATATACCACAAAAAAAGAAAACTATAGATTGATACTCTTATGAGTATAGACAAAAATATCCTCGACGTAATACTAGCAAAACAACTCCAGCAACGTATAAAAAGGATCATCCACTATTGCCAAGTAGAGTTTATCCCAGGAATGTAAAGTTGGTTTAAAAGCCAAAACTCAATTAATGTAATACACCATAGAAGAATAAAGGACAGAAAACACGTGATCATCTCAATAGACACAGAAAACATTTTTGGAAAAAATTCAACACACTTTCATGATATGAACATCAATGAACTGGGTTTAGAAATGTTCTCAGCCTGCTAAAGGGATCTGTGAAAGATACAAGCATCATTTCTAATGGCAAAATACAGAATGTTTCCCCCTGAGATCAGGAATAAGATAAGGACTTTCACTGTTGCTACTTTACTCAATATTTTACTGGACGTTCTGGCCAAGTCAAATGTATAAGAAAAAAATAAAATGTATCCATATTCTAAAAATAGAAGTAAAGCTATCCCTACTTGTATGTGAGAAGTATATAATTTTGTATACAGAAAATATAAGATAATTCACAAAAAATAGAAATAACGAATGAGTTTGGAAAAATTTCTTACATAGAGAAAGTCTTAAATAATGCACTGAATCACTATTAGAATTAATAAATGAATCCAGGAAAGAAACAATAAGTGGGCTTAGTAAATTTAGCAATTAATGTATAATTATATTTCTTTGCACCAACAATGAACAATCCAAAAATGATATGAAACAATTCTATTTATAATAGCATGAAAAGGAATGGAATACTTGAGGATAATTTTACCAAAAGAAGTACAAGACTAGTACTTTGAAAAGCATGAAACGTTATTGAAAGAAATTAAAGATGTAAATAAATGGATTCGAATATTTAATAATGTTTAGATAGCAATACTCTCCAAATTGATCTACAGATTTAATACAATCTCTATCAGAATCCCAGCTGGCTTAGGTTTTTTTCCTTTGCAGATATTGACAAGATGATCCTGAAAGTCATATTTCAAATTCAATTCAAGAAGCACGTACTCAAAATAACCTTGAAAAAATGATATCAAATGGGAGTATTTGGATGTCAGCAAATGGCAGACTATGAAGTTCCTAGCTCTTGTGCTTACACAGAAATATATATTTTTAGGGACATGGATGAAGCTGGAAACCATCATTCTCAGCAAACTAACACAGGAACAGAAAACCAAACACCGCATGTTCTCACTCATAAGTGGGAGTTGAACAATGAGAACATATGGACACAGGAGGGAAACATCACATGCCGGGGCCTGTAGGGGGTGGGGGAAAAGGGGAGGGGAAAGGGAAGGGATAGCACTAGGAGAAATACCTAATGTAGATGATGGGTTGACGGGTGCAGCAAACCACCAGGCACATGTATACCTATGTAACAAACCTGCACTTTCTGCACATGTATCCCAGAACTTAAAGTATATTTTAAAAAAAGAAAAAAAATGTTTTAAGAGTTGTCAGTACTGACTCTGAAAAATTTAGTCAAAGGTATACAGCAACCTAGAAAACACCCCGTGAACAAAACCCATGTTCAAAACTGGAAGAAAGTTATGAGGCATTTTACCACCCCTGCTCCATTTCCCTCCCCAGTGCATGGTGGTGGTTTTGGTCTTGAGCAGTGGTAGCCTAGTTCTAGACTCCTCCCTTGAACTGGAGGAAAAAGAGAGGTCCTAAATTGCAAATTTGTGCCTATGTCTATTCTAAACTGTCTAACCTATCTGGGAGCTACCTGAAGGACTACTCACTGGTCTCTATCTCACATAACTTAGAATACAGGCAGAAAAATTGCTGGCGCTTCTTATAAAAGCTACATGGTACTAGAAACCCACAGGCTTCTAGGACAAGAAAGTATGGGTGGAGACATATAGTAGATCATCTAAGGTCCAGAGGAGAAGCTTGCATGAGACTCTTTGGGAATTGAGGACATTTAAAACAGCCATGGAAATAGGAGACTTTAGAATGCAGTGGGCCTGCCCAGATAACACATAGACTACTCAGAAAAAAATTGATATAATCTTAAACTAACACCTTGGGCTAATTCCTAGGCTTAGAGCTAGCTAGCTAATCAGTGAAGGACTACCCCAGTACAGAACAAATATTCATCATATGGTTCCTCTCATATGAAGTACCTAGAGTGGTCACAATTGTAGAGAAAGAAAGAATAGCAGTTAGCAGGGGCTGGAGGGAGAGGAGACTGGAAGTTATTGTTTAACGGGTACTGATTTTCTGCTGGAGATAGGTATAAAAGTTATGAAACTGTATAATGGTGATGGTTGCACAACATTGTGAATGCACCTAATGCCACTGAATTATACACTTTAAATTGGTTAAAATGGCAAATTGTATTTATGTATATTTTACCACAATAAAAATTTGTTGAGAAAAATGTTGGAGAACGCATACTTCCCAATTGATGAAACTTATTCCAAAGCTGTCATAATCCAGATATTGTGCTGTCAGCATAAGGGTAGACATATGAAACAATGAACTATTATTGAAAATCCAGAAGTAAGTATTTAAATGTATGGTTAACTGAATTTTTTCTATAAATATAAGTGCTAAAACTAAAAGACTATAAGTAGAAATCATAACCGCATATATTCATGACCTTGAATTAGGCAGAACCATCTTAGCGAAGATAATAAAATCACACATGAAAAGGGTGATGATATTGTTTGTATGTTAGTCGCTCCAAATCTCATGTTGAAATACAATTCCTAATGTTAGGGGTGGGTCCTGGTGGAAGGTGCGTGGATCATGGGGGCAGATCCCTCATAAATGGTTTAGCACCATCACCATCTCCTTGGTGGGGAGGGAGTTCTCACTCTGATAGTTGACACCAGATCTGTTTAGAAGAGTCTGGCACCTCACCCCAACTCTTGTTCCTGCTTTTCCCATGTGACATGCTTGTTTCCCCTTTGCCTTCTATTGTGATTGGAAGCTTCCTGAGGCCTCACCAGGAGCAGATGCCAGTGCCATGATTGTACAACTGCAGAACTGTAAGTCAATTCAACCTATTTTCTTTATAAATTACCCAGCCTCAGGTATTTCTTTATAGAAATGCAAAAACGGACTAACAGAGGTGAATAAATACATATATAGTTAAAAAAAATCTTTCGTGCTATAAATGACACCTTTCAAGAAAATTTTTTAAAACTCAGAGGGTAATATATGAAAATCAAATATGTCATAAAGAACTTTAACCTATAATATATAAAAAATACATACAATTCAATAACAAAATAAATAACCCAATTAAAAATGAGCAAAGGATACAAATTAACATTTCTCTAAAGAAGAAATACAAATGGCGAATAAGCACACAAAAAGATGCGGAATATCATTATGCATTAGAGAAATGCAAATCAAAGCTCCAGTGAGGTACCACTTCACCTCCACTAGGATGGCTAACATTTAAAAAGACATAAAATATTATGTGTTGACAATAATTTGGAGAAATCTGACCCTCACATACTACTAGTGTGATCGTAAAATACTGCAATGACTGTTAAACATAGATTTGCAGTGTGACCCAGCAATTCCACTCCTAGTTACGTACCCAAGAGAAATAGAGGCATATGTCCACAGTAAAATGTGTACAGGACATTTTACATAATAGCCAAAAATTGGAAGAAGGGAAAATGTCTATCAACTTAAGAATTAGTAAATGCCATGGGCTATATCCATACAATTGCGTATCACCTAGCAAGTACAAAAAGAGTAAAGTGCATTCTCTTGAACACATGACACAAAATGGATGAACCTTGAACACATTTTCTAAATAGCAAGAAGCCAGTCACAAAAGAAAACACATTGTGTGATTCCATTTCTATGAAATGTTCAGAATAGTTAAATCTACAGGGAAAGAAGGTTAGTGGTTGTCTATGATGCAGAAGTTTGAGGGAAAAATGCAGAATGAATGCTAACTGGTATAATGTTACTTTTTAAAGTGATGAAAATATTCTAAAATTGATCATGGTCATGTTTGTATAATTGAGTGTAATTGAAATTATTAAATAGTACACTTAAATGTATGGGTTGTGTGGTATATGAATTACATCTCAAAAAAATCTGGCTTAGAAATTATCTATAAGTTCACTGCTCTCTAGAAAGGAAGGAGATAAAGTTTTCTTCTTTTCAGTTTTTCTCAATTTTTAAAAACTTTAAATGAATTTGCTCAACTATAACTCTAACTTGCAGGGCAGTGGTGAGAATTAAATAACAGAATGCATGTGTAGCTCTTCCAAAGCCTAGAACTCAATGGTTGCTGATAAGTAATAGCTTCTGTAACGACACCACAATTTTCACAGATCTGGAGGGTGCAAGGAGGAGCCATGGGAGAGTGAGAACAAATTTCCATAGGTTCCCCAACGTAGGCAACTTTCCACCAAGAGCAAAGAGCCTTCTAGAGTTTCCTCAGGAATTTAAAGGGGTGTTTTTCTAAACCCTCACTAAAATAGATATTTGGATTAACCATTTCTCCAACAAAGATGTACACATGGCTAGCAAGCACATGAAAATAATCTCAACATTTTAGTCATTAGGGAAATGCAAATCAAAACCACAATGAAACATGACTTCACAGCCTCCAGGATAGCTGTAATAAGAAAAGAAAGTAAAGAACAAATGTGGACAAAGGTGAAGAAATTGTAATCCTCATATACTGCTAATGGGAATGTGAAATGGTGTAGCTTCTCTGGAAAAAAAATGTTTAATTAGTATCTAGAATTACAGTAAAAACCAGCAGTGGCAACTCCTCAATAAGTTATATATGGAATCAGAATGTGACCCAGCAATTTCACTCCTAGGTATACAGCCCAAAAAATTGAAAACAGGTGTCAAAGGAAAACTTGAACACAGATGTTCATAGAAACATTGTTCACAATAGCTGACACTGGAAAAAACAACCAAAGTGTCCTTCAACTGATGGCAAACAAAATGTGTTCTCTCCATACAGTGAAGTAGTATTCATCCATAAAAAAGATGCAGTACTATAATAGTCAAGGTTCTCCAGCAAAACAGAGTCAATAGCATGTGTATACAGAAAGAAATTGATTTTGAAGTATGCGATTGTGGCGTATGTGATTGTGGAGTCTGGGAAATTCAACATTTTTAGGGCAGGCTGTCAGGCTAGAGACCCAGGGGCGAGTTGATGTTACAGCTGAAGTCTGAAGGCAGTTCCTGACAGAATTCCTTCTTTGGGTGGTGGGGGAGGCTCACTCTTTTTACTGAGGTTTTCAACTGATTGGATGAGACCCAGCCACTTTCTAGATGGTGATCTGTTCTACTCAAAGTCTACTGACTTAAATATTAATCTTACCTAAAAATATCGTCACAGCAACATGCATGCAGATGTGTTTCGAATCGGCACTTAAAATTAACCATCACGTGTGTGGATACATGCCACAGTATGGATGAACCTTGATGATATTATGCTAATTAAAAGAAAGCAGACACAAAAGGTATTGGATGATTCCACTTATTTGAAATATACAGAATAGGCAAATCCATAGATATAGAAAGCAAAGTAGTGATTGCTAAGGAAATGGAGAGTGACTGCTCACAGGTACAGGGCTTCGTTTTGAAGAGATGAAAACGTTCTGGAACTAGATAGTGGTGATATTTGTACAACATATGAACGTATTAAAGACCACTAAATTGTACACGTTAAAATGGTCAAACCACAATGCGGCACCAGTTCACACCCCTTGGCATGGCTATTATGAAATAAAAAATAACAAAATAACAAATGTTAGTGAGGATGTGAAGAAATTGAAGCCCTTGTGCATTGCTGGTAGGAATGTGAAATGGTGCACCTGCTATAGATAACAGTGTATTCTCCACACACTGAAACAGTGATTTTTCTCAAAAAATTGAAGATAGAATTACCTTATGACCCAGCAATTCCACTTCTTGTTATATATTCAAAAGAAGTGAAAGCAGATGCTGAAATAGATATGCGTATACCCATTTCATAGCAGCATCATTCATAAGAGCCAAAAGGTGAAAGCAACTCAAGTGTCCATTGACAAATGAATGGATAAACAAAATGTGGTATATATATATAATGCCCCTAGTCTCTCTTTAGTGAAAACTCTCAGACCTTCTTGCTGTCCTTCCCAACCCTTTCAGCTGGCCAGAATCAAAGTGAAGTTCCCTTCCAACTGAACTCTAGAAGTACTTTCCTAGTCAGTTGCTTTGGTTTCCATTCTTTCTATTTCCAATTCTTCCTGAATACCACAATAATAACAGCTAACATTTATGAAGCACTTACAGCTGACAGGACTGTTCTATGAGCTTCCAGTGATCATTCAGTCCTCTCAACAGCCCTTTGAGGTAGATGTTTTTATTCATTTTATTGTACATATGACTGTATGGAGGCACACAGAATTTTAGTAAATTGCCCAAGCTCAAGCTCACAAGGATAGTAAGAGGCAAGGCTGGGATTCAAATCTTAACAGTCCAGTGCACCTGATCATGAAACATTTAACGTCAGCCTTCCTCTAGTTTGACTTTCTTCAGACCTGTCTTCTACTGAAGAACCCTCTGTGGTTCCCTACTGCCTGGGGATGGCCACCATGAAATACTGTTTAGCCTTAAAAAGGAAGGCTAAACACACGCTACAACATGGAAGAACTTTGAAGATGTTATGCTAAGTAAAAAAGACGATATTGTTTGATTCCACTTATATTAGGTACCTGGAATAAGACCAGTCATAGAGACAGAAAGAATAGGTGTTTCCAGCGGCTTGCGGAAGGGAGAAACAGGAAGGTAGGAATTAATGGGTGTACAGTTTCACCTGGGGAAGGTAAAAAGTTCTTAAAATGGATGGTGGTAATGGTTGCACAATGAATGAGAATTAACTTAATGCCACAAAACAGTATACCTAAAAATGGTTACAATGGCAAATTTTATGCTATGTGTATTTTACCACAATAAAAAGATGTTTAAAATGCTGAATTTTACGTCATGTGTATTTTACGTCTCCCACCAAAAAATCCAAAAGCGACATGAAACATCGTTGAGCAGTGCTTGTCTTTGAAAAGCAGTGGCTCAGAGAGCAAGAAGCACCTGGGGATGTCCAGACAATTTGGTATTCAAGTCTTGGCTGTCTATTCATCTCCTTCAGCAAGTCAAGTATAGTTTCATAGACTCAGTGCCATCATCTGTAAAATATGGATATGGCCTGTTTGTGCACCTCGGGCCAGCCGTGAACCACCCATCATAAAAGGCAACGATGACAGCTACATCTGCTGCAGATGATCATTGCCATCATCATCGCCACAGCATCACTGTCGCCATCATCTTTGCCACTGCAGTGCTGTCACCACTGTGAACTCCAAGTGATACAGTATGACATCACACTAGTGTCAGGTGATACATTCTACAGTAGCTCATGATTTATTCAGCACACACATTCTGAGTGCCTCCTCTCCACTAGACACATGATGGGGAGAGTCTAGTTTGAGAAAGACGGATGTAAAAAAAAAAGGTAAGTGGCTAAATTGCTGGGATGAGTGGATGTGACACTATGAGGGCAAAACAAAAAGGACTATCTATTTTTTCAGGTACCAGGGGATTTCAGAAAAGGACAATGTTGATGTGAGCTGGGATTGTCAAAGGCGATTTCAAGAAGAAGACAGAAAGAAACGGTGCCCCATGGGAGAGAGGAGAGGAAACAAACTAGCTAATGAAGGTGCCAGCAAGAGTGGGAGTCTGAGGTTGGGCCCCGAGGCCAGACTGCATCACATGAGGTCAGGGCCCTGGCTGTGGGGAGGGATTCAGACAGGGCACATGGACACAGGCTAGGAGTGGATGGCTGGCCCAGGTGTAGAGAGTCAACAAGGCCACCGAGACATCTGCAGGCAGTAGGGAGCCATGGAGGGTTCTTCAGTAGAAGACAGACCTGAAGAAAGTCAAACTAGAGGAAAGCTAATGTTAAATATTTCATGATCAGGAGCACTGGACTATTTAGATTTGAATCCCAGCTCTGCCTCTTCTTACTATCCTTGTGAGCTTGGGCAATTTACTAAAATTCTGTGTGCCTCCATACAGTCATATGTACAATAAAATGAATAAAAACGTCTACCTCAAAGGGCTGTTGAGAGGACTGAGATGATACATTGGAAGCTCATAGAACAGTCCTGTCAGCTGTAAGTGCTTCATAAATGTTAGCTGTTATTATTGTGGTATTCAAGAAGAATTGGAAATAGAAAGAATGGAAACCAAAGCAACTGCCTAGGAAATTATTTCTAGAGTTCAGTTGGAAGGGATCTGCACTTTGATTCTGGCCATCTGAAAGGGTTGGGAAGGAAAGCAAGAAGGCCTGGCAGTTTTCAGCAAAGAGAGACTAGGGGCATTATTTCTTCTTTCTCATTTATTTGCCCCATCTCTTTTATTTCTTTTCTTTTTTCTTTTTCTTTTCTTTTTTTTTTTTTTTTGAGATGGAATCTTGCTCTTTCATCCAGGCTAGTGTGCAGTGGCATGATCTCGGCTCACTACAACCTCCACCTCCCGAGTTCAAACGATTCTCCTGTCTCAGCCCCCTGAGTAGCTGGACTACAGGCGCCTGCCACCATGCCTGGCTAATTTTTGTATTTTTAGTAGAGACAGGATTTCACCATGTTTGTCAGGCTGGTCTCGAACTCCTGACCTTGTGATCTGCCCGCCTGGGTGTCCCAAAGTGCTGGGATTATAGGCGTGAGCCACCGTGCCCAGCCCATCTCTTTATTTTCTTGACCACAGTGGCATATCACAGAAGAGAGAGGACGTGTTCCTATTCCTCTGGATTTCTTTTATCTTAGCAGTAAAACATATTGGTAACATGTTTGACAAGAAGCAGACTTCCACAGCGGCTGTGCAGGGAGACAAGAGACCTGGGTTCTCACCATGCCATGTCATGCTTTTCCCATGTGACCATGGCTCCTTCTCAAAAGTCAGGCTGCATCTTCTCCATCTATGAGCGTTGGTTTGTAACAGTACCTACAGCACTCCTTTTCCTGCCACATTGCTTTTAGGAAATGCTAATAGGAGTGCCAGAAGAGTTCAAGGTTCAAATATATTTATGAAATATTTTAATTGTATTTTCTTCCTGGAAATTTAAAATGAATGTCAGCATATTAACAACTTGAGAAATTTCATCAGAAAAAAAAAAACGCCTGTGGAATTACACATATCCCAACATCTCTCAACTTCACATGAGTATAGAGCTTATATTTATTCCACAGAGCCATGTGCCAAGGAGGCACAGGCAGGGAAACCCTGGGTGAGGCCCTTCCAAACTTCCCACCACTAACACACCTCTGTAATGTGGTGATGTGGTTGCAAACGGGCTCTGAGTGCTACAGTGACAGAAGTAGCTCATGTAAGAGTTTTCTGTTACCTCTGCGTGTTGCCCCAGCAAGCGAGGAGCAGACAGCATTTAATACTTTCAAAGTGAGAATGCAAGAGCGAGCCCTGGAGGCAAGGCTTAATTGCTGGATTTTGAAAAAGGGAATAAAAGCCCTTCCCTGCGAATGTCAAATGTATCCTGCAGATATTTTCCCATCATGGAAGGTCTCTGTGTTGGGCAGTTTTCAGAACCTAGACAGACAGGTGAAAGGGGGATCTCTCTAATTTCTTTTCATTTCCCCAGGTAATAACACTGTTGAGCGACACTCAGCTGCCTCCTCTGCCAGACTATTAACCTGCAGCTCTCTTGCTGAGTTTCCCTGGAGCTCAGGGAAGGAAGTCCAGAGGACTAGGTGCTTCCCCCGCGCGAAGAGCTGCTACTGATATTACTTTTCCTAACCTTTACTCCAAGAGCTTATTTTTTTAAATGAGAGATAGGCTGTGAGAGAAAACCTCTCCAAGAAGGTGAAACAAATGGGCTTCATTCAGTCTGGAGGGTGATAAAAGAAAGAGGGTGATAAAATAACTGTCTGTGAGGGCCAAGAGAGGTTAGGCAGGAGGGAGATGTTTCTTCTCATTAGGAAGTGGAAATGCACTCCTAAGGAATGACTTTAGAGGAAGAAGTATATTGGAGGTGAAATGTAAAAAGAAAATGAAAAGATAACAAATATTAATGGAGTGACTGGATGGATGCATGGATGAATAGATGGATGGGTGGATGGATGCATGAAGATGGAGACCATTTGTCAACCCAATGGATGATTGACTATGTTCAAGAGTGACAAAGCAAAAGTCTAGGTTAACAGTAAATTTGTTAAAAAATGTCACTCTCAGCACTGTGGGCTTTAAGCTAGTCTGACACATCAATTGCAGATACTCGATGATTATAATATGCAATAATAATAACATCTGTGTTTTTTTGGCATATGTATTATACATGTTATCTTGCTTTTTCTCTTATGGATTCTGTGAGTTAAGTATCATCTTTAGCATTTTACATATAATAAAATCGAGGCTCAGATTCTGTTTATTGAAATTGACACTATTAACTGTAAGACATCTGTTTTATGAACTGTTAAGAAATAAAAATCATGATTATTGTAGAAGAAAGACATATTTCAAATGCAGAAAAGGGTGAGGGAGGCAGCTTGTCCGAATGAATGGGATGCTGTAGCTGGGGCAAGGTGGCCACACTCACTCGGCAGCTGTGAGGGAGATCTAGGCTATGAAGCTGGGCCTATGGAGCCAGCCCCACACCCCTGCAGCGCCATCCCAGCTGCTGCTTCCTGGTCCCACCTGCCTCCCACTCTGGGTCCTGTTTCCTGCCTAAGACAACGTCCCCTCTGGTTCACAGTCCTGCTCCTGGCCTTCCATGTAACTTTTGGCTCCTCCTCCAGCCTCAGTGTGTAGTCTCTTCTGACTTCATACCACTTTGGAACCAAACCCCACGACTGATAATGATTGGGGATGATTAAAATGGAATATCTCAGCCAGCTTCCCCAAAACCTGCATAAGAGAATAAAGTTTACTAGAAAGCTAGCATTAGACATGAAAATCATTAAATATTCACTCCCACACTTACATATAAGCAACTATATCATACTTAATATGCTTAAGTATAGTAAGTATAGAAGTATACTCATATACTTAACTCTCTTTACTTCTTAAATATAGATACCAGAACATTTCAGCTGCACATGAGTGGATTAGGTTTGGACTCCCCACCTCTGCATTGAACTGGTCCTGTCAGTTAATACTCCCATGTGTGGGTGGGGCACACGAGTGGTTTATGTAAGGCCTCACGAGGATGCTCACGACTTCACTGCAACAGCTCAGAGATCTAGCTGACACACAAACGGAATTCTTCTTAACAGTTGTTGATAATTCAGTTGAATTAGTTTAGCCAATTAGCTAAATCTCATAACAGTTTCTAGTTTTTGACATGTCTTGGTTATAAGCATTTTGACAGGTTTGGAACTACCACAGGAGTTCTAAGATGTGGGACAAGGAATGAACTTGAAATCCATGTTCTCCTCTTTAGGTCCTGCACAATTCTGTAATCTTCTTTCCTTCCGCTTCCTTGTGGACTAAATAATCTAAATTCTTTGGTTAGGTACCCACATCTTCTTCCACCAAGTCTACAGAAATATTGTGGGGTAGTGAAAAGATCAAAGGGCATCCAACAGAGCCCTCCACTAATTCCTTTTTTGATTGTGAGCAGATAAGGAGGACTCTGTAAGCCTCAGAGTCATCACCTGTAAAATGGGACTAGGAATTCCTTCCTGGAGGAGCTCCTGCATTACCTAACACATAAAGCACATGAGATGTCTGGCATGTGATAGGTGATCAGTAAGTGACACTTACTGATGCATTTCTTCCTTGGGGCTGGAACAAAGAATTAGATGTAAGTGCTTCAGATTTGCATAAGGCTAGGATTGAGTCTCTTCATGACAAAACAATTTGGGGAATTATAAAAGAAAATCTTTCATTTGTGGAAATCACTTGACTGTCATTGGATCCAGTCAATCTTTGAGTTGGAAGTTTTTGAACTAAAAGTTGACCTTCCTCCCTCTGAAACCACCACCCTGCCACTGTGCAGCTAAGCTTCATCTGCATCCTCAGCACCCTCTCCTCATGCCCTTGGCAGTCTGGCTCCCACCCTCAACAAGCCTCTGCAGCAGCTGTCTTCCATGTCATGAGGGACCTCCTGCTTCCCACAACCCATCCAACCCATCATCCCTAAGAGACACTGGGTCCCTTCTCTTGATGGACTGGCTCTCTCAGGGTCCCAGGGTGACTCAACTCAGATGGAGGTCTTTGGCAAGCAGAATTTTGGGAGAACATATGGGGGCCATAATGTTGGCTATGCCTTGGGAGTTGAGCAATGCTTTTGTATTCCAATATTTTACTGAAGACCTTCTATGTGCTAAGCAATCTATTTGTCTCTTACCATCCATTTTTTACATGAATGCTCACATCAGCTTGCAAGCTGAATAGAATGTGGTGGCACTGGGTGACTTCCAACGCTGGGTCATAAAAAGAATTACTGCTTCAGCCTGGCTCTCTCTGCCTTGTGATGCTTGCTCTTGGAACCCAGCTGCCAAGCCAGGAGGAAGCCACGGCCACACAGGGAGGTCCCATGTAAGAATTCTACCCAGCATCCCCTACTGAGGTGCCATCCAGCATCAGTCTTGACCTGTGAGTGAGCAAGCCTTTTGGATGACTCCAGGCCAAACACCATCTGATTTAAATGACTTGAGAGACCCAGAGAGAGAACCACTCACTAGGCCCAATTAGTCCACAGAACTGTGAAGGGTAATAATAAGCAATTATTGTTTTCCAAGACACTGAGTTTGGGGTGTAGGGTTAGAAAAAAAGTGTTTGGGGATCAGATGGCTGATGGTACATGTACTGATTTGTGCACTGTTTCTGCTGTGAGGGTATTATTTTGTATAAATGTAATAACTTTTCTGTAGTTAAGATAGAGTTGGTCAAGGTGGTTTATTCTTGATTTTACTACTGGGGGGATATTGAACCCACAGAGTCCTTCGTAGCCTTCTTTTTGTTGTGACGATGGAGGAGATAAGGCAAAGGAACTTTCAGCCTTTGCCCTTTGTTCTGAAAAGCTCTTGCACATCTCCACTTTGGGAAGAAACAGGTAGAATGCATTTCTGACACCACATACTCAGAGTTTGTACGGACGTCACAGGTTAAAGGCTCGGCTTGTAAGACTGCTCTCACTTCAAATACCAGCTGACTTCTGACCAACTGGCTACAAATTTGGGTGTTCCTGCTGCCTCCTAAGGTTTGATAATATGCTAGAGCAGCTCACAGAACTCAGGGAAGCACCCTTCTTATGTGCTTAATTTTATTGTAGCAAAAGGATACAAGCCTGAACCAGTAATAAGGAGACTGCACGGGTGAACTCTGGAGGGTTCTGAACGTGAAGCTTCATGGCTTCAGGACGTACCCCCTCCCAGCACGACTGTGTATATCACCAACCAGACAAAGTCACCCGAGCCTCAGGGGCCAGTTTTCCCAGCAGTTTAATTACATAGGCCTGACTGAATCATTGGCCACATGATTAAACTCAGTCTGCAGTCCCCCTCCTCTCCTGGGAGGTCAGACCAAGATCAGCTGGCTCAAAACCCCAATCTCTAATCACATGGTTGGTCTGTCGAGTATGGTCCGCCCCCTTTCTGAAAGTATTTTGGTGCCCACTTGAGTTACCTCATTAACATAAACTCAACTCAGGTGTGATCTGAGGGGGCCTGCCGTGAATAACAGACACTCCTATCATTCCAAGGACATAGAGGACACCTGCCAGGAATCGGGCACAAGGCCAGCCAAATGCTTTATTATAAAACAGAAGAATCACGCCTGTAATTCCAGCACTTTGGGAGGCTGAGGCAGACAGATCATGAGGTGGAGAGATTGAGACCATCCTGGCCAACATGGTGAAACCCTGTCTCTACTAAAAATATAAAATTAGCTGGGCATGGCATTGCGTGCCTGTAGTCCCAGCTACTCAGGAGGCTGAGGCAGGAGAATTGCTTGAACCTGAGAGGCGGAGGTTGCAGTGAGCTGAGATCATGCCACTGCACTCCAGCCTCATGACAGAGTGAGACTCCATCTAAAACAAAACAAAACAAACAAAAAACAGAAGACTTCTGTCCTTACCCTGTTCAATAAGTTTTTCTCATTCTTTGATATGCCAAATAGGCTGTAATTATCCTCTTGACCTCCCAAGCCAATCTAGAAAGATCTTAAACTATCTAAACACTGGATAAGTAGTGCTACATTTTAAACTTTTCTTTGCTTGATCCCAGGAGACTGAAGATGATTTAAAGTAGTGTTTGTATAATAGAGATATTCATATGCAACTGGCTGAGAATGAAGAAGCAAGGAAAGCAGTCAGATATATGTCCTTGCCACTCCAGGGCACCCTGCCTTCAGGAGCACAAGTAAGTGGAAGAGGGCCCTGGATTTAATGATTGAGTTTCAGTTCTTCTCATTTGTGAAACATGGATGTTACAAGGCTGATGTAGAGGCTGAATAGGATGGTGCATGTATGGCCCCTGGTATACAGCCTGTCCTACAGCAGGATATCAGTAACAGCAACTGCTATCATGACTAGACTATTATCGAAGTGTAGTGGATAAAGGTGCAAGCTCTAACACAAATTACTAGGGGCATCCTGGTCGCCTTAATTTGTGGCATCTAAACATGGACAATTCTTTCTAACTTTCTATGTTTGAGGTCTGTCCTCTGTGAAATGAGGTTAACACATGTGGTTACCATATAAAGTTTGTTTGTGTGGAGTCTGAGTTTCACTCTTGTTGCCTAGGCTGGAGTGCAGTGGCGCGATCTCGGCCCACTGCAACCTTCGCCTCCCAGGTTCAAGTGATTCTCCTGCCTCTGCCTCCTGAGTAGCTGGGACTACAGGTGCACACCACCACACCCAGCTAATTTTTTGTATTTTTAGTAGAGATGGGGTTTCTCCATGTTGGCCAGATGGTCTCTAACTCCTGACCTCAGGTGATCCACCCGCCTCAGCCTCCCAAAGTGCTGGGATTACAGGCATGAGCCACCACACCCAGCCTAGAGTTCTTAAAATAACTTATGTGGTCTCGTATGTGTAGTGCAGTGCTTGGAAAAAGTAAATGCTTTTAAAATGTTAGCTCTTTTTACTGTTTTCGAGTCTCTTTCCTACATTTGGAGTCTGGAGAGCTGGTTTCCAGACCACACGCCTACTCAGGCTGGGTAGGTCTTGGGTTCTGCATCTGTTGAAAGAGGCCAGTGGATTAAATGGCCTAGAAGGTTTCCATGAGTACTCCTATTTCTCACTGGAGATCAGATCAGATGGGTTTTGAGGGTACAGGCTCACAGGTGGGTTGGATTCCCAGCAGCAATGATCCTGCTGGCCAGGCCGTCTCTCACTGTGCCTGTCATTTTCTCAGCCATGCCCCCTGGAGCTGGTGCAAATCAAAACCACAATGAGATACCATCTCACGCCGGTTAGAATGACGATCATTAAAAAGTCAGGAAACAACAGATGCTAGAGAGGATGTGGAGAAATAGGAACGCTTTTACACTGTTGGTTGGAATGCAAATTAGTTCAACCATTGCGGAAGGCAGTGTGGCGATTCCTCAAGGATCTAGAACCAGAAATACCATTTGATCCAGCAATCCCATTACTGGGTATATACCCAAAGGATTATAAATCATTCTACTATAAAGACATATGCACACAGATGTTTATTGCAGCACTATTCACAATAGCAAAGACTTGGAACCAACCCAAATGCCCATCAGTGATAGACTGGATAAAGAAAATGTAGCACATATACACTATGGAGCCATATGCAGCCATAAAAGATGAGTTCATGTCCTTTGCCCGGACATGTATGACGCTGGAAACCATCATTCTCAGCAAACTAGCATAGGAACCCCCGAAAACCAAACACCGCATGTTCTCATCCATAAGTGGGAGTTGAACAATGAGAACACATGGACACAGGGAGTGGAACATCACACACTGGGGCCTGTCAGGCGGTGGAGGGCTAGGGGAAGGATAGCATTAGAAGAAATACCTAATGTAGGTGACTGGTTGATGAATGCAGCAAACCACCATGGCATGTGTATACTTATGTAACAAACCTGCATGTTCTGCACATGTATCCCAGAACTTAAAGTATAATAAAAAAGAAAAAAAAACTGGAGCTTGCAAGCTAGTTTCTCCTCTCCTTCTCTATCCTCTCCCCACACCCACTGCCTACCCTGAAAAGGAACACTGTATCAGTACATTCCTTGTTTTTGTCTCAGTTCCACTTCTGTGGAAAATGTTTTGCAACAAAATCTCCTAAAAAGCTGCTGAGAGAAGAATAGGACCCAGGTAGAAGTTATTAACAAGACCAGAGCATGCATAGAGCCTTCATTATTAGGAAGAAGTACCACTTGAAGGGTGGGTTGCTTTTTTATTACAATTCCCACTTTCCAGTGCTCTAGCCCTTTAGCTTGAGAACCGGCATGCTCAGCCCTCAAGGAGGTAATTAAGACAAGAAAGACATTTATTCGACTGAAGAATAGAAAGAGAAGCTGCCAGCCCAGCCTTGGATGGTACACTGGGTCCCAACACCCTAAAGGACAAGACGTGCCAGCTGCTGCCACACTGGGAGTGCTCAGCCAGCAGCTTTCTTTACAGAAGCCTGCGGCGGGGCTCCCACTGCCCGCCTTGCCATGCAGTGCTGATCACAAATAACAACAGCCCCTCCTGCTTCAAAATCCCTAGTGATGCATTCAATTCGCGGAAGTCCACAGGCAGGCATTAATATTGTCTCACAGGAAAGCAACCTGGGACTCAGAAAAGTTACGTTGCTTGCCCAGTGCAATAGGTGCATTCTTTTTGCCATTGAATTTTCTGTCCATAGTCACACGCGCGTGCACACACACACACACAAACACATATGCATACTTTTAGGCACAACAAGAAAACAATTATCTTTTTAGCTAGTCGTGTCTACCAGGGACTCAGAGGAAGGGAACTGGCCACATAGGACACAGGCATTTGCTGTTGTTGTCTTAGCAAGTGGCTCCTTTTACTGGGGAAGTCTTGCCTCATGAATTAGATTTAGGGTTAGGGAGTTAGGGAGTATCAAAAGTGACAGTAGGAATCTATTCCTTTAGATCTGACTCACATCCTGCACACGGACACTGCAAGCCACAACCTTCCTTTCCTTAGGAGTTACAGAGAACATCAACTCCAACAACCACTTAGCACATTCTTAGGCTCACTGACCACTGCCCTTGCCAAGGATGCCAGAGACTCCCTTGTCCCATTCCATGTTGCTGTGAGAAAAAAGCAAGTGGGGAGTGGCATGGACCCCTTTTGGCGTATTAAAGATGGGGGCAGTGAGTGGGGCACATGCCCAGACAGACCGAGCAGCCAAGGGTGGTGGCTGTGTTTAACAGCATCCCTGCATCCTGTAGAGTCTTACAAGAAACACAGCTCTGGTGACATCTGCAGGTCAGGATCTCTAAGCATGTACACATTCATTCTCTAAGCATGGACACCCAAGCGCCTGGCTCTCTGTTTTGTTTTCCTATGGCAGTACAGTGCATAGGGCTTTTTAAAAAACTGATGACTTTACACCACATCTAAAAATTATTTGACATGCCTCCCAGCAAGAAGTGGAGCCCGAGTCCCCTTTCCTTGAGTGTGGTCTGGCCTTGGTAATTCCTCTCAACTGAATAGAATGTGGTGGCACTGGGTGACTTCCAAGGCTGGGTCTTAAAAAGAATTACTGCTTCAGCCTGGCTCTCTCTGCCTTGTGATGCTTGCTCTTGGAACCCAGCTGCCAAGCCAGGAGGAAGCCACATTTTCTTGTGGCCACACAGGGAGGTCCCATGTGAGCATTCTGCCCAGCATCCCCTCCTGAGGTGCCATCCAGCATCAATGTCTAGACCTGTGAGTGAGCAAGCCTTTTGGATGACTCCAGGCCAAACACCATCTGATTTAAATGACTTGAGAGACCCAGAGAGAGAACCACTCACTGTGCCCAATTAGTCCACAGAACTGTGAGGGACTGTAATAACCAATTATTGTTTTCTAAGACACGGAGTTTGGGGTGTAGGGTTAGAAAAAAGAGTGTTTGGGGATCAGATGGCTGATGGTGCATGTACTGATTTCTGCACTGTTTCTGCTGCGAGGGTATTATTTTGTATAAATGTAATAACTTTTCTGTAATTAAGATAGAGTTGGTTAAGGTTGTTTATTCTTGATTTTACTACTGGAGTGGGGTGTATATTGAACACACAGAGTCAATGGGGGTTGTATGTTGGGTCAGAAACCTGGACTGAGACCTAACCCTTTATACTCTGACTCACTCAGGGTTGCAGTGTTTTCTTTGGATCAGAGATCTCTGCCAGGCCCCACTGACTGGGGACATAAGGTTCCACTGCTAGGGTCCCAGCTGCCTGCTTGGAGTGGCATGTCACCAGCATGTCCACAGACATAGACTAAAGAGAAAAGCAATCACTTCCTCACCGTCAGAAAAGACTAAACTGGCTCCATTCCTGTCCAACTCTTTCCAGCAAACTGGAGGTGTCCTGGGTAAAGGGTGAGGAGGTGGAGGTGAGTCTAGCTCCCTGCAGCACTGTGGCCCCAGGGTCACAAATAGCCCTGATTTCTTTTACGATGCACTCCACTCTCTGTTGTGGGGCCTTTCATGGAGGCTACATAAATGTGCTTGGAATTTATTTTATCCAAGAAAAATAAAAACATGTCTCCCAAAAAAAGCCATATACAAGAATTTTTATGTTACATTTATTCAAAATAGCAAAAAATAGAGACATCACAGGTATCTATCAACAGGAGAGTGAATAAATAAACGAATCTATTCATAAAATAAAATACTACTCAAAAGGAACAAAATGTGTTTACATGCAATAATGTAAAAGAGTCTCAAAAACACAATACTGAATAAATGAAGCTGTACACAGAAGACTATGCAGAGTATAATTTCTCATGTGAAATTCTGAATGAGGGAAAACATTCTTTGTTCTGAAAACATCAAACCATGGAGAACAGCCTTTGTGGAGATGAGGGTGAGGATGGATGCATGGGACGGGGTACTTCCTGGGGTGGAGTCATGTTCTACATCTTGAAGAGGTTTTGTCTTACACAGCTATGCACATTGTACCGTACACATGCAACGATACACAGAAGGTCTGTGTATTCCACTTTGTATAAATTTATCTATAGAAACAAGAACCATGAACACATGTAGAGTGCTAGTTAATAATACACATGCTGAAGTATTTGGGATGTTCTGTCAGGGTGTCTGCAACTTGCCTTGAAAAGGATTGAAAATAAGATTATTTGATGGACGGGTAGAAACTGATTAAAACAAAGAAAGCAAACTACTGATTGTGGAGGTTAGGTGATAAGTAATGCTGTAGTATAAATATATCTCCCAAGTTTCATGTGTTGAAAATGTAATCCCCCAATTCCCTTGCTGATCAAAGGTGGGGTTTTGGGGAGCTAATTGGAATTAGATAAAGTCATCAGGCTGGGGTTACCATGATGGGCTTGTGGGGTTGTAAGATGAAGGAGAGATACCTGAGTTGACACACATGCTCTTGCTCTCTCACTGTGTTGCCTTCAACCATATCATGATGCAGCACAAAGCCCTCCCCAGAAGCTGACCAGACACAGCCACCTGATCTTGGACTTCACAGCCCCCAGAACTGTAAGAGGTAAATTTTTCCTTTATATCCAGTGTGAGTTATTCAATTATAGCAACAAAAAGCCACCTAAGACAGAAAATTGGTACCCAGCTGTTGCTATCAATACCTGAAAAGGTTGCTGTAAATACCTGAAATGTGGAAATACCTGGAAAGTTTTGGAAATGACTAATTGGTAAAGACATGAATGGAGCACTAAGGGCAATTTTGGTGAGGACTTAGAGGAATACTCCATGACTAGGGAGAGCCTGAATCTTCTTAGAGATTAAGTGGCCATGACCAAAATGTTGATAGGAATCTGGGCAGTACAGGCCATTCTGCTGAGGTCTCAGATGAACTGAGTAACAAGGTATTGGACACTAGGGTAAAGGCCATCCTTGCCATTCTTGTTATACAGTTGCAAAGGCCTTGGCTGAATTGTATCCATGCTCAAGAGCTTTATGGAATGTAGAACTTAAGAGTGATGAACTAGGATATCTGGCAGAACTATCTAAGCAGCAAAGCATTCTAACTGCTGCATGGCTACTTTTAACTGTAGACAGTGGGATGTGGGAGTTAAAAAATGACTTGAAATGGAATGTATAATTAAAAGGGAAGCAGTATATAAAGATTTGAAAAAAAAAAAAGCCTTTCCATGCAGTAGAGAATGAAAGAGCATTTTCAGCAGAGGAAACCAAGAGTGTGACCAAGTGACTGACTGATAAGAAAACTAGTGTGGATAGAACAAAGCCAGAGGTTATTCGCCAAAACAGTGGGAGAAAAACTCGAAGGCATTTTAGAGATCTTTGATTGCAACACTGTGCATGACAGCTCAGGTGTCTCCTCCTCTTTTTATGAAACCACCAGTTCCATCACCAGGCTTCATCCTAATGATCTTTTAAAGTCCTAATGACCTCTCAATGGCCTGCCTCCAATCAACGTGAATTCAGCAATTAAACTTCCAGCACATACAATTTCAGCGGATGAGCTGCAGCCTGGGTCCAGTCTCTGATCCCTGTATTCTGGTGCAGTAATGCTTTGCTGCACCAACTGTGGTTCTAGTGAGTCTAGGTGCAGCTTGACCCACTACCCTGCAAGGTACAAGTCATAAACGTTGGTGAAGACCATGGTGTGCTAACTCTGCAGGTGTGCAGAATGCAAGCAAGAGCTGTGGAGGTACAGCAGCCTCCACTGAGATTGCATAGGATATATCAACAACCTGGGGGCCCATGCAGAGACTTGTGGCAGGGGTGTAGCCACCCCGGAGAGTGCCTACTAGGACAATGCCTAATGAGGCTACAGAGTTGGGACCACCAGGACCCCACAACTGTAGAGTTCCCAGCATGCAACACCAGCCTGGAAGCACTGAAGTGTGGACTGAGCCCACAAAAGCCACAGGGGTGGGGCTGCCTAAGGCCTTGCGGGCCCAACCCTTCCACTAGTGTGTCCGGGAGGCAGCACATAGAGTGAAAGGACATTCTGGAGTCTTAAGACTTAATGTTGTTTTCCCAATTGGGTTTTGTACTTGGGCCAGTTATCTGTTCTTCTTTCTTGTTGCTCCCTTTTGAATGGTAATATCTATCCCATGCCTGTCCAATCGTTGTATTTTGAAAGTAGACAACTCATTTTGATTACAAAGGCTCACAGCTGGATGGGATTTGCCATGGGATGAATCATGCCTTGAGTCTCACATGTATCTGATTCAAGTGAGATTCTGAACTTTGATTGTTTGAGTTGACGCCAGAATGAGTCAAGACATTGGAGCTATTGGGATGGGGGTGAATGTATTTTGCATGTGAGAAGGACATGAATTTTAGGGGTGAGGGAAAAATGCTTTAGTTTGATTGCATCCTCCAGATTTTATGTACTGGAAATTTAATCCCTAAATTCATATGTTGATGGGAGGTGGGGCCATGGAAGCTAATTAGGATTTTAAAAGGTCATCAGAACTGATGGCTTTATAAGAAGAGGGAGTGACAGCTGAGCTGTCATGCATGCTGTTGCTGTCTAGTCATGTGATGCTTTCTGCTCTGTCATGACTCGGCAGGAAGGCCCTCACCAGATGCCAGCACCATGCTCCTGGACTTGCCAGCCTTTAGAATCCTGAGCTATATAAATTTATGTTCATTGTAAATCACCCAGTCTGTGGTATTGTTATAGTGGCAGAAAATGAACTAAAACAGGTATCCAGGTGTTTGCTTTCAAGTTCTTTCCACTTTTTTCTATTTGAAAGTCCTTATAAAGAAGTTAGAAAATAGAGTGGGGGCACAACCTTGGCATGCTCCCATCCCCCACCTCTGGCATAATTTGTGGAAATAAATCATAACTTGCTTATTTATTTACTTAGAGATGGGGTCTTGCTCTGTCACCCAGGCTGGAGTGCAATGGCACAATCTTGGCTCACTGCAACCACCACCTCCCAGATTCAAGCAATTCTCCTGCCTCAGCCTCCCGAGTAGCTGGGATGTCAGGCGCATACCACCACGCCTGGCTAATTTTTTGTATTTTTAGTAGAGATGGGGTTTCACCACGTTGGCCAGGCTGGGCTCGAACTCCTGACCTCAGGTGATCCATCTGCCTTGGTGTCCCAAAATGCTGGGATTACAGGCATGAGCCACTGTGCCCAGCCCACTTGCTTTTTTTTATTTTTTAAATCTGAGAAGGGAGGCATTTTCTGCATAAAATGTAAGGCGTTCAGTGGTCAGATCTCTGCATCCCTTGTACATTGCAGCCTTGTGCTTGGCTGTGAAAAGAGAGGTATGCTTTCTCTTTGTGTATCTTGTATCATAATTAGCTCTCCTGCCAAAATCCTGAGAGACAGTGACATCTGAATCCACACACAGGTTCTAGAAGGCAGCAACCCATGCCAGGATTGCCCCAACAGCATTCTCTGCACCTGCCCAGTGACTGGCAGAGTCCAGGCTTTCATTCCTGTTGTCCTCAGTGGGCTGAGCAGACAGCGTGGGGTTAGGAGCACATTGCATTCTGCGCCAGGGTGCTGAGGAAGAATAAGGAAAGCCATATTTTAAATCAACAAGGAAAGGGAATAAAGATTTTTCAGGAGGTTCTAATTGTGCCTTTATGTAGGCTTATTTTGTAAACCAGAAAGCCATGCTAATATGACAGACCCTAAATGGGGAAATCAGCTGAAAATGCTTTGCAGATTTATTTTCATTATGCTCTCAACCAAATGTCTGTGCTCATTAAACAGACTTGTTGTTGATAATTTATCTTAGACTCTGGGCACACAGTCGTTCCACCAGAACAACTGACCCTTGGTGGAGTTGACTGTGGGGAGAGAACTGTGTCAGCTCAGCCCTGACATCCCACCCAGTGCTGATCTGTCTCCAGAGAGGCTGGAATCACAGTGAGAGTCCTATACCAAGATCAGCTAGCAGCCTCTTCCTCCCTTCCCGGTCCCCTCCCCTACAGCAGCATTCACAGGATTCACGGCAGGCCAATCCATGACTGTTGACAGTGGGGTTCCCACCCCCAGCATCCAGCCTACCCACAATCCCACGAACAGAGCTGGGTCCAGGCCCACGCATGGGGTCTGCACCCAGGGCCCACAGGCCCTCATTTCAGCACCTCGTACCTGCAGTCACAGAGCAGTCTGCTCTCCAGCAGAAGCTCTGGCTCCAAGGTGGACTTGGATTTTAAGCACAGCTCTGATACCCACTGTTACTGTCATCTCTATTCTAAGAAAAGTTCATACCTCATGCTACTGAGGGGATGGTAAAAGGAGAAGTGAATACAAATGGCCTAGCCCATTTGCTGGCCAAAATAGCAACAAATACCAACACAACATAAATAAGGGGAAGGTCTTAGCTGTTCATTCCATGCAGAAGGGCCTCCTCTCTGCCCCCACACTCTCTGTGAGGGAAGGAGGAGTGAATTATCTAACTGGTACATTTGGGAGTAGAAGCTGGGTGCATGTGTTCAGTTAGCTTCTCCTTCTTGTCTCTTGGGGATTTGCCACATTGGGGGACCCTCGTTTGGTTCTGTCCCTTCATGCCATGAACTCCCAGGCACAGGCTTTGCCCCAGAAAGGGAGGCTGAAGCTCCTCCTTGCCTGGCACTGAGCCGGCTGGTCCCATCTGGGGTTCAGCTGAGGAAGCCTCGTCCCAGCAGCTCCCCCACTGCAGGACCATGATCTAATGTCCACCTGTGTGAGACCTCCTTTCCCAGAGAAAACAAGAGCAAGGAAAACTACACCAAAGGGGCAGGCAGAGTGGTGACATAAGCCCCGTCACAGCAGGGGAGGTGGCCCTGTGCTGGCTGCATGTGCCAGGCAGTGAGGTGGATGGGGCCAGTTGCCTTTGATAAGTGGGGATCGGGCAGACATGGCCTTTGGAGAAGGGAGAGGTCTGCAGGGCAGAAAGTGACTTCCCGGAAGTAACAAGATGTGCGTTGGACCTTCCTGGTTGGTGTGTGCATTGTATGATAGGTGGATGATTCCAAGCCATTTATGAGAGGTCCTTCACTCCATGGTGGTGGCAGGCCCAGCTACGCTGCTCACTGTGATGTGAGATTCAGCCAGGTGACCTGAGACCCTCACTGTAGTCTTCCAGGGAGACTGAGAGTGGACACTAAGAGATTCGCAGCCTGTCCACGCTCTCCTTGATGCTTCCTCATGCCCTCCTCACACCGAAAGGGCCCCATTCTACAGGAGATGGGCAAGATGAGGCCATGTTCCTGGCCGCCTGTGCCTGCTGCCTCTGCAAGGCACAGGCCTCCTATGCTGCAACCACAGTCAGGGGCTCCAGGAAGTCTACTGCAGAGGCTGTGGAAACAGAGCACCGGAGACTTGATTTATTTTCCTTCCCTTTCCTGTTGTCTCCTTCTTATTACATGAGAAATTGTATAAAATAATGAACACCCATTTCCTCACCACCAGCTTTAGCAAGTTTGAATATGTTGTCCGTTGGCTTCAGATTTTTAAGCAATCTGAGGACCTCGCATACCCCTCCTTGAGGGCATCCGTGTCCCTCATCCAGAGATGGGAACATTTGTGTCAAATATCAATAAACAATTTTTCTTCATCTATTCCCATCCTCAAAACTTAAAGTGCTAATTTGTAGAGTTTTAAAATGTTACTCTAAATAATATTTAGTAACATGATGCTCTAAATATGATTATGCAATTTGCTTTTGACACAGAATTGAATATTTTTGGAATTTAAATATATTTATAAATGTATTAGGCTGAAATCCTTGAAACTGCTGTTATTGTAGGTTTGAAGCAGTTGAGCATTAGGATTTGTACATCACTCAATTGCACAGCTCTAGTAAATCATTTTTAACTTTAATTTTATATTGCATGAATCTATCACAATTTATTAATGCCTTTTACTGCTGGTAGTCATTTAGGGTATATCTAGTTATCCCCCATTATGTTCCCACAATAATTATTATACATGTCAACTTGGGAACACTGTATTGAAATATTCTAGAACTGTGCTGTCAAATGCAGTATCACTAGCCTTATATGGCTATTTAAATGGATTAAAATTAAACTTAAATACAATTAAAAATGTAGATCCTCAGTGAGAGGATTAGCTGCATTTAAAGTACTGAACACACACGTGGCTAGTGGCTGCTGAGTTAGCACAGAATGTCGTCACGTTGCAGAAGGTATTATTGAACAGCGCTTTTCAAAGAAGGAACTTGTTTTTCTTGATGCTCTCATTCCATCAGTTTTTGATCTTATGTTTTTTATTTTTTTCACTTTTTCTATAAGTTAGATGTGTTGCTTTGTTTCTTGAATTAGATGCTTAGTTCATTAATTAGCAGTGTTTTTTTCATTGCTAACGTAGGTATTTGAGACATTTTCTTTCTAGGTACTATTCAGCCAGTGTTTCTACACAGTGTTTTCATTGTCATTCATTACTGTACTCATTCAACAACTATCAGTCAGGTGCCTGCTCTGGGCTCCAGTCCTGCTCTGGATGCTGGCACACAGCAGTGAATGAGGCGTCCACATTCATGCCCCCGTCTGCTGTTGGAAGACACACATCATGAAGAAGCAGCGCTGCAGAGCCAGGGTACAGTGGGGCTGCAGTGGGGCTCAGGGGTTCGGGGCATTTGGAGAGTGAGAGTGGGAGGGAGCCACACGGAGCAGAGGTGCATCCTGCAGGGCAGAGGACACAGCTGGGGCACAGGCCATGAGGCGAGACTGGGAACAGCACCCAGGGATATGTTACAATCTTCCCCATGGGCAGGGTGCAGGCAGAACAGGAGAGTCACATCATCTAGGTGATGATGGATGCAGAGATCTGTCACAAGGCTCTCTGTTGAGCAGGGCCCAGGCAGGAGCCTTCCATCACCCAGGTGTTGGGCCCAGCATTATGTCACAATACCCAAAGTATGTGGGGCCAAGGCAAAAGAGGAGTCCCATCACCTAGGTGATGAATCCAGTGACATGTCACGATCCCCCCTTTTGGCTGGGGCCAGGCACGAGAGGAGAGTCACATCTCCTAGGTGATGGATGCAGAGATATGTCACAAAACTCCCCCTGGGTAGGGTTCAAGCAGTAGGCTCCCATCACCCAGGTCACAATACCCAAAATATGTGGGCCCAGGCAAAAGAGGAGAGTCCCATCACCTAGGTGTTGGGTCCAGTGATATGTCACAATCCCCCCTTTTGGCTGGAGCCAGGCAGGAGAGGAGAGTCACATCACCTAGGTGCTCGGCCCAGTGATATATTACAATTTCTCCTTGGGCAGAGCCAAGCAGTAGAAAAGAGTCACATCACCTAGGTGTTGGGTCCAGCAATATGTCACTATACACCCCGAGGGGTGGGCCCAGGCAAGAGACTCACATCACCTAGGTGAGGGGTCCAGAGATATGTCACGAGGCCCCCTTGTGGGCAGGGCTCAGGAAGGAGAGGTGAGTCACATAACCTAGGGGCTAGGTCCAGTTATACGTCACAATTACCCCAGTGGGCTGGCCCCAGGCACGAGAGGAGAGTCACATCACCGTGGTGCTGGGCCCAGCAATATGTCACAATCCCCACTGTGAACAGGTTCCAGGAGAAAGGGGAGAGTCACTCATCTAGGAGATGGGCCCAGAGATACGTGACAATGACCCCCGTGGGCAGGGACCAGGCAGAAGAATCACATTGCCCTTGTGCTGGGCCCAGCAATATGTCACCCTCTATTCTGTGGGCAGGGTCCAGTTAGAAGAGGAGAGTCCCATCACCTTGGTGCTGGGCCCAGCAATATGTCACAGCACCTTCTCAGGACAAGGCCAAGGCAAACGTGTAACTTCGATTTGGTGTTGGGGCCAGCAATAGGTCACAATCTCCCCTGTGGGCAGAACCTAGGAAGAAGAGAAAAGTCACATGAGCTAGATTTATTAAGGTTTCTGTAAGTATAACTTCTACTGGTTCAGGAGATTTAGTTATAAATCTCCTTTTCATTTTTTGGTGGTTACACTTAAGCTTTGAGGATATGTTCTTTATTTCAAAATGTCTAAAGTTGATCCATAATTTCCACTTTTGGTCAACAAGTGTAAGAACTTTGATACTGTTTCTTGAAACTCGAATTACTCACTCTCCTCATTTTGCATGTTTCTTCCTACCTGATGTTTCAATTCACCTTGTTTCTATATT
Source organism: Gorilla gorilla gorilla (assembly GCF_029281585.2). Classification (NCBI taxonomy): domain Eukaryota; kingdom Metazoa; phylum Chordata; class Mammalia; order Primates; family Hominidae; genus Gorilla; species Gorilla gorilla. The sequence goes on from NC_073235.2 coordinate 30,814,874, forward strand.
TAATTCTTTCTTGCTTGATATACTCTATCCTGACAACTTTCTTTTTCTCTGTTTTCATGTTTGTCTTAATTGTTTCTTCAGGATTAAGTTTATTTCACCATGAAGCATATATTTTGTTAGTTCTTTCAGTCTTTGAGTGGTTAACTTAGCCTTTGCTCAGAAACATCTTTATTTGAATAACCTTCAGTTCTCATGCTCACCTTGTAGGTCGTCTTCTGGGTTCTGTTATTATAAAGAGAAGTCTCCCTGTCCTTCCTGTGCAGATACTCTGGCTAGTTTTCTCTTGTGGGTTGCAGTTTCATCAGTGGTTCTTGGTCTGGATTTATTTTCATTCATTCTGCTTGGTGCTCATTATAATTCCCACATGTGCAGAGAATAGGACTAGGAGTGAGTTGCCTAAAGAGAGGCTATTGTGATTGAAAACCAAGTTCTGAGATCAGCTCTACGCATCACAACCTAATTGCATTTATTCCTGTCCTATTTAATGAACTACTATCTCTGGAAATTAAGATTAAGGCCATAATTTGTTTTTAGCTACAAAGAGAAAGCTGGCTGCAAGGTGGGAAGACAGGAAAAAATCTAAAGAGCTGTTGGCTTGGGGGCATCAAGGAGCCTGGGAGATAGGCCACAGTCATGGGTTGTTTTCCCAGCCACACACACATGCCAAGACCCTCGAACAAAGACTAGCTGGTCATCAGCTCCTCATAGATGGGGCAACCTCCACACTGATCTGGTGAGCAAGAGCTAAAAGGAGAACCTGTGCTCAGTCAATAAGGAATGCCCTTACCATCAGATGCGTGCTTGCTTGAAAAGAAAATTGAGATAAGTTCATAGTCAAGCTTTATCAAGACATACCATTGACTTCTTTTGCTTCAGAACATGAGCCCTCTCTGTCACTGACTGGCAGGCACTGCCCGTATTTCTGATCCTGACTCCTTTAGGAAGCCTAAATGTGCTTGATCTGAAGTGCTATTCCCCTCATTGACTGAGATAGGACCTGCTCTATCTCATCAGGAAACCCGGACTGCATTTTACAGCTTGATGGTGTCAGCATGTCTCAGCAATAAGTACGTTACAATCAATAAATATATTAATCTAAAAATCCCATTTGTTCAGATATCGTTAGTGGAAAATAAGGTTTGCCCAAATTGTAGGAACATCTGAATTATTTTGTTTTTACTGGAGGCTGAAGGAAATTAACCAAATTACCTAAGATCCCCAGCTAGCAATGTTTCAGTCTAGTTTTCACTTTCTCTCTTCTAATATCCCTCTTCCTGCTCATCTCTCTGGGAAAAGTAAGAAATATTGAGACAAAAGGTGAAAGAAATTTTATTAATATTAGAATGTGTTCAGCTGCAAGAAACAGAAAATTTACTGTCTTCAATCTTAAGGATATCAATCAATCACTCAATAGTAAGTTGTGCAATGGGCCGTTTAAGGGTTTATTCAATAAGTTCATCAAGGACTCAGTCTCTTGCAGTATGTTAGATTTTTATCCTCACATAATTTTTCCAATCTAAATATATCTGCAGCAATTCCAGGCTGCATTTTCATCCTAGACTCCTAGACATGCAGGATGTAAATGGGGATAAAAGTTCTCTTCTTTTATTGGAAAATATAAACTTTCCCAGAAGCCTCAGAGTAGATGTCTTCTTATATCATTGGCCAATATCAGTCACATGGCCAGCCCTAGCTGCAAGGGATGCTGAGAGTGAAAACTTCCAGCAAAATTTCTCAGTCCAGACACATTGCTGCTCCAATGCAAAATTAGGTTTCTATCAACAAAAATGTGAAGGAAAAACTTTTAAAGGAACTCACGCATTTCCTCTGGAAATTGAGCACTCATGAGTTGCTGCTCAGAGCCATGTCTTGAGCATCAGTTGAGTCCCCCCAGCAGTGGCTCAGGGTGCTGACCTCCCTGCATAATCATGGGCCCTACACCACTTTCCCTACAAATGCCTTCTCACCACCCTCTGCAGTTTCCTAATCTTGGTCATCAGTGCCTGGCCCTCAGAAGGCTGTCACTCATTCAACAGCATTGGCAGAGAGGCCGATGTGCACAAGGCCCTCTGGCGGGTGCTTGAGGACTGGTATCAAATCACCTGTAAGTGAAAGTAAGGAATATGAGAAGTAAACAGGTGTGGGTACTTCAGAGGAGTATCATAAAGCTATGAGTACTTCAAAGGAGGAAGGACCTCTATCCAAAAACAAACATTCTATTTACTCCCTTCTAAAAACAAAAATATTCTACTAAGTCCCACATGTCCATCCAGCTACTACCTACTATCCTTCTCGCCTGCCTTCTTTTTGCCTTACGGCAAATTTCTTCACCTCGAGTTTGTAATTTACTCTTTATTCTTTTTCTGCCTTCACTTACAGAAACTGCTCTTCTCAGTGTCACCAATCACATGGACGTCACAAATCACTGCAAAGTCAACAGACTCTTGTCTGCCCGCACAGTCTTCAGAAAATGTGTCCAGGTGAATTCAAAGCAAGGCATTCTAATTAGAACAATGTACAGAAGGAAAGAAGGTATGAGAGTCTGAGGGGAGTTTGAGGAACAGAAAGTAGACAGGTATGTGTACAGTAATAAATGTAATAGATGATGTTTTAGAAAAGAGTAAACAGGGAATACGTTCTGAATGCTTTTGAATACCCAGTTGGACATCTGGACTTCCTCCTACAGGTATGAAACACCTCCAAAGAGTTTTACATGTGCTCTAAAAGTTAAAGACAAAGTTAATCCCTAAACACCCACCTCACCCTCCTCCCCACCCCTCCTGTACAAAAAAACAAATAAGAGAGCAAAGGTAATTCAATGGAGAAAGGAGAGGTTTTTCAAAAAATGATACTGAAACAAATGGACATCACATACAAAAAAATACAACTAGACTAAGACTTCACTTTTATAAAAATTAACTCAAAATGGGTAATAAACCTAAATGTAAAATGTGCAACTATTAAACTCCTAGAAGATAACATAGATGAAAATTCTGGGTGGCCTGAGGTTTGACTTTTTGATACACCAACGAAAGTGCAATCCATGAAAGAATAAATTGATAACTTGGACTTTAATAAACTTCTGACTTGTGAAATACATGGTTAAGAGAATGAAATGACAAACTAACAGACTTGGAGAAAATATTTTCAAAACACATATTTGATAAAGAACTGGTATTCAAAATATACAATCTACTCTTAAAAGTCAATAATAAGAAAACAAATGACCCAGTTACAAAATGGGCAAGATATCTGAACAGATACCTCATCAAAAAGATGCAGTGAAGCACATGAAAATATGTTCAACATCAAATGTCATCAGGAAAACTTCACATTAAAACAACAGCAGTAAAACTATTCTTTATATTATTGTAAATGACTTTATGCATTTGTCAAAACCTATAAAACTGTACAACGCAAAAAGTGAATCCTAATATAAGCTATAGATTTTAGTTAATAACAATATATCAATATCTGTTCATCAACTGTAGTAAATGCACCCAACTAATCCATAGTGTATGAGAGTTCTTTATACTTTCTGCTTGGTTTCTCTGTCAACCTAAAACCACTCTAAAATTAAAATAAACTAACTTTTAAAAATCACCAATAATAGCCCTCATTGTGTGATTCTTGTTTTCTGATCCAAATGTTGATCTTCTCCAGATGCATTACTTCATTATCAGTTTCTGCACCTAAGTTTCATTAGTTAGAATATAATATCTTTTAAAAAGATACGTTGGTTTTGCTTTTCTTGCATCCCCCAAATACCTGTTAAAAGTTCGGAGGTGGTAAATACATGGAGTTAAGACTTAAACCATAATTTAACAACAGTGAAAATTTGAAATAAGATAATATTCTCCTTGGATACAAAGGCATTTTAGCTTTGTGCTAGATGAAACTTTTAAGTTATCCAGTCTCCAGTGAACATTTATTCCAGCTCATTGAAGTTGAATATTCAGAGGACTCACTGAATTAATTTGTGCAGGAATGGTATTTTTAAGGGAGGCCATTGTAAATTCTAAATCACGAAGACTCTCTTGGCACCTCAGACAAGAATATGCTATATTGTGAATGTAGCATTTAATTCCTAAAAATGAGCAGAATGTCTTCGTCTTCTTATTTTTTGTGTGTGTATCAGCATGCTGTATGCAATTCTTTAGTAAACCACATTTAGAAATCAAATAGGAATCGCTAGGCCCGAAGGCACCTTCAGAGGTCATTTGGGTCACTTCCACATTTCCAATGTTATTAAACTCCCTAAATTAAGTCTCTCAGCTTATTAAATCTAGACTGTGCTAGTGCACAGGTTTCTATATGCTCACAAAACCTGTCTCTTTCATTCTGGGCACAGGCATAGACCACACTTTCCAGCCTTCCTTGTGGTTGGTGCAATCATGTGACTCAAGTCTAGGCAAAAGATTACAAACAAAAGACATATGTTTTACTTGGCCCATCCAAAGCTCATACAGCTGATACTCCTCCTATTTCCTTAACTGCAAGAAGAAAGAAAAAGTCCTCTAAGGATCCAGGATTAATGTGACCACAGACTGAAAGGAGCTTAGACTTAAGGGGCCAAATTCCTGGAGAGAAAGGAAGTTCTTTGAAATGACTGATGTGCTGGGGCTTGTGCTGATAGAAGGATGAGAAGCCCAGGAGAAAGTCAAGTGAAAGAAGTGGTTTCACAGATCCCTTGGAGCCTTCTGAGAAGAGTAAAACAAAATTAAGACAAGATTTGCCAAAAAGACCAAGGTCCCAGAGAGAAGGGAAATAAGCCTATTCTCAAGCTAGAACACAAGAGCCTAAGGTGAGCAGAAAGTGGTAAAACCCACAGCTGAAGAAACAGAACATTATCCAGGGTCTCGTCAATGTTTGGTACATAGTGAGTGGCCTTTTTTGTTCGTTTGTTTGTTTGTTTTTGAGACAGAGTTTCACTCTGTTACCCAGGCTGGAATGCAGTGGCACAATCTCTGCTCACTGCAACCTCCACCTCCCGGGTTCAAGCAATTCTTGTGCCTCAGCCTCTGGACTGAAGTAGCTGGGATTACAGGCACCCACCACCATACCCGGCTAATTTTGTATTTTTAGTAGATATGGGGTTTCACCATGTTGGCCAGGCTGGTCTTGGACTGCTGTCCTCAAGTGATCTGCCCACCTCGGCCTCCCAAAGTGCTAAGATTACAGGCATGAGCCATGGTGCCCAGCCATGAGTGGCTTTTAATTTAATGTTATGAAGCATAAACAACCAGATCAAGAGAAAAATCCAACAATGGAAATATAGCAATGAAAAATATACTAGTAAATATATATTATTAATATGGTCAAGAAAATAAATGACATAATGGAGAAATCAACCAGAGGACTGGAATGTATTAATATCGAAAAGAATCAAATTGAATTTTTAAAACTGAAGGTAACAAAAATGAAATTAGGAACACAGCAGGTGAGCTTAATAACAGATTGGGCGACACTGAAGAGAGGATGAGGAGATTGGGAGACATCAAATGGAATAAGCTCTACTTACCTGTCTCTCTGAACACTAGTGAGAAAGAAAGATGAACAATACACATGAAACATGTCAAAACATAAGCAACCTAAGGACAATGATGAAAATATCTAACATTCATCTAATTCAATATCCAGGAGGAGAGGGCAGAAATAATGTATCAGACAAAATGTATTAGGAGTGGATGAAAATTTTCTAAAACAAATGAAAAACATGACAACAGATGTAAGAAGTACTATGAATCTCAATGTAGTCATTTCCTACCACCGCTGTCACGAATTACCACAAAATCAGTGGCTTAAAACAACACACATCTATTATCTCATAGTTTGTAGGTCCCAAATCCAGGTGGGCTCACCTGGCCCCTCTGCTTAGAGTATCCCAGGGCTGAAATCAAGGTGTCCGCAAGACAGGCACTTACCTACAGACTCCAGAAAATAATCTGCTTCCAAGTTCATTAGGTTTTTGGCAGAATGCAGTTCCTTGCTGCTGCAGAAGTGAGGTTCCCTTTTGTTGGCTATCTGCTGGGATCCCCATCAACACTTTCTGTTCACTTGATTCCCTGTCATATTGTACACTTCATCTTCAAATGGCAGCAGCCTCCTAGTCTTCCTCACTCTTCAAGTCTCTCTGTGAACGTACAAGATACAATTTTGCTAAGCTTCCTGCCACTGTATTATAAGGATCCCATTTCTTCTGGTTTCCAATACCAAGTCACTCACTTCCCTCTGAGCCCTGGCTAGTAGTATCCTTCAAGTACAGATGTCTACTAACAGTCTGTTTACTGCAATTTAGGCTTTTTCTAAGGTGATTTCTAAGATTTTTCTAAAATTCTCCTTATTTTCCTCAATTGTGTCCCTATTTAATAGTCTGTTCAAAGGCACCTAGGAGTTTTCTAGCATGCTTTCCAAAATTCTTCCAGCCTCCACTCACTGCCCAATTCTAAAGCCATTTCCATCATTTTCAGGCATAGAGAAGTAGAGGGAATGCCAAGTACTGGAAATAGCAAGGGCAGCGAACTAGGATGGTTTTGAAAAATTCTAGGAATAGACAATAATCTGATATTGCTTAATAAAGTGCTTATTAGGAAGTAAAGGTGGGCTGGGAAAGACCTCTTAGAGAACCTTAAAAGCCATTGTAAGGTATTTGCAGTCTCTTCTGTAGACAACAAGGAGGCATCAAAGTCTTATTAAGACTAATGAGAAAGAAATTTTGCATAGATCAAGACAAACAAAAAGAGAGAGTTACTTGAGACAATCTTAATGAAAAACATTAAATTCCTAAAGTCTAATAGGATAAGAGGTAGGGTGATGCAGTAGAAAAAAGGACAAAGCCTGGGTTTAAGACCTCTCCCAGCAGCTATACACTCAGTGAATTGAGGCAAGTTCCTTGATGTTTCTGAGTCTCATTGTATTTCTCTGTCTGCAACAGGGCATCTCTGAATTGGGGACTCTGATTGGCCCAGAAGGAATCAACTACTATGTCTGCGTGCATAAGAACAGAGATAGGCAAAGTTGGCTGTATGAAATGGAACATCCGGGCCACGTGCAGTGGCTCACACCTGTAATCCCAGCACTTTGGGAGGCTGAGGCAGGAGGATCACGAGGTCAGCAGGTCAAGACCATCCTGGCTAACACAGTGAAACCCCATCTCCACTAAAAATAAAAATAAAAATAATTAGCTGGGCATGGTGGCACATGCCTGTAATCCCAGATACTCAGGAGGCTGAAGCAGGAGAACTGCTTGAATCCGGGAGGCAGAAGTTGCAGTGAGCCAAGATCATGCCACTGCACTGCAGCCTGGGTGACAGAGTAAGACTCCATCTCAAAAAACAAACAAACAAACAAACAAATAAAACAAAACAAAACAAAAAGAAATGGAACATCCTTGAGGCAAGCAAAATCTAAAGAATAACTGCTTAGGGTAGAATATTGGTTAAATCCTGAGTCAACGTCTTGACTTAAAAGTGAAAGGTGCAATGGCAAGTGTGTAGCACATCATGGGTGCACCACCCAAATCCTCTCAGCCCTTCTCACTCCAGCCACTACTTCAGTGACCGGGGCTGAGCAGCCTTGTGGCAACTTCAGACAGATGCTACCTGACTCTTGCTTCTTGCCATGGGATGAGCTGATGCCATGGCCTGCAGCATCTGTGCACCTCAGCCTCAGTCCTTGCACAACCCAGAGATGCCAGAGAGTGAACGCCTTGGGCTACCTTTCACCAAGCGGGGTTAGGGGCTGAGAAAGAGCTCCTAAGGCTCCTCAGAAATGTTCTGCCCTAGTGATGGCAAATCCCATACTCATCCTTGTCTTGCCTTTCCCCTCATCCGCAAGCTCTCCTCCTACACCTGTAGTCCCCATTCTTGATCTCAATGATCACATCCCAAATAGTCTACTTGCATGCAAGCCTCTGTTTCAGGTCCCTGCCTTCATGGGAACCCAGGCTGTGGAAACACTAGGTAAAAATAAATTATCTACAGAAAGTCAGGGTCAGTCAGCAGAGGGTTGTGAATGTCAAGGAGCCACAAAAGCAGAGTTGGGCTTTTGTGCAAACAAATGCAGCAGATCTGCATGCCAGGGCGGTCCAGGGGAAATCCCAATATTCCAAATACAGTGAGAGACCCTAGGCATCTTGGCTGGGCACCACAGATAATGTGCGGTTTCTTTACTGAACTTGCCCATTCGAATCCCATCTGGCCAAGCAGTTTCTCATCACTGTTTTGCATTGTATGGTCTATGGCAGAGAAAGCACTGGTCATAGCCCCTATTTGCATTTGGTGCCCACAGTGAATGCCCCATTCACAGATTTTGAAGCTGCAGACTGATCACCAGGATCTGGATGGTCAGGGCCACAGGCCTGGAGGCAGCAGGCCTTCTCTGCGCCTTGCCAAGCTGGACTTTCTCACACTTGCTGCACGAGCTGCTTCTCAGGATAGGTGTGAAGGTTGAGGAGTGAGAGAGGGCATGCCAATGGCCAAGCACAGTCCCTCGTACACAGTAGGTGCTCTGGAAAGGCAGTTACACTGATAGTAGACTGCAGGCAACAATCAGAGGTCATGGGTTCACGTGGGAGGGCCCCCAATGTTTCTGGGGAGTCCTGCAGCCTCATCCAATAGGCATTTGTCCTCTTAGTCCAACAAGCTATCTGCCCTGGGTGTCAGCACTGAATTTTCTCTGACATTTTCCCTTTTCTTTTCTTCCTATAAATGAGAAATGAAGTATAAAAAGTTGTGCACAGCCTCCTGCCTGCATCACGGCTCTTAGGCGAGATGTTGGCATTTAAATGCCAGACAATCTGGTGAAGTCAGGATGAGGCCAGCCCCAGGCTTGTCTTGGGGTCAGGGGTAAGGGGCAGGGGTCCCCTCTGGTTTCTGATTTAATAAGAGGATTGCTTCCAGCCAAATGCAGGGCCAGCAAGGTCAGCATTGAACACACGCAGCTCCACTGAGAAATAAAGGGGCCAGATGGTTATTACACTGTGTGTGTTTCTTATAAAAGGCAAAAAAAAAAAAAAATTCTAGAGTGACTGCAGCAGAGGCTGTTCATCAGCAGAGGCACAGTTCAGGGAGGCCTGTGGTTTGGTGCTGCTCCCCGGGGGAGGTGTACTTGTGAGGAGTTTCAACACGCCTGCAGATCCCATGAAGATTTGGCTGTGGGCAGAAGCCACAGGGATGGAGAGAGGCACAGCCACTTTGTGAAAATGGAAAACACGCCACCCTCATCTTAGCTTTCTTAGTTTCCCATTTTGATGCTCCAGAAAGCTTCTTAAGGGACAGCTGATGACCACTGTAGCAGCTGACAGCCGTCACCACTACAGCCGTGTGAGTCCAACCTCACTCTGCCCCTCCCAGGGTATAAACATGAGCAACTCCATTGATCACACTAACTTTAGTTTGCTCTATTGCAAGTATGGACTAGAAACATGTGACTCATCCTCTAATAACAAGGTAATATCAGATAATGTACCTAAGCCCCTGGTGCACATCAGGCACTCCAGAAACACTGAGTGCCCCTCCTTCATTCCTGGAGTCAAATACAAGGGCATTGAGAAGCCCTGAAGGAAGCCTCATCATCCCTTCCGGAGGAGGTGGATGAATGAGGAGCCCCAAGGAGTCACGCTGTTCAGCCCACTCAAACAAGGCTTGCGCCTGCTCCATCTCAGGGTGTTCACTGTGGAGCGCCCAGAACCAGGAGCTCTCTGTGCTGATGTGGCCCTCTTAAGGATGGTGGTGGCATTGTCACTGCTCTCCCATGTTAATTAACTGGGTTGTTATTCCAAAGTGTTAATGGCCAGAACTGTAATTCAATCAAGTAAATAACATTTCAAGCAGTTAATAAAAGAAATGGAATTTGTAACCACCCATAAATGTGATTTTGTAGATGTAGGCCATGTCTAAGCAGTCGGTGGTCTGTCCTTGCCACACAAATGTCAGACAACCAGGATCACAAATACTGCGTGGGAATCTGTTGAGAATTTTTCTCTCCATATGTTTTTAAAGCAAACTGTGTTCCTTTTTGCCTCTTCCCCCCTCATTAACTTTCAAAATGTGTTTTTCTTAAGGTTCCACCTTGGGGAAATAGCCATTCTCGCCCACTGATGCTGCTTGCGAATTCAGTTTTATGAGGAGCTGAGATTCCAAACACCACCTGACTTGTTATCGTTCTTTTTAATGCCCTCAGCTTTTTGGTTATAATCTATTTACCATAACCATAGTTAATACCATGCTGTGTCCCTGCAGGGTTTTCAGCATGCATGGGAGAACATTACCTTAGGAGAGTTGCCACTTCCTCCAGTGGAGTTTCAGAGTCTGGTGGACACCTTCCTTCAGCCCCTCATTATGCCATCTCTGAGCCCCACCTCTTCCAGCTCTGAGCTGGGTCCTGAGGACTCACAGATGGACTGGATGCTGCCTCTGATCTCAGAAGATCTGCATCCACTCTCACACCATTGGACCTGGCTATGTGCATGTCCCTGCTATGACTGCCTCTCCCCTGGTGGCATGGCTGAGTGTGAGGTCACCTGCCAGAGAAGAGATAGCTGCTCCAGCCCCAGGGCCCCTTCCCTGCCCAGGGCCTGTGCTAGAGGGTCTGACAGAAGCTGCTTCATCTATGCCAGCCTTCCATCTGTACAGGGCTGATGGGCCAACTTGGTTTTGATTTGTCTCTTAGTGCCTTCTACTTCCAAGTGACCATGTTGCATGTATTTTAGCAAATGAAGGGGCAATATGAGTGTGGAGTGACAGGAGCGGGGACTCAGAGACGGGGCAGGGACAGCACCAGGTGTGTAGAGAGCACCTGTCAGGAACGTGAGGTGCCTGCCTGGGCTCTGTAGGACTTCGGGCTTATCATGCTGCTCCTGCTCCATTCCATTAATGCTTCAGTCACACACTCAACTTACCCATGTGCCCACACACCCACTACTCAGCTGCTTACCTGCTCCAACCACCTACTCTCCTACCCAACCTCTTCCTACCCCCACCAAACATTGTCACCACTCACAGACAAACTCACATATTATCCACCCACCTCACTCATCCACCCACCTGGGTACTTGGCTACTCACACTCTCTTTTAGCACCCACTCATCCGCCCACTCAACCCTCCACCTAGACACCCACTCATCCACCTAGACACTAACTCACCCACCCGGCAAGACACGTATTCACTCACCCACCCACCTAAACACCCACTCACTCACCCAGACACCCACTCACCCATCTAGATACCCACTCATCCACCCACCTAGACACCCACTCACTCACCCACCCAGCAAGACACCCATTCACTCACCCACCCACTTAAACATCCACTCACCCACCCATCTAGACCACCTACACACTCATCCACCTAGACACCCACTCATTCACCTAGACACCCACTCACCCATATAGACACCCACTCATTCACCTAGACACCCACTCACCCATATAGACACCCACTCACCCATATAGACACCCACTCATTCACCTAGACACCCACTCACCCATATAGACACCCACTCATTCACCCACCTAGACACCCACTCACCCACCTAGACACCCAACAATTCACCCACCTAGACACCCACTCACCTACCCACCCACCAAGATATCCATCCACTCACCCACCCACCTAGATACCCAGTCATTTATTCACTTAGATACCCACTCACTCATCCACCTAGACACCCAGTCACTCATCCACCTAGACAACCACTCACTCATCCCTCTAGACACCCACTCACCCACCCACCTAAACACCTACTCACTCACGCATCTTGACATCCACTCACTCACCCACCTGGACGCCCACACACTCATCACCTAGACACCCACTCACTCATCACCTAGACACCCACTCACCCACCCAGCTAGACACCCACTCACCCACCCACCCACCCACCAAGATACCTATTCATTCACCCACCTAAATATCCACTCACCAAAACATCCACTCACCCACCCATCTAGACACCCACTGACTCACCCACCTAGACACCCACTTACTCATCTAGGCACCCAAGTACTCATCCACCAAGGATCACTCACCCATCTAGACACCTACCCACTCACTCCATCTACACACCCACTTACTCACCCATCTAGACACTCTCTCACCCATCTACCTAGATGCCCAGTCATCCACCCATCTACACATCCACTTACTCACCTGCCTAGACACTGACTCACTCATCCATCTACCTAGACACTCACTCACTTATCCACCTAGGCACCCACCTACTTACTCATCTAGGCACCTAATCATTCATTCACCCACCTAGACCCTACCTACTAACTCACATAGACACCCACTCACCCATCCTCTCATCCACCCACATAGACACTCATGTACTCTGTCACTTGCGAAGCTGCCCCTTACTCCTTCACCTTCTCACAAAAGGTTACTGACCAATGACCTCTGGGATCCGTGAGCTTTGTTGTGGGGAGGAAGAGGTGAATCAGGCTCAGGTGCCAGCTAAGAGGCTCTTCTGGCCCAGTGAGGGACACAGACAGTGGCTGTATCACTGAGTGTACAATGACAGAGAAGAGCAACGCGAGGCAGGAGTAGAGAAGAGAGACATCACCCAGCCTAGGGAGACAGGAGAGGAGCTTTGAACTCAGAGGCTAGTCTCCAAGTAAGAAAAAAAGTGCTGGTAAATGCAGGAGCAGAAGTCTGGAGCTGAGGGATGCAGCTTCTCTAGGAAAGTCATGGGGTAGAATAAGGGTGGGGCAGGATGGGTGGGTGGCAAGAGATGGTCTGGAGAGACCAGCAGGGGAAGCTCCTACCAACCTGAGGATTCTTTAGCCACTAAAGAGAGCTACGACTCAACGTGGAGGCAGTGGAAAGTGCTAACATGGCTATAGGCAGGAATGACTCACTGCAGATGTGCATTTGAGAAAGGTCTCTTTAGTGAAGCAATGAGGGCTTTGACTTCATCATCTGCAAAAATAAAGTTATAGACTATGGTCTCTCAGATCCTTCCAGTTATCTAAGTTTAAAGGTCTCCAAGGGTAGGAGTGGGGAAGGGAGAGCAATTGAAGGGTTGTCCTCATTTTGCAGAAGACCATACTGAGGAAGCACAGGAAGTTAAATGACTCCCTCTGTTCCCACTCCCAACCCCAGAAAATATCTTAGAAGCCAAAGAAAGACTCTTTGCTTCCTGCTCCAAGCCAAGCTTGTCTTTGAACCCAGCAAACAAACACCTGGCCTTTGTGGTCTGCACAGGTGTGAACTCTGCCTTGACCTGGGGCAAAAGCTATAACACAACCAGTCAAATGACTGCATAGCCATCTTCACTAGTACCATTACCCAAAGATGCTGAAGATCTTTATGCATAGATAGGATAAACAAAATCGTGGCTATTCATGTTTAGTAAGCAAAATTCCCTCACTGAAAGAGGACCCTGGCAGAAGGGGGCTCTAATTCACCCATTCATCTGGTCCTGTCTGCTAGGCTGGAACACCATTGTGTTATTGCCTGTTCTTGCCACAGCTTAGACCAGTAGAGACTGCAGCGAATCTCTATCTAGATTAACTTTAGCCACATCCTCCATTGCAGGAACTTTACTAGATCTGAAGACAGAGACTTAAATTCCAGGCAAAAATGGGATGATTCTCTATTTGACAAGTTTTTCATTCAAAGCCCCAACCAGTCCAGTTTCCAGGCCAAGAGGCAGTGGGCCAACTACCCTTCTTAGAAGACTTTCCTCTAGCCTCTTCCTGGCCAAGCACAAGGTTTGATGACCATTCTCTTCTCTCATTCCATAGCCATCATGATGGTGATGCTCTCCCAGGGTGGATTTCTAATCACGATTTAGAAATTTAGGAAAAGTGTTAATTACACATAGATCCTCATCCATGCACAATTTACACCCACACAAGTCTCATCCCCTTTAATGGAAAGTGTGCCAGAGTCTTTCATTCCACAGCAATTCATTGAATGCCCATCATGTGGCAAGGTCCCAGGAGAAACACAGCAGTAAAACACAGCCACCTTCAAGAGACAGGCCATTGAGATAATAGCTAAAATATACTTTGATAAAGCTATAACAGGTGTCAAAAGAAGGATGACAGAGGTTGTGGGGGATGCCTGCCTCAACTTGAGGGTGCACAAGGCTTCACTAAGGATTGGTATGTGGACTGGGTTTTGAAGAATGAGGTAGAGAATGGCTAAAGAACACCCTAGGAAATGGAGGAGATTTGTGTAAAGGCTTAGAGGTCTTCAAGGTGTTCTCACACCTGCAATTCATCCCACATGAACAGGTGTAGAGGGATGGAAAGTGGTGGAAGATGAGATTGGATTATGAGAGGGGATGTGTGGAAGCCTACAGAGCTACTCCACAGTGTCTGGATTGAAGTGTAAAGGCTATGGTAGTTCTCTAAAGAGTTTTAATAAATTGAAAGACAAAATCAAATTTGCATTTAAAGAAATTCTTATTACAGAATGGAGAATAAATGGGGAGCAAGCGTGACTAAAGAAATATAGTATAAAGTAAATTTAATTAAAGTAACTAAATTAAAGAAATATAGTATAGATGCAATCTAGCCAAGATATGATGAAGATTTATTAACAATAAGTACAAAGAATGTATATCGAAGGTGGTAAAGGGGAGGAATTCACAAGGACCAGTTTTCCCATCAGATGCGGAGAGTGAAGAGTTGAAGAAAGAGTTAACTTTTCCAAGATGTTGGAATTCACCAAGACAAGCAGGAGGAGGAACAGGATTTGGGTACAGAATCACAAACTTAGCTTAGGATCAGTTGAGTGTGTGGTATCTCTTGCACACTAATGTAGAGGAGGAGTGTGGAGGGCAGTGGGCTCTATAGGTCTTAGGTTTTTAAATTGAAAAATTCAATTTTTTTGTTATTTAAAGTAAAATTTTATCTTATTGCAAAAGGAATAATATTTATTGAAGAATATATGCAAAATAGAGGAAAAGAATAAAAAGCGAATTAAAATTCCAAAATAATTTTCCTAATCACAGATAGACACGATTAATATTTTGGTATTTATTATTTCTATGCATATGCAAATCACAAATATTCCTTCAAGCATCTTCAGGTCTATCTACAATCCTCTGATGTTTGACAAGGATGGTTTGATCACTCAGTCCACATGTTACAGGAAACCCAGCATTTTATTTAACAAATAGGCAAAAGCATTGTTGTGTTACATTCAACTTTCACTCCAATCCTCTGCTTCTGCAACATGCTTAATCCCACTCTCTTCTCTTCCTGCAGTTTCTGTCTTCTTTTTCCTTACTGATTCTGTAAGTTTCTGTCTTCTTTTTTCTTATTCATTTTTTTCTTATTCTCCACAGCATCACTATCCAAAGGCTCTAATATGCAACAAACTTTCTTGAAGCACAGAAAATTACTTAATGGATAAGGTAGTACAGGCAGAAGCCATGGTTTTGTATTAGCTATCCCTGTGATGATATTTCATTAGCAACAGGGAATTTGTGTCTTGCTCCTGGTCTATTCTCTCAGTTGTCCTCAGACCTGGCTCACTGTCATTATCTTGGTTTATTTCTGACTAAATATTATTCTCTTACCTTTCCATTGCTTGTTCTGGTCCATGATATTCCAGTTTCTTTATTAGGATGAGCAATTTATTCCTTTGTTTCCAACACTAAATAAGGCTCTGGACATAGTGTTAAACACCAAAAAAACCCAAATGTACGCATAAAAACAAACAAACAAAAACATACAGATGCTTGGCAATTGCTGTTTTCTTATATTAGACTTAATTTCTGGACAACAATGTGAACATATAATTATTTTTGTGTGTATTTTTCTGCACCGAATTATATATTTCTTACAATGCAATTTCCAATAGTTTTATAGCACTCCAATCTATAACTGTGCCAAAGTTAAATTTACTGATAACTTATTATTAGACATTAGCCTGTTTCCTTTGTTTTTCACTATTCTCAATATTTGAAGGGACTCTTTTTTGGTAAATCTTTGTCCTGCTTATTCCTGAAATACTTCAAAATGGGCAATAAAGACTGCTGAGTATCCTGTCTAGAATAATTTTCAGTGTATCTCTGCTTTTAGTTGTTTCTAAACTATTTTACCACTATAAAAATAGTTAATAATTGCTAGGCGCGGTGGCTCACGTCTGTAATCCCAGCACTTTGGGAGGCCAAGGCGAGCAGATCACAAGGTCAGGAGATCGAGACCATCCTGGCTAACACGGTGAAACCCTGTCTCTACTAAAAATACAAAAAATTAGCTGGGCATGGTGGCGGGCGCTTGTAGTCCCAGCTACTCGGGAGGCTGAGGCAGGAGAATGTCATGAACCTGGGAGATGGAGCTTGCAGTGAGCCAAGATTGCGCCACTGCACTCCAGCCTGGGCGACAGAGCAAGACTCCATCTCACACACACACACAAAAAGTTAATAATGCAAATGATTTTTTTCATAGAAAAACAACTGAATTGTGTCCTGTGTAATGCAATTGGAGTGCTGGCCAGTTTAAAAATTCTTTGTAAATTAATTTCAACTTTCCTGATAGCTTGTAAATGTGTGTCCTTTCCATTCTCCTTTGAGCCAGTTGTAATAATGTATTTATTTCATTAAAGATGAGATAAATGCCATCTTTGATATGTATTTATTTTATATTTTTACAAGATTCATGATATTACATTCCTTAAAAAAATTACTTAACATTCCCTTGACATAGATTTCTGGAAGTAAAACTATTTGGACAAATTTTATACATTTTGCTATGATTTTTGATATGTATTACTAAATTTTCTTCCCAAAAGATGGCATTGATTTATATTCTCATCAATAGTATATGAGATTATCTATTTTTACACATTATTAATATAGATGTATTATAATAATTATCATAATTTTAATACTTTAATAGAGATGAAATTGTATTGTTGTATTAAGTTACATATTTTTCCTTTCAGTAAAGGTGTCTTAGAGAACACTCCATTATCCTACCCTTCTGGTTTCCAGGAGGAAGATTTTTCTCTAAATACTCTTCTTTCCCTCCATTCATTACTCTCCCTGGAAGTAAAAGCGGTTAGTTGGTTGATAGGTGGCAACATTTAGCTCGATGTTTCACAATTAGCTGGAGCCAGTGGACCAAATGCTTGATCTTTTTGTAGCCCCCATCTTCCACTCAGGCCAGGGGGAGCAGTGACTTGGGGAACTGTGATGCCTTTCAGGTGTGATCTCCAGTGGGCCTTCTCATGCTCCAGACTGGGTCCAGCATCTTTTCTAGCTGTGTCCTTCTGCCCAGCATGTTATAGTAAGCCTGCTGACTTTGTCTTATTTCTCAAGTGATTTAGAACCTGTGTAGGAAATATGAAGTACCATTTTGTTTACTTGGTACTAGTCATTTGCAGATCTTCATGAATAAATTGTCTATACAGAGCCTTTGCCTGTTTTGGTCTTGAGATGTTCATATTTTTCTTTCTTTGTGATTTGCAAGAGATCTTGATATAATAATGATAATAGCCCATAGCTGTCACATGTGTTGACTGTTATCCAATATTAGTGCAAATACATAAATACATATATGTGTATATGTGTATGTTGTGTACATACGCATATAATTATACAATAAATATACATATATACCCATACAATCACATACACACATATGTGTCTTTGCTTTTTCTTCTTTAATTATTCATAAAGTCCATGCTTATCCAAAATTTCAAGTTGAAATGAGTTTGTCAGGGATTGTGTGGGTCACTGTTTGAATTTCATAGAGAAGCTTCTCAAGTTATTGTGACCTTACTGTGTCAGATACAAGATTTAGTAGCCTGTGGGCATAAACAAGATGTTAAGAGCTTTGGGTCTGAGGAATGACCACCCTCATAGAGAGTCCACTACAGAAGCTCCTCCCCTTTGCCTCGCAAGGCCTGGGGCTGGCAGTAACTGGGATGAGTACTTCCTGGATTTCCTTTGGTTGTGCCTTCTGGAATTCAAGGTGGCTCCACTGGAAGTGGTAAGGGCCGGTGACTCCCCCTATTTGCCTATCCTTACCTCCAATGCTGCTGGGTGTCAGAGAGTGTTTTGGGGATCATGCTGGGATTTTTTTCTTCCATTTACATTCATAGTTTTCTGTGAAAACTATTCCTTCATGCAGTATTTTGGTGACTGGTCAACATTTCCCTAAATCCAGTTTCATGTCATAGATCTATTGTCTGGAGGAGATTTGGGAATGTAATCACATCCAATTTCCTAGTTTTTAGTAATGGTATGGATTTTCCCCCTATTTTTTATATGTGTTTAGTGAGGCTAATAGCTAAAGATGCAGAATAGGTAAATACATATATTGCAGCTACCATCTTTGCTAAAACTTCTATCAGTGAGTATAAACTTGGTTGGGAATTGCGGATTTAAATATCTTAGAAATTAACTACCAGGGCAAATAGTGTCTTTGGTTTTCACAATATGCAGTTGTCCTTCCTTTATGAGACATTCAAGTGGCTGTGGTCATAGCCCCTTGCAGTGTAGTGGAGCCAAAGACAAGTTCTGGCCAATGAAATGTGAGCATAAGTCACCAGTGCCATTCCTGGGCTGAGGCAGAAAAAGTGGCCCCAGAGAGGTAACTGCCCTCTAGAGTGAACTTTGCATGGAGCGAGCTATAAATTTTGTTGTGTAAGTCTGACAATCTAGTGGATGTTGGTTACTAGAAAATAATCTAGCCTACCCTCTTTATCCTGTATAAAAAGGTTATTATTGACACTTCTGTATTAGTGTTTCCTGTTTTTTCTTTGCTTTCAAATGAGGGTAAAACAAATAGGAGAATTAGAAACAAAGAGGTGGCCTATACTTGAGAAACTATAATATGCAGCTAACATTGTACATCACAAGAAGAAACAAAGGCAATAGGATTTTTCCAAGAAGAGTTTTGGCAACAACCTTTCCCAAAGCTCTGGAACCCTATCCAGACTCCCTTCACAAGGTGAATTCAAAGTGTGTTAAAGCTGTGTTCATGTAATATGATACTTCAATTGCATTAACAATGATTAAGAGTAGCTAGAAATTAGCAGTAAGAGGACCTAATTTTATCTAGGCATTTGAGGTCTTTGGGGTTTTGTTTCAGTTAGTCAGGTTCATGAAATGGGGAGGAGATCTAACACCACCAAGAGCCCCTGAGGACAGCTCATTTCACCTTAGCAAAGCCCTTTAGTGACTCTTAGGAGGCACTAAGCCTCTGGGATACTCCTTTTCCAAAAGGAATATGTAGCTAAAACACATGGAATTACCTATTCTACATCTAATTTTAGCTATTAGCCTCACCAAGCATGTATAAAAATAGCCTCACCAAACATATATAAAAATAGGGGGACAAATCTGTACCATCACCTTTTCCAAAGTCTGCACCATTCCAGAATTTCAGAGCTCACTGCAGACATCACAATTATAAACCCAGACTAGGAACAGTCATCTGACATTGGTACAGGGGATGCATGAGGGAGTGAAAAGAGCATTTGTCCAAGAGTCCTGAATAGTGGCTCCATCCCTACCAGTAATCACCTACAGGACTTTGGGCAAATCTTCTTTTTCCCTCCTTGAGCTTTAATTTTCTTATTGAAAATCTATTCTATCCTAAAAACCGTAAGTTTTCTAGATGAACTACTCTGTAATGATGGTTTATTACTAGTCAACACATAAACACCAAAGCTTAACAGCGTGCTACTAGTCAGGAGCTTGGCTGCCTATCTGTTTATTTAATTTATATGCACTCAAACCATGCAGTGCAGCCTGAGTAGTGACCTGGAATGCAAATGCACACACAAAGTAGAGATGGCAGCCCTTTTGTGAAGAGAGGCTGTTTGCAGCTGCCCATGGCCAGACAGCCCCCTCTGTCTGCCTTTTTTCTCTCAGCCCTGTCTTTGCACTCAATATGTTTCGAGCTTCTGTGCTTTCAAGCCTACAGTAATTTATCTTGTGCACAGAAAGAGTATAAGATGTGACCTATACTCAATTAATGGGAAGCTAACAGAGAAAACCATGATAGTTTAGAGATTTTATGGCCAATGCATCAATAAAACTTCTCCTCCCACATGACCTGCATTTCACTGGTTTCCTTTCCTTCCACTATTTATTCTGTTTGCAACCATTGTAGGCAGAACAGAGTATTACAGAATCACAGCAATCTGCTCTCTATTTTTAAACTGCAAGGCTGAACATCATTCTTGCTCTTCTCATTCAATGTGAGTGCTCATTCCAATTTCTTTAAATCTGGATGGATTGTTTTATAGTAAGGAATGGCAACAAAATGAATTGATAGGTAACAGAAGGGAGTCTTCAACAGACTTTTTAGGGTAATGGCATTAAATGGTGGGATGTAGAATTTTCTTGAAAATACCAAAAGGTCATTTTGCAGATTTTCTTTGAAATGTTTTTTCCAAATCTTTGTCTTTAGAATAAATATTTGAAATGAAGATTAATCACGGTAAGAGTAACACTGTGCCCATCCAGATTGGCATTCTAGGACTTATGCACAGCCATTCATTCACTGTAATAGAGAAAGACAAATAACATAGGAGAAAGAGGGTCACAGCCTAGCAAGCAGAGAATGCACTCTTGAGATAACCTGCTTGGCTTCATCCCAGTCCTGTCACCTACTTGCTACAAGCACTGAATCACTTAATTTCCCTATGCTTCAGCTTACACATTTGTAAAAAAAAAAAAAGGGGAATGATAAAAATACATTCTCCTGTGGGTTGACATGAGGGTTAAACCATTTGACATATGTAAGTGTGTACATAGTTGGCATTCATAGGTGCCACAGGAGTGTTGGCCAGGACAACTTACTTTGAGGAAAGACTCTTCAGAGAGTGTAGTTTGGATCTTGCCCAATAACTCTGATTGGGAATGATTAGCAAGGGATGTCAGGGATATCTGCAGCCCTTATCAATTCCCATGACCCAGGGACACTCAGGTGTGAGATCAGGAGGGAGGCTGAGGTCGTGGTGTCCCAAAAAATATGAAGGAGCAATCAAGTGCAGAGGCTGTAACCTAAACTCAGAATGTAGCATGATGTTTCAGAGACAAGTAAACCTTGAGATTAAGAACTATTTACTATTTTTCCTTTCTAAACATGAAAATCCCAGCCAGGACCCAGAAGTGTTATGGTGATCTATCTGGACTTGTGTTGGTTTTTGCAGCTAAAGAATCTAGATGTGGGTCAACCGTGCATGCATCCATGAAGCAGCTTAAAATCCACACCATTTTCCCTGTATTACAAGGGACTTTTAGTGGGGGCGCTTGGGGTTCAGATCCCACCTGCTCTCACCAATGCCATCAATAATATGGTCAAATCCTATGAGAGTCTAGGGAATGTGATCTATGCAGGCCAAGCTGAGGCTGTACACTAATCAGATGAGACAAGTCTGTGATTAGCCCATGACAGCTACTTTTTGTATCTCTGTGCCTTGAGTGCACCTTTCTATTAGAGTTTCAGGAAAGGGGAATAAAACCTGAATCCACTTGCTGGAATAAGACTCTAATAGCTCAAACTTTCATGCTAATTCACTAACAACACTGAAGGTGACAAGAGGATCATAGAGAGCTATGAAGGTAGAGCACATGCTATTCAAGGAGTTGCTTATATTTGCATCTACTGAGAACAAAGCAACTAAGAAAGGGTGAAGTTACAAAGGACTCCTTTGATTTAGTCATTAGGGAATTGTCTGATTATGAGAGATAGGTATATATTGCTAAGGAGATAGTTCAGAGGCAACTGGATGGGCTGGGAGTGAAAAAATCTCAATTGTTTCAATATAACACTTACTAGCAAAGAGTGTGGGACAATCTCATCATTTTTCTGATTCTTGAGTTTCTCATCTGCAAAACTGGAGATTAATAACCAATGTGAAACTTTCTTGTATTCTAACACTTCATGGTACTCAGCATCAAAGCCTTTCTTGAACCTCAAAATAGAAATACAGAATAAGGATGTTAGAAAGAATACTCAGAGAGCTGCAGGAAATCAGTGAATAAAGTGCAGATAATGTGACACTTGGAATGATTTACATAATAGGTTAATAGTAAAATTAATTGGGATAAGGGTAACTGCACTCAACCATAAGTGAGCAAGTGGAAGAGGAATCAGATCCATATCCAATATAAGCTCACTGTCAAGAAAGTTTGTAAACTTTATGACTAAATAAAATTGAATAAAAATATTTCATAACAGAAGTGACATCAGCAAGCTGAAAAAATACGAGATTCCAATTCTCACAGACCCATATAAACATTGATTTTTGACCATCAAACACTGTCAGGAATATCTATATGGGAATCTAGGAATACAATGGAGAGATTCCAGCATGCTGTTCTAGCAAAAATATAATTACAAATATAGTTAAGAAGGTAAGAAGAACAGTGTCACTTTAACATATTACCCTTCCCCCAAAGCAGCACAGCTCAGTGCCAAGAGAGACCTCATTGGCCCACAATTTGTCCCACATGTGAAAGTGAGAGTAATGTGAGATCCTGACTTCCCCGGGCTTGTGAGATATTGCCCAAGAGGCCCAATTCTGCCTCATTCCACCCAAACTACTGAGAGCGTCAGCATAACTATACAGTCTAGAGGAGTTAGAAGTGGGGGAAAAGGATGGGGGCTCACTGAAACTTTCAAGTGAATTTCAAAAACTGGACACAGATACTATTAACTGTCCTGATAACTTTCCCAAGAGGCCTGCCCATGACCCCTGTGAGACATCTCACCTAAAGCCCCTGCATGAACTGATGTGTGCCCTTAGCATTCCACAGGTATCCTTGAGATGGTATGTGAAAGTCTCTGCAGCACAGGTGAGTCCCTGCAGATTATGAACAAGCACTCACAGAGAGACAGCTTGATTTTGGAATATTGAAAGAGGACATACAATCTTAAAAAGAAGAAACAAGAGGTGTGAGGCAGGCGCATCCATAGAAAAGGCCTGACAGATTCCCCAAATATCTAGCTGGGCTGACTAATAAAAGTCTTTCTGTCCTAAAATTAGTCAGTAAAGAGTGGAGGAGAAGACTACTTCTTCAAACACAAGGACAGTAAGACAAACTTCAAAGAACATAAAGAATCAAGAAAACATAACACCAACAAAGGAACAAAATAACGTTCCAGTGGCTGACTCCAACGAAATGGCAATCGACAAATTGCCTGATGAAGAATTCAAACTAATCTAGGAAACACAGAGAGAAAACCTAAACAATATTAGTAAAACAATACGTGAACAAAAGGAAACATTCAACAAAGAGAGAGAAACCATAAAAAAAGAACCAAACAGAAATTCTGGAGCTAAATAATATAATGACTAGACTAAAAATTTCAATGGAGAGTTTCAAGAGCAGACTCGATAAAGCAGAAGAAATGATCAGCAAGCTTGAAGACAGGTTATTTGAAATTATTCAGGAGGGAACACCAATTTAAAAAGGAACAAAAAAGAATGAAAGAAGCCTATGTGATTTATGGGATACAATCAACAGAAACATTGTATGCACTATGGAAATCTAAGAAAAAGCAAAGAAAGAGAACAGGGAGGAAGCTTATTTAAAGAAATAATAAAAGAAAATTTCCCAAATCTGGAGAAAGAAATGAACATCCATATCTATGATACACAAAGGACCTCAATAGGCTCAACATCAAGAAATATTAACCAAAACATATTATGTTCAAATTGTCCAAATTTGAAGATAAAAAATTAAAACAGCAAGAGAAAAATTGGATTATCATATACACAGGAACTGTCATAAGACTATCAGCAGATTTCACAACAGAAACCTTGCAGACCTGGAGAGAGTGGTATGATACTCAAAGTGCTATAAGAAAAAAGCTGCCGAGAAAGAGTATTTTACCTGGCAAAGCTGTCTTTCAGAAATGAAAGAGAAAGAAAGACTATTCCAAACAACTAAAAGTTGAGGAAGTTTATCACCATTAGATCTGCACTACAAGTAATGCTAAAAGGTGTTCTTCAAGTTGAAAGAGAAGAACACTAAATAGCAACAAAACATATGAAATTATAAAACTTACTGATAAAGGTAAGTATAGAATTAAATTCAGAATACCTTAATATTTTAATAGTGGTGTAAAAATCATGTTTAATATTAGTATGAAAGAAGACAAAATTATAGAATAATTATTGCTACAATAATTCGTTGATAAATACACATTATAAAAAGAGGTAAATAGAGATTTTTATGTGATCAAAGTTAGTTTGACATCAGCTTAAAAGAGACTGTTACAAGTATGTTTTATGTAAGCATCATAGTAAGCACACACAAACAAACCTGTAGTAGATACACAAAAGATAAAGAGAAAAAAAGTTAAACATAATCATACATAGAAATTACATGAACAAAAAAAGAGAGCAAGAGAAGGAACAAAAGAATGACAAACCAGTCTGAAAGCAATTAACAAGATAGCAAAAGTAAGTCTTCATCTATCAATAATTTCTTTAAATGTAAATTAAATTATCAAATCAAAAAACATAGAGTGGCTAAATGGATTAAAAAAACAAGATCCAACTAAATACTACCAACGAGAGACTAACTTTAGCTTTAAACACACATATAGGCTGAAAGTGAAGAGATAGAAAAAGATAATGTATGCAAATTATAACCAAAATAGAGCAGTTATGGCTATCCTATATTAGACAAAATATATGTCAAATCAAAACTGTCAGAAGGGACAGAGAATGTAACTATATAATGATTAGGCAGTACATTTTTCAACAGGAGATAACAATTATAAATATTGATGTACCCAACATTGGAACCACTAGTATATAAAAGGGATAGTAACAAAACTGAAAGGAGTAATACAAAACAATACAATGATAGTAGGGGCTATGGTCTGAGTGTTGGTGTCTTCCCTAAATTAATATGTTATTACTAAATTCCCAATGTGATTGTATTAAGAGGTGAGGGCTTTGAGAAAAGATTAACTCATGAGGGCAGAGCCCTCATAGGGTTATTGCCCTTCATGTGAGAGTCCAGTGTTCCCCCCTTCTGCCATGGAAGAACACAGCAAGAGATACCATCTAAGAAACAGAGAGTGAGCCTTCACCAGACACCAAACTGCTGACACCTTGATCTTGGACTTCCCAGCCTCCAGAATTGTGAGAAATAAATTAATATTATTTATAAATTACCCTGTCTAAGGTATTTTGTTATAGCAGTCCAAATG
This sequence comes from Gorilla gorilla gorilla, assembly GCF_029281585.2. Lineage (NCBI taxonomy): Eukaryota > Metazoa > Chordata > Mammalia > Primates > Hominidae > Gorilla > Gorilla gorilla. The sequence goes on from NC_073235.2 coordinate 30,840,022, forward strand.
TACGAAGAAAGTAGGAGACTTTAATACTCTACCTTGAACATTACATAGATTATGCAGATCAAAAAATTAATAAAGATACTACATTTTAACAACACTATAGACTAAATGGACATAACAGACATATATAGAACATTTCATTCAATAGCAACAAAGTATACATTCTTCTCAATCACACATGGAACACTCTCTAGGATAGGTCATGTGTTAGGCCACAAAACAAAGTATTAACAAATTTGAGGAAATTGAAATCATAACAAATATATTTTCTGAACACAATGGTATTAAAATAAAAATCAAGAACAGAAGGAAAATTAGAAAATTTGCAGACATGTGGAAATTAGTCAGTGCACTTTTGAATAACCAAGAAAGTCACAGAAGAAATCAAAATGGAAATTTAAAAATATATCTTTATGCAAATGAAATTGAAAAAAACAACATCAAAATTTACAGGATGCAGCAAAATCAGTTTTAAGAAAGAAGTTTATGGCAATAAATGCCTACATTAAGGGAAAAAATATCTCAAATAAACAACCTAAATTTACACCTCAAAGTACTTGAGAAAAAAAGAATATACCAAGCCCCAAGTTTCCAGAAGGAAGGAAATAATAAAGATTATAGCAGAAATAAATTAAATAGGGACTTAAAAAATGATAGAAAAGATCATTGAAAGTATTAATGAGTTGTTTTTCTGAAAAGGTAAACAAAATTAACAATCCTTTAGCTAGACTAATAAAAAAAGAGAGAAGACAAATAATAAAATTAAAAATGAAAGAGAAGACATTACAACTGCTATTACAGAGTTATAAAGGAACATGAGACTACTATGAATAATTTTATGCCAACAAATTGGATATAATAGGGAAAATTGATAAGTTCCTAGAAACATGCAACCTACCAAGACTAAATCTTGAAGAAATAGAAAATATGAACAGAACTACAATGACTAAGGAGATAGAATCAGTAATCAGAAACCTTCCAACAAAGGAAAGCCTTAAAGCAGATGACTTGACTAATGAATTTCACCAAACATTTAAAGAATTAATGCGAATCCTTCTCAAACTCTCCCAAAATATCGAAGAGGAGAGACCACTTCTAAACTCATTTTACAAGGTCTGCATTACCTTGATAACAAAACTAGACAAAAACCCTACAAGAAAAGAAAATCACAGGCCAATATCTTTGATGAACACAGATGTAAAAATCCTCAACAAAATCGAACAGCATAATAAAAGCATTTTCACCATTATCGTAAAAATCCTCAACAAAATCGAACAGCATAATAAAAGCATTTTCACCATTATCAAATGAGATTTATCCCTGGGATAAAAGGATATTCAACATATGCAAATCAATAAATATGATTCACCACTTTAGCAGAATGAAGGAGAAAAGTCATAGGATCATCTCAATAGATGCAGCAACATCATTTGACAAAATTCAATATCCTTTCATGATAAGAACTCTCAACAAATTAGGTACAGAAGGAATGTTCCTCAACATAATAAAGGCCATATATGTCAAGCCTCCAACTAACATTATACTCAATGTTGCTTTTCCTCCAAGATAAAGAAGTCAAGAATTACCCCCTCTTGTCACCTCTATTAAAAATAGTACCTGAAGTACTAGCAAGAGCAATCAGACAAGAAAAAAAAATAAAATGCATCCAAATCAGAAAGGGAGAAGTAAAACAATCTGTATTTGGATATGACATGATTCTACATGTAGAAAACCCTAAAGGTTGCAAAAAATAAAAAGATGTTAGAACTAATAAATGAGGCCAGGCACGGTGGTTCACGCCTGTAATCCCAGCACTTTGGGAGGCCAAGGCAGGTGAATCACTTGAGGTCAGGAGTTCAAGACAAGCCTGGCTTACATGGTGAAACCCCGTCTCTACTAAAAATACAAAAAAGTTAGCAAAGTGTGGTGGTGGGTGCCTGTAATCCCAGCTACTCGGGAGGCTGAGGCAGGAGAATTGCTTGAACCTGGGAGACAGAGGTTGCAGCGAGCCAAGTTGCACCACTGCACTCCAGCCTGGGTGACAGAGCAACACTCCATCTCAAAAAAAAAAAAAAAAAAAAAAAAAAGGAACCAATAAATGAATTCAGTAAAGTTACAGGATACAAAATCAAAGTACAAAAATCATTTGCATTTATTTACAACAGTAATGATTTATCTGAAAAAGGAATCAGGGAAACAATACCATTTATAATAGCATCAAAATAATAAACTAGGAATAAAATTAAGCAAGAAGATAAAAGATCTCTACACTGAAAATAATAAAGCTTTGATGAAAGAAATTAAAGGCGATATACATAAATGGCAAGATATAATGTGTTCATGGATTTAATAAATCAGTATTTTAAAAATGGTCATACTACCCAAAGTCATATACAGATTCAACATAATCCTTATCAAAATTCCAATGATATTCTTTACAAAAATAGAACAATTATAAAATTCCTGTGGAATCACAACAAAAGATCCCAAATAACCAAAGCAATCCTGAGAAAGAAAGACAAATTTGGAACCATCACACTCCCTGATTTCAAATTGTACCACAAAGCTGTAGTAATCAAAACAGCAAGGTACTGGCATAAAAACCGGATGCGCAGACCAATGGAACAGAATAGAAAGCTCAAATAATCTCAACCATATTTAGTCTACTAATTTTCAATGAAGAAATAATGGGGAAAGAATTATCTCTTGAATAAATGGTGTTGGGGAAACTGGGTATATACTTGCAAAAGAATAAAATTAGACCCTTATGCCATTTACAAAAAGCAACACAAAATAGATTAAAGACCTAAATGTAAAACTTGAAATAATAAAAATCTTAGAAGAACACTTAGGAAAAACGCTCATTGACATTGGTCTTGGCAATGATATTTTGACTAGGATTCTACAAGAACACAAGTAACAAAAGCAAAAATAAACAGATGGGACTACATTAAGCTAAAAAGCTTCTGTACAGCAAGAGAAACCAACAAAATGAAAAGGACCTAAAGATTTGGAGAAAGTATTTGCAAACTGTATATCCGATAAGGGGTTAATATGCCAAATATATAAGAAATGCACACAACTCAATAGCAAAAAAAAAAAAAAAAAAAAAAATTAATACCCTGATTTAAAAACGGGCAAAGGACCTGAATAGAAACTTTTCTAAAAATATACAAATGTCCAATAGATATATAAAAAATGTTCAACATCACCAATCATTAGGAAAATGCAAATCAAAACCACAATATTAATATTACCTCTCACACCTGTTACAATAGCATGTGTGAGTATACATAATACACATATAAATGTATATGTAATATACATGTAACATATTTCTAAAAATATGCGATATATATATATATATATATATTTCTAGTGTTGGCGAAAGTGTGGAAAAAAGAAAAGTGAACCATTATACATTGTTACGTTGTTAGTGGTAATGTAAATTATTCTGACCATTATGGAAAATAGTATGGATGTTCCTCAAAAAAATTAAAAATAGACTTATCATATCCCAGCAATCTCTCTTATATATCCAAAAGGACTGAAATTGAAGAGATATCTGTACAATCATGTTCATTACAGTACAATTCACAATACCCAAAGTTTAAAAAATCTAAGCGTCCATCTATAGATAAATGGAAAAAGACATGGCATGTATATACAGTGGAATATTAGCCCTCCTTTAAAAAGAAGGAAATCCTGCCATTTGCAACACCATGAATGAACCTGGAAGACATTATGCTACGTGAAATAAGCCAGACACAGAAAGATAAACACCGTATGATCTGACTTATATGTGGAATCTAAAATAGTCCAATTCATAGAGGCAGAATAGAATGGTGGTTACCAGGGGCTAGGGGAAGGGGATGTGGGTAGATGTTGATGTTGAGGAGCACAGAGTTTCATGTATGCAAGGTGAATATGTTCTGGAGATCCAATACACAGCATGGTAACTACAGGTAACAATATTGTACTCTCTACTTAACATTTGCTACGAGGGCAGAACCTGAATATTCTCACCATACACACAAAAAAGGTAACTACGTAAGGTGTTGGATATACTTATTAGGTTGATTTTGTTGATTATTTTACAATATATTAGCATATCAAATCATCAAGTTTTATGCTGCAAATACAGACAATTTTTAAAAATACATTTTATTTATTTATTATTTTAAATAAAAGCATAACTAGAAAATCCCTGAGTATTAATTGATTGCCTTTTGTAAACTGAGGTGAGGTATACGCTTGGCCTGGTAAACTCTGAGAGTAGAGAAGACTGAGATGGTCTGAACCTGAACAGGATCCCACCTTGGGTTGTGCCAGTGATAAGGTCAGAACTGGCTACAGGTGCCATGCAGATATCTGGCCCTCTAGAGAGCAATGGGAAATCAGAGAGGGGCAGCTCGGAGGGGCCTCAGGGCCTGCGTCAGGGTAACTGGGATCTTGGGCCGGGTGGGAGGGTCACTGACGGGAATGGTGGAGGTACTTACATTCAGAGTTCCAAGGTGGCCCCCCCAGGAAGGGTCTTGTCCAGCAGGGGTGGGTGCTCCAACCTATGGGTGGCAGGAATATGCTCCATTTCAATAAGGCACCACTGAGTAGGAAAGTTCCTCAAATAGGCAGTGAGGCAGGGGTAGGGATGTCAGCACAGGGACTGAAGGTCAGTGCTGAGTTACAGAAGGAAGAGAAAGGAACCAGCATGTGCTAAGTGTACGTCGCATATCACATTCCTGATACTGCACCAGTCTGCCTGCAAATCTTTTCCCAAGGAATCCTCACACAAGCCAGAGAGTATTACTTACAACATAGTTTGCACTTGATGTAACTGGGCTCAGAGCCCCTAGTTCATCACGAAGACTGAGTGAGATCCAAACCCTGCTTGGGCTCTAAAGTCTGTGCCATTGCAACAGTGCTCCTGAAGTCCCCTGTGCTTGCTGGCCTGCCAGGATGGTTCTGCGACTTTATGAAGGAAGAGCCTACCAAGAGGGACTGGACAATGGGAGGCAGGTAGGCTCCTACCTGCCACCACAGGAATGAGAACACCAACACACAGGCAGATGACCCACAGGAGCGCCAGCCTAGAATTAGCCTTGCCCAGCACAGGCTGCTGCAGCTCACATGTGCCTTGTTGGCATAAGGCAGCAGCCAGCTCCTTGGTTCACACCATCTGCCCTGTCCTCTGCTCCTTTTCCTGGTTGACAGCTGGGCCTTCAAGTCCTCCAGCTTCTACCAAGTCTTCTCATTCAGCTTCTTAGGCTCCTGGGCCACATCCATGTTTAGTTTCAGGAATAAGAGTAGAACACCCCTATTATCCAGGGTTGGAGGTGGTGACAGAGCAATGTGGCTTCCAGTTCATTGCATGGGTTCCTGATGGTCCTTGTGGTTTCTGTTTGTCTTTCCATACTGCCTGCTGAAACCCTGATGACTGCAGGTGCAACATCAGCTGCAGATAAACCTTAACCAGCTTCCACAATGGGATAAGATCAAACCTCCATAATAAGTCCCTTATTTTGTATCACTCCTAGTGGTTTTGCTTCTTGGATTTCATCTGAGAAGTTCTGTTTTCACTGTGCATCTCTGTAGATGACCAGAGGACATCAGGAATAAGAATATTTCATAGTTACTGTAAAGATTATACACACACATACATGTATGTATCATTTATATAAGGGCCTAACTGAATGCCTAGCACAGAGTAGGTCTTCAACAAGAGTAGCTATCACTAATTGCTTCATTACAAAGCTGGGTCAAGCTCTAGTAGCAGTTCCACATGGACAAAAAGGCTTCATAGTTTTTGGAATCTGAATAGGAGATCAAAGATGATCTGCATTGCAATTACCATGATGAGGAGTTTAATTATGAACAATGGGAAGAATAATGCATGCGGACTGTTTACAGATAGCTAATGGCCTAATATGCTAAATATAGTTGCAGTTCCCTAACCAAAAGCTCAGTCTGCTCTATGGAAGCAGACTGAAAGCCCCCACTGCTGTGCAATGCGGGTGAGAACAGCTGGAACAAATGTTCTCTTCCTTGCCACTGAATGATAAATCACACCTGTCAATGAATAAAACATTCCGTCTCAGCAATCAAGCAATGGATTTTTAAGAAGCCTTACCGTTTATCAGTTTAGCTATTGATTACCTGTGAAAGGTCATTTCATCAGAGGGATAATGAATGGGAGAGCAGAGTTCCAATGTGCAATGTGAAGTGAGTTCGTAAGTTTGCCTCCAGAAACTTGATAGTATTTAAACTTGCCCCAAAGCATTAAGGAACTTATAATACATGTAACCACCTGCCATTGGATTTCCGATTAACAATAACAGGTGTACTAAGCAAAAAACAGACAAATGCTGATTAAAGAAACTGAGGCCAGTTGCCCACCAGCAGCATTACCTAGAACTTTAGGACGCTGACGAAAACAAGACACGACTGTGTGCATAACAGGAGGCAAGATGAGCAGTTTTGAGTTCACACCTGAGGTCTTCTCCAAACCCTAGGCCAGCCTGGCATAATTTTGTTCAGATTCCTTGTCATTTTGGTTTTGTTTTGAGAAACATGATTGTGCTCATTGCATGAGCTGCTCAATTGCTTAACAAGTGATGTGCCAGTAAGTATTTAACAACTAGCTCTCTGAGAAAAAGGAGCTTATGTGCAGTGTTTTGTCAATGTATGGTCTAAATGTAGTGTGGTTTAAATACTCCCACTATGGATGATTTCAAGCTGTCAATGTGATGCCCCTGCATTCAGAGTTGGGAAGAAAGGCTAGCAATCAGCTCTTATGAGTCAGTATGAGCCAACTCCAGCCCACACAGTGTGAACCGCCAACACACCTTGTCTGTATTGTGCCGGCTTGTGTCCTGGAAGTTGCACCTATCTCCACATTAGAAGATGAATGCCTCGGACTCCTTTCTTTTATGAGCTTCACATTTATACTCTTCCTTCTGCCAAGAGACATTCTGCCAACTGTCTTCCTTGCAGCAGAAATTTAGAAAACAACATCAAAAGTAATGAATCGTCTAAGACAGGAAGGTTTGAACTATAAAAACAATGATGTGCAAAACTTACCTAGGTGTTCTGCTATCAACTAAAATAATGGTTATTTTTCCCAGGCCAAAGGAAAAGAAAATTGCTGGATAACCGTTTTTCTGTAGTAAGCATTGAGGGCGCCACACATCTGCCTGTTTTTCTGTTTAACAGTGTTCAGCCATTAATTTTGTACTCATGATGACCTCTTCCAAATTAGCTTAGGCCCAGCTTTCTCACCTCTAGTCTTCACTGGAAATCAACAGCAATCCAGGATTTAGAAATTTTTCACGTTCACCTTTATTGATGAATGCTCTAAGTTAGTGTTCTAAATTACCCCCATCCTGGAGGTGGCATTTTGAGATAGGAATGAGGTACAAGATGCAGTAACTGAAGAAGTAGTAAAGCACAGTAGTCAACGGTGCAGACTGCACAGTCAGAGTTCAGCAAGAATACTGGACTCATTGTGAATCTGTTCTTGGACAATTACCTCCTCAGTTTTCTCATCTATGAAATGGAGGTAAGTTAGTAGCTGCATGTAGCAGGTGACATCTGTGTGCTGACCTGACAGACATTCCCAACTCCTCTTCTCTCTTGTTGCAATTCATCCCACTGTACTCTACCATCTGAGAAAATTAAATGCATATTTTGCCAAAACTCTTTGCTAAAAAAGGATAACCCTATAACACAATTGTGGCCGTATCGTAGGAATGAAAGATTTCTGGTCTCTTCTGAGAAATATTTTACTTTGTCTGATAACAGGGACACATGTAGCTGGCAACAACTCTTCCTTTTTGGATGTAAATGTGATGTCTGGGGAAGCAATAGTAGCCATTTGGTGACCATGGGGTAAGAGGCCCATGGAAAAGGCCATAAGAATCACAGAGAGCCATAAAATCACTGCCAGGGAGACTCTCTCCGGATTTCCTGCGATACAGGATGAACACATTGCCTGACAAATAGAAAGGATGGCAATTTTACATGTTTATGAGTCACTATTCAGTCTGTCGTTACTATTTATTACTGTACAGGATCCGTGCCTTCTGCTGTATCGCTCACAGCATGTAGGGCACTGGACTGAGGGCAGCAAGTCTGCTGGATAGAGGCTTACCATTTGATGCCACAATCCATGCCTTGGAAGAGCTTCCAAGTTTAATAAGGAAACAGATACATGCATGCACAACAATCTGAAGGCATTTAAAGGCAGTGGTTAACTATATGACCACGTGTTTCAGAGAGGTACTGTAGGATTTCTGAAAGAGATCCATGTGGTTGGAGTTGTCCAGGGAGACTTCATGGGGAGGCCTGTCTTAAGACAGGCCCTGAGGGGCAGTGATGAAGTGGGATGTAGGCAATGAAAGCACATACTAACTGGGAATCCCCTGTAGAAATGGCTGTAGAGCTCTAATAATGTCTGCTTTGGGAGATGCTGTTGGTTCCTCTTGATCCCTCAATCACTCCACTCTCTCGCCAGCCACTGGTCACCTACCCTCAGCTCCTTTGCGTGTTGGCTGCTAATGGCTCACAGCTGCCCCTTTCTCCAGAGAATCACTCTTAGCTATTAGAAGCTGCCTGATTGGGAGTTTGTGGCCCCTCCCCTATGGACAGCTCACAGCTAATGACTAAGTGATAAAAGTCTGGCTTTTTGCCTAATTGCACTCTGCAATACAATTCACACACAAGAACTCCCCATGGGATCAGGCTGAAGTCAGTCTCCAGCTGAGACCACATCTTTGCCTATCTTTGCCCTACTCTGTCATCCTTCCTTCATCCCCTTTCTCCTGAGATCATTTCCTCAATAAATCATGCAAATCCCTGTCTCAGGCTCTGCTTCTAAGGAACTCTGGTCTAGCTCATGATAAAATACTCAAGGAATGTTGAATAAATGACTTATTGAGGCAACAGTGGTTTCACACACTTGTTTATTCATTTGTTTATTCCTTCTTCCAATAAACCCATGTTGAGCATCTGTTGTTGGTGCACTATGCAGGCATCTATAAGGCAGAACAAAGACATGACCTGTGCCCTCAACAGACATCATCAGATACAGAATACTGTGTGTTATGGAGAAACAAGACAGGACTAAATGCACAGGTTTTTGGAAGCACACAGGCCTGGGATGAATATTACTTTATTGCTATCAATGTTACTGTGAAATAGCTCACTTCTCTAAGCCTCTTTATATCGCTCTGAAATGTAGTAATAAACCAATTAACTGCATGATTAATAGAATTTAAATGAAATAATGGGTAAAACTTTCTCAGCTCATAGTTGAATCTGAAGTGTGCTGAATGTTAGTATTACTACTATAAGTGCTAGGATTACAAGTCTTTACCTTGGGACCCAGGGGAAGAATGACCTACACACAGGAAAGGGACAATGGTGAGAAAAGGTATGCTTATAGTTATATCTGGTTCCACTTTCTAAATTCTCCTTGAAGCTGACACCTCTGATGATGTCCTAGATGTTATTGAAATTCAACCTGAATCTCTCTATTCCATTGTTACCTACGTGCTAAATTTACCAACACAGAATGTCTTCATATTAAGAAGAAAAAGGAAAGAAGGGAAATGAGAGGGAGGATAAGAAAAGATAAAAAGAGAGAAAAGAAGAGAAAAACATTGTCATCTAACATTGAGTTTATGTCAGACAATTTATCAAAAATTCCCTGGCAGGAATGACCTTTCAGAATTGCCTCTGGAATTATTCCTTTCCAGTGGGAAATGGCAATTCAGCAAGCCCAGTTGCAGCTACAGCACATAATAAAATGAGAAACTATCCTAAATAGCTTATTTGCTGTAAAAGTACATATTTGGAGCACCCTGTGCTATGTGGTTTCACCTTCATCTTGGGTTCCAAATATCCTGGAAGGGCCCTAATAAGAAGACCAAATGATTTGAATCTCTAGCACAGACATTGGGAGAATTAGTAACTTGGCCTTAACAAGTGCAGTTTTTTCCTCATAACTGCCAAAACAATCATTTTTGATTCAAATGAATTTTATTCAACAGAAAGTGTTATTTAATGGGGCTTCAAATTGTTACTAATGTGTTGTGTAATGGCTTAGGAAACACTTCAGGATTTGTTTTGTATCAAATATTTACCAAGCACTTCTTTCCTGACAGCCCCTGTGTTGCAGCAGGCTACTAGCTATGAATATGACATGATTTCCATCCTTTAGGAACCCAGTCATGATAGCGATAAGGAACTCAAGTTCTAACTACAACACAGTGTAATAACAGCAATATCTGATATAAGTTTTTTATGGACCCACACATGAAGGCCTGGTTGAACTGACAAATGTAAATGGTATCAAGAAACTTCTGGTAATGACATCCATATGCATTGACACACTCTGGGAGGGCTACAGATCAGCAAAGTCACAGCACCAGTGGGGTCCTCCCTATAGTCTCATGCCCCATATCCTCAGGACAGTGCTCATGACTCTTGTGGGAGTATCACCTCTCTAGGGGAATCACTCTTTTCCTCTTGGATTTATCAAGTACCATGTTTCTAACGACATATTTCTCCTTCAGCTTGTACCTGTTTCATTGTCAGTATCTCCTAATTAAATCCCTAGTACTTAGGTCAGTGTCTGGCCCAAAATAGAGGCTGCCTTAGTCCATTTATATTGCTGTAACAGAATACCTGAAGCTGAGTAATTTATGAGGAAAAGAGGTTTATTTGGCTCATGATTCTAGTGACTGGAAATTCCAAGGCTGAGCAGCTGCATCTAATGAAGGCCTCATGCTGCTGCCACTCATGGCAGAAAGTAGAACTGAAGTGGGTGTGTACAAAGACATCACATGGCATGAAAGGAAGCAAGAGAGAGTTTAGGAATTTAAATTTGCTTCTAAACCAGCTGTCCAATAGTTAATCCAACCTTGCAAGAGTGAGAACTCACTCCCACAAGATGGCATTCATCTATTCGTGTGGGATCTGTCCCCGTGACCCAAACACCTCTCACTAGGCCCCACCTCCCAACAGTGCTACATCGGGTATCAAATTTCAACATGAGTTTTGGCAAGGAGAAATCACATCCAAACCATAGCAGATGCCCAGCAAACCTTTGCTGAATGTGATTGTATTGAAATAGCATTCCTTTGAGTGGTGCTATCCTAGTGGATCCAGTTGCCTTATGGAACTCAGGGATTTAAGCTTTATATTTATGGATACAAATTAGCTGGAACTTATTTCAAAGTGGTGAACTTATTTTACACTGGTGAGGACTTTAAACCAAGTTCTGGGGTCATTACTGATGCCCCAAATCAACCACTTACTAGGTATGTGAATTGGAGCAAGTCACTTAATCTTTCTGAATCTAAGTGGTCTCACTAGCAAAGTCAGGGAGAATGTAGGTTTCCCATTGATAAAATGTTTATTATGATGCATACAACAAAATTATGTATGGGAAAGCAGGTGACCCATGTTAAAGTACGAACTCTGATTGCTTCCCTGCTGCTGTTGTTGAAGTTGAAGGGCTGGTGTTTGAAAGTGGCTTTAGATTCATTGTGTGCAGCACCCAAGGGTTGCTCCAGGACTAATGGGGGAAAGCCCTAGAGGGAAAGATTTCACTAAAAGAAGTAGGGTTTTAATGGCCAGAGCTGGGTGACTCTTATGCTCTGCTGGCTCAGGCCAGTATAGATTATAGAAGACACCCAGGAGTGGGAGGCTACTTGGCCTCTGCCACCTTGGGGTCCCTGAAAATCCACCTTGATTTTTCCATGGCTGAGTATGCCCTCTTTTATTATACTTTGAGTTTTAGGGTACATGGACACAGGAAGGGGAACATCACACACCGGTTGTGGAGTATGCCCTCTTTTCTTAGCAAGAGTTGGTGGTGGGGAGGACAGTGGGCAGCATTTTCTGTTGCCCAAAATATTTCCCCAAGGGGCCAGTTTCCTGAGAGTGTACTGTGTTTTTTGTGAGCTATTGTATTACTTGCAGCAATCACCAAGCACGTTTGTGATCCTTCACAGAATCTGACAAAACATGGACATCCAGTTTGAGAGTCCCAGAATACTAATTTGTAAACCTGTCAGATTTGTCACAGTGGTGAGGAATGGTGTTAACATTGCTTTCAACATCTTAATTAGTGGTAGCCTTTTAGAGAAATGCAGTATCTCCAGCTCATTTTTGTTTCTTATTTTTCATTTGTTTTTAAGAAAAAGACGATTAAAATTTAAATCGTGAGGATCACCAGAAAACAATGTGCAATTTAGAAATGCTGATGCAAATGTGATTGAGGGTAAGAGGGCTTTCAATTGCTCCAGAATACTAAACAGAGGGCTCATTCCTGTGTCTCGTGTCCTACGCTTACACTTGACTTTCGAGCCTGGGACCGAGAGGCCCTTTGGAGGAACTGTGGAAGCCTCTGGTATAGTAGAGCAGCAAGCACCTTTGATCTGGTGTGAAAAACTTCATTCTGAGATGCCTGAAAACAGTGGCACTATAACGGTTGCTATTTACCGGGGACTAACTATGTACCAGGCTCTCGGCATTAGTAGATTATATCTCTTCTGGACTAATTCTACTAACAAACCTATGAGATAAGTATCATTAACATCCAGATGTTACAGACAAAGAAATGGAAGCTGTGAGAGGTAATGTGACTCCCCCTGATCACACAGCCAGCAAATCTTTCTAATTCTGAAATCTGCACTTGTAATGACTATTTCATCTTACCCTTGGAGTAAAGGGTCTGCATATCTTCACCAGGAAAGCAGTGATGACAGCTGTGCTCCCTGTCTCCTGCAGGACGTGGATGGCCCGGTGCCCACTTACCTTTGCTGCTTGATCTCTTGCCAGGTCCCTGTGCTCCTTGTCCACACCCAGCAGGCAGTGTGACCTGCAGAGTGTACTGCATCATACATCTCAGTGTCTGCTGTTGCTGTTTTCTCTGCCATCTGATAGTTGCCATTCCCAGCACCTGGTAGATGTTTATTTCCCATCAGAAGCTCAGAGCCTTCCTGGATTCCCTATATTGATTTGTAGATATCTGTTTAGGACCTCCATGGCTCACTCCAACTTAGAAGTCCATTTTAGATTTTTTTTTGGTTCATTTGTCTAATCTCACAGAATTTTCCACAGAGTTCATTGAGAAGGAAATAAAATTAATTTTCATATTGTTGCAGGACCCCTCTCTGAGGCTGGCACATTGCACCATAATACATATTTGATGAGGGAGGAGGGGAGGGAAGCCTGAGGGAAGCTTTGTCTAAGTTTCTGTCTAGCAGCTGCTCTTTCTCTGCAGAATAATCTCCAATAAGGGGAAAAACGCATGGAGAAAGCAAAACATTAAAACTGCCAGGAAAGCAGAGACTCTTGTCTCCACGTAGCTTGGTTTAGTTCTTTCCTAGGAACTTAGCATCGTGGTTGTGATACCAATCCAGGTAGTTGTGTATAGCTGTGGTTCTTTGCTCTCATGGCTGTGTAATACAGGAATGTATCACCATTTACTTTTTTTAAAACTTGGTAGATACTGCCAGTGGTGTTCCAAAAGAATTGTGCCAGTTTACACTTCCGGCAACAGAGTATAAGCATTTCAGTTGCTCTGAACTGTGCGAAATATTTTTATTGCCTCTATGTTTCATTTTAGCTACTCTGGTGGGTGTGTAGAGTTATATCATTGTTTCAGTTAGTGAATGCTGTGTAACAAACGATACGAAAACTTACAGGCTTAAAATCAAAACCATCTTCCTACATTGTGCAATTACACGGGTCAGCAATCTGATTTGGGTCAGCTGGGGAGTTTCTCTGCTAATCCTTCCAGGGGTCATTTATGCTGCTCTAGTTATCTAAGGGCTAAATTGGTACTGGATAGTTCACCATGGCCACACTCCCAGGTTTGACATTTGGTATTGGTTGCTGGCTCTGCCTCCCTGTCCATATTGCTCTCTTTTCCTTAAGGAGGCTAACCTGGGCATCTTTGCATGGAGACAGCAACATTCCAAGGAGGCACATAACATCACTTCTTTCACATTCTAATGGTAAAAGCAAGTGGCAAGGCCATTCCAGGTTCAAGAGTTTCTACAGTTTTGTATTTAAATATGTTATATTTGTGGAAATAAATGTTACCTTTTCATGGAAGGAGGGGCAAAAACTCCTTGCAAAGGAACATACCTGCAGAGATATAAATTAATACGGCCATTTTCACAAACAATATAACCACTATTGTTGTGATATTGGTTTGCATTCCCCAGATCATTAATAGATTTTAGCACGTTTTCACAATTTGATGGCCCTTGCATCTGCTATTCTGTGAAGTGATTGTTTAAGTCAGTGAACTCTTTGAAGGTGTCCATGATATATTTTGGAAAAATGTACTTTATTAGATATATCTATCATATATAATCTCTGCTCTATGTGCTAGTCTTTTCATTCTCCTAACAGTGTCCTCTGCTAAATGTATATTCTCAATTTTAATGTCCTCATATTTATCAACTCTTTCTTTAAAAACAGCACTTTTGGCCAGGCATGGGGGCTCAAGCCTGTAATCCCAGCACTTTGGGAGGCCAAGGCGGGCAGGTCACCTGAGGTCAGGAGTTCAAGAACAGCCTGGCCAACATGGTGAAACCCCGTCTCTAGAAAAATACAAAAATTAACCAGGCATGATGGCAGGAGCCTGTAATCCCAGCTGTTCAGGAGGCTGAGGTGGGAGAATCACTTGAACCCGGGAGGCGGAGGTTGCAGTGAGCCGAGATCACGCCACTGCACTCCAGCCTGGGTGACACAGTGAGACTCCATCTCCAAAAGAAAAAAGCAGTTTTATTCCCTATTTAAAAAATATTTTCCTGACAGAAATTCATGAAGATAAGTTTTATTCTTAAAGTATTATTGTTTTGCTGTTCATATGTGCATAAACAATCCACCTGAAACTCATTTTTGTGTAAACTTAGAGGTAGGGATCAAAAATTCATTACTTTTTTCTGTATGGTAACCAATTGATTTCATATAATGTATTGAATATAAAAATTTATATACACTACATGAGGGTGCCACCTTTGTCATATAATAGATGACTATATTATGCATCTGTTTCTTGACCCTTTATTTTGTCCATTTCATTTGTCTTTTTCTGCACCATTATAAAAAGTGTTATGTATTTTATTTTTATAAGTCTTGACATCTGATATTGCAGAATAATCTTTCTGCTCATCAAGATTGCCTGTTATTTTTGCACTTTGCATTTTTTAAACATTTTAGCATCAGTGAGTCAATTTTTTGAAACAACTAGCTGGGATTGTGATTGAGATTGCATTGAGTATAACAATTTGGGGAGAAATAACATCTTTGCAATATGGGTTTCTCCTGTCAATGAACATGGTGTATCCCTCCATTTATATTGTTATTCTTTAATTTATAGTAACTATATGGATTATAGCAACGATACTGTGTACTCCTCAATGTGAAGGTACATATTTCATGACATTTATTCTTACTTGATTTTGTAGCTGCAATTTTATTAAGATCATTGTAAATTCACATGCAGCTGCAAAAAAAATAATAATAATATAGAGAGATCCTCTGTACGATTTGCCAAGTTCCCTTCAATGGTAACATTTGGCAAAAGTATAGTAATATGTCAAAACCGGAATACAATCTACTGATCTTATTACTATTTCTCCAGTTTGACTTGTAGTCATTTGTTTGGGTGTGTGTATTTAGTTCTGTACAATTTTATCATAATTATAGGATTTTGTATCCACCACCACAGTCAAGATGTTAAACCATTCAATTGCCTTGAGATTCCTTTGCACGGCTCATTTATTACCAAACACACCTTCCTCATGCTCACCTTGCTGCCTCCCCTAAGCCCTAGACATAACGTATCTATTCCTCATTTTTTTAAATGCTGTCACTTCACAAAGTTAAATAAAGAGAATCACACAGTATGTAACATTTTTGATTTGGCATTTTTGTACTCAGAAAAATTTCATGGAGATTCATCCAGTTGTTGGATGTATCAGTAGTCTATTCCTTTTTACTGCTGATCAGTATTTAATGGTATACATGTAACAGTTTGTTTAACCATTGGCCTGTTTAAGAGCATCCTGACTTTCCAGTTCTTGGTGACAACAAATAAAACTGCTATGAACATTCACATACTGTTTTTGTGTGTGCATAAGATTTATTTCATTTTATTCTCAAGAGAGCTACTGCTGGATTGTGTGTTAATTGCGTGATTAATTTTATAAGAAATTGAGAAACCATTTTTTAGTGACTGGACCATATTATATTCCCAACAAGGATGTATGAGGGGTCCAGCTTCTCCCCATTCTCACCAATATTTGGCACTGTCACACAATTTTTTTTTTTTTTTTTTTTTTTGAGATGGAGTCTTACTCTGTCGCCCAGACTGGAGTGCAGTGGCGCGATCTCGGCTCACTGCAAGCTCCGCTTCCCGGGTTCAGGCCATTCTCCTGCCTCAGCCTCCCGAGTAACTGGGACTACAGGCACACACCACCATGCGCGGCTAATTTTTTTGTATTTTTTAATAGAGATGGGATTTCACCACGTTAGCCAGGATGGTCTCGATCTCCTGACCTCGTGATCCGCCTGCCTCAGCCTCCCAAAGTGCTGGGATTATAGGCGTGAGCCACCACCCAGGGCCAGCACCATCACATTTTTTAAAAATTACGTATTCTGATAAATTTGTAGTGGTGTCTCATTGTGGTTTTAGTTTGAATTTCCTTGGTGGCTGATGGTACCAAAAATCATTTCCTGGGCTCATTTGCCAGCTGCAGAGCCTCTTTGGTGAAATTTCTGTTCAGGTATTTTGCTCATTTTCCATATTTAACTAGTTGAATTCCTTACACAGTCTAGATATTAGTCCTTTGTCAAATGTATAGTTTGCAAATATTTTCAACCAGGCTATAATTTGTCTTTCTATTCTCTTCACATGAGCTTTTGCAGAGCAAAAGTTTTTCTTTCTTTTTAATATTAATAATGCCCAACTTACCAAATTTTTCTTCTTTAACCATCTCTAAAAATTGTACTATTTTATATAGACTATTTAATCCATTTATATTTAATGTATCTGGTTTCTTAACTATCATCTTACTATTTGTTTTTATATTACCATTTTTATGTTCCCTTTTATCTTTTTCTAGATTAATCAGATATTTTTATTATTCCTTTTTTAACTTATTATTTATGCATTGTTTTACTTTTATTTAAGAATTTACCTTAGATATTCTAATTTGCACTTTAAAAAAAATTCTTCTGAAAAAAACAGGACACATGCAGAACGTGCAGGTTTGTTACACAGGGATACGTGTGCCATTGTTGTTTGCTGCACCTATTGACCCATCCTCTAAGTCCCCTTCCCTCAACCCCCCACCCCCCAACAGGCCCTGATGAGTGTTGTTCCCCTCCCTGTGTCCATGTGCTCTCAATACTCAACTCCCACTTATGAGTGAGAACGTGTGGTGTTTGATTTTCTCTTCCTGTATTAGTTTGCTGAGGATGATGGCTTCCAGCTTCATCCATGTCCCTGCAAAGGACATTAACTCATTCCTTTTTATGGTTGCATAGTATTCCGTAGTATAAATGTACCACATTTTATTTATCCAGTCTATCATTGATGGGCATTTGGGTTGGTTCCATGTCTTTCCTATTGTAAGTAGTGCTGCAGTAAACATACATCTGCATGTGCCTTTGTAGTAGAATGACTTATATTCCTTTGGGTATATACCCAGTAATGGGATTGCTGGGTCAAATGGTATTTCTAGTTCTAGATCCTTGAGGAATCACCATACTGTCTTCCACAATGGTTCAACTAATTTACATTCCCACCGATAGTGTAAAAGCATTCTTGTTTCTCCACAGCCTCACCAGCATCTATTGTTTCCTGACTTTTTCATAATTGCCATTCTGACTGGCACGAGATGGCATCTCATTGTGGTTTTGATTTGCATTTCTCTGATGATCAGTGATGTTGAGCTTTTTTTCATGTTTGTTGGCTGCTAAATGTCTTCTTTTGAGAAGTGTCTGTTCATATCCTTTGCCCACTTTTTGATGGGGTTGTTTGTTTTTTTCTTGTAAATATGTTTAAGTTCCTTGTAGATTCTGGATATTAGCCCTTTGTCAGATGAGTAGATTGCAAAAATTTTCTCCCATTCTGTAGGTTGCCTGTTCACTCTGATGATAGTTTCTTTTGCTGTGTAGAAGTGCTTTAGTTTAATTAGATCCCATTTGTCAATTTTGGCTTTTGCTGCAATTGCTTTTGGCATTTTTGTCATGAAGTCTTTGTCCATGCCAATGTCCTGAATGGTATTGCTAGGTTCTGAGACCACAGTGCAATCAAATTAGAACTCAGGATTAAGAAACTCACCCAAAACCACACAAGTTCATGGAAATTGAACAACCTGCTTCTGAATGACCCCTGGGTAAATGTTGAAATTAACACAGAAATCAAGAAGTTCTTTGAAACCAATGAGAACAAAGAGACAACATACCAGAATCTCTGGGACATAGCTAAAGCAGTGTTAAGAGGGAAATTTACAGCACTAAATGCCCATATCAGAAAGCTGGAAAGATCTCAAATCGACACCCTAACATCACAATTAAAAGAGCTAGAGAGGCAAAAGCAAACCAATCCAAAAGCTAGCAGAAGACAAGAAATAACTGAGATCAGGGAAGAATTGAAGGAGATAGAGACCAAAAAAACACTCCAAAAAAAAAAAAAACGAATCCAGGAGATGGTTTTTTGAATAAATAAATAAATAAATAAATAAAAATAACAAAAGAGAGAGACCACTAGCTAGACTAATAAAGAAGAGAAAGAAGAATCAAATAGACACAACAAAAAATGGTAAAGGGGATATCACCACTGACCCCACAGAAATACAAACTATCTAATTTGCATTCTGCATAACAAAAAATATTGATTTTATATTTTCTCCAGTAATTCTAAAACCTCAGAACACTTTACTTGCATTTGTCAGGGACTATTTTTGTGCTATTGTTCCCCTGAATTTTAATTCTACATGCATTATAAACTCTATGTCACATTGCTATTATTGTTGGTGCAGAATATGTTCCACCAACATCAATATACATCAATATTTTCTTACATATATACTTCTTTCAATGGCTTTTTTCCTGCAATTATATGTTTCCCTGTGGGGTCATATACTTGTGATTTAAAAAAATCTTTTTTTTTTATTTTTTTGATAGAGGTCTGTTGGTAAGATATTCTTTCAGTTTTTCGCATCATTTAACTGATAGAAGAGATTTTCTCATAATGAAACCGATTCATTTTTAGCTATCACTTTACTTCTAGCATGTGTGCAAAAATACTGGAATTAAAAAATTAGATTATTTTGAAAAACAAGTTAATCAGTCTAAATGAAAAACTGTGCTTTCTCGAGTGAAATGCAAATGTTCCTTCTGCAGATACTTTTAAAAAGACATTATCTTTGGGTGCAGTCTTCTTAAAATAACCACTAACTTTTGAAATAGATATTGACACATCTTCTGCAGACATGTCTTCTGGTTTCTAAATGGTCATTAATAACACTTTGGCTCTAATGATTATTATGTCGGCATTTTGTGCATGCTTGTTAACATTCTTGAAACACTAATTTATGTGCTGACTTTGTCATCAAACATTTAACGTTTTGAGCTCACTGCTGCTAAAAGTGTTTATTAAAATTTTTTGAAAATATTACCAAACAATATTATTAATAAGTATATTTACAGGATGAAAAAAAGAAGTAAAAGCATTGAGACCACTCTTAGAGCCTCAATGGAAAGGCTCTTCAGTGTCTATTTATTTTTATCATTACTTTTCAGATGCACTCAACCACAGATGCTACTGACCTGAAGGTTTATGCACCTTGAGGACTGCTGAACACTGACACAGCTAGCTGGTGCATCTAAGAGACTGGCTAGGGCAGCAGCTTTGAATACTTCTCCAACTACCACAGAGACTGCAAGACATCCATTCAGGTACAACTTATTTTATCAGCAAGCCTTCTGCAAGCCGTTCCCAAAAAGAGAAATGAGCTGTGGCCTGGAAAGGGTGAGAATAAAGGGACACGGGTTGCTGCCGGTGGTTTCAGTTTTAATCGTGTTCTACATTGGAAAACTGTGTTTGCTACATATATATATACATATATATAGATATAGATATAGATTTTTTTTTTTTTTGGAGGCAGAGTCTCGCTCTGTTGGTCAGGCTGGAGTACAGTGGCACAATCTCAGCTCGCTGCAACCTCCGCCTCCCAAGTTCAAGCAATTTCTTTTTTTTTTTTAATTTTATTATTATTATACTTTAAGTTTTAGGGTTCATGTGCACAACATGCAGGTATGTTACATATGTATACACGTGCCATGTTGGTGTGCTGCACCCATTAACTCGTCATTTAGCATTAGGTATATCTCCTAATGCTATCCCTCCCCCCTCCCCCCACCCCACAACAGTCCCCAAAGTGTGATGTTCCCCTTCCTGTGTCCATGTGTTCTCATTGTTCAATTCCCACCTATGAGTGAGAACATGTGGTGTATGGTTTTTTGTCCTTGCGATAGTTTGCTGAGAATGATGGTTTCCAGTTTCATCCATGTCCCTACAAAGGACATGAACTCTTCATTTTTTATGGCTGCATAGTATTCCATGGTGTATATGTGCCACATTTTCTTAATCCAGTCTATCATTGTTGGACATTTGGGTTGGTTCCAAGTCTCTGCTATTGTGAATAGTGCCGCAATAAACATACGTGTGCATGTGTCTTTATAGCAGCATGATTTATAATCCTTTGGGTATATACCCAGTAATGGGATGGCTGGGTCAAATGGTATTTCTAGTTCTAGATCCCTGAGGAATCACCACACTGACTTCCACAATGGTTGAACTAGTTTACAGTCCCGCCAACAGTGTAAAAGTGTTCCTATTTCTCCACATCCTCTCCAGCACCTGTTGTTTCCTGACTTTTTTAAGATCGCCATTCTAACTGGTGTGAGGTGGTATCTCATTGTGGTTTTGATTTGCATTTCTCTGACGGCCAGTGATGATGAGCATTTTTTTCATGTGTTTTTTGGCTGCATAAATGTCTTCTTTTGAGAAGTGTCTGTTCATATCCTTCGCCCACTTTTTGATGGGGTTGTTTTTTTCTTGTAAATTTGTTTGAGTTCATTGTAGATTCTGGATATTAGCCCTTTGTCAGATGAGTAGGTTGTGAAAATTTTCTCCCATGTTGTAGGTTGCCTGTTCACTCTGATGGTAGTTTCTTTTGCTGTGCAGAAGCTCTTTAGTTTAATTAGATCCCATTTGTCAATTTTGGCTTTTGTTGCCATTGCTTTTGGTGTTTTAGACATGAAGTCCTTGCCCATGCCTATGTCCTAAATGGTATTGCCTAGGTTTTCTTCTAGAGTTTTTAAGTTCAAGCAATTTCTGCCTCAGCCTTCTGAGTAGCTGGGATTACAGGCACCCGCCACCACGCCTGGCTATTTTTTTTTTTTTTTGTATTTTTAGTAGAGACAGGATTTTACCATCTTGGCCAGGCTGGTCTTGAACTCCTGAGCATATGCTTTTTATATACATTACTAGATGAAATCATGGAAGAACAGGAATGACAAGGTTCAGGTCTACCAAACCCAATCTGATTTATTTTAATGCAACTATTCATAATAAAAGTTATTAAAATATAGTATCTGTTAAAATATAAATATAAAATATAAATTTTAACCAAATGGAATGCCAAGATAAAGATTTGTTGTTAACAAGGACTCACAGAACAGGATCAACAGAATGGGAAAAATGCCTGGAGAAAAGGGTCCAGGTATCAGTAAAGACATCACACCCACAGTGATCAGGTTATCAGTGAGTACCAGTAGATACCGAGTGGAAGGAAGTCCAAGTCTCCATTTATACCCAAATGTCTGGCGTGCAGTTTGCTACATGTAACTACTAAGTTGGCTATACAATCGTTGCCTTTTTATTAAGTTCAATCATTCTCAGTGATCATTCTAATCCGAGAACCCATTTATCCAGCTACTATTATAAGAAGGCACCTAGGTAGGACTGACATTTAGAAAGGCTAACATCAGATGAGGAGCACTGTCAGGGGAGTGTCAAAATTTCAGGGTCTGCCACATTTTCACAGTAGCAAAGAAAATGAAACAGGACATTAAATGTGTAGTCACAGGTCAGAGTTTTCATTCCTTTAAGAACGGAATACTTGAATAAAACAGAGGATGGGTGTGACGTTGGAAAGCTACATTGACACATAAAGAGTCCTCACACGGCAGGTGAAGGATTAGAACACTTATCCTCAGGTCCTGTGAGCCATCGAAAGCTTGTAGGCAAGAAGCAGAACTGTGGGAGGAAGATTGAAGGAAGATTAGTGTGGTAGAGACATGGGAGCAGAACGGAAGGAAGCCTGAAGGCAGGGCCGCATATCAAAGCAGCAACAATTGTCCAGGGATGAGGCAACAAGACTAAGGGATTGTTTTTTCTCTGATATTGGATTTACTTTGTATGTTTAAATTTTACCACTGACTGGAAGTTTTGTGACAGAATAAAAATATGCATGGCAGGGCTCACCTGGCATAAACAGATGGGGCTTCAGAAGTTCTCTGTAAGTGTCCTTGGACCATCATCCCTTTCAGTGGTGAAGACTTTGGATCTGTTACCCTGTGAGGTTTCCCTGTGAGGTTGAAACCCATATCAAAAGTGTTGACAGTACCTGCTGTGTTGGGTGGACTTCCTCCTGAGTGAAGGTCCTCACCCTGAGTGAGTTCTTTCACTTGGAAAAAAGGAATTTGTATCATTGGGAGTGGTTCAATCTAAAACAAGGATTGAGAGTAAGGCCCCAAGCTTTGGAAAGGAGAAGAAAGGAATATTATTTTTTGAACACTAATTTTATGGTAGCTTCAACATCTCGTTTAATTCCTCAGTATTAGAACAGAGATATTATAATAGCCATCAACTGATAAAGAAATTAGCATACAGTTTAAATTATGCAAGGTGATAAATCTAGTCGTTGGTGGAGGGACGATTCTAAGCAAGATGTGGTTAGTGATGGAGTTCACGGGATTTCCACGAACGGCAACAGGAGAAAAGTAATAAAAGATCCTGTATTCAAGGATAAGGATTACACATTTGACTCTATAAGTCTTTTCCTTTCACTTAGGTACAACCTAGATCAATTAATTAAATGTTACCAGCAAGCCAATTACAGCAAGGCCAAGTTAGATCAAGAATGAAGCAATGTGACATTTTAGGGGTGAGTTAGTACCAGTGTCCCTGTATATGTGACCTGTGATCAATTGTGGCTTTTACTGCCCTGATATTTCTCATTATGGTCTGAGGAAATTGTTAGTTTTCCTCTTTCAAAGGAAGTCATGGGACTCAGTATCAGTCTTGTCAAGCATAATGGAGGCTGTTTGATGTTGGACATAATGATGAGGATCAAGGTAAGATGCCACAGGTGGGACCATGAGTGGGAGCCACTGAGCTTCACCAATGCACAACTCTGCTGAGGGCGGCAGTGCAAGAGGCTCTTGCCCTCTCCCCAGCTTGGTCACACTGTACCCAGATCATCATATAGTCTCTGGTTCCATTAGTGCTAATAGCCCTGCAATGCCTGACTTCAATACTGGTCACACCATCTCTGACCTTTGAAACTTATAGTCAGTCACTGAGTTCCCCAGTTGACACTAATGCTTCCCACAAACCCTGGCTAACTTAAGGTTGTCCCAGCCATTCTTTGCTCTTGGCTGTCTCCAGTAGGATGTTCACTGAAGTTACAATCCTTGGGACCCAAATTTAGGCATTTTTCGGAAAGGTGGGGGAAGAGGGTTAGTCCTTCTGTCCTACTTCATCTTCAGCTAAACAAGAAGGTGCCTACAAAGGACATAGCTGAAACCCTACAATGTTGGCGAACAGTCTGGAGACCCGGCGGCCTGGAACCCGCACCAGGAAGGAGGACTGGTTGTTAGCATTCTGAGCCCTGGGACTGCTGAGACTCTGAATAATGGGAGGGGAGTTCAGACAGAACTGAGCCCTGTTAACAGTCCATGCCAGTGGGAGCATGGCGCTCAGTGATTAGCAAACCTCTACTTCCACAATGCAGCGAATGCAGTTTTAATTGAAGCCATGCTTTTCTTTCCATTCATTCATTGTGTCCTTTAGTGATTAATTAATTAATTGTTCTCTAATACTTCCACACATACTGGGCAGTTTTCCAACCTTTTAGTTATAAGGAAAATATAATAAAATTACAATGAGGTATCACTACACATCTACCAGAATGACTGGAGTTAAAATACCAACTGTTGGCATAGTTACAAAGTGGAGAATTCATTCACTGCTGGTTAGAATGCAAATTGACAGAGTCACTTTGGAAAACTGTTTGGCACTGTGCACTAGAGCTAAGCATATGCACACCATATGGCACAGAAATTCACCCAACAGACATGGGTACTTACATGTCCTGAAAAATATGTTCAGACATGTTCTTAAAGATATTATGTGGAAGAGACCCCAAAGAGGAAGCAATCCTGATAAGATGGATGAATAAAGTATGGTATTTTTATACAATGGAATACTATTCACCAATGAAAATGAACAAAATAAAACTATACTCTAAAATATGCGTGAATTTCATAAACAACATTTTCTGAAAGCAGACAGACACAAAAGAATAAATAATGACTTATTCCATTTATACAAGCTTTAAGATTAGGAAAACTAATATGTGCTGTTTGAAGTTGGGACAGTGTTTACCTCAGGGAGGATGCAGGGCATAGCAGGGAGCCTGTAGGGGGCCTCTGAAGTGTGGTGATTTTATGCTTTCTGTATTTCTTATATGGGCGTATTCTCTTTGTCATAAGTCATTGAGGACTTATGACTTGTGCAATTTTTGTAGATACTGCACTTCAATTTCAAAATGTTTATAAAAAGACCCATCAGTGTGCTGTATTCAGGAAACCCATCTCACATGCAGAGACACACATAGGCTCAAAATAAAGGGATGGAGGAAGATCTACCAAGCAAATGGAAAACAAAAAGGGCAGGGGTTGCAATCCTAGTCTCTGACAAAACAGACTTTAAACCAACAAAGATCAAAATAGACAAAGAAGGCCATTACATAATGGTAAAGGGAACAATTCAACAAGAAGAGCTGACTATCCTAAATATATATGCACCCAATACAGGAACACCAAGATTCATAAAGCAAGTCCTTAGAGACCTACAAAGAGATTTAGACTCCCACACAATAATAATGGGAGACTTTAACACCCCACTGTCAACATTAGACAGATCAACGAGACAGAAGTTAACAAGGATATCCAGGAATTGAACTCAGCTCTGCACCAAGCGAACCTAATAGACATCTACAGAAGTCTCCACCCCAAATCAACAATGATAGACTGGATTAAGAAAATGTGCCACATATACACCATGGAATACTATGCAGCCATAAAAAAGGATGAGTTCATGTCCTTTGAGGGGACATGGATGAAGCTGGAGACCATCATTCTCAGCAAACTATCGCAAGGACAAAAAACAAAACACTGCATGTTCTCACTCATAGGTGGGAATTGAACAATGAGAACACCTGGACACAGGAAGGGGAACATCACACACCAGGGCCTGTTGTGGGGTGGAGGGAGGGGGGAGGGATAGCATTAGGAGATATACCTAATGTAAATGACGAGTTAATGGGTGCAGCACACCAACATGGCACATGTATACATATGTAACAAACCAGCATGTTGTGCACATGTACTATATATATATATATATATATATATATATATATATATATATATAAAATAAAATGCGATATCTTTCTCAAAAAAAGTGTGCATATGTATGTGTGTGCATCCGTGTGTGTGTGTGCAGAGAGAGTGGGAGATTTATTTTAAAGAATATTTGTGGGGCTTTATCTCCTTATTCAGTGCTTCCAGGGAATTTTGCTTGGGTGTAGTCCCCAGGCCTTTCGAGGGACACGTCCACATCAGGTAGTGGGGCAGAGGGAGGAGGGAGCATTGCCCTGACACTGCCCTAGCTACTCAGCCAGGGCACTGGAGGCTTCGGTTCTGCAGACGGTAAAGGTCAAATTCTGGCTACTACTATGCTGCTCACAGACCCCATTCTTCCTAAGAGTTTGCAGCCCACTTGAGTATCCATGATCTTCAGCTGTAACATTTTGAAAAACCCCAAAAAGTCACTATGGAGTGAGTAGCGACGGGGCTAAGGGGAAAGCCTGTAATAAACCCAAAATAGAATTATTTTTACTTTCTTCAAGAAGAGACAGTTACAGGGAAGATGGACGGGGAAGAACAGAAATAATGGTGTGCTCCATCAGTGTGGGATTTGCAAAGCAATTCCTCTTTCAGTGGAGGACTTCAGTTTCTTCACGGGGAATTAATAACCACGTCAATCTTGAGTTCAATTATAGTCAACAAATATTGCCTGCATTCCTATTATGTGCCAGATGCAATGCCAGGTGTGGAGGATTCAGATGAAGTGTGCAATTCCCACTGTGCTCATGGTTGACTCCTTAGCCAAATGGATGGGCACACAAGCGAAGAGCTTGACAGTACAAATGATTTCACAGAAAGGCAAACAATTTTTGCAGGATCAATAAAAACAGCATGGGGTGACTAATTACAGATTCCTAACTAAAGTGTTTTATTAAATTGTGGCTTTCTTCCCCCACATAAACAGAGTTGGCTGTCCAGGGCTTTGGTGCAGGCTCTAGGAAGCCACCTTCATTCCTTCTGCTTTACCATGTTGGTGTGCATCCTCCTTCCTCAAGGTCACATAATGGCTGCTGGAGCTCAAGCCTTTTGTCTAAGTTCCAGAGAGAAGGAAAGGGAAGGTAAAGGAGCAAAAGGAAGACCCTGGCCATTTCCTAGAAGCTCCACCCACTGATGTCCCTTACATCTCATTGGCCTGTCTTACTGCAATGGTATGTGGGAAATGTAGTATTTTATTTGAGCACTTTGACACTCTGAATACATCAGGTATTTATTACTAAGTGTATCAGCTGGTCTTCAACCACAGGATCAGAACCACTATGAGTTATATGGAATAAGGGAGTAATGAACAGGTTTGGACCATTTGTAATTTTTGGAGATGGTTAAGCAGTCTATGTAAGCCTTTGTCTTTATGCCTCGTATTGGTTCTGAGGCTTAAGTCAGCCTGGCCATTAGTCAGGAGGAAGACTGGAAGTGACATGAGGGATTGCAAGGACAAACTGGAAGCTATTCGCATGACTGGATCCCATAAAGACACACTGGAATCTGTGAGGATAAACTGGACCCCACATCTGTCTCTCACAGTCTTCACCCTTAATGGCATGGATGACCTGTAGGAAAAGCTGATGCCATTTGCAAAGAAGTGATGTATGCGCTACCCAGAACTTGGAGCAGCTGAAAGAGGCAGTCTGTTAGAACTGCAGGAGCCAGGACGCAGCAAGGCGAGCCAGCAGGGCAGAGACAATAGTCCCCAGCCCAGCAGTGTCTGGTGCCCTACATGGTACTTCAGAGCATATGCAGAGCCTGCTGGTTCACCTCTGCCTCCAAAATCTTATACAAACTCCTTTCTTTTCTGGTCAACCCTTACCCAAAACCATACAAGAGGGAATTCAGGGAACAGTAGTTCCAATTTAGCTAAGTTGATATAGTTCAGGACTATAGTCTCAAGGTAGAGGGGATAATGGGCATGGTGCCAGCAGAGAGCCGTATCTCCCACAGAAGGAGAGCAGTCAGCCAGAACTGGGTTGAGAAGGATGACGTGTTTTCTAAGTGCACGGGAAACTTCTCAGATGAGAATAGCATGTGTGCCAAAGAGGAAGAAAACACAGTGTGGTGTTCCATAGGCACTTCCAAATTGCTAGAGCATGAGACAAAAATGGGGTTGGAGGCGTGGGAGGAGAGGAAGCTGAGGACCATCGAACCATATTCACCTCCGTTTTATGTACATAACCTTGTAATATCATGGAAAACATTAAAACTCCTAACACCCCTGTGTTTGTCAGGACCTTGGCCCCTTGCCAAGCATATGGGGCTCCATAAATCAGTTAGAACTGTGTCTAGATAAGTAACAGAAATTCAAATGACAGTAGCTTAAATAGAAAAGGTGTTATTTGTCACATATTACAAAACGTCTGGGAAAACAGGGCAGGTGTGATAGCTGAGCAATGACATCGGGCCTTTTCAACACATGTGCCCTGTTATCCCTTCTGAGTGTTTCAGATTGGGTTCATTGGAAACAGATGTGAGACCAGGCATTTCCTTAAGAGGGTTTACTGGGGAGAGCTTTCAGGAGACATACCAGTTAGGGACATGAGGAAGGCAGGTCCGGGCAGTGGGAGATGCTGAACAGCAAAGCAGTAACAACTCATGCCTCAGTCAATCTTAAGGAGTCTCTGGAGCTGGGATGCCCCTCAGAGTCATCCCAAATGCAGGCCCTCCATATTCCACATCAGCCCATCATTGCCTGGGCTGTGGCGCCTCCTTTAGGCCAAGGGCAACCTTAAGAAGCAACACAGTTGTGTCTTCAGCTACCACTCTCAATATATGGGGGTCAGGTCTTGGCAGAGCCCTCTGGAATCTACTACAGTTGATGAGGTTTAATCCTTATGCACGTCACTTCATGCCACAAGGTAGATGCTACGCCTCATGGTCTCACATCCCCTCCTAGACAGGTTCTAGAGGTGCAAATGGGCAGAGAAACTCCTTCTCAACAAGGCTGGGCCTTTCCACTCATGAAAAGTGTGTCCTTCTGAGGGATTTCTACCAACACTTTATGTGCTTGAACTTTAACCCATTATCAACTCTACTGTTAGGGAAGTTGGGAGTTTAATGCTAAGGATACTACTAAGGACTCTGAAACATCTGCGTTCCGTAGTAAAAGGAGGAGGGAATGGGTATTTGGAAGACAGATAGCAGGTCTGACACCCTGCAGATGGTGACTTTAAAAGGAGTTAAGTAGACTTGGTCTCTGCCTACCTAATGTTCAATCTCAACTGGCAAAAGTTCAAGGAAAATAAAACCATGTCACACTATTAGTGCAGAGGAATACTGGAACACAGCTCTGGAAAATAATTAGGAATGGATGCTAGAGAAACTCTAGCACATGAAGGCATAAAGGAGGTGAGCATGTGATGTGCGTTTCACCATCATTTATAACACCCATCTACAAAGCCTAAATGTCCAACGCAGGGACATGGATGAATAAAATGCAATCACTCATATAATTTATTCATTCACTCACAAATGTTTCTTAAGGCTCTATTAAATGTCGGCCTTCATGCCTCCTTTTCAGGGCCCTGAGAATTGGCCAAAAAGACCTGGCGCATCCATGGTACGCTGTTGCTGGTCTGGTCACTTCTTTCTGAGGCTGCTTTTGCTCAACTAGACTCCTATTTGTTTCTTTCTTAAAGCTGCAGCAAAACTTTGATTGGACTGAATGCATCATGTCCCATTTATTGGAAATCATTGTTAATGTCATATTTCACAAGATATCATATAGGAGGCAAACAGAGCAGTGTGGTCCCTAAAGTCTTGGCTTCCCAGTCCCAGCTGGCAAGACCCTAGAGCTAACTACATCTGGGTCAGGCAGAGCATGTCCAACCAATTACCATTAAGTATTATTAGACACTTTAAGTGAAGCCAATTTTTACATCCGTGAGAATAATCGAGGGGTTGTGTACCTCCGAACAGAAAATGGGAAAGAACTGACGGCATGATTGACTCAAATTCCACCACAATTACTTTATCAATTTTATTATTTATGTTCTTCATTCAAAATCATCTGTCTTTAAATGACTATTCTTGTGGATTCAAAATCATATAATCAATTTAATTATATGTTTGATTTTAAGTTATAGAGACACATTCATCCTATTATCTGTTTATGAATAAATATTTTGACACGAACATATTCTGTATAATGTAGAAGTATTCACATTTATGATTTGTTGTACATCTCAATTCCATTCACCCATGCTGAGTTATCAAATGCAGGTCACTAACCACCACATGCTGTCCCATGGCTGGAGGAAATGAGCGGGGCTATGAGGTGACCTCCCACTGGAGACTGGAGAAAATAGCCCGCACCCCAAAAGTTGCACACACACACACACACACACACAAACACACACACCCTCCACGGTGCTGTGAGACTTATTTCTTCAGAAAACAAGCCAAGAAAATGGAGGAGATCAGGCGTCTGAGTTGGCCAAAGTATGTGCCTATTGCCCTAAAGAGAAACTCAACCTCATTCAGACCCCCTTTACTTTTGTTTTAGAAACAATCTAACAGCTGACTATGGGGCTCTGGCCCACACCTTCACCTCCACCTGGTGGCTCTCCCAGCTCACGCACCCCACCCTGGGGAGCAGCTCCCACTTGCCCTCAGGGGAAATGTTTCCTCCTTAGGAATGTGAGCCAGTGGGCCCCAAAGGGCCTCACGGATTCAGCCCACCCTTCCAGCTCCAGAGCCCAGGCCTTGACCTGCCAATGTGTCTTCTCCACAAGGTCTTCCAGGTTAGTGCAGCCCCCACCTCTGCTGCAGCAGTCTCCCTCTGGGGTGTCCCCACCTCTGACCCCCGCAAACGCTGATGCAGGACAGGCACTGTGCTGGCACAGGCAGTAGGTGCCTGTTGCATGAGATAAAGGCCAGGCTCTGGGCATGTCATGAACCACTCTAGCCATCCCACCTGCCATTGCAAGGACCTCCCCACAGGCCTTTGGAAGAGCAGCCTTTGCCAGAATCTCCCCAACTCTGCGCAGCTGTGGGGGTGGGGGTCGAGCCTCCACAGTGCTCCCTCTCGGCCTCGGAGGGCACCCTATACCATTGCTCACCCCTACCACGTACCCCTGCCTATGTCGGGCCCCTGCTGCAGTGCCTTCCCCTCTGACGCTGCTCTCAGTGGACTCTCCAGTCCACCTCCACCCTATCCCTGAGCTCAGTGTGTCCCCATCAGTGCCACCCTGCAGTGACCCCACCTGCCAACGGGTCGCTCCTTCCTTTCACCCTCCCACAGGGATCTGGGCTGCTGTGGGGCCCCCTGAGGAGTACTGTCCGACAATGCTAGTGCCACAGCTTCCATGGGATTCCTCCACTGCCCGTTTCCTCCTGCTCAGACCGAAGTAAGCCTGAGTTGAGTGTCATGGGGCTCTCAGAACCCCCTTCTCTTCCTGGAAACCTCTCCTGCTGTCCATGACCCCCGCGCCACCCCAATCTTAAAGCTCATGTGATAGGTTGGGATCCCTGGGAAGCCACCTCTGAGATGGGCTTTAGCGGGGCGGGTGTTTATTGAGAAGCGTCCCCAGCGTCAGTGCCTATGAAGGAAAGGGATGAGGTTGAGCTATGAGGCAGCACCGAGGACAGCCTCTGTCGCCTGCTCTGGGGGTCCTCAGGCTAGAATGGCCTTTGGGGCTGTCCTGAGTTGGGCCCGGGTGGCCAGGCCTCTGTGCTCCTGCCTAACAGAGTCCTGGTTGTCTGGGGTGCCCTGAGCGAATGGCTCTCTGCAGCTGTGGTGCTGAACTGACAGGGGGCCTGACCACTGCAGCCTTCAGTCTCTGGAGCAGCGAGCTCTTCATGGAAGGGGCCCGCCAGACCTATGCTCTCCACCAGGTCTGTGTTTCTTTTTGGAGTTTCTCTTTTGGGTTTGCTTTTCATTCCAGCCTGGCACACAACCCCTCTGCGACTTGCTCCAGCGACTAACCTGTCCTTCTGCCTGAGCGTCCCCTTGCTACCCTCCCTCTATTCCACTCTTACCCACTCAGATTTTGAGAGCCAGGCCGGAGCTCCCCCTTGTACAGATGGTTTGCTGAAGGGCCTGGCAGGTGGGGTCACTCTGCCCTCTGTAAGAATGCCTGGACGGAGAGCCAGAGACCACCCCGACCATCCCTTTCCATCAGTGACAGCAGAAAAGAGCACCTCTGTGGAACTTCCCAAACAGAAAGACCAAGGTCTTGTGACCGGGGTTTGCTGAAGGAAAAATGGTCATCAGCACTGGAAATAGTAGCTTTTAAATGTTGTCACTGAGGTGGGTTCCTGTGCAGGACGAGGAGCAGGACCAGCCATCTTGGCCATGCTCAGAGACACAGAAAGAGGTGGATTCCTTATGGAGAGAGAGGTGGATTCTTTATGGAGAGAGAGGTGGATTCTTTATGGAGGGGGAGCAGAGAGAGGACAGGGGCTCAAGGATGGCCCCCACACAGCTCACTGGGAGGCTTGCTCTGAGTCCCAGCCTCCTGTCTAGGAGATTTGGGCAGTTGGGGTTGCAGGAGTGAGTTAGTACCAAAGGTGTACCCGACTGTGTACACTTGTGGAATAGATAATGCAACCAGGGATGGCTGCAGTGCTTGAAGGAAGAGTAATGTCATTACAGCCATGTGGGTGAATGTGAGTGTGTCTGTGCCGCGCACACCCACCCAGAGAGTCCAAGAACAAAGGCGTGACTGTTGGACAAGCATGAAACTGCAAATTAGTGCTTCTGATATGATATTGCCTCATGAATAATCAGGACATTCTCCTAACCTCAGGGTGTGATTTGAAACTGGGAGTGTGGCCATATGGCATCATTATGCAGCAATACCACCGTCAACCATGGCTCCAGGAATAGAATTATTTCTTAAAGAGGTCAGCCTTGTGAAAGTCTCTGTTTTGTTTGGGTTTGTTTCTAAATCCTGCTAAGCAGAACAGTGAGCTAGGGCCATAGGACAAGAATTCCTTGGCACAGTCAGCTTTGACTAGGAATTGCACTCGGTTAATGACGAATCTTGGCAGCTTCTCGCTGTGGCAGCCTTTCTCCACCATTTCAACTCTATTTTTAAATGCTAGTTGCTCTCCCACTTTTACTTTGTTAGTGGAGAATCTCACATGCATTAATGGATACAGCAATTAATACCCAACTGCCTGATCTGAGGTTTGCAGGCTGTGTGACCTGAACATCCTTGGTTGCATACTCTGTCCTGTAAGTGTTCATGGGCCTGGCACAGGTGTTACCCGCAGACATTCTTAAATGTGCCTCAGTAAGAGAGTCCAGGGTTATGAAGCAGGCATTGCAATGGAGAGTCTCCACTACTGAATGACGTTCAGCCCATACAGGCCACTGATGTACTAGAACTCGATTCATGGTATTGTGTAAGCTTACCTTTCACTGCCATGAAGAAATAGGAGCTTGCGTTTCTCACACTGGATTCTTTGTGTCTGTCTCATTTGTGTCCTGTGAAGCTTCCAGCATGAGGCAGACACACGACTTCCGACTATAGGGAGGTGATACGTGAGCACTCCTCACCCTCACTTTCTTATTGGCACAGTCCACTCCAACCCTCAGAGCCACTCTCAGGGAGAATGGAGTCCTCTAGTACACGAAGGAGACCTCCTCCTACTCCTCATCCACTCACTGAGCATTAGCAGGACGGACTGTGTGGTCTCCAGAAGATACTGAACTCCAATGCTTTAGCAACACTACCTCCTAGACTTCTCAGCCAAGTAATAAAATCTACTTCTGTCCCAGCCTGTTCCTTCCACTCCACAACGCTGCACACTGCCTCATTCTACTGCATTTTATTTCAACTCCACTTGCTCTATTATGTTACAGTCAAGTATTACTACCATGCCTTGGGAAGCACAGAAGAAAAATATGGAGTGAAGCCAACCTTTCTTTTTCCCTAGATCGACTTTATTGTGATACAGTTTACGTAGAATAAAAAGCAGCAGATTTTAAGTGTATAATTTGATGAATTTGATAAATGGATGCCCCTGTCTAATCCACATCCTGATTAAGATATATGACTTTTCATAAGCCTAGAAGATTATTTTATGCTCTTTTGCCAGCTATTCCCCCCACGTTAGTCAAACATGAATCTGATTTCTTTCATCATAGCTTAGTTTTGCCAGCTCTGGAGCATCATGTAAATAGCATTCTATAATCTGGACTCTTTCACTGAACGTAACATTGTTGAGATCTATCCATGCTGCTGCATAGCTCCATAGTTAATTGTCATTTTGAGTAGTGTGTTATTGTATGGGTATACACGACATGTTATATACAAATATACACTGAAACAAATATACATGTGTATAAATATACCACATTTGCTTATATATTCACCTGCTAATGGACAAATTAAT
This sequence comes from Gorilla gorilla gorilla, assembly GCF_029281585.2. NCBI lineage: Eukaryota > Metazoa > Chordata > Mammalia > Primates > Hominidae > Gorilla > Gorilla gorilla. The sequence goes on from NC_073235.2 coordinate 30,874,162, forward strand.
GATGGGACTTTGGGCTATCTTTTTCTTTTTAATGTGGAAAGATTAAATGCATGAAATGGTGAGAAAATAGTACAACAGTTTATTTCAAATAAATAACTAAATATATAATTTACAGTGTAAATACAGAATAAAAATACTAGTATAGTGTGTTGGAAAGAATATGAGATTTCAAGTGAAAAAAAAGTTTTGTTTTCACTTCTGCAATTACCTAGGAACCTGGGAAATCTCACAATCTTTTTAATGTTGGCTTTTTTCCATATAAAAACAAGCTACCATCTTCTGGGAAGATAAAGTAAGAAAATTTTTGCTTATTCTTCTTGCTAAGAATAACTAAAATCACTGGAGATTATATAAAAAAACCAACATAAGAAGATTCTGAGTAGTGAAGAGAATGAAGCACACCAAGAAGGGACTTTGGGACCCAAGGAACAATACCAATGAGTTCCCTGGGCTTCCTTTTGCATTATACATCCCTGACTTGGAGTTGAAAAGCCAGCAACCCAGAAAAGCAAACAGATGCAGATTTTAAAAACCACAAAGGCCAGGCACGGTAGCTCACACCCATAATCCCAGCACTTTGGGAGGCCGAGGTGGGTGGATCACCTGAGGTCAGTCATTTGAGACCAGCCTGGCCAACATGGCGAACCCCATCTCTACTAAAAATACAAAAAAATTAACCGGGCGTGGTGCCACATGCCTGTAGTCCCAGCTACTCCGGAGGCTGAGGCAGGAGAATCGCTTGAATCCCGGGAGGCGGAGGTTGCAGTGAGCCGAGATTATGCCATTGCACTCCAGCCTGGGCAAAAACAAACAAGCAAAAAACCAAAACCAAAAACAAACAAAAACACCACACATACATACAACAGCAACAACAAAAGAAACACAAAATACCCTCTTGCTTTCTCTACTCAAAGCACCAGAAATGGGGTCATTCAAGAAAGACAGAAATATTTTACACAGTAACCACTGCATGCAAGTCAAACATGAAAGAAAAGCTCAGGCTAGCAAAAGCCAACTGCAGCCTAGATGTCTACCCTGGCCAGTCTGTAATAAGACAGCCAACGCCCCTTTCTGGTACTATGTGTGTCAGACAAGGCCAAGTAGGGACATTACTGCCCACTCCCCTTCCTGCCATGGTGTTAGTAGAGACCACAGGGAGAGATTGGTTTTCTGTCCCCAACCAGCAGCAAGGACACTGCTTCCCTGCCCTAGTGGGATAGTGTCAGAGGAAGCCTAGTGGAAACTCAGGACTTTCATAACAACACATAGGTAACAAGGCCACCTACTTCTATGGTGCCAGTGGACGCCAGGTGGGGAACTGGGTCATTGCTACCTCTCTCAGCCAAGGATATACCAGGGCAGGCCTAGAGGCAAGCTAGCACCCCACACCCAACCAACAGCAAACATGAGCCTCCTGAACTCAGGTAGCTGTAAAGACCAGGTGGGGAACCTGGACTTCCACTCCCACCTGGGGGTAATGAGGTAGTTAGCCCCTTTCCTCCTCACAGGGGCTTATCTAAGATCCAGAGACTCCTGAGTTTTACCAACAATGTCCAGGTCACTTATCATATTGGGAGCCAGGAATATCTCAAAAAATTGAGAAGAGACAATCAACATATCAACACCAAGATAATAGAGATGTTAAAAATATCTAAGATTTTAAAGCAAACATGATAGGGGTGCTCCAAAGAGAAATTATAAGTATTTGGAAAACAAATTCAAGAGTAAAAATCTTCAGCCAAAAAAAAAAAAATAGGAAGTCTCACCCAGAAACCAAAGTTATAAAGAAAATCCAAAGGGATATTTTAGAACTGAAAAACACAGTAGCCAAAATAAAAAGTTTAGTGGATGGTATCAACAGCAGAATGGAAGGGGCAGAGAAAAGAATCCATGAACTAGAAGACAGAGAAGTAGAGATTACTTACTTAGAAGAGAGAAAATAGATTGTAAAAATTAAAAGCCTAAGGAATTTGTGGTACTATCACAAACATCTAATCCTATCATAAGAATTACAGAAGAGGAGAAAGAGGGTGAGTCCGAAAACGTACTTGAAGAAATACTGGATGAAAACCTCCCAAATATGGAAAAAGAGAAATAAACTACAAATTAATGAGGCTAAGTGACTCTAATGGACTTAAAGAAATCCACACCAAGGTAAATCATACTTAAAGTTTTAAAAACTAAAGCAAAGAAAAAATCTTTAAATTAGACGGAGAAAAATGACAACTAACCTATAAAGGAGAAACAATCACTCATGCATACAGGTGCAAAAATCCTTCTAAAACTGTAGAATTCATCAATTAATAAAAAGAAGTATACACTGTGTCCGAGTGTGAGATGCAAACCTGGTACAGTATTTGAAAATCAGTCAATGCAATTCATCATATTAACATGCTAAAGAATAAAAACTATATCATCATAGCAATTGATACAGAAAATCATTTGACACAATTCAACAATCATAAAAACTCTCCGAAAATAGGAATAGAAGAAAACTTTTTCAACTTGATAAACAGCATGTACAAATAACCTGCAGCTAACACGGTACTTAATGGTGAGAGACTGAATGCTTTCCCCCTTACGTTAGGAACAAGGCAAGGATGTTGTCAACTCTCATAACAATCAGCTTACTGCTGTAAGTTCTAGTCAGTGCTATAAAGCAATAATGAATAAAAATAAAAGGCCACTTGATTGCAAAGGAATAAATAAAATTATTTCTACTTGAGTTGCCATGATTGTCTACATATAAAATCCCAAGAAATGTACAAAAATCTCATTGAATTAATAAGTAATTTCAGCAAAGTTGCAGTTTACTACATCACCATATAAAATTAATTTAGCATAGATATTAGTAATGGAAACATGGAGACGAATTTTAAATAAAATATCATTTAAATCACTGAAAAACATGAGAAAATTTAGTATAAATTTAACAAATCATGTATAGGACTTGTATGTTGAAAAATAGAAAAATGTTGATGAAATATATCAATGAAGATCTAAATAAATGGAGAAGCATAATATGATCATGGATTGGACGACTTAAAATAGTGAAGGTGTCATTATCCCCAAATCAATATACTAGTTAAAGATAATTTCTATGAAAACCCAAGATTCTTTCTGTAGATATGAGTGAGACTATTCTAAAATTTATACTGAGAGACAAAAAAACTAAAACACCGTAAGGAATTTTTAAAAAATAAGAATAAAGTGGAAGTAATAAGTCTACCCAATGTTAAGACCCCTTCTATAGCTACAGTATCAAGACTGTGCCATCCTGAAAGAGGGATAGGCCCATAGATAATCCTGTGAGGCATATGTGAATTAGAGGTGTGTTACTTAATTGCCAAATGTTTGCAGAATTTTGGACTATCTTTCAGTTATTTATTTCTAGTTTAATTCTATTGTGATCTGAGAACACAGTTTGTAAGCTTTCTCTTCTTTTAAATGTGTTAAGGTAGGGTATAGGACCTGGAATAAAGTGCAGCTTGGTGGGTATTTCATGTGAGCTTAAAAAGAATGTGCATTCTGCTGTTGTTATGGAGTATTTTATAAATGTCAGTTATATAATGTTGATTAATACTGCTGTTTGGGTTCCAACTTTTTTTTACATAAGTGAAAAAGGAACTCAAAAAGGAAAAATAGACTTTTCGACAAATGTAGCTAAAGCAATGGAACATCACGTAGACAAAGAAAAATGAAGCATGATCCAAACCTTACACTGTGTATAAAAATTAAAGTGCACCATGGACTTAAATATAAAATTTTAACTTATAAAAAGTTTAGAAAAAAAACACAGAAAGTCTTGCAACCTATATGTATGACTAAGCCAAGGAGTCTTTCACTTGGTACCAAAAGCACAGTTCATAGAAGGAAAGGATGATAAATGAGACTTCATCAAAATTAAATATTTTGCTTTTTGGAAGACTCTGTTAAGAAAACAAAAAGACAAGCTACGGCTGGGTTAAAATAGAGTAAAACACATACCTGGCAAAAGGACTAGTATCTAGGATATATAGAAAACTTATGAGACTCGACTTTAAGGAAATAAATGATCTAATTATTAATACATGGGCAAAAGATTAAAAGAGAGATTTTACCAGAGGATATACAGATGGCAAATAAGTATAAGAAAATATATTTTTCATCATTAGTCATCAGGAAAAAACAAATTAAAGCCACAGTGAGATATCACTGCACACCTCTCATAATTTCTAAAATATAAAAAGATGACAATGCCAAATATTGGCAAGAATTAGGAGAAACTGTATTGCCCATATATTGTTCGTATGAATGTAAAATGGTACAGTTACTTGAAAAATGTTGAGCAGTTTCTTAAAAGGCTAAATGAGCAACTACCATATGACCCAACAAATGGACTGATGAGCATTTATTCCAGAGAAATGAAGACTTATGATTACCAACAACCTGCACCAAAACTTATTGCAGCTTTATTTGCTATAACTCCCAAACAGAAAAAACCCAGATGTCATTCTTGACGTGAATGGTTAAACAAACTGTAATATATCAATACTATGATATAATACTTAGCACTGAAAAAGAGTAGACTATTAAAACACTCAACAACCTAAGTAAATCTTCAAAGAATTATGCGGAGAGGAAGAAGCCAATCTCAAAGGTTATATACTATACGATTCCATTTATACCCTGTGTGTATATCACACATGCTATTGATTCCATTTATACCCTTGAAATGCCAAAGTAATAAAAATGGAGAACAGATTAGGGATTAATGAGTGAGTGGGGGCAGAAGAAATGTGGGTGTGGCTATTAAGAGGCAGCATTGGCGGTCTTTGTAGAGATACAATGTTCTGTACCTTGACTGTATCAATGTTGATGTCCTGGTTGTTACATCTTACTATAGAATTGTGAGATGTTTTATGAAACTGGGTAAAGAGCATACAAGATCTCCGTATTATTTCTTACAACTGTTTGTAAATCTATAATAATCTTCAAATTAAAAGTTTAATAAAAATTAAAGAAGCTATTCACACGTACCTTCTCATTCACACAGCTCTATAATCTAGACAAACACAGATTAAATATACTTTCTTTATTGTTTTATTTGTAATTGATATAATTATATTAACATGATAAAATTTAATATTTTGATATATATGGTTCATATATTGTGGTATGATCATATCAAGCTAAGTATAAAAATATACTTTCCTAATTTATATTCCTTTCTTAGTGTTTAATGGCAAATTCAGTTCATTACCATTTTGGCTACCTGCTGATTACACAAACAGAACTGTTTAGGGCCATTCTTACATCACATTCTTACATCAACAGAGGTGTGAAGTTTGCTTTTGCCTAAAATTAAATACCAAAATATACCACATATTCTAGTAACACTATGGTTGTTAGGCTAAAACTAGCTCAAGAAATGTAAAGGTTTTATATAAACTGTATATTTCCATGTAAATATCAATTAGGTTCACCTAATAACAATTCATCAAACATTTTTTAATTGCCCACTGATTGCCAGAAACTCATGATATAATGGTAAATGACATGGGTTCTGTGTACTCAAGACACAGTACTGTGGGAAGAGAATTAGGCATACAACACAGACACGTGGATGAGGTACAAAAATGCATAGAGAGACATTATCAGCTTCCTGAGAAGGGGCAGGGGAGGCTTTAGTAAAGCAGGCCTATCTGGGCTGCATCATTAAGAATGACTTAGAAATGTCCCCTGTGAACACGGAGGGGAACTGAATTTTAGGAGAAATGGACGTCATTTGGAAATTTACAAAAGTATGAAGCAGCATATCAGTGATGATGACAGTGACAGTGATAGTAGTGGCAGTGGTGGTGGCAATGATAATGGTAGAGGACAGTGAGGGTCACTAGTGATGGTGGGGTGGTGGCGGTACTGGTTTTGGTGGCAATGTTGTGGGTGCTGTTGATGGTGGTGGTAGTTGGTGAGGGCAAGATTGTGGGTTGTGGCAACATTGGTGGTATTGGTGGTGGTGAAGGTAACGCTGGTGTTAGCGATATTGTCGTGGTAGTGGCAGAGTCAGTGATAGTATCAGTGGTGATTGCAGTGGTGATTGTGGTGGTGGTGGTGGCAGCGGTGAAAATGAGGAGGATGGAAGTAGCGACAGGGATGGCCGTGATCTTAGCAGTAGCAGTGGTGGTGGTTGCAATGGCAGTGTTGTACTTGGTAGCAGTGGTGGTGGCCATGTTGGTGGGGTTGGTGGTAGTGACAGTTTTGTTGGAGGTGTTGATAATGGTGTTGGAGATAACAGAAAAGTGTTGCTGTGATTGCTATTTGTGGTGGTGTTAGTAGGATTCATGGTGATATTGGTGTTTGTTAATAGTATGGTTGGTTCTGGCAGTGGTGGTGACAATGTTGATAGCAGTGGTGGTGATGGTGGTTGTAGCAATGTTGTTGCTGGTTCTGGTGCCGGTGGTAGTAGTGGCGATGTTGGTGTTGTTGCTGGTGGTGGTGGCAATGTTGATGTTGTGGTGGTGTTGTCAGTGGCAATGTTGTTAGTAATGGTGGTAGTGGGCAGCAATATTGGTCGTGGTGGTGGCAATGTTGATGTTGTGGTAGTGGTGGTAGCAATGTTGATGTGGTTGTTGGTGGTGGTGGCAATCTTGATGTTAACGGTGGTGATGATGGTGGCAATGTTGTTGCTGTTGGTAGTTGGTGGTCGCAGTGTTGTTAGTGATGGTGAAAATGGTGGTGGTGGTAGTGGTGGTAGGAATGGAGATGTACCTAAACTGGGAAATAACTTAGGACCAGACTGACATTCTCTATTATGGTTACAGAATGGAGGTTGTGGACAGCCAGGGGCTAACAGGTATGTTCCTAAGAAATGTCTTTAAAAGGACAGAATTGAAAGTGTGTGTGGTGGGGGTGAGTGGAATAGCGAAGATCAACAGTTTCTTACAATTTCAACAATATTCTCTATAAGAGTGATTGTATGTCTGAAGGCTTATCCAACTGTAAAATCTTGCTGCTATCTTTCTCCATTTCTGCCCTTCAGTCAGGATGTGACCTTCAGCACATGATTTCAGCTCATTGCCTACATGTTTTCATTCCTCAAATTAAAGCATCAGCCTCACTAATAATTCTCTTAGAAAGGATGACTACTCTTGTGCTCAAAGGAGACAAAAAGGCACACACTTTCATTATCAAGATAAAATACAAAGGGACTTCTCTTTTGGATATACACAGTTCTGACAAGAACTGTGGGCTGAAGGTCCCAAGGCTGCCGCAAAGAGGAGGAACCGGGTGTCTGTGGGCTGAAGGAAGAAAAGACAGTGCAATGTTTGGAAGTCCCTTACTATTTAAGGATTAAAAGTGGGAGAGAAAAAGAGGAAACAGATTCAGAGTGGTGTTATTAAGAGATCTTGGGAATAAGAGAAAGCTAAAGTTGCCTATTATTTAAAAACATAAAGAACAAAGGAAGAAGTAACTGAAAAGAATGATTATTTGCATCAAGACCATGCTCTTTTCAAATTGCTTTTGCAAGCACCATTATTCCTGAAAATGGCTTGCAAGTAGGATAGGTATGTTGAGAATATAAATTCAGGAACCTGAAGAAACTTGTCTAGTGGTACAGAGCTAGTTGATGGTAGACCTTAAGTTAAAAGTCTTGGCACATTGGAAAGAGCACAGAGAGGGGTCGTTAGAGTTCTGAGGACACACTCCTGACTACCTACCTTTCAATTTCTTCACCAGAGAAGCTCACTTCTGAAGCAAGGGCAGGGCCCACCACAGACTTCTCTTCCTCGTACACTCAGAGAGCAGCATGAGGATGAAGCCTCCCCTGGAAGCAGGGGTCTCACCTCCCAGCCTGCCCCAGAATGCTGCAGTAGTAGTAGAGGGGAAGAGAGACCAGGCCTCCAGACATACAACCAGAGAAGGTTGAGGGGGAAAAGAAGAAGTGGGATGAGCTGGTGTCTTCATCATTCCTTGCAGTGCAGCCAAGACTTGTCTGAAGACAAATGTTTTTCAAATAACAGAGTGGCAATAAATAACCACTTAATTTTTCTTTTGTCATTAGTTTTTTTTTCTCCTTAACTTCAGAAGAACATTTTAGAAAACTCATATCTTCTGCAGTGATGAAGCATTTAGCTAATTGTTAATTGTTCCTTCCTGTTAATTTTTGATTTAACACTGTTTAAACTTAAAATGATATGTTCACATGAGTTCGTTTTTACTAAATATTATCCATCTAACTTTTTCATTGAGTGACATCTGGAGTGATGTTTAATAAATTTTAATTAAAATTAATGCTGGACCAGGGTACTTGGATTAATAATTTGTTTTTACTTCTCCATGTTGCTGCAATTTTTAACCGAACAATAAAGTCATCAATATTTAAAACAAAACAGTAAGATAATCCCTAAAATAATAAGGCAAGACAGGAATGTAGCAAATTACAAGATAGAAAGCATAGGTTTTATTTAAAGGTCAATTTAGCAAAAGTAAAAAAAGGAACAAGGGGAAAATAAATAGAATGGATTTCAATTGGCAACTATGGAATGAGGTGGAGAAAGTATATCTAATCATATCCATTATAAAATGAAGTTTACTGAATTGCCTTTAAAAAGATATAGGAACTTGTATTTAACTTCAAAACAAAACAAAGTGAAAAAATAAGAGGAGGTTTGTAAGAAAGTGATAAAGATTTATTGACAAGTAGAAACAAAGGAGCAGTGGTTCAATATCACCATCAGGCAATGTGCTCAGGGCCATAGCCACCAAGAAGACCTGAGTTATTGATTTTACTACCTCATAATGAAATTCAAAACATTTAAATAATAAACAAACTATTAGAGAGTACAGGTTCTGGAAAAATGGAGTAGATGTACTTATCCTTATTCCTTCAATAAGAAAACAAGTAAAAATCCTGGAGCCTGTACAATACAAACCTAAGAATACTCTAAAAGGTAGAAAGTAGAAGGACAATTCACTGGGGACCTCAGGATGCAAACAGTAGTGGGGTGGAGCTGGGTGGAGAAACTGGACTCCTCCCCATACGGCAGTAACAGGAAGCAGTTCGTTCCCCCAGTGGAGCGGCATCATTAGAGGCCTGCTGAAGCAAAAGGCTTAGATAAGATCCAGCGTCTTATAACATAATACCAAAAATTCCAGGTTATAATTGAAAATCACTTGTCATACCAAGAAACTGGAAGTTCTTTAAGAGACAATAGACACCAACAGTGAAAACACACAGATGTTAGAATTATCTGACCAAAATTTTAAAGCAATCATCATAAAAAAGACCTCAGCGAGCAATTGAAAACACACTTGAAACAAATTAAAAATTAAAAATCATCAGAAAAAATAGCCTCAGCAAACAGATAATATAAAGAAGAACCAAATTAAAGTTTTAGAACTGAAATATAACCTCAATGGAGAAAGGCACAGCAGCAGAATGCAGATGACAGGGGAAACTTGGAGATAGAGCAAGAGGAATTACCCAGTCTGAACAAACACCTAAAAACATTGTGGATGAAATAAACAGAGCCTCTTCATCCTGGGATGAAAACCTAGGACCTGTGGGGCTATAAAGTAAAATACCTAATATTTGTATCATTGGAGGTCCAGAAAAAAAAGAAGCAAATGGAGCTGAAGAAGAATTTGAATAAATAATGGCTGAAATTTTCCTAAATTTGACAAAATATAAGATCCAAGAATCACAGCACACTTCAGAAAGTATAAACTCAAAGAAATCCATACCATGACACATTGTAGTAAAACTTCTTTAATGTGTACAGAGAGGGAGACTGCCTAACAATGAAGATTAATTCACCAAGAGGACATAGCAATCCTCAAAGTGTATATGCACCAAACTACAAAGCTTAAAAATATGCAAAGTAAAAACTGAGAAACAAAAGGAGAAAGTCAAATCCACAATTAATTGGATACTTCAACATCTGTCTCTCAACAATTGACAGACCAAACTGACAGAAAATCAGCACATATATAGAACTCAATAACAACATTAACCAAAAGGAACTTATGAACGTTTACAGAATACTCCACCCAACAAAATCAGAGTATACTTTCTTTTCAATAGTCTATTGATCATAGAACAAATATAGACAGTATAATGGGTCACAATAAAAAACCCTTACAAGTTAAAAAATTGAAATCATACGGAGTTTTTTGACGATCAACGTAGAAACCAATAATAGAACAGTAACAGAATAATGTCAAATAATTAGAAAGTAAACAACACACTTCTAAATAATGTATGTCTCAAAGAGAAAGTATCAAAGGCAAAAATACATGGACATAAAACAAAAGACAAGCTATAAAAATTGGGAAATCACAACTGATGCAATGCTAGTGGGAAATTTACAGTGCCAAATATTTACATGTTTTATACACCAGTCCAAGGCTTGCCAGTGGCCTGATCAAATGGCCAGGCCACTAGCGGCAACCTATGAATCTGGTAGGTTCAGAGTTCTCCACATGCGGCAGGAACATGGACATAACTGCAGCAATTTCCATTGCAGCATGGGAGTGAAGGCTAGCAGTGGTGCACACAGACAATAAACCAATACGAATGATCAAATCCGTACCAACTCCGTGGTGGGAGCTATGAAAATAGAGGTTTGTAGGGCCCCAAATGTGCCTGCCCATACTCCAGTTTGGTGACTCAAAACCAGAGAGCTGTTTCCCCTTGTCTTGGGGACAGGGTTGTGTTGACCACAGTTACCTGTGCACCAACAGCTAAAGGGCTCAAGAAGTGCAACTTTCCCATTTCCCCATTAATTCTAACCCTGACATAGGATCTCCTGTCTCCCCAGGGGACAGAGGAACATTGGGTTGATCGATACCTAGTCTTCTTCATTTCTGAAAGTGAAGAAGTTTGGGCAAAAGCAGGTGGGCACTCTGACCTGCCCCCAAGACCACAGGGATGGGCAGAAGGGACAGACCTTGCATCAATCACGGGGGCTGCCAAAGGCCAGTTCTGGCCTCACCTGTCAGGATTTGGGCACATGCTTTCCGAGGTGGGAAAGGGTGTGGGGAGCCAGGGGCAGAGGACCAGGGTGTGGACAGCTGTTTCTCAGTCAGGACTGGCAGGGTGGTGCAAGACGGTCACTCAGAAGGCCACGGTGCCGGTTGGTTGCGTTTTGTTCTCCTGGCAGAGGCTGCTGTCAGTCAGCGCGCTGTGAAGGGTTTGCAGTGGCGCATTCCACGTCATGCACTCTTCCTTGCTAACTTTAGCAGGATTGCCTCTGGAGGCGACGAACTCTAATGGGCAGCTAAGCAAAGTGACCGAAGGGCTCCATACTCTATTTCTTGTGAAATTTTAACAATTTGCTGCATTAAAAGGTGTTTATAGGTTCCAGGACCTGCTTAGAGTGACTCAACTTATAAGAGCCTCCAACAATCTTGGGTCCCATTGTCAGAGTGCCATAAGCTGTGGCTGGAAGCTGCTTCCTCCTAGCCTTCTCTGAACCCCTCTACTGGATCCCTGATCTGGCCCACTAGGGGAGATTAACCGGGGAACTGGGGCTAAATGACCTAATCCCCGTCTCAGAGCCAAAAGGCTTACATAAACAATCTGCTGGCATCCTCCAAAAATGCCATGGCTTCTGCTAGGATGGCATGAGACCCTAAGACCCATTGGCCTGGCTGGCAAAGTGCCCCAGGGGATCCTCTAGCACCTTCCAAGACCCACTGGCAAAACAATCTGTGGGACTCTCAAACTTTCGCAAAGGATCAACCCTCTAGAGCGCCCCATGTTCTCTACTAGAGCCTCCCAAAGCTGCCCATGGAATCCTCAGGCTTTTTGCTCTTCCAGAATGGAATTGTGCTTAACTGGCTACTCTGCTTAATGTGCCACTTTGTCAGGGGCTGAGCTGAGCTGGAGGGAGCTGAGAAGCCAGGTATCAGAGCAGCCAATTAGGACAACACACAAGTGAAATTAACAGCCAAGTGCTGGACCATGCACGGTGACAGTGTAAGCAACAGACTAAATTGGAGAAAGCACAGCTACCGCCTGTTCTACTGTCCCCAAAAGAAAGTTGCCAGTCAAGGGTGGCATCAGTTTTCTATCAGACATGAGGACTGTCTCCCTGCCAAGGGTATCCCAAACAAAAGGCTCCTGCATTTTACAGGCCTGGGGGCCTGGAGAAGAAAGAGGTGGAAGACCTAGAAGTGGAAAAGTACTTCGTACTGACTCAGAGGAGAGAATATATAGTGTCCTCAAGGTGCACCCTTCCTTCCCTTATAAGGAAATCTCAGCAGAAGCCCCAGAATCAGAGGCTTCTAAGTGGAAGCACCCAGGTTAGGAATGCACATCTGTGTAAGAGCAGTGCCAGCCAGGTACTCCTTGGCTGCAACTCCCTTTGGGGACTGCAATGCACTGGCATGCTCCAGGCTCTGGTGTGGGGAGGGCAGGTAAAGCCTTTGTAATGGCCTGTGGTCAGGCCTGAAAAATCACGCACAGATCATTTAACCAGGAGCTGGACTCCTCATGAGAAAAAAGCAATGTAAACTGAAAACAAGGAGAAAGAGACAGAGAAGTAACAAGGATAGAGCAAATCAATTAAAATTAAAATTAAAACAGGAAACAACATGGAAATCAATGAATTAAAGTGCTAATTCTTTGAAAAGATCACTAAAATTGACAAACTTTTAGCAATTGAGAAAATGATAAACAGAGAAAAGATACAAATTACTAATATCAGGAATGAAACAGGTGATAACTATCACAACTCGCCCAATAAAATTATTTAAACAGCTCTATAACTGTCAAGACAACTGAATGTAAAATTAAAATATTTTTCAGAAAAAAAAATTATATGGTTTTATAAAACAAAATATACCAAATATTCAAACAATTAACACCAAATCTACATAAATCTCTTCTAGAAAATAAGAGATATCACTTCCCAACGTATTCTGTGTAGCCGGTAGTACACTGGTAGCAAAATCAGATAAAGATTAGGGGGAAAAAAAAAGACAGAGGAAAATACATACCAATATTTCTTTTGAATTTATGTGCAAAAATCTTCAGCAAAATAATAGAAAACCTAATGAAACAATGTGAAAAAAATATAACACACCGTGACCAAGTAAGTTGAATTTCAGGGATGCAAGGCTGATTCAGGATTCAAAAATCAAACACTGTGATCCCCCATATCCACAGGCTAAAAGGAGAGCTATCCTATGATCATATCAATTCATGCACAGGAGCATTTTACAAAATCTGACACCCATTTATGATTGTAGCAACTCTCAGCAAACTGGGAATAGAGGGGAATATCCTCAACTTAATGAAGACAATCTACAAAAGAACTACAACTTGCATCCTGTTTCATGGTGAAGATTAAATGCACTTTCCGCATTAAATTGAGAACAAGCCAAGGATCTCTGCTATCAGTCAATGAATTAAAGTATTAGTTCTCACTACTGCCATTCAACATAATACTGGGAGTCCTTGCCAGCACAATATGGCAGGAAAAGGAAATAGAAGCCATGCAGTTTGGAAAAGAAAAAAATTAAATTTTCCTATTTGCAGATGACCTGATGGTCTAATAGAAAATCCCAACAATTCTAGAAACTTTTGGAACTAATAAGGGAGTTCAGTAAGTTTGTAAGACACAAAGTAAAAAATATCAAAATCAACTGTAGTTTTATATACTCATGATGAACAGGTTGAAACAAATTAAAAATATAATACAGTTTATAATTGCTCAATAAAATATTTATGTATGTGTATCAAAACATATAGACGACTTACATCCTGAAAAGTATAAAATACTGATGAAACTAATCACATAAGATTTAAAAAATGAAGAGATATATGTGTTCATATTAATTGAACTTTATTAAAATTAAAACTTTTTAGGGCAGGTGCGGTGGCTCAAACCTGTAAACCCAGCACTTTCGGAGGCCGAGGCAGGTGGATCACGAAGTCAGGAGATCGAGACCATCCTGGCTAACACGCTGAAACCTCATCTCTACTAAAAATACAAAAAATTAGCCGAGCGTGGTGGTGAGCACCTGTAGTCCCAGCTACTCGGGAGGTTGAGGCAGGAGAATGGCATGAACCCGGGAGGCGGAGCTTGCAGTGAGCCGAGATCGCGCCACTGTACTCCAGCCTGGGCGACACAGCGAGACTCCGTTTCAAAAAAAAAAAAAAAAAACTTTTTTCTTCAAACAACCCTGCTAAGAGGATGAAGACCAGCTACCAACTAAGTGAAAATATTTGCAAGCCACATATGTAGCAAAGGAGTCAGATCAAGGTTATAGAAAGAAACTCAATATTAAAGAAATAATCCAGTTAGAAAATAGGCAAAAGATATGTATAGACATTTCACTTAAGGGGATATTCAGATAACAAATGAGCACCTGAAATGATGTCCAGTATCACTAGCTATTAAGGAAATGCAAATGAAGACCACAATGGTATACCAGCATACATCTATTAGAACAGCTGAAATAAAAAATAGTGGCAATAGTAAATATTGCTGAGGCTGTGAAGAAACTGTATTTCTCACATATTTGTTTGAAATGTGAGTTGGTACAGTCGTTCTGGAAAAAAGTGTATAGTTTGACAATGTCTTTGCAAACTAAACCTACTCATTGCTGAATTAAAGAGGTTAAATCAAAATTATCAAAAAATGATACTCTCTTATATAACCATAGGAACTAATACAATTTCCTAAAAAGAAAATCACATTCACACTGGCAGAAACGATTACAAGCTATGTGAAAAACAAACGTCCCACTCAATGTACAAGACACTTACGAAAACAAACAAACAAAAAGACAGCGTTTCTGACTGCTAAAGGTCTACATTACAAAGTCACTGGCTTTTCTCTTAACCTACACAACCCAATCCCAATCAGAACCTAAAGACACACGTTTAGTTCCAAATAATGGACTGAGACCATATATTTATGTCTCCCCCCACCTCTACACTTCACGTAAATGATAGCAAAGCAACAAGGAGACATGCGAAGGCATTGGCAGAAAAGAGAATTTAAACTCAAGACAGGAGGTAGAAGAGGTTCACAGGTTTCAGAAGCACTGTTGCTAGGCCACTGGAAAGTGCCAACCGGCCTTGCTCAACCCTGAGGGCTCCTGGAGTGACAAGCTGTAAGTTAATGGAGGATTGGAAAGATAAGTTCCTGAGAAGTGAAAAATTAAGTTCTATATATGCAGAAATGGACCACCATCCCCACACCATTGTTACAGGAGTTCTTGTCCTGCATCCATGAAGAATGAGAAAAGCACACAAGTGAAGGGTGAAGAACACGAGTTTTAATGGTAGAACGACTCCCGGAAGTGGGTAGTTCCCCTCCGTAGGCCGGTCGTCCAGTACAGTGTTCAGCATCTTAGCAAAGAGACCTCCCTGGAGAAAGTGAGTCATCTATTCAGGAAATTATTCTGACCTCTCTGCAGGTCTCTGAAGCTCTCAGCAGAAAACATACGGCTCTGCAGCTCGCCGTCCCACCGCTGGTCTTCCACTCCCATCATTTCTCCACCCTTTTTGTTCTCTTGCTGTCTTCTGCCCCATGCTGGCTGAGCCCAGGGCTTTTATGGAACTCGAAGGGGAGGAAGTGTGTGCTGATTGGTCCATGGGCAGCCATGGGCGGGCCAGAAGAGGCACTACGAGTTCCCACTCCAGTCCGCGGGACTGGAAGCCCAGCTCCCCCCACCCCACCAGCCTTCAGGCCCTCTCTGGCCTGAGAGTGGGGCCTTTCTGGGGACCCCGCCAGCTTTCTGCCCAGGAATCAATTCGCCTCCTGCTGTTGTTCATGGCCCCAGGGCTTGGCCCCAACCCTTCTCTGAGATGGGAGTGGGTGCTGGGAGCTGAGAGAGACCAGGCGGTGGAAGCAGACATCCCTGAGCCTGCAGGGCCGGCAGCTGGGGTCGGGGAGTGGTCCTTCCTGGGGCGCCCGAGGGTGCAGGCTGCAGAGATTCCTCAAGTCCTGCGCCTGGGTGGGCGACCGCAGCTGCCCCACCAGCTCGGAAGGGGCAAAGCTCCCGTTTGTCCCCTTCTTCTGCCTGCTTCCTGGAGCCAGAGGCTCAGGTCTGCAGCAGCAGGCTCCACGGCTGCAGCTGCACCTGGGAGGGCAGATCCTTCCTGTTCCCAGCTCCCTCAAGAGCACAGGGAGGCTCATATCCACAGCTGCAGGTTGGGTGGCTGTAGCCCCACCTAGGAGGGCTCCTGCTGGCTCCATAGGGCAGGAGGCCCGGGTCTGCAGCTGTGGTTTGGGCAGCTGCAGCTGCCCGGGGAGCTCCCGTCCCACCTCAGAAGGGGCAGGCTCCCACCAGCTCCATGGAGTGTGCTGCCCCAGCGGCACTTCCATGCTGCAGCTGGCATGACGGCGGCAGCCACTGCCGTCAGCATCATCCACAACCAACACAGACACGCCGGAGTCTCAGCAGTCAGACTCATTCTCTGCAGGCAGAAAGGCAGAGAGTTCTAAAGGATTTGAACCTGAAGGAGAACTGGAGTGCCTGATGCAGTCATTAGAAGACTGCAAACAAGCATTCAATCTCCTGGCCCTGCCTTCTCCTCCACTCAGTAAGGCTGGCTGGGACCTCACCAGCTCATTCCTACCTAAAAACCTCTAGTAGACAATCTCTAGCCATGGGCGCTCAACCAGGCTTATCATGGCACCCCTCTTAAACATGAATTTAAGCATAATGACCAAGGAAACCAGACATTTAAGGAAAGACCACTGAGGGACTCCAAGGGCTAGAACTGTGGTTGCACATAGAAGACATTCAATGAATATTTGCTGAATGAATGACTGGCCACGAGAGAAGTAACAAAGACTCACAATGGAGGGAACAGATAATTCCGGAAATGAAAAATATGTTAACATCTTTAAAAAAATAAAAACTCTAGTATCCTTGGTGAAATTTAAAACTGTAATGTCTGATAAAGCAGAAACAGGCTACCTAAAGAAAAAGACAGTAGTGAGAGGAACTCTTAAAAATTAAAAAAATGCAATCTTCCACCCCCCCAAAAAAGAGTTGAAAGATAAAATGAAGGAGAGTGAGCAAAATATTGAACAAATGACAAGGAGACAAAATGCATTACAAAAGGCCAAATTGAGGAGGCACTAAGGGCACATAGTCCATTTTTTCTGGTGGTGTTCTTGAGTTGTTGGGGAGTGTGCTCAACAGCATGGCCCTATCCACATTCTGGAGAGGGCACATGCATGCGCACACACAACACACATGCACTGCACACACACATACATGCACATGTGCACACACATGTTCCTGCACATACATACGGCCTGCACACACATGCATTGCACTGGCAACACCCCCATCTGGCTGCTTTCTCTTGCCCTCACTGTTGAGCACCAGATTCCTACACTCCCATGATCTCAAATTCACCCTGCACACCAATTGTGTGTGTGGAGGTGCTACCAGTGGCCAGTGAGCACATGCAGATGTGCCCAGCACACAGCTGCTCCTGCCTCACGTGATTCAAAAATTAATTACAGATGTAATTAATCTAGATGAGGTCATACTGGAGTAGGGTAGTCCCTAGTCCTATTGGCTTAGATGTCCTTATAGAAAGGGGGGATTTTGGACGCAGGCACACATAAAGGAGAAGATTATGTAGAGTGCAGTTGTGCTGCCACAGGCCAAGAAACTACCAGAAGCTTAGGAGGAGGTCTGATCAAATGTGACAAAATGTGACAAAAATGGTCTATCACTGATTTAAGAAGCTTGATGTCTACAGCCAGATTTTAGTTAAAATTTAGGTGATCTTACTCAACCCCCAAAACAGCATCCCTAATGCACTTCCATCTTCCCTTAAACATCTTTGTATTTAGT
This sequence comes from Gorilla gorilla gorilla, assembly GCF_029281585.2. Classification (NCBI taxonomy): domain Eukaryota; kingdom Metazoa; phylum Chordata; class Mammalia; order Primates; family Hominidae; genus Gorilla; species Gorilla gorilla. The sequence continues at coordinate 30,891,979 of NC_073235.2, forward strand.
CCAAGCCCGGGATCACTCAGGGTCCAAGGGACAGCTGCCATGTTTCTGGATTTCCATGTGAAAAAAAATGTATTTTGACCCTTTGACCATTATTAGAAATTAATTTGAAATATATTATAGAGCTACATGTGAGAGTTAAAGCAATAAATTTCTAGAGGAAGACATTTTTTAAATGTCTTCATAGTCTTGGGGAAGGAGAAGTTTTCTTAGAAAAGATGCAAAACATTCTAACCAAAAATTAAAATCAAATAAAACTGACTTCATCAAAATTTAAAATTATGCTTACCAAATACATTAAGGAAGTAAAAAGACATGTTTAGACTGAGAGAAAATATTTGCAATAAATGCAACTAATGAAACAAGAGTATATTAAAATCACATAAATCAATGAAAACACAAAACTGAATTAAAAATTAGAAAAGCATTTGAACAGATACTTCACAAAACAACATGTCCATAGGACCAATAAATGTATGATTAGGTGATTACATTCATTATTTATCAGGAAAATGCAAATGACCAAAATAAAAAATATGGACAGTCTAAATGTTATCAAGAGTGGAGCTTTTGGGATTGTACAACGACTTTGGAAAATGACAGTTTCTAACAAAAACCAGTTCTTACCCTATGTCACGGCAACTCTCCTTCTAGCTATACTCCTGTAGTAGTCTAGAGGGCTGCCACGACAAAGTACCACAGACTGGGAGGCTTAAACAGAAACTTATTGTCTCACAGTCCTGTAGGCCACAAGTTGAAGATCAAGGTGATGTCAAGGCCATCCTCCTTCCTGACCTCTTCCTAAGCTTCTGGTAGTTCTTTGGCCTGTGGCAGGACAACTGCAATCTAAATAATATTCTCTTTTATGTGTGTGTGTGTCCAAAATCCCCCCTTTCTATAAGGACATCCAATCCAATAGGATTAGGGACTACCCTACTCCAATATGACCTCATCTAAATTAATTACATCTGTAAGGACCCTATTCCCAAATAAGGTTACATTCTGAGATAGTAGGGGTTAGGACTTCAAAATATGAATACTCTGGGAGACACAATTCAAGCTGTAACAGTACTCAACAGAAAGGAGTGGGTATTGTCCATCAAAAGTCACAGGCAAAAATGTTAATGGCTATTTAATTCATAGTAGTCAAAACTGAAAATAAACCAAATGCACAACCAAGAGAGAATGGGTCAACAATATGTCATAAATTCATACAATGGAGTACCATATGGCAATGAAAACAAAGCAAAATGATTGCTATGCTCAACAACACAGATAATGCTCAGAAACATATTGAGCCAAATAAGCAGACACAATAGTGTATGCACACTGATTCCCTTTATATAAAGTTTATATGAACTACAAATGCTTATATCTGTGAATCCATGAGGACAGAAGTGGGAGGAGTGAAGAAGTGTTATGGTGAAGGTGGGAGTGAGGGAGTGGGTATTGACCAGGAGGGGGTGTGATAAAATTTCCTAGGGAGATGAAATGTTTCATGTCTTCATTTGAGGACTGGCCACTCAGGAATACATGTAAAATTGATCAAGGTGTACAATATGTACAAGATATAAAATATGTGTGTTTTACTGTGTATATTATGTCTAGGAAAGACTATAAGAAAAATAATAAAAACATACTGTTGATTAATAGGTTTCAATGCAAAGCCTTTGCCTTTTCTGTACAATTTCATTAAAATGTTGACAAAAAAATGGTTCATTAGAAGGATGCTTAATAAAATCTACCCTGCAGGGGCTGATTAATCCATAGCCGCCAGGTCTAGCCAGCATAAGGCCAGGGACGCATTCTCTTATGTGCTCATGCTGCAGCCTCTGAACAAATAAAACCTAGTGATGACTGGTTAGCTGTATCATTTCTCAAGGATCCACTTTCATCTGAAGCTTATGTATACCACATGAGTAGGGTTCTCTAGAGAAGCAGAACCTACATATCTATATCTATTAATATACATATAGGTGTGTATGTGTGTATATATATAGGTAGTATATATATGTGTATGTATATATATATACACACATTCACATACATACATACATATATATGAGGAAATTTATTGTAGGAATTTGCTCATGTATTTATGGAAGCTGAGAAATTCCATGGTCTGCGATCTGCAAGCTGAATAACCAGATAAGCTGGTGGTGTAATTTAGTCCACACCAGAAGGCCTGAGAATCAGGGGTCAACAGTTTAAGTCTTCTTCTGAGTCTACAAGCTGGAGAACCAGTTTTGATCCCCCAGGACAGGAGCAGGTGGATGTCCTAAATCAAGAAAAGAGAGAGCAAATTCGCCCTTCTTCCTCCTTTTTGTTCTGTCCTAGCTCTCAATACATTGAAAGGTGTTAACCCACACTGGGGAGGACAGATCTCTTTTACTGACTCTGCTGATTCAAATGTGAATCTCTTTCAGAAACACCTTTACAGATATACCCAGAAATAACATTTTACCAGCTATCTGGGAATCCCGTGACCCAGTCAAGTAGACATATAAAATTAACCATCACTGTAAGCAAAGAGAAGAGGGAGACAGAGGAAATTGAAGACAAAGATTGCTATGGATATCCCCGTGTTGATGCACAGGAGATAGTCCATTCTCCGAGCAGGAGGCAAGTCCTCCTGCTGAGGCAGCTGACATCTGTCAGTTTTTCAGGAAATCACATGTTAGGGCTCTGGCTTGAGTCAAGACCATCTGCAGTATTGACAGAAGAGTGAAATAATGGACCTTAATATTGAAAATACTTGAATTTCTCTCCCAAAATTTATTACTCTTCTCTGTTTTCTGTTTGAGAAAATAAAAGTATGGCTATCCATTTTCTAAAGAGTACATTCATGGCACACATAGAATCATTTTTCATAAAGGATTAAGAGAAATAATATCACATACCCAGAAAGTCTGATTGCTTGAGATGTGTATGTGATTTTCTATGTGAATAATGCACAGTTACATTCTGAAGAGGGATTGTGGAGGCTCCTTAGATAAGCCAGTCAGTAGGAGATGCAACCTCAGGTCCCCATCCCGCGGGAGACAAAGGGGTTATTTAGAAGCAATCTGGTTCAACGTTGGCTGTTAGCAGGTTCTTTCTTGAGGGGTGCTATGCAGCACAGGTGCCTCTGATTGAAGATGAGCCTGTGACTGCCCTGACCGGTAAGTCCAGGTTCAGTTGTCATGATGTTGGAGGACCCTCTGTCCCTCAGAGCCAAAATCACCTGCTCCTGGGTCCTAGTTAAGTAAGACCCCTGATGTGCCTCTTGTGATGATGCTGGTTCTACCCTTTGCCTCTCCTCACTCGCAAACACATTCTCCAGCCCCCTCTTCCTGCTCTGCATCTCCACAAGCTGATACACAGAAACTGTGTCATCTGGGCTTCTTGCCCACTGGTTCCAAGTGGATTCAGCCACGGACAGCAGCAGCAGGAGACTGGTGGGCAGGAGGAGAAAGAGCTCCAAGTATCTTTTCTATTTACTCCCTGCCTGGCTGCTGCATCTTGGGTAGTAGCCCTGTACTTCCCTTTGCTTGCAACAGCCTGTCCTCCACTTGTTCAACCCTCCCTGTGGAAGAGCTGACACTCATCAGGATCCCAGACAGTCCTGGGCCCCTGAGCATTCCATTAAGCCACCTTCTCATGCCTCCGGATTAGTAGCAACCCAATTCTCCCCCACTTCTCTAGCTACCTGGGGCTTCACTTCTTCATAATATTTTTACTCTCCCAGTTTAAAGATAAGTCAATTATTTACCACTGAAACAAGAAATGCCATAGAAGTTGAGTTATTCATATTTCACTTTTTCTTCAGCTAATATACCCCCAGGCCCCATAAAAAAAAAATCTGAACCCTTCACTTGTGCACTACCTGTTCCCCCTCATTTTCCCTCATTCAAGGGTAGGCTCCACAGGACAAGGAAAGTTTATTTCATTCCCTATTGTATCTCCAGGACCTAGAACAACAGTGCATAGCACAAAGTAAACACTCGACACATACTTGTAGAATAAATGGATGAATGAATAAGTGAATGAGAGTATAAATGAATAAGACAGCATCAAATATTTTAGGCCTATTCTGCTAGTGACACAGGAAGTAAGTCCACTCCCTTTTACTAAAATTATGGTTACATGAAAAACTAATTAAAATGCAAGGCAGAAATAATAAATGTAGAAGCAATGAGGGAAACAGAAAATCACCATCAGAACAGCACGGTAATAATTGCTCCGGGCAATTGATGCGTGCTAAAATTAGTGGGTGGAACTTTGAGGAGAAACAGGAATTTGCATAGCCTCAAAGTATTTTCTGCAAAATATTTAATTACTGTGCTGGCTTTAACATATGTTCAGAAATCCTTTGATATTACTCCTTCTAGAAGATGTAGCTTAATTCACTTCCCATTGAGTGTGGGCTGACTATAGTGAATTGCTACTAATACAGTGGGGTTTCTTGGCCTCAGCACAGTTCTCTGTTGCAGGGATGCCCTTTGCAGGGTTTAAGATGACAGCAGCATCTCCAGCCTCTACCTGCTAGATCCCAAGAGCAACCTCACTCCCATCTGTGACAACCAAGCATGTCTCCCCTGAATATCCTCTGGGGAACAAACCACCCTTCGTTGAGAGCCACTGAAATAGAGGGTGGAAAAGGACACAGAATAACTTGCAAGTAGAAAATCCTAGGCCAGGCACAGTGGCTCATGCCTGTAATCTTAGCACTCTGGAAGGGCGAGGCAGGAGAATCACTTGAGTATAGGAGTTCAAGACCAGCCTGAGTGAGACATCATCTCTATAAAAAAAAGTTTTTTAAAAAATTAGCTGGGCATGGTGGTGCACACCTATAGTCTCAGCTACTCAGGAGGCTCACCTGAAGCTCAGGAGGCAGAGGTTGCAGTGAGCCGAGATTGCATCGCTGCACTGCAATCTGGATGACAGAGTGAGAACCTGTCTCAAAAAAGAAAAGAAAAGAAAGAAGGAAGGAAGGAGAAAAAAGGAAAGAAAGAAAAAAGTAAAGAAAATCTTGACTAAAATCTCCTTAACCAAAGGATAAACATACACATCATAGTGGAAACCAGGTTAACTTCATGTACCCCCCGATGTGATGGGATGAGAATAGTACACAGCCCAATCATGAGAAGCATCAGATAAACCCACATCCAGGTGCATTCTACAGCTAGATCTCTGACCACTGCTGCTCTTCAAATGTGGCAAGGTCATAAAATACAAGGGAAAACGCGGAAACAGTCACAGATCGGAAGAGACTAAGGAGACACAATGAGTGAGTGCAACATGGTATTTTGGAGTGGATCATTTCACAGAAGGGAAAAATAAACATTAGGGCAAAAAATATGAAAAACATCTAGAATTTAGTTCATGGTGTTATGCTGATGTTAATTTATTAGTTTTGATAAATGTTCTATGGTTATGTAAGATGCTAATGTAAGGGAAGGAGGGTGAAGGAAGACAGGATCTCTGTATTATCCTCACAACCCTTCTGTCAACCTAAAATTAATTCAAATAAAGTTAAACAGTGCAAAATGTGAGGTAGAGAGTACTAACCACAAACGAATGATAGAGAACACCTTTCAATCTTTCTCTCTGCAAACACACTCCTTGCCTCATTATCCATTTGCTGACCCTACCTTCTACCACTACAAATATATAATTCAGCTTATACTTTGAGTGACTTCTGGTTATATATTTTACTCCAGTTCCATGGCAGCCTCATTCACTAGGTAAACAAGATGATAAAATTTCTAGGCCTCGGGCTAAAAGAAATAGCTTGGGCAAAGTTTCCTCTAACCCAACACAATTGATGGAAATCTCTTGGAAGTAAATTGCTTCCATTTATCCCGAATCTTATTGTCTTCTGAATGTCTGGCTGATGCTCCAGGCTCTTTGAGAATAGTGCCTCATTTGGAGGAATGGGGCTTCTGTTGCTTCAAATCTTTTCTTCAGTAATTCATTTATAGACACGCACAATGGGGTCTCCTAAGTTACGAGGGGTGCCCTTCTAACTAGAGAGCTATCTGGCCCATAGTTGGAAATGCAGAAATGTCTCACTAAGGCCAGGCATAGATGAAATGCAGTATAGCTTCAGTGGAGGCAAGGGCAGTGCATAATAAGACTGTGATAGTTTTGACAGGAAAAAAAATACATTGACTAGAATTCCAAAGCCTCCACTTGGTTCCCATGGAATTGAGCCCCTGGAGGCAACTTCCAGGCCTGCTTCTCCAGCCCTCTGCACTGGACCAAGCAGGGGACCTGTGGAACCTGACATCCAATGAATTTAGGCCTATCCTGGAAGAAAGATTGAATAACGTGCTCATAGACTACCTGCATACCTTGCCCCAGCACAGTGGCTGTCGAGAGGGAATAGAGTGTGGCTGTACTACACTTCACTGAAGAGAGTCGGTGTCTACCCAAGAGGCGTGAACCTTTCTCCTAGGAGATGGGGTAGGTGTGTAGCCAAAAATATATCTAAGAGAACAATTCCTAATTTATAACACTGTGATGATAACATCAGTCATCCTGTCTGGCAATATTCAACAAAAAGGTTATTAGGAACTGTGGATGGAGTCATGAAACCATCAATCCAATGGAGGCTGACCCATCAGCTCTAACCAAATATGGTGAGCCTCATGTTATAAGGAGACCTGCGATGTCAGTCCGGCTAATCTGGGTATGCAAATGCTTAGAATATGCATTTACCCAACTATAAAGTACTACTGATTTTTTTTTATAAAAGAAAATGATACATTTAAAATAAAATAACAATACAATCTTAAAACTCTAAGCATGAAACAGACCCCTGACAGAAGCCATTAAAGAAAAAGGTGGCAAGATTTGACTTCATAAATATTAAAATTTTTAGTACTGCAAAAGTCATCATATAAATGGATTAGTGACAACCTGGGAGAAAATATTGGCAATACATGTGGTGAACAAGGAATTAATATGCGTGGTGTATAGGGAATGCCTATATAACACCAAACAAAAAAAATAGGGGTATTGATAGTGGCTACGAATAGACAAATTACATATATAAAACCACAAATGGCCAATAAATAGTTGAAAATATAATACAATTTTATGAATAATTTTAAAATAAAAATTTAAACCAGAGTGATATATATTTTATTTATCTGATCAGATGGACAACAATTTAAAAGAATATTGATATCAATTCAGTACTGGAAGAAAAATTGGAGCTACCACCTCTTCTTGGCAGAAGTGCAAATTAGTATAAATTGTTATAGTTTGAACGGAAGTAAATTCATATAAATATCTTAAAGACAATTTGCCAAATTTACCAAATTTTAAAATTTGCATGGCTTTTACATCCAGAAGTTCCTCTTATAGCAAGGATCCTTATACATAGATACATTTACAAAAACATGCCCGAATGGTTTTAACACCAACCTCCCAAAAAGTGATGAGACTTAACAAATAACCCAACTAGAAAATGGGCAAAGAACCAAACAGATATTTATCAAAAGATGACATAAAAATAACCAACATGCATATGAAAAAATGTTCAACATCACTCATCTTCAGGGAAATGCAAATCAAAACTGCAATGAAATAACACCCCATACCCATTATAACAGTGATTATCAAAAAGACAGAACATAAGTGTTGGTGAGGATGTGGGGAAGAAAAACACTGGAACACTTCTGGCAGGAATGTAAATTCGTGTAGCCATAAATGGAAAACCATATGGCGGTTCCTCAAAATATTAAGAATCAAACTACCATATGATCCAACAGTCCCACTCCTGTGTTTATATCTAAAGGAAATAAAATCAAGATCTCAAAGAGGTGTCTGCATTCCCATGTTCACTGCAGCACTATTCACAATAGCCCAGGACATGAAATCCACCTAAGTGCTCATCAGTAGATTCATGGAGAAAGAAAACATGGTATATGCAAAATTCGATAACATTCAACCTTAAAAAAGAAGAAAATCATGTCATTTGTGACAACATGGATGGACTTAGAGGACATTATACTGGATGAAATAAGCCAGGCACATGAAGACAAATATCGCATGATCTCACTTACATGTGGAATCTAAGAAAGTGGAGCTCATAGGAGCAAAGAGTAGAATGGTGGTTACCAGTGACTGGGGGAGAGGTGGGGTGGAGATTCAGGCGATGCTGGCCTTAGGACACAAAATATCAGTTAGACAGGGGAGATAAGTTCAAGAAATCTATTGTACAACATGGTGACTATAGTTAATAACAATGTATTGTATTGAGAGGTGAAGCCAGTTGGACTTCCTGGGTTGAGTCGGGAGTTGGAGAACTTTTTTGTCTTACAAGAGGATTGTAAAATGCACCAATCAGAGCTTTGTAAAAACACACCAATCAGTACTCTGTAAAACACACCAATCAGTGCTCTGTAAAATGCACCAATCAGCACTCTGTAAAGTGCACCAATCAGCAGGATTCTAAAAGTAGCCAATCGGGGGGAGGATTGGAAAAAGAGCATTCTTATAGGACAGAAATAGAACAGGGGAGGGGACAAATGAGGCAATAAAAGCTGGCCACCCCAGCCAGCAGCTGCAACCTCCTTGCGTCAGTTTCCAAGCTGTAGAAGCTTTGATCTTTTGCTCTTCAGAATAAGTGATGCTGCTGCTCACTCTCTGGGCAGTGCCACCTTTAAGAGCTGTAACACTCGCCAGCAAGGTCTGCAAGGCCTGTGGCTTTATTCTTGAAGTTAGCCAGACCACGAACCCACTGGCAGGAGCCAACTCCGAACACAGTATGTCTGAAATTTATTAAGAGTAGATTTTAATGCTCTTGCCACAAAAAAATAAGCATGTGAGGTCATGAATATGTCAACTGCTGTATTTAGCTGTTCCACGGTGTGCACGTATATAAAAACATCACGTTGTATTCCCTAAATATATACGGGTTTTCTTTGTCAATTTATGAAAACGAATTATTTTTTCAAATGTGCGTAAAAAATTTGGAACAATACCTGATGATTTGTGAATATTTAATAATGTCAACTATTATTTTTACAAAGCGTTTTAGTAGTAAATATAGTAGTCAATAGCACTTAAAACGACCCAAATATTCGTTATAGGAAAATTCTTAAAAGAAATATATCATATCTATATTGGCAAATGATTGTTGATCGATAGGTATTTGTTGAAAGAATGCTTAATGCTGGTTGGTTTGGATGAAACTGCTTTATAGTGTGGTTTCCCACGCATGCTGGCTGGTTGAGAACATCATCTGTCTTGGTTTGAGAAGACGCATCTCTCTGTCCTGTCAGATGGGAGCCGCAAGATGGGTTCACAAGGGGATCAAACTGAAGGCTGTCTTCCAAGCGTGGGGACTCCTCTGACCTCAGGGTGTTACCAATCGCGTGAGCCACAGTCGTGACTCTCCAAACCCACATACATCACCCTGATGTTCCTTAGAGCAATTGCTGTCTCTTGTCCCTTGATCCTCTAGAGGATGGCAGCTGCCCTGTTCCGCACCCTGAGGACTGTGGCAGCTGCTGACTCTAAGCCACAATCTAGCACTGCTGTAGCAGTTGCTGTGTGTTCATGTTTTGAAATGCAGGCTCTTATGCATGCTTCACTCCATGTAGGATCTGGTTTGTTTCCACTTTTAGTAATTCTCACTCACCTGTGGTATGCTTTTCGTTCTCCAAAGCTATCTGATTCGATGATTTCGTGTGCTGGGGAAGGTGGAGGGCAAGATTCCTGAAGGCTGGCTGAGTGCATTCTAGGGCGTCAGGACAGGACTGGGTCTTCGGACAATTTCACATTTCAATTTTTCTACCTCTGGTGATAGTAGTGGTTATTAAAGTTTCTGGTCCAGGAACCCTTAGGGGTTCCCAAAATCCTTTGAATAACTCCATGAGTTCAAAATCATTTTCATAGCAATGCCAAAGTATTGTGTCTTTTTTAATGTTACCATAGCTGTAGGGCAGGGTTTTCCAGAGATTACGAAACATGTGCTATCACAATGGAGTGCACACAGGCAAACCAGGTAGAGTTGATTTGTCTTCCATTAAGCCGGACATTAAGGAGATTTGCAGCCTGTCACGGTGGCTCACGCCTGTAATCGCAGCACTTTGGGAGGCCGAGGCGGGCGGATCACAAGGTCAGGAGATTGAGACCATCCTGGCCAACATGGTGAAACCCTGTCTCTACTAAAATACAAAAAATTAGCCGGGTGTGGTGGCACACACCTGTAGTCCCAGGTACTCGGGAGGCTGAGGTAGGGGAATGGCTTGAACCCAGGAGGCAGAGGTTGCAGGGAGCCAAGATCACGTCACTGCACTCCAGCCTGGCAACAGACAGAGACTCCATCTAAAAAAAAAAAAAAAAAAAAAAAAAGATTTCCAAAAGGGTAAAGGAATGTCCATTTTCTCACTAGTTTCTTCTTTTAAATAAAATATAGCTAATTTTTTAATAAAACATAACTTGTTACTGTCAACTGGTTATTTTTAAATAAATAATGAATATATTAATACATCTCCGTTTAAATTTCTAATACTGAAAACATTGATAGACAAGATCTTAGGAGTGCTCAGTAATATTAAGAGTCTGAAGGAAATCTGCTACCAAAACTTTTGAGAAGCACTGCTCAGTAGGATCATGTTCTGACCCTCCCTTGGGAGTAGGCTGGCAAAGGGCAGGGGCCTAAGAGCCCAGGGTTACCGGATCTATGCTTCTCCGGTCCAGCCTCCTGCAGGCTGTCAGACTCTAGGCTGTGTCTCCCGTGATCTTGGTCGCCTCCTGCAGGCTTCCCGCCTTGGTTGACACAGGCCCGGAGAGCCTCATGAGTACTGGTAAAGTAGATGTCGCTCTCCTCTGCTTCACATTCTGTCAAAGATTCCTGCGCTCCTGCTTGTTAATCTTTTCCCCTAGTGAAGCAACTGTGGTTTTACTGCTCAACTAGTTAGTTCTACTTGAGATCTAAAGAGGAAAATAAAACACATCTAACAACATGACTGATTTTAGTAATTTTGGAAAACTCCTCATCTACTACCCCCCCGCACACACACAATCACATCTTCCTAATGATGCTTTTCAGTCCTTACTTTTCACGATTATTATTAATTTTATAAAGTAATATGTGTTTTAATTTAAAATTATAGGTAGGATAAGAATATAATAACTTAAAACTACAAACATTCCTGTAAAGATAGTTTGTATAAAATCTTGGTTCATTTCTTTTTTTTTTTTTTTGAGATGGAATCTCGCTCTGTCGCCCAGGCTGGAGTGCAGTGGCGTGATCTGGGTTCACTGCAAGCTGCACCTCCCGGGTTCACGCCAATTCTCCTGCCTCAGCCTCCCGAGTAGCTGGGACTACAGGCGCCCGCCACCACATCCAGCTAATTTTTTGTATTTTTAGTAGAGACAGGGTTTCACCATGTTAGCCAGGATGGTCTTGATTTCCTAACCTCGTGATCCACCCACCTCGGCCTCCCTAAGTGCTGGGATTACAGTGGTTCATTTCTTTATAAATACCTTCTTTTTTTAAATTTCATAAAACCAGTAATGTGTTTTCATTATGTTGCGGTTGTTTGATGACACGTGATTTCACGGGATCTGTGTAGTTGCATCATAGCTTCCATCCTGGGGCACTTTGTTACATCTGTTTGTTTTCCTATCATGAGTACAAAAAATCCTTATATTTTAACCTTTCTTCCAAACTGTGATTATTTCCTTAGTACAAATTCCAAAATATTGGCCTATAAAGTACAAAAACTGTTAAAGTTCTTCCATTTTCAGCCAAGTTCTTTCCCAGAAACATTATACCAACTCCTACTCCCTCCAGCAGCCTATGAGAGAAGCCGTCTCATGGACCTACTCAGAATTAAATAGTTTGATTTGAAATTCCAATTTGGCAGATGTATTTCACTGTTGTTTAAAATTGCAATCCTTGATTACTAGTGTGATTGAACATTTCCCCCAGTGACCTTCCTGGGCAGGTTTTTTGTCTGGTGTATGTATTGTGACCATTCTGCCTATAAACTTTAGCTTGATTTCACTTGTCATTTTTTCCATGTTATTGATGCCTCTTTGTAAACATACATTTTAATTGCTGGGTGACACAGCATTAAATGCATATTCCACATTTACTGAATCATTTCCTAACACGGTACATTTAGGTCTGAACTGTGCTGCTATGTCTGTCTGTATTAGTTGTCAAGGGCTTCAGTCAAAAAGTGCCACAGACTGGGCGGCTTAAACAACAGAAATGCATTATCTTACAGTTCTGGAGGCTAGAAGAACAAAATCAAGGTGTTAGCGGGATTGCTTCCTTCTAAGGGCTGGGAGGGTGTGCCCTAGGCCTTTCTCCTTCTCTGTGCATGGCTGTCTTCTTTCTGCATTTCTTCATTTCACCTTCTCTGGGTGTCTGTGTGTCCAAATTCCCCCCCCCCAACCCCGCCTTTTTTTTTGAGACGGAGTCTCGTTGTGTCGCCAGATTGGAGTGCAGTGGCATGATCTCGGCTCAGTGCAACCTCCGACTCCCTGGTTGAAGCAATTCTCCTGCCTCAGCCTCCCGAGTAGCTGGGATTACAGGCATGCACCACCACGCCCAGCTAATTTTTGTATTTTTCAACATGTTGGCCAGGATGGTCTCAATCTCCTGACTTCGTGATCCGCCCACCTCCGCCTCCCAGAGTGCTGGGATTACAGGCATGAGCCACCGCCCAGGCCCAAATTCCCCATTTTTGTAAGGACAGCAGTCATAATGGTTTAGGGCCCATCCTAATGGTCTAATTTTTACTTGGTTATCTTTGTAAAGGTCCTATCACTAAATAAAGTCACATCCTGAGGTACTGGGGACATCAATATATGAATTTTGGAGAGACACGATTCAACCCATAACACTCTCTTCGAGCTTAAAATTTGTCTGGATTTGTAACTATTTTCTAAGATTAAATTCTCTGGAGTAAAGATAATGACTCTAAACTTTTGTGATGCATACTGTTGAAGTGATAGGGAAATAACCTCTTATTGACAATTAGCAATGAGATGTAATAAGAAACATCTTGAGTCCCCTGGTAAGAATAGGATCTTTAATACAAACTGAAGGTAGGGACTAAGAGTCACACTCCTTCCTGGAGTCATGCTCTATGGGGTTGGTGGGGGGGAGGGCGGGGCATGAGGCTTTCACTTGCAGAAGGATTGGGAGAGGAACCCTGGAGGAGACCCCGGGTGAGGAGACCCCGGGTAAGGAGACACCACTGTCACAGGCTCTACTCACCCCTGCGCCAGGGAGGCCTCCTGCCGGGACTGGAAGTCTGCTAAGAATTTCTCCCAATAGGCCATGGCTTGTCCTCCCTGGGAGCCATGGAGAGTGGCACTTCCTCAGGGGCTGGAGAAGTGGGCCTGGGCGGGTTCTGGCAGGGAAACAGAACCTCCCAATGAAGCATCCCCACTGATGACAAAGACTGTCTCTGAGGGACCCTCCACTGTCCGTTTCACCCCAGAGGTCTGCCCTGCGTCTCACTCTGTTCACATCTATTTTCCACCGGACAGACTCTAATTAAGAAACAATTCAGAATAATTAGAAGCCAGTAATGGATAAAAGGTAATGAGACATTCGATCTGCCAGCAATTTAACAAGAGCTGTGCCTTTGCTAATTAGGAAGTAAAACACCCTCATGCACTCGAGACTGACCCGCAGTGTGCCAGTTTCTGTGGCACAGACGTGTGCCTGCAGAGAGGGCAGCCGAGGGCATCAGCAAAGTGAGGCTGGGTGCCCTGTCCCACTCCACAGAGAGTGATGGCCAGGACCGCAAGGCTGCAGGGGCCAAGGAAAGACACAGGCAGTGCTGACGGCCTCAGGTCACCAAGCCCTTTCTGAGTGGCAGTCACTGTGCAGTGGCTTTAAATAGACGCTCCCATTTAATCCTCGAACAAACTAGAAGATACAGACTGTTCCCCTCTATTTAAAAATAAAGAAACTGGCTTCTGGTGGGAACTCAACCAGTGAAGGGAAGAGCTATTGTTAATAATTCAAGTCTGTCTGGATTCAAAACCTGGGATTTTCCACTTTTTGTAACGGCCTTGGAAATCTTGAGACAATTAATCAATTGCTTTAGGCAAATTCCTACTGGTGTTCTGTTTCCTTCCTAATTAATGTTGGAATAATAGAGATGGGCAGCTCAGCCTTACTTCTAGTGTGACTGTTCTGTCAAGTCAGCTGCAATGGCCCTGTTGAGATTTTCCCCATTTTTGAAGAAAAAGTGGAAACAGTAAATTAGCCTCATTTCAGCAGACCCCTCCAGGAGGTGTCTTCCTCAGCCCACCAGGATGAGTGCATTTGCTTAAAATGGTTGTGACTAAACTTCTCGTCACAGCTCCAACAAGAAAAAAGCTTGGAAGCCATTACGTTAGTCCTTACGACAGGAAAAGGTTAGACAAGGTGAAAATCAGCAACTTTCTGGGGCCCAGGAGAGGCCTGAGGTCCAGGGCACATCTTCACCCTGAAATCTGTGGGGTCAGACACATCTAGAGAGATATCACACCTGAGCTTCTGCACCACGACCAGAAGTCACTGGAGCCATAACTTGATGGAAACATTTATCTACCTGTAATGTTTGATAAATTGCTGGAGGCCAAGTACAGATTAGCATGATAATGAGAAAATTCTGAAGGGTCCCTTCCCCACTGTCATTGGTTGGGGGGGACATTTCACAGGCTTTCCTTCCAGTTACCCCCACCAAGTTTCTCATGGTGAGGCTCCCAGAAAGATGCCCTGATGGCCTTGGCAGGGGCAGGAGAGGAATGGCCCTGGTATGACCCTCCCAGACCCTTCTCCCTAACAGAAGCCCACTCTCCAGGGGCAGGACATCCCCAGAGGGCAACACAGTAACCTCACCTCAGCAAGGGGTTGGGGAATACTGCCTTTCCCCAGACCCCTCCAGCTTTTCTGTCTCGCCTAAAGGAAAACATTAAAGAATGCGGTCAATAGGGAACATGAATTCAAGGACATGGATAGGAAATGGAGGAACCGAGACTTTTGTGAAGACCACAGCATGAGGAAGGCCCTGCACCTCACCACCACAAAAACAAGCTTCCAGTATAAAGACCGACCTGTGGCTGAAAGAGTCAAAACACAATCTCTCTGAGGAGCAGTGCAAAAGGAAGCCCCCGAGCCAAGAAGAGATGTAAACCAAGACACCGAAGGAATCTGCAGCCTTGGCACCTACAAACAGCCCACATTAGACATGCCCAACTTCAGCTGGATTCACATAAGTTCTCACACAAAAGGCCTTTAACCTCAGTTCCTGTAACCTAATATATCATGTCCAGCTTTTGACATAAAATTGCAAGGAGGGCTAAAAGGCAAGAGAAAACACAGTCTGAAGAGACAAAGCTATCATTAGACCCAGTCTCATGTAGGACACAGCTGGTAGGATTATCAGACAGGGAATCTAAAATAACTATGACAACTATGGTAAGGACTCTAATAAAATAATGTGCACAATGTGCAAGACCAGATGGGTGACGCTAACAGAGAGAGAAATGAAAGAAATGGAATCCAAAGGAAATGGTAGAAATAAAAATCATTGTAGTGAAAATGAAAAATGTCTTTGATGGGCTCATTGAGGAGACTTTATGCAGCCAAGGAGGAGTCACTGAACTTGAAGGTAGCTCAAGAGAAACTTCTCAAACCAAAACACAAGGAGGGAGGATGAAAAACACAGAACAGAATGTCCTGGGACAATTTCAAAAGGCATGCCTATACTTAATAGGAATGAGAGAACAAGAAGAAAGAGAGGATAGAGCAGAAGGAATATTTGCAGTGCTCATAGCCAAGAAATTTCAGAAATTACTGAGAGACATTTAAAGACTGAGACTTACTCAGACTATTAATCTATAACATAGAGATTAGCCATGGAGCAAGAAGGAAAAGGGCAGAAGTTTTGGATGACTGTTTCTTTGAAGCCTCAAGTCCCTTCAGATGTGTTCCATGGCCTTCCCACCTACAAAGGCTCTGAATCAGGGTGACTGCATCCTCCACCTGGTTGGCTTCCTCATCGAGGAAACCTCCCTTTGAAAAAGCCTTTTCTACCTGGCCCATACCGCCCAGCTTCCATGAGCTTCAGGCGGCCTCTGGCCTGACCCCTCTGTCAGACTAGCTATAGGCAGTTCTGAAGATGGACATCTCCTCTACTGGCCAAAGCTCCATCCTCCCCCTGCTGGTTAAAATGTATATGAGAACATGCGTGCGTATGTGTACATGTATGTGTGTGCGTGTGTGTGCACGTGTGTGTGTGTGTTGAATATTTGCTCTTACTCCTTCACCATTTACAGTTGACTGCAACATATTAATTTATGCAGTCCCTGTGTTTAATTTTTCTTTAAATAGAAATGTTTAGTCTCCCAGGCTTTCTTGAATGTTTCCCTAAGAAGGCGTCCAGTTTTATGAAGCTGAGCAGCTTCTGGATCTTTAAGGCAGTGTGGGGAATGGCAGGGAAGAAATCCACAGTCTCCTTCTGGGCTTCAGCTGGTGTCTGCTGGTCTCTAGGTGATGTGCCTTGTCTTCCTGTTCCTATTGTGCCCCGATAAACTCTGATGATGCCAGCTATTGCTGCATGGACTTTTGGATCATTCTCCCGCCAAAATAGTGCTCATGGAGGGTCCCACCAGGTGACTTGGCCCCATATAGTAGTTCAGTAGCTGCAGATCTTCTTGGCAGCCCCTTCATCCAGCTTGCTGTTCCAGTGAGCCACTGTCTAACGTCTGCTGCAAGGTCAGTTCCCCAGCCTCAGTGGATCTCTTCGCAGGACATAAATTGCATCTCAAAAGGAGGGCAGGGAAGATGTAGAGAAATCATGGTGTGCTGCCTTTGCAAAGGGAGCTCCTCTCAGTGACTCAGAGGTAAAGGATTCAGCCAAGAGACCCTTCTCTCCCTCAGTGTTACTTTCATTTTTTAATGTACCTCATTCTTTCTAGGCACTAATCAGATTTGCAAGTATTGGGAGAGGAGGTACATTGCTGACTGAAACCCATGTGAATGCTAGCAAAAGGATCAGTTTCTAATTCATATGCATTTATATAAAATAGCCTAGGGGAGGTCTTTGTAATTGCTTATGGTATGACCTAAAAGCCCAAACATAGGGTTTGGCCAGGACAGGAGCTGACTCCCCAGGCAAGATTCAATAATGGCTTTAGAATGGATGGACACAGGGTTGATATCTTTTCACTTTTGCTGCCTCCTCACACTATATAATTTCATACTCCCAGAATGAAAGATTGGTGCTGATCAGGCTTTCACATGAGTTGGATTGGTTCTGATCAGGCTTTCACATGAGTTCTAAACAGCCCAGAAATTAGTAGTACTGTCTTAGGCACCTCTGGAGGCACAGGCAAATCAGGGTGGCAGAATCTGCCCCAACATCATGGCTACCAGAGCAGCAACACTTATACACTGGGGATCCCTCTATGTTTTTCTCTTTAAAAAGTTACTTCTGATTTTTAAAAAAGTTAGAAATTGAATGTGCTAGATGGCCATCATGTCTCCGTTTATTTTTCAGATCCTGTGACTGCAATAATCTATTGTTTCTGCCACCCCCATGCCTCTATTATGTGATACTTCGCTTTTTTGACTCAGAGGAAAAAGTTAAACATACATGCTGATCTCACTGAACCCCTTTATTGCACAAAGCTTTGCTTGCATCCCCCAAAGGTGTAATGAGACACGGGGATAGGAACGACCTTTCAGGTCTCAGAGTAAGATGGACCAGGCTGAGAGAGTAGGCAAGTTCTTAATTCTCATCTGAGCTTTGTCATCCTCCCAAACTGTCATCTCAATGCTGCCTGCCATGCTTCTGTTCCACATTTCTTTTTTAACAGCTTCTCCAGTAACTAGGACATTTTTATATTATCATTCTTGGAATACTAATGTGCTTTCCATCAAAAGCTTTAGGGTAATTAAATTGAAGAGAGGGGAAAATGAATAAAATTTGTTGTAAAATAATGATCCAGTCTGTTGATTGTATCATGTGGACCAATTATAGCCTTGCCAAAGATCAAAGTCACCTGAAATTGCCATTTCTACTTACTGACAATGATTTTTGCTAAAGTAAATTTGGTGCTATAAAGCAGTATATTGGTATAATAGTTCAGTGAGGGGAGGAGGTGATTGTGAAAAATAATTTAATATAACAGTCACAATAACAACATATGGAGATAAAATATTATTTTCTCCAATTTTGTAGGATGGAGCAGTCAGTGCTCAAAAACTAATGGCATGAAGGTAGGACTTCCAGAATGGTGCTGCAAAGAGCCCTGGGAAAGCTCTCCCCCAGAGAGACACCCGCTAAGCTTATGAAAATTAACAATCATTCAAAGTCCGTGGAGATTGATCAAAGGGCTTAAAGCAAATTGAGAACAAAATCTATGGAATTTCTCAGCAGAAGGCTGGGCCTTTGTTCTAGAGACCGCCCCCACCTCCTCCCCCACATTTCTGCCTTGTGGCTGAGTTGTCACAGTGGTCTTGTCAGTAAAGTCATAGTTCCCATTCCCCCTAACTTTCTAGAAGCCAGTGAACACCAGCAAATCACATTTTGCACA
Source organism: Gorilla gorilla gorilla (assembly GCF_029281585.2). Classification (NCBI taxonomy): domain Eukaryota; kingdom Metazoa; phylum Chordata; class Mammalia; order Primates; family Hominidae; genus Gorilla; species Gorilla gorilla. The sequence continues at coordinate 30,910,531 of NC_073235.2, forward strand.
GCTCCCTGCTACAGAAGATCTATGTTGAGTGCATGGTAGCAGTCAGTGGCAATGCACATTTCCCCACTCCCAACTTCCATTAAGTAAGTAAGATTGGCAGGGCAACTGGTGAAAAATTCAGTCTCCTTTTCCCATATGTCTTTGTATTATGAGGGAGCTTCTTTAGTAGGATTGGTTAAAATAAAGAGCCACTCTCCTCGCGTCCAGCTTTCTGAGATAAAGCTATTATAGGTAGGCTTACAATCTGGAAAACCACTAGATTCTATTCTCCTTCATTCTGAGATACAGAAGATTTATAATGGATAGTGCTCAGAAGAGGCACCAGTTTTCACCTGTCCAGCACCACACTCCATAGTGGCTGATTCATAAAAAAACACATGGGGTAGTCATGGAGAGCAAGCACCACCCCCACCCCCCAGCTTCACACTTCAGCTCCATACAGCAGAGGTTCTACTCAAAGGAAGGTCAGAACAAGCTCAATGTCCGTTAACACCCTGCTGCTGTCAAGGGGCTGGACTTCAAGTGGATCAGAGTATTGAGTAAATTTTATCCCAAGTATAGTTGAAGTCAGCTAGTAATTAGTGAAGTCTAACAGCTTGATGTAATAGCAATACAAAGAGACTAGCCAGAAGTTTATTAGGGAGCTCAGGAAAAGAGAGAGACTAAAGAGAGCTAAAAGAATTTCCAGTCATCGCTGGTGGTCAGGAAGTCTGTGCATAGTAAAGGATCTTCCATTTGAGGAGTGACTGGAGAGACAACTTTTGAGATAAAAGTCCTTAGTTGAATATGAAGGAAACACAAACTTCTCTAACAGTCTTCTTTTAGAAGTCTCCAAGCCACATACAGATGTTATGATAAAAGGGAGGGGGCACTTACTAGCTCAGAGGGCTTAAGCACAACCTTGAACCAATCAGAGGCTGGCAACTAAACAGTGTTGATCATGTGACAGGCCCTAGGAAGATAGGCTTGAGATAAAAAGAAGAGAAATTTGAGCATGACATCACACACAGCACACTTGAAGGGAAATAGCTTTTCTGAACCACCACAGCCAAATAATTAACATATAAAGCAGCAAACAACATCAATAAGCTTGGAAGAGGGGATCAGTATCTAGAGTTACTACAATGTATTTTCCTTTAGAAGTTTTCAACAAAAAATTACCAGACATACAAAGAAGAAAACTCAGTCATACACAAGAAGGAAAAAAGCTGCCAGTAGGCTCTACCTTTCAGGAGGCCCAGATGTTGGTCTTATCAGGCAAAGACATCAAAGTAGCTATCATAAATATATTCAAAGAATTAAAGAAAATTATCCTTAAAGTTATGATGACAATGTCTCATTAGATAAAGAAGATCAATAAAGAGATATAAATTATAATAGACCAAAATGGAAATTCTGGAGTTGAAAAATATAATAATAGCCCAAATACAAATTTTACTACAGAGGCTCAACAATAGGTTTGAGCTGGCAGAAGAAACAAGCAAAACACTTAAAAATCTAAACTATAAATATTATACAACAGAGAAGAAAAGAATTTAAAAAATGGACACTTACAGAAATATTAGACATTATTAAACACACCAATATAAAAATAATAGAGTACCAGAAAAAGATGAAATAAAGGAGAATTTTAAATGTTCAAAGAAATAATTGCCATCAACATACCAAATTCAATGCAAAACATTCTTCAACAAACCCAAGAAGCTCTTCACAAAGAGATCCACACTTAGACACATTATATTCAAAAAGAAATCTTGAAAGCAGCAAGAGAAAATGAACAAGATAATTCCAATAAGATTAATGGTCAACTCCAAATCAGACAAAATGGAGGCCAAAAATCAGTAAGATGACATATTCAAAGTGCCAAAAGGAAAGGGGGTAAAAAACTCAATCAGGGCTCTTATATCCATCAAACTACTTTAAAATGAAGCTAAAACAAAGTCATAGATTGAAGCCCCATCCTGCAATGTGACTGTATTTGGAAATGGGACCTTTGTGGTGGTAATTAAGATTAAATGAGGGCCCTTATTCAATAGGATTCACGTCTGTACAAGAAGAGGACAAAGTGTGCACTTGCATTCTCTCTCTCTCTTTCCCTCTCTCTTTCTCTTTCTCTCTTGTTCTCTCTCTGTGGATGTGTGTGGGTGTGTCGTGTGAGGGCGCATTGAGAAGACAGCCATCTGCCAACCAGGAAGAAAGCCCTCACTAGAAACTGACCATGTCAGACTTTGATCTTGAACTTCCAGCATCCACAACTGTGAAAAAATAAACACTGTTGTTTAAGCCTTCGGTCTGTGGTATTAATACACCAGATAAACAAAATCTGGGAGAATGTATTGCTAGCAGACTTGCCTTACAAGAAATACAGAGGAAGTTCTTCAGGCTTAAAGTGAGTGACATGTGAGAGTAATTTGAATCCATGCAAAAAATAAATAGTTTCATTAAAGATAATTACATAGAAAATTGTAGAGAATAGTACAATGATATATTTCTTCTACTTTTTTCTTAACATCTTTTTAAAAATTTTTAAAAGCATTGTGAGGGCTGGGTGCGATGGCTCAAGCCTGTAATCCCAACGCTGTGGGAGGCCAAGGTGGGCGGATCATGAGGCCAGGAGTTTGAGACCAGCCTGGCCAAAATAGTGAAACCCTGTCTCTACTGAAAATATAAAAAATTAGCCAGGCATGGTGGCAGGTTCCTGTAATCCCAGCTACTCAGCAGGCTGAGGCAGGAGAATCGCTTGAACCCAGGAGGCAGAGGTTGCAGTGAGCCGAGATTGTGCCACTGCACTCCAGCCTGGGCGACAGCATGAGACCCCATCTCAAAAAAAAAAAAAAGCATTACGTGTATAATAGTATTGTGTGCCTATATCATATGGAAATGCAATGTATTGGAAAATAATAGCTCAGGAGGAAAGGGATGGGGCCAAAGCTGCACTGCAGTAAGGGAGACAGCAGATGATGATGCAGACCCAAGCTAGGAAATAGACTACTACAAATTCTCCCTCATTATCTGTCTATCTATGTGTGTGTGTGTGTGTGTGTGTGTGTTTGTGTGCTTTCTTTCCTCAGCTTCCTTCAAAAGACATAAAATATTGCCGAAATTAAATTAATGTAAATTGGAGGTGGGTTCTGATAAGTTAAGATGTATCTTGTAAGCATTAGTTCAATGAATAAAAAGATTACGAACAATTATAAAATAAAAATTCATTAAACACTGAAATCTTACACTGGAAAAGATTCACTTCATGTGAAAGAAGGCAGTAAATAAAGAACAGAGGAATGAGAAAAAACATGAGACATAGAAAACTAAAAGCAAAATGGCAGATGTCAATATAATCAGATGGGTAATAGTATCCAATATAAGTGATTTAAGCAATCCCATAAAAAAGCATAATTTTAAACTGAATAAAGATCCAACTATGCTGTCTTCAGCAGATGATACACTTTAGATTAAAAGGCACAAATAGGGTGAAAGCAAAAGAGTGGAAAATATATGCCGTGAAAATAGCACTTATAAGAGAGCTGGAGTGGCTATAGAAATATCAGGGGAAAAGAAACTTTAAGACAATAGGCCAGGTTCAGTAGCTCACACCTGTAATCCCAGCACTTTGGTAGGCTGAGGTGGGTGGATCATCTGAGGTTGGGAGTTTGGGACCAACCTGGCCAACATGGCGAAACCCCGTCTCTACTAAAAAGTACAAAAATTAGCTGGGCATGGTGGCACACACCTGTAATCCCAGTTACTTGGGAGGCTGAGGCAGGAGAATCGCTTGAACCCGGGAGGTGGAGGTTGCAGTGCGCAGAGATTGTACCATTGCACTCCAGCTTGGGTGACAAGAGCGAAACTCCATCTCAAAAATAAGTAAGTAAATAAATAAATAACAAATATTACTAGGTATAAAGACAATTTATAATTGTAAACATATCAGGAAGACGTGACATTTATAAATATATACACATCCAACAACAGAGTCCCCCCCAGTACTGACAGAATTAAAGGGAAGAATAGACAAGTTAACATTAATACTTGATGACTTCAGCATCGGACATTAATCATTAGAACGACTAGGCAGGTCAGCAAGGACGCAGAAGATGTGTGCAACACTGTAAACCCAACAGGACCTAAGGGACATTTATAGAGCACTCCAACCAACAACAGCAGAATACACATCCTTCTCAAGCACACATGAACATTGTCCAGGATAGGCAATATGATATATAATAAAACAATCCTCAGTAGATACAAAGTATGTTCTCTCATCACAACAGAATTAAATTAGAAATAACAGAAAAGAACTTGAGAAATTCAGAAATCAGTGGAAATTAAGTAGCACTTTTTAAAATGACCAGTGCATTGATTAAGAAATTACAGAGAACATAAAAAATACTCTAAGATAAATAAAAAGAAAAACACAACTTACCAAAACTTATGGGATACACCTAAAATAGTGTTTTGAGGGAAAATTATACCTATAAATGCCTACATTAAAAAGGAAGAAATATTTTAAATCATTTAGCTAACATTTATTTCATGTTAGCAAACTAGAAAATAAAATAAAATAAACCAAAATAAAGCAGACAAAAGGAAATAATAAAGAGTGAAATAGAAATTAATTAGAAAGTTGAAAAATGAGAGAAATTCAATGAAATGAAAAGTTCATTAAAGATCAGCAACACTGACAAACCTTTAACTAGCTTAGTTAAAAAAAAAAGGACTCAAATTACTAAAATCAGGAGTAAAAGAGGGGGCATTACTACCAATATCATGAAAGTGCAAAGTATTATAAAGTTATACTATGACAAACTGTATGCCAACAATTTAGATAACTTAGATGAAATGGAGAAAAATCCTAGAAATATACAAACTATTAGAAATGGTAAATAGATTCATTAGAAGAAATTGAATCCCAGAGAGAAGTTCAAACCCAAATGACTTCACTTATGATATCTACCATTCAAAGAATTACCACTAATCTTCACAAAATCTTCCCCCCAAAAAGAAGAGTAGGAGGCACTTCTCAACTCATTATTTGAGTCCAGTAATACCCTGATACCAAAGCCAGGCAAAGAAAATTGTAGAAAAGGAACTGCATACTTTTTAATCTGGACAACATGCCATAGACACTTTTTGCCCTCCTCTCCCTGCTAGACTATAAGCCCTTGGAAAGGTACAAGACACAACCAAAGGAGAATTCTGAAAGCTCAGGAGAAGCAGGTGCACTGGTCTGGGAGAAACTGTATAGCTACAAGTTTTCTTGTCACCACTCCTAATAGTTGAAGGCCACACAGAGCCAGTATTTTATGACCCTCAATCTAGCAATCAAGTGGGATGATTTTCCCTCCAAATGTAACAGTGTTCCTCTGACCAAATCAGGCAAGTTTTACCAAGGTAAAAATAGATCAATTATTAGGACTGCAGGAAAAAAAGTCATCTTCAGGGAAAGTTGTCTTATCCCCTGCTGGGCCCAAGACTACCCTACCCACCCAGAGCCACCAGTGCAGGCAGCCCGGACGAAAAGTAAAACATAATAGATCAAAAGCATGCTGAGAAGGAAATTCATAGCACTAAATGGTTTCATTAGAAAAAAAGAAAATACTCAAATTAATAAGTTCCAAACTAAACTGGAAGCAATGGGAAGGAATGAATAATAAAGATAGTAGCAAAAATGAACCAAGTTGAAAATATAAAACACAAGGGAAAATCAATGAAACCAAACACTGGTTCTTCCAAAAAAAACCAGTAAGTTGATAAACTTACAATAAATGTGACAAGTCACCAATATAAAAACTGAGATGGGGATGTCACTTCAGACATTACAGCCATTAAAAATAACAGATGACAAAATATGAGTATCTTTATTCCCATAAATTTAATAATTTAGAAGAAATAAACCCATCCCTCAGAAATCAAACTATCAAAAATCCATCAAGATGAAATAGATAATCAATATTGCAACCAAGCATCAAATAAATTGAATTTATACTTTAAAAACTCCTTAAAAATAATTTCCAGAACCAGAGCATTCTACAGGGAAGTCTATCAAGCATCTAAAGAGGGTTTAACATCAGTTTTACTCAATCTCTTTGGAAAAGTAGCAGATGAAGAATTATGTCCCAACTCATTTATGAGCCCAATATTACCTTGATATCAAAACTAGACAAATATAGTACAAAAATAGAAAACTATGGACTTATATCTGTAGTTATCTGTTGTAATCCTACCTCACACCATACTCAAAAATAAACTTAAAATCATGGACCTGAAGGTAAGATCAAACACTATAAAACTCTTAAAAGAAAATACAGGAGCAACTCTTTCTGACTTGGATTAGACCATAGCTTCTTAGCTATAACCACAAAAACAAATGGCAGAAGAAAATAATAGATACACTGCAGTTAATCAAAATTAAAGCTTTATATTTCAAATGATACCATAAAGAAAATGAAACAGCAATCCAGAAAATAGGAGAAAATATTTGCAAATCATATATCTGATAAGGGCCTTAGATCCAGAATATGTATTTAAAACAACACAACTCAAGAATAAAAGGACAATTCAATTAAAAACAGACTATCTGAATAGTCATTTCTGTAAAAAATATGGTAAATAGCCAATAAGCACATGAAAAGATGCTCAACACATTTAGTCCTTACAGAAATTCAAATCAAATTCACAATAAAATACCACCTCACACCTACTAGGATGCTATAATAAAATAGAAAGTTACAATTGTGAAAGACGTGGAAAAATTGTAACATGTATCTTGCTGGTGGAGATATAAAATGGTGTAACCTCTTAGAAAACAGCTTAGCAGTTCCTTCAAAAGTTAAATATAGATTAATCTTATTAATCAGTAATTTCTCTCCTAGAAATGAAACATATGATCACAGAAACACTTGTAGGCAAATGTTTACAGCAGCATTGTTCATAGTAGATAAAAATTGGAAACACTGTAAATGCCCATCAAATGAAGAAGGGGTGAACGAAAGGTGATATATCCATACAGTTGAATATTGTTTGACGATAAAAAGGAATGAAGTGATGATTGATGCACGCCACAACATAGATGGATCTTGAAAACACACTTTGTGAAAGAATCAAGACACAAAAGACCACATATTATAGGGTCCTATTTATTTGAAATGCCCAGAGAAGGCAAATCTACAGAGACAGAAAATAGATTAGAGATTGCCCAGGCTGAAGTTGGAGTGAATGGGAAGTGACTGCTAGTGGTACAGGATTTCTGTTTCAGGTGATCAAAATGTGCCCAACTTTATTTTGATGATATTGGCACAACTCTGAATCTAGTTAAAAAACATTGAATTGTACACTTTAAGTAGGTGAATTTTATGGTATTATATTTCAATAAAGCTGTTAAAGAAAAGTGGCTAACATTAGGTTCCATGAAACCAGCAGTACTGTTCAAGCTTTTTAAAACTACCAAATAAAATAAATTGAGATAATATCTTAACATTTATGTACCACTGCTCATTTTGTTCTTAAGTTAGGAAATGTCCTTCAAGCTACAGCATAAAATTTGCAGAGAGGCACCCTGGGCTGCCATTAGTTCTGTGTTTGAAACTTCAGGGAACGCTATCCTGAAGAGGTCAATGCCTCCACTGACGTCCCAGCTGCCTCCTGACAAGTTGTGCTGTGTCGTCTTCCACTCCCATTTTGGACGGCCCAGATGTGGGCTGTGAAGCCATCCTCTTCTGTCTGCACTTCACGCTTGCTTCCCCTCCATCTGCTGGGTCCAGCTCACCTCTTAACCAAGAGTCTAATGCTGATGGTTCCTGGGAACCACCACTTTCTTGGCAAGAAGGATCCATGCAGTGTTTCTCATCAAGGTGTAAGGGGCGTGCTTCTGCATTTCTGTTCACATCGTCTTTCTTCCTACCTTTCTATTGCTTTTTCTTGTTTTTGCCTGCATTCCTTTTATTTGCCTATCATATTTTCTTCTTATTTTTTGTTTACTTTAATATTAGCTCAAACTCCAGTTTCATTATGAGGCTTTCCTTGGTTACTGTAGTGTACCATGAGTTCTTAGTTCTCTATTTTATTGCATGCATTCGTGTTCTGCTTGTCTGGTGCAGACCATAAACTGCCTGGCACTGTGTCAGCTTTCCTGAGTATGCACTATGTGCCTAACACTGTGATAAGCGCCTTCCATGAGGTTTAATCGTGTAAGTTGATCTTGTTCTCTTTGTGAGCAGGCAAGCAAGCCGTTCTGAGAGCCTCCATTCTCTTCTATGATTCTGTATGTATCAAAATGCTCCCCAAATTGTATTATACCAAAGTTAAGGCTCAGTAAATTCTGCTGAATTGCTTTAATTATTGGCTTATTTTCTGTTTTTCTGGTTTTTTGTCTTTGATTAAAGTACTGAAGAAAACTTTTATTAAATTGATAAAACGTTGTTTACTCACTGCCACATCTCAGTGAATTCCAGTAACCTTTTTCTTTGTATTTTTTAATTAATACACTGTTTTTACAGCAGTTTTCGGTTTACAGAAAAAAATAGGAAATACAGAGAGCTACCATATATTTCCTAACCCCCTCAACTCACCATTTCCCCATTATCAACATTTTACATTAGTGTGATAGATTTGTTACAACTGATGAGACACTATTGATACCTTATTAACTAGAGTCCATAGTTTAGGGTTATTCCTTGTGTTGTACATTCTATGGGTTTTGGAGAAATGTATATTGACATGTATCCATCATTACAGTGGTATACAGACTCATATCAGTACCCTAAAATTCCTCTATATTCCGCCTGTTCATCCCCCCCCATCCCCGAAAATCCCTTGCCTTTTCCGGGATGTCATATAATTGAAATCATACAGTATGAAGCCCTTTAAGATTGGCTTCTTTCACCCCATGAATTAAGTTTCCTCCATGTCTTCATGTGGCTTCATAGCTCATTTCTTGTTTTTCGCTGAATGATATTTTATTGCATGTATTATCAGAGTTTGTTTATCCTTTCAGCTACCAAAGGACACTTTGGTGGCTTCTAAGTTTGGGCAGTTATTAATAGAGCTTCTATAAACCTATATGAGGCTTTTTCTCTAGACGTGAGTTTTTAACTTGGGTAAATACCAAGAAGGACAAGTGCTGGAATGAAGATGTTTAATTTTAGATGAAACTGACAAACTATCTTCCAAAGTGGCTGTCCATTTGCATTCCTCCCCAGCAATGAATTAGTTCCTGCTGCTCCACATCTTCTCCAGCATTTGGTGTGGTCAGGGTTCTGGATTTTGGCCATTCCTATAGGTGTGTAGTGGTGTCTTATGGTTGTTTTAATTTGTGTTTTCCTGCTGACATATGATGCTGAGCATCGTTTTATATGCTTATTTGCCATCTGTATGTCTTCTTTGGTGAGGTGCCTGTTCAAGTCTTTTTTTCTGCTTTTTAAATTGTGCTGTTTTGTTGTTAAGTTTTAAGAGTTCTTTGTATATTTGGATACAGTCCTTGATCAGATATTTGTTTGGCAAATGTTGTTTTTTCTTCAGTCGATAGTTTCTGTTTTCATTATCTTATCCATGTCTTTCACAAATCAGAAACTTTTAATTTTAGTGGTGCTCAATTTAACTTTTTCTTTCATGGAAAGTGCTTTTGGTGTTGTATCTAAAAAGTCTTCACCAAACCCAAGTCTCCGAGAATTTCTCCTGTGATACCTTCTATGAGTTCTACAGTTGTGTGCCTTAGACTATGATCTATTTTGAGGTAATTTTTGTGAACAGTGAAAAATCTGTGTCTTTTTTTTGGCATGTTGATGTCTACCTTTTTCAGTACTATTTGTTGAAAAGCCTCTCTTTTCTCCATTGGAATGCCTTTGCTCGTTGTCAAATATCAGTTGACTATATTTCTGTGGATTCATTTCTAGGCTCTCTATTCTGTTCCCTTGATTTGTCTGTCTGTCTCTCTCTCCTTTTTTTTTTTTTTTTTTTGCCAGTATCACACTATCTTGATTATCGTTGGTAGTGTCAGTTCTCTGACTTTTGTTTGTGTCCTTCAGTATTGCACTTGCTATCTTGGGTCTTTGCCTTCCATATGAACTTTAAAATCAGTTTATCCCCATCCACAGAATAGCTTGCAGGGATTTTAATCAGGCTTTCATTGAATGTATAGATCAAGTTGGGAAGAACTGACGCCTTGACAATGTTGTCTTCCTATCTATATACATGGAATATCTCTCCATTAATACAGATTTTATTTGTTTTTCTCATCAGTTTTACAGTTTTCCTAATATGCATCTTGCATATATGTATTTTGTTAGATTTATGCCTTGAGTATTTCATATTTTGGATGCTGATGTGAATGAAATTTTGTTTTTAATTTCAAATTCCAATATTCTTTGCTAATATATATTACATATATGTATGATATAAAGCAGTTGATTTTTAAATGTTAACCTTGTATTCTGCAACCTAATTATCACCACTTACTAGTTCCAGGAGTTTTTGTTGTTGTTAATTCTTCGGGATTTTCTACAGACTATCTTATCATCTGAGAACAAAGACAGTTTTATTTCTCTATCCAATATGCATGCCTTTTATTTCCTTTACCTGTTTATTGCATTAGCAAGGATTTCCAGGGCAATGTGGAATAAAAGTGGTAAGAAGAGTGGCCACCTCACATGTCTGTAGTCCCAGTTACTCAGTAGGCTGAGGCAGAAGAATAGCTCGAACCCAGGAGATGGAGGTTGCAGTGAGCCGAAATCACGCCACTACACTCCAGCCTGGGTGACAGAGGGAGACTCCATCTCAAAAAAAGAAAAAGAAAAAAAAAAAGAAGAAGAAGAGTGGCCACCTTTGCTTTATTTCTGATTTGGGGTGAGAGACATTTAGTTTCTCATCATTAAGTATGATGTTAGCTGTAGGATTTTGCGGATGTTTTTTATGAAGTCAAGGATGTTCCCCTCTGTTCCTAATTTGCCACGTAAATGAATCTTATTTTCTTTGTCAACAGGCAAGTCATTCTAAGAATGTTAATTTTTTCTATGACGCCACATATATCAAAATGACCACAAAATTCCATTATTACACAAAAGTTAGGGCTTAATAAAGTCAAGCCAATTAATAAAATTATTAGTTTATATTTTCTTTTTCTTTTGTTCACTTGATTAATTGCTGAATTAATTAAATATAGTAAAAAGCTTTCTGTATACTCACTGCCACATACTGGTGGATTTGAGTGATATTTTTTCTTTGTACTTGTCTTCAACCAAAGCCTCTAAGTTAGAATTTTCCAATGTATCTTCTGATAAACACTGGCTCCATGAGATGTGCAGCTGAAGGGCGCTGGAGGACACTCTTACCCTCCTTGGAAAGACAGACCATACATCACCATACTGACAGCTCTGAGAAACTCGGTAGCAAAGAATCCTGATGAATTCTGCCAAGTATACTTGATTGTGGAACTTACCTTTCACTTTTCAGCCACAGACATCCCACAGATTTAGTGATCGACAAAATACATCTTGAGTTACACTTCTAGTGGTTGTGTCCAGGTCAGAGAACACATAAGGCACAGATAGTTTTCTTTCTCTACTAAATATATCTTCAGGCACATATAGGATATTGATACATCTTGCACAGCCAACTTCCTTTCTGAATTTATAGTCTGGATTATTTCTGAGACAAGGTGAGGGGTATTCTGGCTGTGGATGTAGGTGAATAGTGAATATTGAATTTTATAGAATTACTGTATGGCCAGCTTTGAAAAACACTAGAGCCACTCCTTGCTTCTCACAGGACAGGGGAGGTAGAGAAACTGAATAGCCAGTTGTGTCACTGGGACCCAATCGCTGCTCATTTCTGGGCCTCTCTCATTTTATCTTCAGGAGAATCAGTTTCCAGCGCCTCCCCAGCTCTGGTTTGGTGCCTGCCTGCACCTCCGTTCTGACCTGTTATGCCTATCCTCCCTTGGCCCTGAATCAACAAGTGTGCGCCTCGGGGCTGGAGCCACTGACATCCCATTGTCAACTAGACGGGCAGGAGCTGTCAGGAGTGAAGCAGAAAATGTTATGCGGGCTTTTTCAAAGAGTCTTTAAAAAAAAAACATTCTATCAGGGTAACATCTAACATCTTTTTCCCTTTTAACTCTATAAAAACACGAAGTACCTTATAACCTAGTGATTCCCAGCAGAATATGTATTTATATTTTAAAAAGCTTTAAGAGTTCTTTAACATACTGGGGTTATCATTGAAGTATTTATGGCAAATTATAATATAAAGTAACAGCCTCACTCTGTGGCTGGTTACCTTATTATAGGGTCATAAAATGAGCAAGAATAAAATTGGAGGGGAATTTGGAGGTCACTGGCCTGACTTTCAAAGCAGAGCAGGAATCCTTCAAGCTTTCTTGTGGGGATCATTCACCCCTGCCCTAACTCCTCCAGCGAGGCCAGCTTTACAGCCCCATGCTACTGACTGTGCTCTGGGGCAGCCCCTTGCATCGCCAGGTGCAAGGATGCTACAGTCCTAGTCCTGAGCCGCCTTGCCTTTCTCCAAAGCCCTGACACTAACCCGCAAAGATAGAGCCCACTTTAATCTTGGCTTAAGATTGACCTTGTCACTGCCAAGGTTAGTTAGCCATAAGATACCCCTAATACCAACAGAAGATTCATCTCTAATGCTGGACAGAGAGCCATCCACTAACCTTAGGCACAGGCTTACTCCTAACCCGAGGCTTGAAACTTCAGCAACCTTCTCCATTTCAACATCTCTTCATGGACTCTACCTCATTGAAACTTGCAAAGACTCCTAGGGAAGAAGTCATAGCCACATTGATGGAGGGCCAGAGAGGAGTCTCAGTGAAGTCAGATGGCAAATCTCAAACCACACACACCCAGGAGGCAGCCAAGCCAAGGCCCAAATCTCATGTCTGCTGTTGTCTCCCTAAGGGATCTCGGCGGTGCTGTTCCCAGGGCGCTCACCCGAAGCATGCAAATGGGCGATCTGGTGGGCTCATTATAGATGCAGATTCCTGAAGCTGCTGACTTAGGGACTCTGGGGGCCAGGTCAGGAGGCTAGACCCTGATCACGGATGGACTCGCACCGTCCTCAGCACAGCTGGCAACCGTAGTGGTAATGGTTTCTATTCCTGCTATGAGGAATGTGCCCCATAGAACCCTTAATAGAGGGGCTCAGCAGTGCCACCTCCATCTACCTCCACAGGAGCCTACCAAACAACCCATGCAGAATCCAAATATTCCTCCTTCTGATTCCCAAGTAATCCTGCCCCATTTTCCTAGAATTGTAAAACTGCAAGATTGCAAGGGCCCTTAAAATCCTCCTGATTCAACCAAGCTTACCCATTTAGTTTTGTTTTATTACTACAAAGTGTAAAACATGCTATTTTATGTTTCAATTTGTAGTGCTCTTAGACACTGTTCAATTCCTTGGGATATGCCATCATTATGAGCCATAATGCTATTTTATCTGATAAATATTTATCAAGTGCCCACCATGTGCTCATCACTGTGCCAGTCCACAGCGGAGAACATAACAAAGTAGACATATCCCTGTACTCTTCAAAAATTTAATTTTATGCTCCATTGTTTTAATTGAGATCTCATTTTTATGGAGGAAAACAACTAGTCAAAAAGAATGTTAAAGCTATCTATGCTTTAACAAGAAATGTCTACTAATGCCTGTTTGGAGTCACTTTGCATTATAAAGTCAGACTTTGTAATAAAGTGGCAGAAAACATTAGATGTGCTCAGACAGAGAGGCAGACACCATGAAGCTGTGTGGCTGTGGGAACACCTGTACACAGCAGAATGAGTGTGCTCTAGCCTAGTGCAGCCCGAAGTCAGAGGCCAAATGTCATCCTCAGCAAGGACCTCAAGGTCAAGGGGCATTGCCCATGTGTCTCCACTTCTGGTATCTTAGTGGCATGCTGAGAGCTCAGAGGGACCTGGGTCGGTTGGAGGATGGATTAAGGATGGGTAGATGCATGGAATACTACACAGCATGTATGCATGCATGGATGCAGCTGGACACCAGGATCCTAAGGGAGCTTATACAGAAACAAAGTAACAAATACTGCATGTCTAGACTTGTAACTGCTAGCTAAACAATGGTACACACGGACATAAAGATGGAAACAATAGAAACTGGGGATGACACAGGGAGGGAGGGAGTGGGGCAAGGGCTGAAAAACTATGGATTAGATGCTATGCTCGCTCTATGGGTGATGGGCACACTAGAAGCCAAACTCAGCACTATGCAATATACCCATGTAACAAACCAGCACATATTCCCCCAAATCTAAAATTAAAAAAATAGGATTGGTAGATGGTTGGATGGGAAGATGACGGATCAGAGTCTAATTTTCGTTAGAGCAGAGATGATCAAGATTTTTTTAAATTTACAGTACTAACTTCATCTCTCGAATGGTAAAGAAAGAAAAATGGAATTATTTTGCTCTTAATTCTTGTCCTACAGGAAGAATGAATCCAGTGGTTGATGTAAAAGTGAGATCCTGGGAGAAGGAGCTGTTGAGTCCTTAGGACTGGAGCACCTGGCCCAATATACAGTGGGCTGTCACTCTTTCCACACTTCCCACTGCATCCCAGGACAAAGGTTCTTAGTCATCTGTAACCAGACCACAGGACAAGGTAAGAAATACTAAATGAATAATGATTGAATGATGACCTTACTCAGCTCCCTTTTCCATCTGGCTAATTCCTACTTACCTCTGAGATGTCAGCTCAGCTGCTACCCCCTTTTGACATCCCCTGTGAGTCCAGGACAAATGGAGCACACAGGGATTCCCTCCACCAGAACATTCATCTCACTGTGGAATAACCGTCATCCCCACTGTTAGAATAAAGGACAGGGGTGATGCTCACCCCATGGATTATCCCATTACCATAACAATGCCCCTCACAGAATCAACACCAGCGAGTAACTGTGGGATGCAGGAATGAATCCTGCACAGCCTCGGTGCTGAAGCTGGTGTTGCAGCTTAGTCTGAAATGCCAACAAGTCATGGTAAAGGTGGCCTTATGTAAATTATTGAAGTAAAGATATCCATGCTTTATGGACCAGGGTGGTATTTGCCACCCACCTGTGCATGGAGGTGCACTGGAGAGTCCTCTAGGCAGAGCCAGGGTCATTCACTAAAGCCTCTTGAGTCCTGCTTCAACACAGGCCCTCAGTGGAAGCCAAGAGCCCTCCCATTCCCAGTGGAGATGGTTTGTCCTAAGCTCCTGTTGCGGGGCCCTTCAAAAAGCATTCTTCTTTCACCTCCTAATACTTAGTTACCAAGGCAGGCCTGTGTGTCTTATTTCAGGAAGTTTCAATTCAGAATGAGCAAGATCCATCCTAGTAAAACAAATAAACTCTTCAAAGAATGCAGGTTTTGTCAGTGTGTGGTCATGATGCATGCATATTTTTCCATAAACATTTACTGAGTACATGTTAAGTGCCAAGAGATGGGCTAGATGCTGCCTTTCCATGAGCAATCCACTCTTTATAATTTCTCTGAGAAGTAGGTGACATTATCTCTGCTTAAAAAATGAAGACAGCTGGGCACGGTGGCTCAGGCCTGTAATCCCAGCACTTTGGGAGGCCAAGGTGGGTGGATCACCTGAGGTCAGGAGTTCAAGAGCAGCCTGACCAACATGGTGAAACCCCATTTCTACTAAAAATACAAAAATTAGCCAGGCATCGTGGTGGGCACCTGTAATCCCAGCTACTCAGGAGGCTGAGGCCGGA
This sequence comes from Gorilla gorilla gorilla, assembly GCF_029281585.2. Lineage (NCBI taxonomy): Eukaryota > Metazoa > Chordata > Mammalia > Primates > Hominidae > Gorilla > Gorilla gorilla. The sequence continues at coordinate 30,926,263 of NC_073235.2, forward strand.
GAATCTCTTGAACCTGGGAGGCAAATGTTGCAGTGAGCCAAGATCATGCCATTGCACTCCAGCTTGGGTGATGAAGTGAGACGCTGTCTCAACAACAACAACAACAACAAAAAAATGAAGGCACTGGGGCTGAGAAAAATTAAATAAATGGCATGGGGTACCCAACCCCATATTTGCATAATTCCAAAGTTTGTGCTCTGTCCTCTCCAAGGCAGGATCAGATACCTTTTTTAACCATTATGAAGAAAAACCAATACATGAACTATCTCCCTAAACTGAGCAGGCTCTCGCTGTTCCTAACTCTCCCAGACTCATTCTTTTTGCACCCCTAAGTCCTGCAAAGCCTCATCTCATATGGTCTGGAAGTCCCCAAGAAGAGTCTCATCTGTGTCCTTGTGTCACCTACCTCGGAGACACTGTGGTCTTCTGCTTGGAGTTGCCCTCAGCATGCTGGGGTGAAGGTTCCTCTCTGAGCAGGGTCTCAGAGCTTAGAGCCTCACTGCTTGGGCTTTGATGTCTTTGTGAGGCTTCAGTGCAGCAGCTCTCAATCTTAAGTCTAGACACCCTGCACCCCATGAGACCCATCTCAGTCAACCTGGGCTGCTAAAACAACTATCATAGACTGGGGCGATTTATAAACAACACAAATTTGTCCCTGTTCTGGTGTGTGGGAAGTCTAAGATTTAGGTGCCGGTAGATCTGGTGTCTGGTGAGGATCAGTTTCCTAGTTCATACACGGTGTCCTTGCATGGAAGAAGGAAGGAGAGGTCTCTCAGGGACCTCTTTAGTAAGAACACCGATCCCATTCGTGAGAACTCCACCCTCATTAGCTAATCACCCTTCAAAGGCCCCACCCCCACAGTCTCATCTTGGAGGTCAGGATTTCAACATATGAGTTTGGGGGTCCACAAACATTCCATTCTCAGCAAGACCCAAACCTGAGTCCACAGGGAGCATGCCTGGGGAGAGCTAAGTCACCCCACACCCTCACCCAACCTGCTGTCCTTTGTGTTACTAGAGCAGCCTGGCTGTGCTGCCTGAACCCTTCCTTCCTTCTACTGCAAGCCCTTCAGTCCTTGTGAAAATAGATTTCTCTTGCTTCATGCATGCAACCTTTTAGGGTCTATCTTGGAACCTTGCTACATGAATATCATCTTAATATAGTTGAGGACACCCAGGTTCTGTACATACTACCAAGAACAGACAAGCAAAACGCTCGGTGTCCACTGCTGTCTGTAAAAGACAGTGCATAAAATGAGCTGGTGTGGGTTTAGCCCCTGTGCTCTTCACTGCCAACCTTCATGGTGAGGTTGTGTGAGGGTAGGAAAGCTCCAAGACCCAGAGTCTTGTCCTGAAGTGCAGTGGCAGTGACCTTCTCCCCTCTAATGCCCCTCATGGGTGTCCCTGCAGGAGTCCCTCAGTGTCTACAGGGCGCTCTGCTGTGGCTCTGCTCTAGGAGGTACCTTACATGGTGCTGCTTCCTACTGCCAACAGTGGTCACTTCCCGGGACTCATCACATCCAGTCTTCAGTGGGCTCACTGTGAGCCTTGCTGTGACACCCTCGGCTCTCTGCAGCAGATGGGCAGGGAGCTCCCAGCCCCTCTTTGGAAGCCCACTCTATTAGACAGCCATGGATGCTGGATGAGCACGTTCTCTGGGAATCAGTGGAGCAAAAAGGCGAGAATACCCTAGGAGAGAAGAGGGGAGAGGACAGACAGACTCTGCACCCACAGGCAGAAGAGGAGCCCCGCAGACTCAAGTGAAGAGACCTTCTGTGGGTCCAGGCCTCCAGTTACTGGGCTGACAAAAGAGTATCAAGAAGGGACAGTGTGGCCACAGCATCAAGGAAGTGATGCCGGGGCTGGGGAGGATGGGCACCCCCTGCAGCCTTTCTGCTTCTGTGTCTTGGTCTGGTCCATGCTTGATATGGCTTTGTTCTCACCAGCTGTAGACTGATGTGGGACAGGGTGGCCATGTATCCTCTGGGTCCTGACACACTTGCTTCTGCGACTCAGGGCTCCGTTGCTCAACAAATGGCACTGGCATGGTGAGATTGCTGCTGATGACAGGTGATGACACAACTGTCTGCAAGAACCTTGTGGCATCTGGAAATACACACACCTGTACACACACACGCATACATTTTCATGCACACTTCATTATGTCCAGCAGTGACAGATTCCTGAAATAAATCATCTGAGTTCTGCTGCCTGATTTGGGTTGGAGATCTTTAATGGTTCTACAGAAGCCAGCTAAGAAACCCATAAAATGTCCCTGAAGCATTTATGGTGTTTTTCTGAATATTTAATAGGAGCTGCTGGAAAACTTCTTCACACATTACTGAGACTGGTAGGTGGTTTGCTGTTTTATTTGAAGGACAATGTATTTGATAATCTTGCTTTGCATAAAATGCTTCTCTAAAGAAGAAAAGTTATATTTAAGGATGTCCTGGGGTGAGGACCATGATATAGAGAGCTTGGGATGGGAATTCAAGCCGACAGACAGGAGCAGCATCAATGACTGAGACACCCTCACAGATCATCCATGCCCCTGAGGTCTCTGCCTGGGGATGCTCTTCCTGAACCTCCAGGACGTGCAAAGTCACCCTTCAATGTGCCCCAAAGGAGCTGCTTGGCCAGGCAAAACCCCTCTTGTGAAGAGCCCTCTTCAGGGTAGGGAAAGGAGCTCTGGGTAAGGAAGGCAAAATGGGGCAAGGTGTGGGGACTAGGCCTGGTAGAGAAGGTCTTGGAGTTCCTTTGTTACTCTCTTTCCCTGTGACTTCACAAGAGAAAAGATAAAATCCATGGAGCCAACAATCCTTGGATGTGGGTGTAGGGGAAAGATCGAGACAGACTCCTGAGCCCAGGTTTCTGGGACAAGAGTGTGTCCAGGCTGGTCTGACCCACTAAGTGGAGAGGCCATCCAGGCTTTGGAACTGAAGACCTGGGACTCAGACAAGTGTGCAGTTTCTAACTTGTGATTGGTGACCTGCCTTAGCTTATATCTACGTCCCTGGGTCATATGTGTAGATCTCTATCCATCCTCGGAAGCCGGGCAGGGTGCAGCAGTCATGGCAGAAAGGGGTGGAGATTAGGGGAATGCTGGCCGCCTCTGCTCATGAGGTCACGCTGACATTTTGTGTTCACAGGGAGTAGAACAGTTCCATATTAAGATGGATTAAAGACAAACATAAGACCTAAAACCATAAAAACACTAGAAGAAGACCTAGGCAATACCATTCAGGAGATAGGCATGGGCAAAGACTTCATGACTAAAACACCAAAAGCAATGGCAACAAAAGCCAAAGTTGACAAATGGGATCCAATTAAACTAAAGAACTTCTGCACAGTAATAGAAACTATCATCAGAGTGAACAGGAAACCTACAGAATGGGAGAAAATATTTGCAATCTATCCATCTGACAAAGGACTAATATCCAGAATCTACAAAGAACTTAAATAAATGTACAAGGAAAAACCCCATCAAAAAGTGGGTGAAGACATTTATTTGGAACAGACACTTCTCAAAAGAAGACATTTATTTGGCCAAGAAACATATTTTAAAAAGCTCATCATCACTGGTCATTAGAGAAATGCAAATCAAAACCACAATGAGATACCATCTCACACCAGTTAGAATGGTTATCATTAAAAAGTCAGGAAACAGCAGATGCTGGAGAGGATGTGAAGAAATAGGAGTGCTCTTACACTGTTGGTAGGAATGTAAATTAGTTTAGCCGTTGTGGAAGGCAGTGTGACTATTCCTCAAGGATCTAGAACAAGAAATATCGTTTGACCCAGCATTCCCATTACTGGGCCCAAAGGATTATAAATCATTCTACTATAAAGACATATGCACACGTATGTTTATTGCAGCACTATTTACAATAGCAAAGACTTGGAATCAACCCAAATGCCCATCAATGATAAACTGGATAAAGAAAATGTGGCACATATACACCATGGAATGCTATGCAGCCATAAAAAAGGATGAGTTCATGTCCTTAGCAGGGACATGGATGAAGCTGGAAACCATCATTCTCAGCAAACTAACACAGGAACAGAAAATCAAACACCATATGTTCTCACTCATAAGTGGAAATTGAACAATGAGAATGCATGGACACAGGGAGGGGAACATCACACACTTGGGCCTGTTGAGAGGTTGGGGGTTAGGGGAAAGATAACATTAGGAGAAATACCTAACGTAGATGATGGGTTGATGGGTGCAGCAAACCAGCATGGGACATGTATACCTATGTAACAAACCTGCACATTCTGCACATGTATCCCAGAACTTAAAGTATAATAAAAAATAAAAAGAAAAAAAGACTAAACAAAAAAGAAAAAAGGAAAAAAGAAAGAGACACTGAGAACAGAAGTGTGTGGAAGATGCAGCCGATTCATTTTTGAGCACATGAATGTGACACTCACATCTTGGCCTTTACAAGCAAATGCCCGAAGACAATGGCTGGAGTGGAAGCTGGGCTGCTGGTCACAGGTAATGGTGATGACACCATTTGGACCAACACAGAGGCCAGGGAGGGCAGCAAGACCAGATCAGAAGCAGCCCTGAGAAGTAGAAGTCCAGGAGCTGGTAGAACCCATGGAGGCTCTGCAATGACTGCGGCCTCTGTCATGAGAGCTTCTCCGGATGAGAACCCTGGCTTCAGCACCACAGCCCACAACTGTTTAGAAGAATGTTTACACCCACACCTGCTGGGGAAATGTCAGGGCCTTGGCAGATTGCTGCTTAGAGATTCCTGCAATCAGAGTGCTTCCCTCCCCACACTGCTTCTCTAGATGTTCTTATAGGATCTTCACTGCTCCTTATTCTTCCTCTCCCTCCACGTGTGCTGCTGGCCTATGCCATGCGAGGTCTTATTCCAGACTCAGGGTGCAGCAGCGACCAGGTAAGTCCCTGAACCTGCCTTCTCGGACTTTTTAATCTAGGCAGAGACACCTTCCAAAAAGACAGGGAAATGAATGTACCAGTATGAAGTTTTAGATCAGGATCACCCCTCTGAAACCAATAAATAAGGTGTTATGTTATATACACACTTATCTGAAGGCCCATGTATCACAGGAGACCTTTTAGCCTTGAACTGAAGAACTGCCCACTAAATCAGTTTATTTAACGTGCTACTAAGATACTATGGAGGGTGTGGACTGCTGGACCAAAATCGCTTCATATCATTGGCAGTCTCTGCATTACTACAAAAGGAAAGGCCCTGGCGATGCCGGGGAGGGGACAGACGACTCTTCTATAAAGAAACAAATTTGGGGATTTTTATGGCAAAACAAATGTGTGTATTTACATATACACATTAAACAAATAGAATTACTTACAGGTATTTTTAATCCTAATACACAGTATGATCCTTTAGAACTTAACTATCTCTAATTGATTGTTTTGGTTTTTTGTTTTTGTTTTGTTTGTTTTTGTTTTTTTTTGAGACCTAGTCTTGCTCTGCCCAGGCTGGAATGTGGCGGTGCAATCTCCACTCATTGCAACCTCCACCTCCCGGGTTCAAGCGATTCTCATGCCTCAGCCTCCTTAGTAGCTGGGACTACAGGCACCTGCCACCATGCCCGGCTAATTTTGTACTTTTAGTAGAGATGAGGTTTTGCCATGTTGGCCAGGCTGGTCTCAAACTCCTGAGCTCAAGTGATCCTCCCCTCTTGACCTCTCAAAGTGCTAGGATTACAGGCATGAGCCACCATGCCCAGCCTTTCTAATTGAGTTTTAAAGCCACAATAATAGGCTGGCAAAAGCCCTTTATATAGTTTTATTGGGGAAGGAGTAACAAACACTTGTTTAATGATGACTTCATGAGTAACACAACTCACATATGAGTTGTTCACTTTGAGCACTGGGGTGCAGTTGGTGCTCTTTCTGTAGCATCTCAAAGTAAAACAAATGAACCATCAGCAATTTCTGTTATACCCTTCCACCCCCAGCCCCTCCCACCCAGGAAGCCCAGAAACCCCCTGGGCACTTATATACTTCCAAATGTCCCGAGGGCCAGGGATCAGTTTCTGCCCCCCGGGTAGGGACCTCACAGCCCACCAAGAGCAGGTGCACTGTGCTCCCCAGGGAGGCTCACTCAGCATGCTGCACAGGTGCAAACGTGTCCAGGAGCCTCAGTTGGTGCATGGTGGTCACTGCTGAGCCATGACTATACTGCTGATGCTGGGTGCACCCCATCTCGGCCCTCTTGCCATGGTCTGGAGCCTTGAGTGGGAGCTCCCAATCACTATGACACCAGGGACTGTGCAGGCTGGGGCAGGGGCACTCATCCAGGCAGTCTAAGAAGGAGGGCTCCCCCACAGCTGGACCCAACCTCCCCGTCTTGTGGTCCCCCACAGCCTCTGCTCCTCCAGGCCTTGAAGGCTGTGGAGAGGACAAAGCACCCCTCCCCTGAGCTTAATGTGCAGGAAAGATGGCTCACAATGTCACCATGCTTTGGATCACTCAGAGCCATCATTTTTAGGAGCGGGCTGACCCAGGAGGCAGACCATGAGAAGCCCCCAAGCTTACTGCCTGGCCATCTCTGCCGCTGGCCTGCCTTCCCCAGAGCTTTCTAACCTCAGGGCTTCATGGCCTCCATGCAGTTGGATTTGCCTAGGGCAACCCTAGGCCATCAGGGTTACTAAACATGTCTCCCCAACACGTGCCCGCACTTTGGATCCAAGGGGAGCTGGGCAAGGGGTGCTGTCCCTATCATCTCTAAGGGGTGCTGTCCCTTCCATCTCTAAGCTCCTAGGCACTGCACATTCCCTTCCCATTCCCAAGCAAGCTGCCAGCTTTGCACAGGAGTCTCTTGACAGAGAATAAAGCATTAAAGGCCTGACTTAGCAAACTTCCCCACTAAAATTAGAATTGTTCTATTTTGTTGTATTTATCTTTTGGCTATTTTTCCTCAAGAACCTTCATTATGCTCCTTAAAAAGCCAATAGGAGTTAAAAGAGTTATAGAGTTCCAGAGCCTGGGAATGTATGGGGAGCTCAGCAAGCATGGGTTCAGGCCGCCCTCCCTGACTGGGGCACCATGCCACCACGCGGTGCTGACAGCATCCTGTAGCCTGAAGCGCCTCGGGCCACGCTTAGGAAGGCCACCCGGCCATTCATGGTGTTCATACGGACACATTGGACCATTTTAATGCCAGTGAGTGTGGCCAGATTTACTGCCTGGGGGCTGGGGGTGAAGCCAGCAGCCTTGAGCATTCTGTCGAACATACCCTTGGTATCTACCCAGAAATTCCCAACAACTCCCAGTGGAGATGCAGGACAACAGTGCATGTGGAAGTGCCGTGCAAACTGCAGCCCTAACTAAATGTGAGCAACAGTGATCCATTACTGTTACTGATCATTCCTTGGGAGGTCAGGGCTGTCTCCTAAACAGTGTGCCTCTCTAGAAAGCTAGTAGATTGGAGATTCAGAGGCACACTTGGCTGTCTGAAGACATGTAGCCCTGGCTCTCCGTGCCACTTCCCATGCTTCCTAGGTGAGCTTTGTAAAGTTTCTCATCTCAGTTTCCCAGCTGGAAAGCAAGAATGCTCACCGTCCTCACCCTCATCACCTGCCATTGTTAACATTGGCCACCTGTTCACTCTGGGCCACACTCTGCTCCCAAGGACCCTTGCAGATGGAGCCATCCAGGCTCCCCAGAGCCCTCTGGATGGTGCTGTGTTCCCTTATTCCCATTCCACAGATGATGAAGCAGAGAGGTGAACACTGCTCAGGATGACATGGGAGGTACAAGTGCGAGGCTTGGGGGCCCACCTGGCTCAGAAAGAGCTCAGCTTTTTTTGTAATCTCCACACTCACCAGAGCTGCTCCTGCTTGGTCCACCTGAGGGCCAGCTTTGGAGAAGAGAAGGAGGGTAGAGAGCAACATGCACCTCAGACTAGGTTTGTCCAGCCCAGGAGAAACCACTGTGCCTAGCCTCCTGGCTTCTGACTTGTGCTGTTTCCCCTCCTCCCATGCCTTTTGCATACATACACCCCTCTCTCACACACACCCCTCTCGCATGCACGCGCGCACAGACACACACAGCCCAGCATCCCCACCCTACACTGGTTTTAGCGCTCCTCCTCTGTGCTTCCAGGCCTCTGTGCGTCTCTCTTGTAGAGCGAACCCCGAGACCAGCTGCTGTGCTCTGGGCATGTCTAGAAGTCCATGCCTAGCACAAGGATCTTCTCCTTCTACAGGAGATGCCTATAATGATATTTGACTTAAATTAACTGGTCCTTGGGAGGAAAATAAAAGGGATGTAGTTTGGATTCTGCATATCTATTCACTGATTAGCAAGATGCACTCTGAGCAGTGGGACTGTGTGCGTGTGCCATGTAGCTTTTCATTTATTTATTTTTAAAGTGGTGGTATTCTTTCTAGGAAATACAACCAGAAAAACAATGACAGGAAATATTTGCAAATTACTTGACAAATATAATATTAGGAGAATTGCTATTGGCAATATGAGTGAAGGGATGAGGTGCATTGCTATGGAAACTAAAGGAAATGCAAAGTTAATATTGGCCAATCATACAAAGTCAGAGTCCTCCAATAAAAGGCTGTAACTCATTCCACTGCATTTGTCATCTAAAAAAAAACCAATTCTCTTCTTTTCCTTGTTTCTCTCACTGTCTCTCCATTGTATTAAAGTCAAGCATTTCCATTTGAGCCAATGCAGTTAGTTGGACCAGCATTGCTGAATAACTCCCATGTACCCAATTCCAGGCCAGGCTCTGGGGCACGTAGAGACAAGTAAAACAGAAGGTCACAGCCCCTCCTGTTGGCGGACACTATCCTTTCCCTACCTGTACAATTGCCCATCCGCTTGCCCCTGAACAGAACTCCAGGTTGGCCCACACATACAATGACTGTAGGCTTGGGGGAGCAGAGGCTATCTAAGCCCAGAGAGGGCATCTGGGTTGGTCTAAACTGCACATGGTGTCATTATTGCCTATGCTAAAGAATGAGTTAGGTCTAGGTTTCTGGGTTCATAACTTAATCACAGCCACTGTTCCCTGTTGAAAAGTCAACTAGGCTTCGGTGAAAAGTTTTCGTCACTTATAATACCAGAGGCACAAGAGAAAATGTTTCCTTTTTTGGTTGCTTCACCACATCTGCAAGTGGCTTTCAGATTTGGTGACACTGGAGAGGAACATCACCTGCCTGTTAGTAAGGCAGGACAGAGAGACACAAAAGGCCTCTTAGAGACCCTTAGAGACATTGCTCCATTGACCAACTTTGGACCTTATCCCACTGTCTTTAGGCGAGATGAGACTGTCATTGTATATGCTGCTTTAGTGGGGCTTTCTACAGTTCGTGATTGAAAATATACCCTATGATCAAACATATCTACCTTGGAGAAAAGTGCGTTATCCTCCAAGGATCTACCCAATGTAGTGGAACAATTCAAAGTGGCCAGAATATCACATTTCCATCATCAAATCAAGGTCTAGTTTAAAAGCTTCCCCCAGTGGATAGTTTCTTTGCTACTTTTCTGCATTTCAAAACTCCTATGCATATTCCTAACACATCCCTTAACATTATGCCTTGCTATACTTCTTCATACATATTTCTTCCACTTAAACCAGGCTTTCAGCTTCTTATCATCTGGGAAAACTTTTTTCTCTATTTGACTTTGAATTCCTAGGGTTGTTTCTGATGCCATCATATATACTTAGCAAATATTTGTTGGTAGATTTGATGCACTCATAAAATGCATGTTTATAGATAGATCCTCTAAAAATAATATTTATTAGGTTTTCTGTTAACTGACTGCAGTTAAAATACTTACATACATCTTTGCATCTGGTCTGCCCCTTTCCTGATCCTTTGGCCAGAGAGAGCAGCCTTTTTGGTTTGATGTTCTTGCCCACACCTGCTAGCAGTTCCAGCTTGCAGGACGCACTGGAGCATAGTCTGGCATGTACAGGAAAGTTTTAAAAAGCCAGGGGACCCACCGCAGTGTTGATCCTCGAGCCTTAAGGTCTGCAGCACTCTACCTTCTTCTCTCTATCTTTCAGAGACCTTTCATATTTGCCTACTTACTTATTCCCAGGGATTTTCATAGTGCTTAGAGGAAGAACTGTGGAAAAGGCATCTCCATCATCTTGTCCCAGGACATACAAATATTCATTTTTACACTTTTTTTATTTTATCCTCATGAATATTAGAAACTAAGTAATCGAAGAAATGACTAACCTTAAAAAAATAAAAAGAGAGCAGTTTGGCTTCTTCCTCCCCTCCCCATGGGGAAGAGAAGACATGTCCCCCTCCCTAGCCAAGTCGGGGTCCAGTAGGCAGCGCTTAGGAGACCTGGGCGTCTTGAGAAATGAGTGTCCCACCTCCTTGGCTAGGGACTGCTGTGATTCGCAGGCGCATGGCTTGTGTGTGTGTTGGTGTTAGTGGGGATGATTTGTTAATAGTGGAGGTTAGGAATGAAATGATAGGGAGGGTTGGGAAACAGGATCTAACCAAAACCAAGTGAATTTAAGTCATTGTCTCTGGGTTTTATTCTCTGATGGGTGGCCCCACCCTCCCTGTCTGGGCTGGAGCCCACTCTGTCAGCACCCTGAGGGTAAAGAAAAGGCAGACCATTTTCATGTGTGTGTCTCCACACCCGCACACCCTGCCAGAACACAGCAGGGCCCCTTGCACATGCTGCCTTGCTAGAGTGGAAGTCTCTGCTGAGCTTCTGCAGTAGAACACATGCGGTCCTTCCAAAGGGGCTGTCAGAGCACATGTGGGCCTTAGGAAGAGCTCTGGTTAGGCGACCCTGGAAGCCATTCATTCACATAGAGAGGATACAAGGTCAGATCATCTGGGATTACAGCCACTTTCTGTAAAGGATTTTTTATTTGAGAGAGCTTCTGGAGTATGTGAGTCCCATTCCCCACCCAGACAAAAAAGATTAAAATAGAAAATCAGGTTTCCTTTGACCCTTTCTAACAGGGCCATTGTGGGTGAGGGTGCAGGTGAACATGTCTCAGTAAAGATGCTGGAAATGCATCCTGTGAGCAGCAGGAGCTGAAAATGAAGTGAGCAAACAGAAAGCACACCAGTGGGTTCCTGTGTGGACTCATGTGGGTCAAGGACACCCCACACCCGACGCCAGTGTCAGTGAGGTGGCAGTAGAGTCCAAATGAGAGCTTCAAGGAGAGACTCCACTTAAATATCTTCCAGGCACAGAGCACAAGGCCAATTTCCACTATGGCACTCAGGAAAGAGCATCCCTGCCTCCTTTCCTTCCCCTCTCCACACCCCTTTCTCAGCAAGGTGGTGGGTGAAGGTGAGGGGAAGGAGAGGGAAACGGGACTGAAATGGGACCATGCCTCATCCCAGGACCTAGGACGGCAGGATGCCCCTCTGCAACCCTCCTGAGAGGGAATTGAGAAGGCGCCTTATTTTAAAATAGAGTTATAAGTTTTGATTAATACAGGAGATTAAATTTTTAGTTACTGAAATAGACAGCGTCAGCCAACTTGCAGTGACTGTGAGGAATCTCATTAACAAAGAGTGACAGGAATAGCTCAGGCCCTCCCAGTGGTGGCAAAGGAAACGGCTCCACTGCATGAGGATAAAGGGGAAGCAGGAGAAGCAAATCACCTTCCCTTTTGATCACAACCACTTCTCTGCATCTTGTGCCATTTACTGAGGGTCTGCCATGTGTAGGTGGCACATTCAGAACCTTTGGGGTGACATGTCACTGTCTCCTGGGAACCTTTATTTCTGATGGCTGTTGTCCCCACTTCATGGGAGTCAACAGGCCCCAGACATCATGCAACTCTCCAGAGACCTCACAGGTAGGAAGCGGCAAAGCAGCACTTCAGACTCAGGTCTGCTTAGCTCCAGAGCTCGTGCTGTTTCTATCAAGTGCGTAGGCAGCCCTTCTCTTGAACGTCTTCTACTTGCCATGGAAGGTGCTGGAGACACCATGCTGAGAAGAATCCCCATGTCTTCTGCCTTCTCATGGAGCTTGTAGATTAGTGGACAAGTGAGACATTCACAGGATACTCACAAATACACTTGTTTGTATGTAGTGCCTGATCACCAAAGAAGAAGAGTGCTTCAGAGGAAAGCAAGGGGTCGAGGGCAGCATGGGAAGAGGCTACCTGTGAGTCACATGCGGGAATGAGAAGATAATTAGGTAGGAGGAGAAAGAGAAAGAAGGGCAGGCAGTGGGAGCAGTGCACACAACACTGCTAAAAGGGAAGAGGTTCGGGTCTTGAAGTCAGGGACTGGAGTGGCAAGAAGGTGCTGGAGGCTGGAGCAGAGGGAGGAAGAAGGAGTGACGTGATGAAGGCCAATCAGCAAAGGTGGTGGAGGGCGGTCTGCAGGGGCCACTGCATGGGGCATTGTGGTTCATGGCAAGAAGTGTTGTCTTCACCTTAAGAGCCAGGTACTTACTTCCCATCCTGTAACTGAGACCTTGGGTCTGCCTGGTCATTGGATCCACGGGTTCCTTTTTAGGTAGGGGTGAGGTTCACACTGGGGAGCCAAGTGTCATGTTGATCGCTTGCTAGCTGTGTGACCCCCAACCTTGTGTCTCCTCACTTTAATAAAGGAATAATCATGGCGCCTATTTCACAGAGTCATTTGAGCAATGAATAAGTGGGCTGCTCTCACTGTTGGCTTCCAGGGAACTAGTGTGTGACTATTCTAAACCATGGGGGCTATAATGGCTAGAGTTTGGGGTGAGAAGCATTCCCCCTTACCTTCATAATTAGAGAATAAATTTCTGAGCAGTTTCATCTGCCTCCGTCCTCACTAAGTGAAATACAAACTTCCCTCCAGGCCACTCTGTCCTGCCATGAAATGAGCATGCTAAACATAGTGATTTAGCAAATAAGAAAACCAAATGTATTAATCATACACAAGGCTGCCTAACCAGAGAAAGGATGAGAACACATGAAATGAATAAAAGCCCAGACATTTGTTTCAAGGGGTGGTTGGAAGAAGAGCAGGGGGAGGGGTAACATTTTACGTTAACCAACGGTGGAGAAGAGTAGCATTGCATCACTCTGACAGCATGTGGACACAAAGATGTGGGTGGGGTGGGGGGGTCTTTCAAAACATGCTAAATTCTAAAATTAAGTCCAAGGTAGTAAAAGGAATTTGGAGGAATCAAGTTAGGAAGACCATAGAAGGGAGATACATGGGCATAATTCCATTATTTTCCATCCAGCTGGATTCATTAATAATATGACTAAAACTTGCATTGATCAAAAGCACAGGTGTTCTAGTACCTGTGTTTTGTGTTTTGGATGTCCAGTGTGCAATGGAAAAACAGATTTTTGTGGAATATGCAAATACCTAATTTTTCACCTAAATTTTCACCACTGCTTAGAAGAGTGACAAAATTAGTTTTTTTCTGAGCATAAATTTCTCAACATAAAATATAACTTATAATATGTATTTATAGAATTGTTGAGAAAAAGGAGATGGGCATCTGGTCAAATTCTAGTGTTGGACTCTGACAAACCCAGTGGGCACGGGTTGGGCTATGATGTGTGCTACCAGCACTGCTTAAGATGGGGCCAAGCACAGATGCAGGGCGGAGACCCAGGGCAGAGAAAAGCCTCTCCCTGGCATGCTGCACCCCTGGCCCTCAACATCCTTGTCACACTTCTCTCGCTGGGTCCCCAGATTGACCTGGAATGCCTGCATGTCTGTTTCCACGTCTGAGGACCACGATCGATTCCTGTCTCTATTACCAAGTCCATGGCACAGAAACTACCACAGAGCATGGGCTCAGGACATTGTTATTGAACTGAAGTGCAGTCCCCAGTGTGAAATCTGAGGGCTATGATTAAATCTCTTATAGGAAACTGGACAGGACCTTGAATTTAGACAGAAAAGCACCCAGGTTAGTCAGGAGGGAAAACCCATGTGTGGCTTTGGTGGCCCGTGGGAAGCTATCAGGCAGTTTATTAGCAGATGTGTGCATGCCCTGCGGATAATGATCTGTCTCTTAAAACTTCTCACAAACTTACACTTTCAAACAGAATGGAGTAACAGAAACTGGGTTTGTCCTCCTGTGCAGAAAATTAAAAAATAAAAAACACTAGAACAAACATATCAAACAGTGGTCTCCAAGACAATGGGCATTAGACAAGGAAACCTGGATCATACAGTGTAGTAGGTATATGTTTAGCTTCTTATGAAACTGCCAAACTGTTTCTGACAGTGGTTGTACCACTGTCTTTCCTTTTCTTTTTCTCTTTTTACATGTCCACCAGCAGTATATCACAATTTCAGGGGCCGGGCGCGGTGGCTCACACCTATAATCTCAGCACTTTGGGAGGCCGAGGCGGGCGGATCACGAGGTCAGGAGATTGAGACCATCCTGGCTAACACAGTGAAACCCTGTCTCTACTAAAAATACAAAATACAAACAACAACAACAACAACAAAAAATATTAGCCGGGCTTGGTGGTGGGTGCCTGTAGTCCCAGCTAATTGGGAGGCTAAGGCAGGAGAATGGTGTGAACCCAGGAGGTGGAGCTTGCGGTGAGCCAAGATGATGCCACTGCACTCCAGACTGGGAAGACAGAACGAGACTCCATCTCAAAAAAAAAAAAAAAAATCAGGACCTTCACACCCTCTCCAGCAATGGTTTGGTCGGATTTTTTCATTTAATCCTATTAATGGGTCAGTACAGACACCTTATTGTGGTTTTAATTAGCATTTTCCTAATAGGTTATGCCCTTACATCACTAAAAACATGTTGGCTTAACCCAAGGTTACAAAGTGTTTCTCCTTTGTTGTCTTTTAGGAGTTTTATAGTTTAGGTTTCACTTTAGGTCTATGATTCACTTTGAGTTAGATTACGTATGTGATGTGAGGTATGGGTCCTTTTGATATATTGTTGAATTCCATTTGATAAAATTTTGTTTGGAACTTTGGACTCTATAATCATGAGGGATATCATTTTATAGTTTTTATGTTTTCAAAACAACATTTTTTGTTATAGTAGAAAAACGATCTTTCTTGTTTTTACATCCTATTTCTTGAAGATAATAATTTAAGTCTAAAATAAACCATCAATTCAGGTAAAATGAAGTTTCTCATATTACTGCAACTTCTATTTTAATGTGTTATTCTCCAGAGTGAGCTCTGCTAGTGAGGAGAGGAAAGCCAACTGTAGTTCTACCATAGCTTACTATACAGCATATTTAAATTTGTAAATACAATGAATGCAGGTGTATACTCTGAACTATGTTCCTGTAATTGTGGCTGGGTGTGCTGATGTCATTGAGCTAGGTGTGCTAGAATTCAGAATTTCTTTCACCACTTCTGATGGAAGGCACAGCAGGAAATCTAGATTACCTCCCTCCAGCACTCCAGCTTACAAACTAAATCTTCAGGTTTGAGTGACTAGTGCTGATGCTACAATGATGTGCTTAGAGCAGGACGGATGCTGCATTCCAGCCAGAGCAGCAGTGGAAACAGAAAATGGAGACTCAGATGAGCAGCTTACCTAGAAGCTGGTCTTCCATCTACAGCATTTTAAAGGGAAGAGGGAAAAATCCATGAAGCCAGCACACTGTAGATGAACCAAATCTAAAATTAAGCCTTGGTGAGTGCCATCTTTTGATGGTTAACGTAATGAAGACAGGCATTCGAGTTATACTTTTCTTGTCCTGGATGCTATCTTTGGAGTTGATGACTGTCTCTGCTTCAGGGAAAGTAACCAGTCAGGAAAATAGCACTTTCAGGTCCCATTCCAGGGGATGCGTGATGCAGTGGAAAAAGCATGAGATGTGGAGTCAGTATCCTACTTGCCAGTGGCATTGGGCAAGCAACTTTAGCACTCCAACTCCACACCACTCTTCTCATCTGAGGACTGGAAACAATTCTCCTACCTCACTAGACTGGGCTTGGCATGCAGCTAGGCTTCAAAGCCAGTGCCTTTGTCCATAGAGCTGAGTGGCCACCACGTGCACCTGCCCCTCCCCATTATGAGTCTTCATAAGGCTTGCTAGCACCTGTCTGCACCTTCCTGACACTGTGTAGGAGCAGCCCCAGGTGAGCTGATCCATATGTCAGCCGCTTTGTGCAGTGGGGGAGGCTCTGGCTTGCATGGCTTGTCCCTTCCTGCTGGCCCAAGCGTTGAGGCCTGCTTGAGCTGGCACCTGTGGGGATGCTGAGAAGGAGCTCCACCAACTCTTGACTCAATGCTGCCCGTCATTTTTATGAGCACTTCAGGAGCCAAATTCTGGCTGAAGGGAAAAGAAAACATATATTTTTATAGATCTTTACCCCAGAAATAAGTAAATCAACCTTTCCTCTTTTTGAATAGCAAGAAAAATGTTTTTGCTTTAGTGGAAACTTTGTAATAGCTGTCTTGGCTTTTTGCCATCGGCAGATGTTTATAAGCTAAGGTCTCAGACAGAGATAAATTGATTACTTTTTTTCTTACTTCAAAGCCTCACAAAAGATAGCGTGCCTGAGAGTTTACTGGGAAAACAGGGTTTGTCACTATTTCTAAAGTTGTATTATTTTATGACTAACAGTTTAAAGCCATGAGTAATAGTTTTTTATGTTTCATTGACTGCTTTTGATTACCATACTAATTATATTGTAAACAGAGGCTGAGATCCTCGGAAAATAGCAACTTTATGTTATTTCAAGGTAAAGGACTTGTTCAGCATCATTTGAGCAGGACTCCATTCCTCTGTGCAAGGAAAAGCAAAACAAGCCTTTCAGGAAAGGCCCTGCACACTCATTTTATTTTTACATATATTAAGGCTCATATTTGCAGCACTAGGAGGCAGAGGTTTCCATCTATAGATACACAAAGCAGACAGCAGTGTGTGTGTGTGTGTGCATCTGTGTGTGTGTGGTGGGGGTGATGCGGGGGGCAGGTGCCAGCTTCAGGGAGCCTCTCTAAAAGCTGTGTGAGCTTGTTCCAGCCCACCTTGGAAGTGCGCGCAGATCTTATACTGCTGCCATACCTGCAAGGCCTCCCCTGGACTCTCACGGCAGTTGTGAGGTCCCATACGATGAGCCACAGCAGGTCTCTATCTTCTGTATTGTGATATCACCATGGGGCCCACAAGCCAGAAGATAAAAGCACCGTCCTTGACCTGTTATTCTCACCCCCAGGCCCAGAGGGCAGTGTTTGTATTCCATCCCTATGCCCTGCTCTGGGATTCTGCATGGGATTCTTCCCGTCTTTACTTATTGCCCTGACTGTCCTCACTAGGGTAGGAAGCATGGACCCAGGCTGTGCTCAGAGGCGGGCACTGGCCCCCACGTCCCCTCCACCTGTCCCATAGAGGCCAAGGTCCTGTACATGGAAAAGAGTATCCTGGGGTTCAGCTCTTCTCCCTCCATGATGCCCAGCTGTCATCAGATGTGAACCTCAGGTCTTTCCATCAGGGTGCACTGTAGGGCTCAACCCTTTGACTTTCCATTGAACGGGAGGGGGCGTGGTCTCGCCTCTGCATTGGTGCTCCCCTTCCACAGTGCATAACTGTGGCTAGCTGGGGCTGCTGGCCAAGCACTGGCCTCCTGGCTGTCTGCATCAGGCATGACCACATGGCTGGGTCTTGCCGATGGGGCACCTGTAGAGATGCTGTACATCACTTTCCAGCTGAGGGTGCCAAGCATTGGGTGAGAGGAACCCTCCATCCATCCGTCTTCCCCCATCGGCAGCTGGGTGATGCCAAGAGAACTTAAAAGCCAAAAAATGGCAAGGCCACAGGGGATGCAGCCTGAGGGAGGACTGTCTGTCCAGGAGCAGCCACTGTGGACTTTGCCTGAGTGAGGGAGAAGTTGTATTAGATTAAGTCGCTGAGATTTGTCGGCAGCTTTATACGGCAGGTAGTACAAACAAACTTGGAGAATGCATGGCCAGGTGGATGTGAACTGAGTCCTGACTGCCACACAGGCTTCCATGCTGCAAGCTACTGAACACCTCTGAGCATATACAACCAGAACACAATGGGGATTTGTGAAAATGATATACAAACTGAGTTTTCTGATTAGACTGAGATGAGAATGGGATGTATTGGCTGCACAATCTGAAGAAACTTCAACACGGAGGCCATGGACAGAGCTATGGGGCTCTCCTCCAGTGCCCCTGGCCTGAGGTGGCAGTGTCAGGCAGGTGTCTCCACGTCACAGCTCAGCCTTGCACCTTCGTTGTCTCCAGGTGCCACCTTACTTTCCTTTACTGATGATCAGCTTTCTCTACGTGGCCACATTTGTAAAATCAGAGCTGCCAACAACACTCATGTGTTTTACATCTCACAACTTCCTCATCAAGTAGGATCCATCCATTTGCTTTCAAGTTCCCAAGTTTGAAACGGCAGGACGGGGGTCAGGGGCAGGGCCTGTGTTCAGAGCAGTCAGCTGCAGTAGGCAGGGTGGGCAGCAGGTGCTGGGCTGTGTCGTGAAGGGTAGCTCTCTCCTGGCAACGCTCAATGCCCAAGACACAAGGCTGACCCACAGACCTCTCAGCAGGACAAGAAAACAGTAGTCTCAGCTGCATGCAAGCTCTCCTTCAGCCCTGAAAGACTTGCAAGACCTGGATTTCCAACTGCCTAACAGGCCTCACCATGACCTGTCTGAAGTTGGGTTTTGGTGGCCCCAACCCACCGGCCTCCCTGGGTCCCTGCAGTTGCCAAAGGTGGCACCTCTCAGCCACCTGGGCTCAAAACCAGTCAAAGGTGGCACCTCTCAGCCACCCAAGCTCAAACCCAAGCTCTGGCCAGTCCCCAGGTCTTCCTGTTCTCTGACCAGTCCATGGGGTTTCCACACACACTCAGCAGCCCACTGCCTCTGGCTGCCCCCCTTCTCGGAACGCTCATCCTGCACTGTTGTCTCACTCCCCTTCTCCCCTACAATCAGTTCTGCACAGAGTGCTCCAGGAAGCCCCACATCCCGCCAGGCCACCTGGGACCTAGCTGTGCGCGCCAATGCCGTGGGTTCCTTTTGCAAGCCTGTCTGCTCCCGGACTGGACTGTGGCCTCCTAAGGGCTTTGTGGGCCACTAGCTATCCCCTTGTGGCTGAATTTAACTATCAGTATGGCAGGTGCTCTGAAATGCATGTTAGGCTGGATTCAGTTCTGGGAGAAGAGCATGAGAGGCATCCAAAGCATCCACTCTATTGTTCCCCCTCACCTGTGGCTCCCTTTGGCTCTGCTGGTCAGAAAGGTAACTTTCAGCTCGCTTAGCCCTACTCTGGCCTCACAGCCCCCAAGTCCCCCACACCCACCAGAGCTCAGCCCTCCAGAGCCTGGAGTACTCTGTAATTTTGAGGTTTTACTGGACCTCTCTGGAATGTGCCTGGCCTCAGCATGTCCACAGCACAGCATAGGGATGGGGGAGGTGCACACGGGGCAGTTCACTGGAGGGAGCTAAAGTGACTTGTTCCTAAGACGACAAACCTTGAATACAGGAGGCAGCGTGGTGTAATAGCAAAGAGCCTGGGATTTGGGAAATTTCACTGGGAAGTGTCCCTTCCAGCCAAGTGCCACTGAGGGACACACTGGCTGTGCCAGCTGCTACATCTGTCAGAAGAGGTTAATAAGAGGGACTGGGCACCATGCAGATAAGTAGCTTCACAGCTGCAGAAGCAGCACCAGGGCCTGAGGTAGAGGGAGACTCAAGGACTGCTGGATAGCATCATGACTGCCCCAGGCGATCCTTCTTAGCAGAATCAGGAGTATGAGTGTCCTATTAAAGCTGAGCAAATGCAGTGTTAATGATTCAATAATTTGCCTTTATAAAGGATAATAAAACCACTAATATATGCATCAGGTTCATTTCAAATGCTCTACATAAATAGCTTAATTTTCAGAACTCTCCTAGAAGTAGGGCTACCAGTATCCCTATTTTACAAAGAAACTGTCAACAGAGGTTAAGTGACTTGCCCAAGGTCACCCAGCTTCGCCAGACAGGATGGAATTTGAGCCCAAACACACAGCTCCCGACGCAGTGATCCTGAGTGAAAGGCAGTGTGCACTGCCTCTCCTTACAGGCGTGTAGCTGAGGAGCAGTTGGCTCACCACACAGCCTGGGTGTGTGGGAGGCTATGCCAGCTGGGTGTGTGTAGGTGCCCTCTATGATGTTCACACAGCGATGATGAGATGGCCTAAGGATGCAATTCTCAGAATTTTGCATCCCTGTCTCTAAGCGACGCAAGACTGTGTATCACTGATAATTACTAACAATTAGTCTCATTTAAAAAAATCACTGTATCTAAGGAAATACTGTGAAGCTTCACCTTCAGAAAGGAGGAAGCATCATCGATGGATTAGTGGATCCATAGAAATGGTGTCAAGCAGCAAGGGAGAGGCTGGAGCCAGTGCAGAGGGGCCCCTGATGACCTGTTCATTCTCAAATCACACCCGCCCTGTTCCCACCCCCTGACGAGACCTGCGGCTAAACACAGCAGAAGGCACCCTCACTTTTTCCAAAACCCGCCCTGCCCTAGGAAGGAAACTGAAATGCGTATGTCCTCTGTAGCCTTAGTCTTCTTGGCAATGTTGACATTTACTGGCTTTGATGATGCTGATTTGGTGACAACATTCTGATGCCTGTGTGCTCTGCTCTGCTCTTCTCAGTGCAAGATGCAAGATGACATGTGCATCTGAGCAAGGGCCTTCCCTGGCCAGTGGGACTTGCCCTTGATGCACTGTATTCAGCTCATCTGCACCTGCCTTTCAAAAGCATGATGCCATCTTTTATCCTTTGATCTGGAGATGGGAAGCAAAATATGCTTTCTTGAAGCATTTTCTAGGCTGCTATGCAGACAATTTTTTTTGTTTTGTTTTTCTTTAATGGAAAGTGTGTGTGTGTGTTCAGTGTTTAAAAGCATAGTGAAAACATGATACTCGTCACGCCTTCCTGGGCCTCGCGTGTCCAACCCTCAGCCCTGTGTTCAGCCTTGTCTCCTAGAAGGCAAGCAGAGTTCCCTGACCAGGCCCCTGGATTGTCATGGGAAAGAAGAGAGCTTCAGAATGGAGCAGGCTCCGGCCCAACTTTGCTCAGCCTCACATTCTCTGTGTGACCTTGGGCGAGTCACTTAGCATTTCCATATCTCAGCTTCTTCAGTTCAAAAATAGAGCTAGAATTGCCTACCCTGCAGGGCTGCTATGATAATTAAACAGTTGAAAGTGTGTCACGGGCTTAGCACCATGCTGAGAATTCAGCCTCATACCCCACAGATGCTGTCAAGAGCTGTTGGTTTAGGCACCAGCCATGCATATTTCTTGAGGACACGTTGCCTTTGCTGCCCCAAATGTCCTTCCAACACCTGCACCTAGAGGGTGTGCCCATGAGGCTGCCCATGTGTGCACCTTTGCGTAATCTAGGGCTTGGAGGGGCTTGCCCCAGGAGGGTGGCACTGCCTCTCCAGCATGAACAGAGACTCAGGTATATCCTCTGTGCCAGCAGGATTCCAGTGGATCCAAGGTCAGCTCAGGCCGTCGGGTGCAGGAGGCAGAGCTCTGGTGGCCGCATGGATGAATGACGGTGAGGATCACGGTCCACCACATAGATGGCAGAGTCTATTACCCCCCAACTTTTTATTCTGCCCTGCCTCAGAGGCAGTCACTTCTTGATTTTTTCTCGGTGCTGTGGCTCCCCACCCATTGCAGGCCACTCACACTCCTGGAGGCAGCGTCAGAAGGGGCGGGGCAGGACATTCCAGATGCTCCCCTCACACCTGGTGCTCTCCTGGAATGCCTTCGCTGGATTTTAAAATGTTCCCCCAGGCCATAGTGAGCCATCATCCACCTGCGTGGACAGATTCAAGGCAGCTCCACCTACCCCAAACTTTCACCATCCATCCACGTGAGGTCAGCCTGGCAGGGTAAACTGCCCACAGCCCCCACATGTTGTCACATCACCTCTGGTCCTGCCCTGTGTTCTCGTTTTTGGTTCAGAAAAAGGTGCCAGGTAGCCAAGGCTATAGAAGCATGGTTTTGTTCTCAGTGCCTTTTCCATATGTGGGAAATGAGCTGCGCTAGTACTAGAACCTCTTAAACTCCCTAATGCCCCACCTTCCACTCAGGCAGAGGGAGAGAATCAATGCTCACAGCTGGATCGCAGCCTCCCCGAGCCCCCTGCCAACCCTGGGACTGTGGGGCTGTGGGGCTGAGCCTTCCCTGTCTGCCCAGGGCCTCACTGTTCCACTGAGCCCAAGAGGGTGCCAGTTGACATGATGTGCTGGGCAATGCCTGCACTGAGGGTGACTGTTGGCAGAGCAGGCAGCCTGACACAGAAACAAGCTGCCTGCAGACTTCAGACAGAGAAAAGGGCTGTGAAGCCCAGGGCCCAACCTGCTGGGAGCTCAGGAAGGCTTCATAGGAGCTGGAGGCTCTCCTGTCATCTGGGTCCCTGGCAAGGACTCAGAGGGTATCTTATAAACTCTGAAGCTTTCAGGAGAGGAAAAGGATCTTTGACATGGCCCAGAAGGGAGCTATATGGAGAACATCACTGCGGAGAACATGTTTTCAGTATTCATTCATTCATTCATTCATTCATTCATACAAATGCAGAGGCCTGCCTTTATCAGCCATTCTGGGCCAGGACTTGTATTAGACATAGGAAATAAAATGAGTGGTTGGATGCGGTCTCTGTTTAGAATCCAGTGAGGGAGATGAAAGTAAAAACAAAAAATCGCCACGTGATTGAATTTCACAGTCACTTTTCAGCACCGATGACAAGCTTTGTATGAGGTTCCTGGCTATGAAGGTGAGAAGGGCCTGACAGCCACTTTCTGGGCACAGTCTGGACTTGTGCTGGAGACTGTAGTTAAGGTTGGTCCTGTGTGCTCTGAGAACTTGGGGAAGGAGTTGGCAGTCCTGGAGGGAGGGCAATGGGCTCCACTTTTCAGAGGAGATGACATCTAGGCCAGATCTTAAAAGGGGAGTGGGAGGTTACAGAGAGGATGGATGGCTGGGGAGGGCATTTCAGACTGAGGGACGAGCCATGCAAAGGTACCGAGGCACACACGGGCTGTGAAGTTGCTGGGCTCCCAAAAGCCCTGCAGTGAGCTGGGTGGGCTCACAGGGTTGAATCCTGAGCCAGTGGTACATGGACTCACCTGAGCCATCCCTGAGGGTGGAGGCTTCAGGAATGGTAGAGGTTCCTCTAAAAAAAGGTGGTAGTCAAGGCACAGGAAGAACAGAACTCGCCTTCCCTCAACCCTCCCCGCATGCCCCTGGTGTTTCCTGCCACATGCTAGTGAGCACACCTGCATCTTCAACCCGGAGCTGACCCAAGCTGGAACACGCCCCATGAACCTTCACACCCTAGCTCTGCCGCAATATCTGCCACAGACTTTGAGCTTCGTAAATGCTTGTTGACCATGAATTGAAAACTGGACACCTTTCCATTCTCATGGAGGGCAGACCTTCTGGCGAGTCCTGAGTCACTTTAAGGGAAGGAAATACACTATGGGAACAAAAGCTCGCCATGCAAATTGAAGTGCTGTAGGGAATGGCTATCTGGAAATTAGGCTCTGAGGATTCAGAAGAGAATTCCTTCTCCATCCGGCATGGCCTGTATTATCAGGGGTCCTTGTTCTGTCAACACTTATTCGTTGAAAAGTTAAAGCCTGGAGAAAATTAAGCAAAATCTTTCAAGTTTTCAAAGTCACTCGGAGCCAATATTCAAAGGCATCAAGTGCCTGGCACTTCATAGCTGTGGAATTAAACAAATGTAATTTGCACATCCTCTACAAGTTTTCATAATGAAACGTAACTTTAAATATTACAGTCCCCAGAAAGATCCCAGCATTGCTACATAGAATAAATTAGATAAAAGCATCCTGGATGTCTCATTAATTTTTATCTACCTGAGAGACAAGATTTCTTTTGACATGTCTAAAGGAATTCAGTTAATGCCGTTTGCATCTCAGCTGCCTCTGATGGATTCCAAGAGTGGGCTTCATTCTGACTTGAGTTTCAGGGTTCTCAGATTGTCTTTAAGATGTGGAGGTATCTCAGGGAAGTAAGAAAAGATATTAAATTATAACCAGAATTCTGAAGCTGTAGGGCAGTATCAGGACTGGAGGGAGGGCAGGGTGTGTGGCTCCTCTTGACTCCTCAGGCTGCTGGAGCTGCATTCCTAACCCTTCCATTTTGTGACAGGCAGAGTGGGGCTCAGTTCTCGGCAGCCCAGATTCTGGTTAGAATTTTAATGGTCATCAATTATGTGTTTTATGAGTGCATAGCTGCCCATCCCAAGGTATATCTGAAGTACTATTTCCAGAGAAGCAGTGTCATCTGGGGTGCTACTCATGGATCTGGGGGCCCAGAAGGTTATGGTTTCAGTTTCTCTTCATATTAAGTGAGTTTGACTGATCACATTCATGGACTCCTGGCATCTGTATGTGTGGCCATGAGACTCTGTAGTCCCCTCCCTCTCACTGTGGGCCTGATCAGTGGCAAGAATGACAAAAGCAAAGTCTTGACAAAGTGCATATGCATTTCACTCTCTCACTTCCCTGTCATTGCTATTAAAAACAAAAAACCAACAACAAAAAGAAAACCCACCCAGGCCCCCCCCAAGAGAATGTGCCTGGGCTGGCCCACTAAAGGGAAGTGGGAGACATGCATGTCTGAGCAGCTGGTGGGGAGGGGCCACGCTGGCCCAGCTGAGGTCCATCTGGACTGGCCTGCAGCCAACTGACCCTCAGATATGTGAGCGAGCCCAGCCAAAAGCAGTAGAGGTGTCTATCCCACCTGCAACAGAGTACAGACCCCTGCACCAGCCAACATCTACAGGTGAGGTGGAGTCAGTACTTCCTGTAGCTTGATGGTGGGGTTAATTACAGTCATAGCCAATGGCAAACTCACTGAAAATTTGAGCAAATCACATGAAAGCAGTGAGCTCCTAAGTGCATGCATGCACACACCCACACTCGTGCACACGTGTGCATGCACACACACACACACACACACACACAGCTTCTCTTTGGGTTGCTGTGAGTGCCAAGTTAATGTACTTGGCACTGAGTAGGTTTCCTGCCAATGAATTCTCTCCGCCTGTTGCCCTGTAGTCACATTCTCATAGGACTTTTCTTATTTTTCTCCTCTTCAACTAGTTCTCCATTTGCTATCTGATAAAATTCAGATTTACTAATGTGCTGTTGAAAAGATTCTGCCCTATGTCATTTTCTCTATTTCCACAATAGAGAAATAGACTCCTCAACATTAAGTGGGCAGGGCCAAGTTAAAGCATAGGGGAAGGTGATCAATGGAATTTCAGCCAAGAGTCGGTGGACGGTGAAAGCAAAGTGTGCAGCCACCTAAGTGAGCAAGCCTCAATATCAGAACTTATTACTTGGAGAAAGCAGGCCAGGGGATTGGCAAGGGGGCAAATACAATGGATATTAAGGCAAGTGCTCAACTAGCAGATATGCTGGAGAATCAACTCACTGAGAAGATATGGGAAATAAATAAATAAGGACCTGTACCTTCTGGCTTGGTGTTTGGGGACCAAAGGGAGCATTGTAGTAGACAGGTTTAAAATGAGACAGTAGACCAGTGTTGGAGCCTTACCTCCCTCCTCATGTTCTTAACCATTCCAACAAGGAACAAAATGCACAGAGCTTTTTTTTAAAAAATGTAAAATTGGCCGGGCATGGTGGCTCACGCCTGTAATCCCAGCACTTTGGGAGGCCGAGACAGGCAGATCATGAGGTAAGGAGTTCAAGATAAGCCTGGCCAACATGGTGAATCCCCATCTCTGCTAAAAATACAAAAATTAGCTGGGTATGATGGCGGGTGCCTGTAATCCCAGCTACTTGGGAGGCTGAGACAGGAGAATTGTTTGAACCTGGGAGGTGGAGCTTGCAGTGAGCCGAGATCGTGCCACTGCACTCCAGCCTGGATGATAGAGCAAGACTCCATCTCAAAAAAAAAAAGTAAAATCACCATTTCTTCTCATATGAAACAATTTGAGTCATACTAAATATGAGAGTAGTGAAAGTTCTTAGGAAATAGCCACACTATCACCTTTGTTACATTTTTTCAAAAAAATTTTATTTTGAAATAAATATAATTTTACAAGAGAGTGCAAAAGAATGTCCAGAGAGATCTTAGGTACCCTTCACCCAGACTCTCGCAATGTTAACATCTTGCAAAACTATAGCACAATATCCCAACCAGGAAATTAACATGATGCAACCCATCGAGCTTATTCAGATTTTACCAGTTATATGCATTTGTGTTTACGTAGCTCAATGCCGTTTTATCAAATGTGAAGCTTTGTGTAATCACTATCACAATCAGTGTACTTAACTGTAAAATCAGCACAATACTCCCTCATGCTATCCTACATAGCCACACGCACCCTGCCCCTCCACACTAACCCCTTGACAACCACTACTCTGTTGTTCATATCTGCAACTTTGTTGTTTCATGAACGTCCTATATAAGGAATCTTGCAATGAGTATTATTTTAAGATTAGTTTTTCTCTCCCTCAACATACCTTTTATGAGGTTTATCCACATAGTTGTGTGTGTCAATATTTTGCTCCCTTTTTTGCTGAGTGACATTTCATGGTACAGATGTACTATTAATACAATAAATTTAACTATTCATCTACTGAATAGTTAATACCAAAAATGGTATTTAGGTAGTTTCCAGTTTGGGGCTATTTACAGATAAAGCTGTTATTAATATTCGTGTATAAGTTTCTGCCTGAAAATAACTTTTTCTTTCTCTAGGATATATGCCAAGAGGGCAATTGTGGGATATTATGGAAAGCTCATTTTTAATTTTGAAAGAAACTTATAAACTCTTTTCCAGAGTGGTTTTACTATTTTACATTCCCACCAGTAATGTATGAGAGATCCAGTTTCTCTGCATCCTCACCAGCACTTAGTGTTATTGATTTTTTTATTTTAGCCATTCTGATTGTATGTATTAACACCTCATTTTAGTTTTAATTTGCATTTATCTAATGGCTAATGATGTTAAACATATTTTCATCTGCCTATGTGGCATCTATATAATCTCTTCAGTGAAATGCCTGTACATTTCTTTGCCCGTTTGCTTTTGAATTACTTGTGTTTTACTACTGAGTTTGAGAGGGACTTTTAAATATATTCTAGACATGAGTCCTTTCTTGGATATGTAATTGGCAAATATTTTCTTCCAGTCTGTAATTTGTAACAGGGTCTTCCAGAGTCAGTTTTTAATTTTGATGAGGTTCAATTTAGTTTTCCTCTTATGTATTGTGCATTTGGCTTCAGGCTTAATATCGTCTCCTATATTTTATTCTAAAAGTTTTACAGGTTTCTGTTTTACATTTAAGCATGGTGATACATTTTGTTTTAATTTTCGTATAAGATATGAAGTTTAGCTCATAATTCCTTTTTTTGCCTATGGATATCCAGTCACCCTAGCAACAGTTATTGAAAAGGTCATCCCTCCTCAACCGAGTTGTTTTTGTTCCTTTGCCAAAAATTAATGGGACATGTTTGTATGGATCTTCTTCTGGACTTTCTGTTCTGTCTCACTGATCTGTATCTGTTCCTCTGCCGGCACCACAGTGTCTTGATTATTGTAGCTATACAGCAAGTCTTAACATCAGGAGAGCAATTTTCACTTTACCTCTTTTAGCTGTGTTCTGGCTATTTAGAGTGTTTCCCTTTCCATATAAATTTTAAAGCATGCTTGTCTATATCCTCAAAGTGCCTTGCTAGAATTTTGATAGAAATTGTGTTAAACCTACATATATCAATGTAAGGAGAATTGCCTTCTGTATGATAAGTCTTCCAACCCTGGGGCATTGTGTGTTCCATGAAGTACTTAGGTCTTTGGTTTCTGTCATCAGCATTTTGTAATTTTCATCACACAAATCCTGTACATGTTTTATCCTGTTTATACCTCAGTATTTCATTTTTTTGAAAAAGTATTGCATTTGATATGCATTTTCATTTTTTTTATTGTCAGTATATAAAAATGGAATTGTGTTTTGCATGTTTACCTCATATCTTGTGACCATGCTGAACTCACTTATTAGTTCTGGGAGATTCATTGTTGATATTGTAAAATTCCTTAGTATATTCTGTGTAGGCAATCGTGTTGTCTGCAAATCAAGAATGTTTTATTTCATCTCTTCCATTTTATATGCTGTTTATTTCTTTCCTATGACTTACTTTGATGGCAAAATCTTCCAGAACCATGTTTAATCTGCATGGTGAGACAGCACATCCTCTCCCCTTCCCAATATTAAAGAAACAGCATTCAGTCTTTTACTATCAAGTATAACGGTATAGCTGTAGATTTCTCCAAGTGCTCTGAGCTTGAGAAAACGTTTCCTCTGTTCCTAGTGTAATCAGAGTTTTTATCATGACTGAATTTGAGTTTTGTCAAATTGTTTTTCCACATCAATTGATATGGCTACATTTTTTTTCTTTACCCTGTGAATATGATCAATTATATATATATATTTTTAAATATTGAACTAGTCTTGCATATCTGGAATATAGTCCACTGGTAGAAGGTACAGGACTGTATACATGTTGACGGGTAAGGTATGGTAAAATTTTACTAAGGATTTTTGCATCTATAGTCTTGAGAGATATTGTTCTCCAGGGGTGTGTGTGTGTGTGTGTGTGTGTGTGTGTGTGTGTGCACCGGTGCCTGAGTGTGTGCATTCATGTGTGTGTGTTTGTGTGCTGTTTGTCTTGGTAACAGGATAATTCTGACCACATAAAATGAGTTTGGAAGGGTTCAATTCCCTTTCATTTTCTAGAATAGGTGGTACAAAATAATGCTAATTCTTTTAAATGATTGGTAACATTCTGCAGGGAGACCATCTGGACCTGAAGACTTAGAAGACAGGGGTAATTACAAATTCAATTAGTGTGATGGTTATAAAACCATTCAAGTTATCTTTTTCATATTGACTGAGTTTAGGTAATCTGTGGAGTTTCTTTATTAATTGGTCCTTATCTTCTAAGTTGTCTAGTTTGTAAGCTAGAATTTGTTCATAGTATTCACTTATTATCCTTTTGATGTCTACAGGATCTGCTGTGATATCTTCTATTTTAATATTAATGTTTTGCTTTTTTAAAAAAATCTTTGTCAATCTTGTTAAAGTTTTATCAACTTTTTTTGAAATTTTAGTATGAACCTTTTTGACTTGCTGATTTTCTCTGCTGTTTTCCTGTTTTCCAAATGTATTCATTTCTGCCTGTCTCTATTTTTTCTTTTCCCCTCCTTTGAGTTTATTTTGTTCTTCTTTTTCTAGCTTTGAGGTAGAAATGTACATTGTTGACATGAGGTCTTTCTTCTTCTCTAATGTAATTATTCAGTGATATATGTCTCCCTTTCAGCAATGCTTTAGCTGCCTTTCACAGATTTTGATACACTGTGCTTTACTTTAATTTCATTATCTGCATATTTTTTTGAGATTTTCTTCTGGGAATTCTGGAAGTGTGTTGCTTTTCCGAGTTTTTGGAGTTTTCCTTTAGTGTTTCTGTTTTTTATTTCTAATTTAATTATCTTAATGTTAGAGAACTTACTCTATTATTTCAATTTTTTTATATCATTAAGGTCTGTTTTATGACTAGAATAAGGTCTGTCTTGGTGAAGGGGCAGTTTAAAAGAATGTGTTCTCCTGTTATTGGATGGAATGCTCCACAAATATCAATTAGATTTTGATGGCTAAGTGTTGTCCAATTCTTCCATATCCTTGCTGGTTTTCTCTCTAGTAGCTCTGCAGTTCCTGAGAAGGGAGTGTTGAAGTCTCCAACTATGCATGAAGATTTGTCTACATCTCCTTCCAAGTCTACCAGTGTTTTGTTTCATGAATTTTGAAGCTGTATTGTTTGATGCTTATACATTTAGGATAATTATATGTTCTTGACGAGTGGATCTATTTTTTTTTTTTGAGACGGAGTCTTGCTCTGTTGCCCACGCTGGAGTGCAGTGGCACTATCTTGGCTCACTGCAACCTCTGCCTCCTGGGTTCAAGCAATTTTCCTGCCTCAGCCTCCCGAGTAGCTGGGACTACAGGCACTCACTACCACACCTGGTTAATTTTTTTTTTTTTTGTATTTTTAGTAGAAACGAGGTTTCACCACGTTGGCCAGGCTGGTCTCGAACTCCTGACCTCAGGCAATCCGCCTGCCTCAGCCTCCCAAAGTGCTCGGATTATAAGCTTGAGCCACCGTGCCAGGCAGATGTATCTATTTTTATCATTAGGCAGTGTCGTGTTTGTCCCTAATAATTTTCTTTGATCTGAAATTTTCTTTATGTAATATTAATATAGACATAACTTTTTTCTTTGATTGTTTACATTATATATCTTCTTCCCTCATTTTACTTTCAACCTACTTATGACATTATGTTCGAGCCTTGAGTTTCTTGTATATAGCATATGGCTGGGTTGTGTTTATTTCATCCACTCTGACAATCTCCTTTTAATTGTTGTTTTAGGCCATTTACAAGATATAATTACTGATATCTTAGACATACATTTGCTATTTTATCAATTGCCTTTGTTTAATCCTTATGTTTCTTTTTTCTTGAGTCTGTTACTAGAATATTTTTGAGAATTTTATTTTGATTTATTTACAATGATTTTAAGCATGGCTTTTGCATACTTTTCTTAGCAGTTGTTTTATTTATTGCTATTTACATATGTAAATGATTACAGCCTACTGGTGTCCATGTATTACCATTTTGTGAGAAGTATAGAAACCTGACTTCCATTTAAGTTCCTTTACTTCACCACTTTTTGCATAAAATTGCCTTGACATTTTTCTACATTGAGCATCATATCAGATATTGTTATAACTTTTGCTACAACCATAAAACATTATCAAAGAAACTCGTAAGAAGGACAGTCTACTATGTTTGCTTCTACTTTTACAAATTCCATTATCCTTTTTTTCCTTTCTGAAGGCCCCAGGCTTCTCCTTTGTTTTCCCATTTGTTGGTAAATCTTTCTTTAGCTATTTTTAAGGGAAGGTCTGTTAGTAATAAGTCCTTGTACCTTTTCTTCATCTGAGAATATCTTCCCTTAATTCCTAAAGGTTGTTTTGATCAATATAGGATTTTCAATTGACAGTTCATTTTTTTAAAGCACTTGAAAAATGTTGAGGCATTTCCTCTGACCTCCATTGTTTCAGATGAGAAATTTGCTCTCATTCAAATTGTATTCTCCTATGGGAAGTGCATCATTCTTCTGGTTGCTTCAGAAGTTTAAATATGATGTGCATGGAATGAATTTCTATGAGTTTATCTTACTTTGGGCTCTCTCTGCATCTTGGATCTGTGGGTTTATGTCTGATGCCATATTTGAGGAATTTTGAAATGTTTTATTTTATCAAACACTTTTCAGCCACAAATTTGTACTTTTCTTCTGCAACTCTGATACAAATGTACATCGTTGCTTTAATTGTCTCACTGACTCTTTAGACTGTTCAAGTTTTTTCAGTCTATCTCTCTGTTTAGATTAAACAAATACTATTGACCTGTTTTCAAGTTCACTGATTCTATGATCTGTCATCTTGACTATAATATTTTGTCCATCCAGCCATTTTTAAAATTTATTTTATTTTCAGTTTTATAATTTTCACTTGATTTTTATAAAATTTCTGTTTTTGATATTTTTCTTTTTTTTATTTGTTTCAAGAGATTTGTAATTGACTGTTGAAGAATATTTAAGGATCAGCTTTAAAATCCTTGTCAGATGATTTCAACATCTAATGCATTTTGGTTGGCACTGTTGGATTGTCTTTCTCATTCCACTTGTGGTATCCTAGTTTTTTTCTATTATATGCAATACATTTTGTCTATTGTGTTGGGAGACTCTTGATCTTATTAAGTCTCCTATTTCAGTGGATAGTTGTTCCATTTATTCCCCTCTGCTTCATTCTTTAGGTGTTAGTGCTCCCCCTCATTCCCTGCTGATGCTAGCTGCAGTTGTGGGAAGCACTTCCCTGGGCCACCTGTTGTCACTGAGTGACATTCTGGGAAAAGGAAAGGCAGAAGCCACTAGGCCTGGATCTCCTCATGCCACTGCACGTAGGGCATTCCTGTTGCTTCCACTGTGGGTAGATCAGTTCTCCTTCTAGTGCACTGGTTGAGTAGCATGGGCTGGGATGACCAGGGCTTTGCTGCTGCTGCTGATGGATTGGACCCCAGGGCATAGGTTATGCAATAGGAGGGGATGACTGGGGCAGATCAGACCACCTTCCAGGCCTCCAGGTTGAAGCTGGGGTTGGGGGTCTACACTTGGTCTTGGTTGGACTCCCCCCTTTCCCACCCCTTTGGATGGAGAGGGCAGGTTTTCCTTTTCTTTGTAGGGAGAGTTAGTGTATCAGGCCTCCCTGACATTCCATCCACAGTTATATGGGAGATAAAAAGAAAACCTCCATGATTCACATCACAGTGGTGGATCAAGCCCTACAGTCCTCCCTTAGTAAGTTCAATTTCTTTTCCACCTTCAGAACCGTCTTATTTTATGTTGTGTAATATCCAAGTATTTATTAGTTGCATTTACAAGAGAGATGCACACAAGAATTTGCATCTGGCATAGATGCCAATAAAAATGTACCTATGCCATCTTGTTCTGGAACTGGGCAGGAATATCTTTTGCCCTTTGTAAAGATAAAAAACATTCAGCCTGGTATGAGAAGTGGGTGGGACTCTCATTTAGTTACTGGACTTAAATAAAAACCCTATGTAT
Source organism: Gorilla gorilla gorilla (assembly GCF_029281585.2). NCBI lineage: Eukaryota > Metazoa > Chordata > Mammalia > Primates > Hominidae > Gorilla > Gorilla gorilla. Next base: position 30,958,949 of record NC_073235.2, read on the forward strand.
TTTCCATTTCTCAAGAAAGAGTGATGGAAAGATTACTTATCTAAAATAATTACCAAAATCTCTACCCAGCCTTGTTTTGCAAAATCTGCAATTAAATAATGATTTTTTTCCTTGGACTGATACGTGGGTTTTTTCAATTATCCTTCTTTATAATGACTCTACACCTTTTAGTGATTAACATTATGATAAAAATAGTTATTTGGCCACTATGGTCACTTCCAGCTGAATTTTGTGAGTTTTAATATAAAGGGGAATGCTAATTCTTTCCAGAAGTCCATATTGGTGGTTCCTGGGAAACAAGAAGACTAAATAAGGGCACGAATGTCAGAAACACTAGTGAGAGAAAGACTGTTGGAAGAAGACTACGAAGGCAATAGAGTTTGACTCCAAATTCTCTTGGGCTCCACTCTGCTCAAGGTGGGAAGAGGGTCTATCTCCAGCCCTAAGGAGCCCCTCAGCATTCCCTACCACATAACCAGCTTTATTTTCTTATTAGGGGATCTTATTATCCTGTATTTTGGAATGCATTTATGTGTTTGTGCTCTGTCTCCCTGCATAAGCCCTATCGGTGCAGGATCCTTGTCTAACTACTATAACCTTTGCACCTAGAAGTGGACCTCAAACATTAGAGCAATGAGAGGCATTTAAAATCTCTGGCATCTATGGCTTCAGCAAACATTAAACACAGCCAGTTCCACTGAAGACGTTAAACGCAGCCCAGTTCCTACAAGTATTGATGTGAAATCCCACACTAAAGGCCTGTTTACCTCAGTATCAATTACTCACTATAAGATGTCTGCTCTCAACAAAAGAATTACAAGTCATGGCAAAGGCAAGAAAAAAAAATTAGTCTGAGGAGACAATGCAAGCCTCAGAGCCAAACTCAGATGGGACGCCCATGCAGAAACTATTAGGGAATTTAAAACAATTATGATTAATATGTTAAGGGTGCCAATGAAAAAATAATATGCAAGATCAGATACGAAATAGTAGAGAAATGGAAACTGTAAGAAATAATCTAAAGAAAAATTTTGAAATCAAAATAACAATAACAAAAATGAAGAATACCTCCAATGGGCTCATCAGTAGACTCAACTGATGTAAAAAATTAGTAAATTTTAAAAAAGGTTAATGGAAACTTTCCAGCTGTAACACAAGTAAAATACAAAATGATAATTATAACCCTGTGAAACCCAAGAACTGTGGGTGTTACTAAAAGGTGTAACACACATGTAATTGAAATACCAGAAATAGAAAAAGAGAGAACAAACCAGAAGAAATACTTGAAGTAATAACGGCTAAGGGTTTTCCAGAATTTACAGGCACCAAAACACACGTCAAAGAAGATCACAGAACACCAAAGACACGGACAGAACCTTGAATAAAGCCAGGAAAAGAAAAATCTCACCTTACTGATATAGAAATAAGAATTAAAATGACATCAGACTCCTCTTAAGAAACCATACAAGCAAGAAGAATGTGGGGTGAAATACGTAAAATGTAGGGTGGAAATACACCATCACAGAATTTTATATCAAGTGAAATTATATTTCAAAAATAAAGGAGAAATAAAGATTTCCTCAAACAGTAACTGAAAGAATCCATTGTCAGCAGATGTTCTCCACAAGAAATGACAAAACAAGCTTTTCAGACAGAGAAAAAATAAATAGGCAGAAACTAGGATCCACCTACAGCAACGAAGAGTATCAGAGAATAATAAGTGAAGGTAAAATAAAATGTCATTGTTCTTATTCTTCACTGATCTAAAAGCAATATACTTAAAGCTATATAGCTAATATATAGTAGCAGTGATATACTGGATTATTTATAACATAAGAACAGAAATGAACGACAAAAATGGTCCAAGGGAAGGGAGGGGAAATTGTGAATATAAGGTACCTACACTCCATGTTCAGTGGTATAGGGCTATTTGAAGGTGGACTTTTATGTGTAAAAGTATATACCGCAGGCTGGTGACAGTGGCTCATGCCTGTAATGCGTGTTTGGGAAGCCAATATGGGAGGATTGCTTGAGCCCAGGAGTTCAAGACCAGCCTGAGCAACAGAGTGAGACCCCATCTCTACAAAAATTTTTTTTTTAATTAGGTGGGTATGGTGGCATGCCTGTAGTTCCAGCTAATAAGGATATTGAGGTGGGAGGATCGCTTCAGCCCAGGACTTGGAGACTGCAATGAGCTATGATAGCACCATTGTACTACAGTCTGGGTGACAGAGCAGGAACTTGTCTAAAAAAAAAAAATGCTGGGTGCGGTGTCTCACACCTGTAATCCCAGCCCTTTGGGAGGGTGAGGCAGGTGGATCACCTGAGGTTAGGAGTTCGAGACTAGCCTGACTGACATGGTGAAACCTCGTCTCTACTAAAAATACAAAAAAATTAGCTGGGCATGGTGGCACATGCCTGTAATCCCAGCTACTTGAGAGGCTGAGGCAGAAGAATCTCTTGAACCCAACAGGCAGAGGTTGCAGTGAGCTGAGGTCACACCATTGCACTCCAGCCTGGGGGACAAGCAAAAATTTAAAAAAGTATATTACAAACTCTAGGAAAGTCACTGTTTTTTTAAATATAAATGATACACTGAGAGAAGATAATGTGAAGTCATATAAAATGTTCAGTTAAAACAAGAGAAGGCAGAAAAAGAGGAAAAAAATAAAAAGCAAATGCAGCAAATGAAAATAGTTACAAACTAGAAGATCTTAATCTAGCAGCATTGACAATCACTTAAAATGTGAATGGTCTAAATAAACCAATTAAAACTCAGAGACTGTCAGAGAGGATTAAAGTAGACTAACTATATGTTGACTATAAGAATCTCATTTTAAGTATCACAATTCAGATTAATAATAAACAGATTGAGTGACATATGCCCTGCTAACACCAATCAAGAGAAAACTGCAGTAGCTATATTAATTTAAGACAAAGCTGACTTCAGAACAAGAAGGATAATCAAAGTTAAAGAGGGGTGTTATTTAATTACAGAGGGGTTAATTCTCTAAGAAAACATAAAAATGCTAAGTGTTTATGCATCTAATAAAAGCTCATCAAAATATGTGAACAAACCCTGATAGAAGTGAAAGGGGAAACAGACAAATCCACTGTCATACTTGGTTATTTTAACACCCCGTTGTCTGTCAATAACACCCCTCTGTCAATAAGGTATAGATGAACAACACCATGAATAAACTTAATCTACTTGACATTTATAGAGTGGTTTACATGCCCACAGCAAAATACTCATTACTGTCAAGCTAATATGAAACTTTCATCAAGATAGACCATATTCTAGGCCATACAAAAACACCAAAGCAAACTTAAAATAATAGAAGTCATACAAGTGATGTTCTCAGATGACATTGGAAGTAAGTTAGAAATCACCAGTAGAACTATAGCTGGAAAATCCCTCAAATATTTGGAGATTAAACAACACACCTCTAAATAACAGTAAATAAGTACAGAAGAAAGGAAATAATAAAAATTAGAGGAAAAGCAATGAAATTGGAGATAAGAAAACAATTTAAAAAAACAACAACAAAATGAAAAGCTAGGTCTTTCAAAAAAAATATCCAGTTGAAAATCCTCTTGCCAAGCCAATGAAGAGATAAAGAGCTAAGACACGAGCTACTAATATCAGAAATGAAAGAGCTTCACCATGGCTGATCCCATGGCCACTGAAAATACAAAGGGGGACAGATACTATGAACAACTTCATGCCTAGAATTTTTTTTTTTTCTGAGACGGAGTCTCGCTCTGTTGCCCAGGCTGGAGTGCAGTGGCACGATCTCGGCTCACTGCAAGTTTTGCCGCCTGGGTTCACGCCATTCTCCTGCCTCAGCCTCCCAAGTAGCTGGGACTACAGGCGTCTGCCACCATGACCGGCTAATTTTTTGTATTTTTAGTAGAGACAGAGTTTCACCATGTTAGCCAGGATGGTTTCGATCTCCTGACCTCGAGATCCACTCATCTCGGCCTCCCAAAGTGCTGGGATTACAGACGTGAGCCACCGTGCCCGGCCTACGCCCACAAATTTTATAACCTGGATAAAATGGCCAATTCGTGGGAAGAACGAAACTACTAAAATCCACATTGGGTTAAATAGATAGCTTAAATACTCTACATCTTTTTTTTTTTTTTTTTTTTTTTTTGAGACAGAGTCTCGCTCTGTCACCCAGGCTGGAGTGCAGTGGCACAATCTCAGCTCACTGCAACCTCCGCCTAACAGGTTCAAGCAATTCTCCCACCTCAGCCTCCCGATTAGCTGGGATTACAGGTATGTGCCACCACGCCGGCTAATTTTTGTGTCTTTAGTAGAGACGGGGTTTCGTGATGTTGGCCAAGCTGGTCTCAAACTCCTGACCTCAAATGATCACCCGCCTCCACCTCCCAAAGTGCTGGGATTACAGGAACAAGGATGTCCTCTCTTAGTTCACCAATTCAACGTTGTTCTGGAAGTCCTATCAAGTGCAGTAAGCCAAGAAAAGGAAATAAGAGGAAGAAAGTTTGGAAAGGAAGAAATAAAACTGCATTTATTCCCTGGTAGCGTTATTGTCCATGTAGAAAACCACCAAGAGTCTACTAAAAAACTCCTAGAAATAAGCAAGTATAACAAGGTTGCAGGATACAAGATCAATATGCAATATATAATTGCCTTCCCATATCCCAGTAATGAACAACTGGAATTCAAAACTAAAGAAACATTATCTTTTACAACAGCAACAAAAATGGAGTTCTCAAGTATAAATGCAACAAAATATGCATAGAATCTATATGCAGAACAATACAAAACACTGATCAAATGAACTTAGACATAGACCTAAAATCTTGTGCAAAAATGAACTAAAAATGGATCACAGATCTGAAAGTAGTACGCAAAAGTATAAAACTCCCTTAACAAAACATAGGAAAAAATTCTATATGACCTTGGTAATGATTTTTAAAATAAATGCCAAAAGTATTGTCCATGAAATAATAAATGGGCTATGTTATATTAACAAATATGCCATGTTAAATGAAATAAGACAGGCACAGAAGGACAAATGTTGCCTGATATTTGTCTTTCATTCACTCATATGCGGAATCTAAAGAAGTTGATCCCATGGAAGTAGAGGGTCGAATAGTGGTTACCAGAGGCTGGGGAAGGGTTGGGGAAGGGGCTATTATTAGGGAGAGATTGGCCAATGGGTTCAAAGTCACAGTTACAGTTACATAGGGGAGAATAATTTCTGGTTTGAATTAGGGTGACTATGGTGAACAATAATGTATTGTATATTTCAAAATAGCTAGAATTTTGAATGTTCTCACCACAAAGAATGATAATGTATCAGGTGGCGGATGTGCTAAATACTCTTATTTGATTTTTACACAATGTATATACGTGTTGAAATATCACACCATACCCCACAAATATATGTAATTATTAATGTGACAATAAAAACAAAATATAGATAGATAAGTTGAACTTTATTAAAATTAAAAAAATGTATAGTCTCCAAGGACACGGTTGAAAAAAGACAATTAAGGATGGTGTTGAGAAACGACAAGTAACTTGGAGAAAATACTTAGAAAACATGTATCTGTATAGGATCTGGATGATACTGTATGATACTGTAAAGCTAGACACATGGCAACACACATTTGTCAAAACCCATGGAACTGACAACACAGAAACTGAAGCCTAGCACACACACTCTTAAAAAAAGTCATTTAGAGCAGGGTGTGGTATCATGCACTTATAGTCCCAGCTACTTGGGAGGCTGAGGCAGGAGGATGGATTGAGCCCAGGAGTTCCAGATTGCAGTGGGCTATGATCACATCTGTGAATTGTCACTGCACTCCAGCCTGGGCAACAAAGCGAGACCCAGTCTCTAAAATAAAACAAAACATTTAGGAAGTTAGGGTATCCCAGAATGGAATACAGATGGTGATAATAAAGTCTAACTGTATTACAAATATATAACACATCCTTATTGAAAGAGGTATGGGAAAAAGTGCTGACCTGATTACCTTTGGAAATGAGTGAAGACAGGAGGACTAAAGGCAAAAAAGACAGTGCATAAGCACTCTACTCTAATTCGTAAATTTGATTTTCACAGAGCTTCAGTTAACAGTTCTGAAACCACTATGCATACTGGAATTGAAGCACAGGGATAGCAGATGGTGAGAGCCACTTTTCTTGCTTTTGGAGAGGGAGGTTACAGGGAAGAAAGCCTGGAATGGGCCATGCGGACATGTGGTACTTCCTTGGCATTGGAGACAGCAGTTGAAACTGATGTTTGGCTTGACATCCATACAGATTATTTCATATAGAAATGTTTGTAGACAAACCACTGCTCAAGGAAATAAAAGGACACAAACAAATGGAAAAAAAAAATTCCATGCTCATGGATAGGAAGAATCAATATCATGAAATGGCCATACTTCCCAAAGTAATTTATAGATTCAGTGCTATTCCCATCAAGCTGCCATTGACTTTCTTCACAGAATTAGAAAAAAACTACTTTAAATTTCATACGGAACCAAAAAAGAGCCTGTATAGCCAAGACAATCTTAAGTAAAAAGAACAAAACTGGAGGCATCAAGCTACCTGACTTCAAACTATACTACAAGGGTACAGTAACCAAAACAGCATGGCACTGGTACCAAAACAGATATATAGACCAATGGAACAGAACAGAGGCCTTAGAAATAACACCACACATCTACAACTATCTGATCTTTGACAAACCTGACAAAAACAAGCAATGGAGAAAGGAATCCCTATTTAATAAATGGTCTTGGGAAAACTGGCTAGCCATATGTAGAAAACTAAAACTGGACCCCTTCCTTACACCTTATACAAAAATTAACTCAAGATGGATTAAAGACTTAAATGTAAGACCTAAAACCATAAAAACCCTAGAAGAAAACCTAGGCAATGCCATTCAGGACATAGCTATGGGCAAAGACTTCATGACTAAAACACCAAAAGCAATGGCAACAAAAGCCAAAATTGACAAATGGGATCTAATTAAACTAAAGAGCTTCTGCATACCAAAAGAAATTATCATCAGAGTGAACAGGCAAGATATAGAATGGGAGAAAATTTTTGCCATCTATCCGTCTGACAAAGGTCTAATATCAAGAATTTACAAGGAGCTTAAACAAATTTACAAGAAAGAAACAACCCCATCAAAAAGTGGGTGAAGGATATGAACAGACACTTCTCAAAAGAAGACATTTATGCATCCAACAAACACTTGAAAAAAAAAGCCCATCATCACTGGTCGTTAGACAAATGCAAATCAAAACCACCATGAGATACCATCTCATTCCAGTTAGAATAGTGATCATTAAAAGGTCAGGAAACAACAGATGCTGGAGAGGATGTGGAGAAATAGGAATGCTTTTACACTGTTGGTGGGAGTGTAAATCAGTTCAACCGTTGTAGAAGACAGTGTGGTGAATCCTCAAGGATCTAGAGCCAGAAATACCATTTGACCCAGCAATCCCATTTCTGGGTATATACCCCAAGGATTATAAATCATAAATCCTTCTACTATAAAGACCCATGCACACATATGTTTATTTCAGCACTATTTACAATAGCAAAGACTTGGAACCAACTCAAATGCTCATCAGTGATAGACTGGATAAAGAAAATGTGGTACATATACACCATGGAATACTATGCAGCCATAAAAAAGAATGAGTTCATGTCCTTTGCAGGGACATGGATGAAGCTGGAAACCATCGTTCTCAGCAAACTAACACAGGAACAGAAAACTAAACACTGCATATTCTCACTCGTAAGTGGGAGTTGAACAATGAGAACACATGGACACAGGGAGGGAAACATCACACACTGAGGCCTGTTGGGGGGTGGGGGGCAAGGAGAGAGATAGCCTTAGGAGAAATACCTAATACATGTGGGTCTTAAAACTTAGATGACTGGTTGATGGGTACAGCAAACCAACATGGCACATGTATACTATGTAACAAACCTGCACGTTCTGCACATGTATTCCAAAACCTAAAGTATAATTTAAGAAAAAAAAAGAAATGTTTGTAGATATGTGTATGTGCACAGGGTTGTATATGCACGGAAATTCCCTTGCTAGATCAACTGAGAGGGCCTAGAAGCAACTACACCCCACTAGTAATGAGCATAGCCAGTCCCTAGGTGTGGTTTATACTGTGATTCTCCTATAAAGTAAAACAGGGATCCTTGGAGAAATGGCTGTTTCTAGGGTTGATACAATACAGGAATATGCAATATGGGTCTGGAGCATCTTGTAATGCCAGAAGTTCTGAAAAACATATAAACCCACACAGATACAGTATATCAACGGAGCACAGAAACCAACTGAAAGAGTTCCCAGTGGTCAAAGCTGGAACAATTAGAGCAGCACAATAAATAATGCAGTATAAAATTTTTAGCTTAAAATATAAAATAAATAGCCATGAGTCCATGCTCATATAAAGAAATTATTGAATAAGTATAGGCAGAGTCCAATCTCTTGTGCAGAATAATTTCAAAAATTGTATGTAGATATTCCCCTAAAGTATGTGGGCTGTTCATAGTGGCTTCCTGTCAAAGGAATACGGAAATATGGAAAAGGGGAAAATAAGAGTAACTTTAGAGTAGAGAAACCTCACAAACACTCTCAGCCAGGTGGTCAAGGTCAACATCAACAGTAACAGATATAGGTCATGTTGGAATAATGGAGTCTTGATATGATGTACCTCTCTGGTCTTCTTCCCATAAATATGTACATACATATATAAATCCAGTCTGATTTGAGAAAAGCAGCAGACAAAATCCAACAGAGGGCATTCTACAAAATACCCTACCAGGACTCCTCATGAGTATGGATAAAGAATGTTTTGAAAATTCAATTAATATGCCTAATATGACAGATGAAGATAAAGCCCAAGTCAGAAAGCCCAAAGAAAGTAGCAGAAGGAAAACAGAAATATAGCAAAAAATAAGGAAAATATAAATGGAGAAAGTTCATCAAAAAGCAAGTGTAATAGTCAATTTATTATTTTATTTAACAGCTATTTAGTGAGAGGTGACTCTGTGCCAGGCAATCTTCTAGCACGGGGAAGAGAGCAGAGAAAATGTGATACAAATACCACTGACCTCAAGGATCTGTGTGCTGGGTAGGAAGACAGTTCATTACCATCACTAAGTCAATAGTAGATTGATTAGTTAATGATTAGTAACATGGAGAAGAAACATGCAAGGAAGGCAGTGTTATTTTTAATCAAGTCTTCATGAAAGCCTCACTGAAACTAATATTTGAGCAAAGAACAGGCAGGAGGATCTGTAGGGGCAATGCCTCGGGCTGAGCTTATGCTTGCTGTGTTTCGGGAACAGTAGGGAGGCCTGAATGGCAATGCAGTCTGCAGATCCACAGGTACTGGCGTGACTGGCATCCATACACCCAGCTTTACACAAGAGGGTTGGACCGCATCAGAGATGGCAAATGTGTAACATGGTCCCTGCAGCTTTCATCACAGCCAGCACTAGAGACAATCCTGATAAGTCACACTCCCTTTTCCAGGTGCACCCTCAAAACCTATTGCCATCATGTGCTGCAGCCCACTGCCACCTACAGGCCAGAGGAGACAGAGTTCCCTTCTACAATGCTATGGCTTTCTTGAAGGAGGAGGGAAACATATGAACTCAGTAGTTATCTGTCATCCGGGAGTGTCTTGAAAAAACTGAAGTGAATGAATGGGGGCTGAATTAGAATAGGATGAAGAAGAAAGTAGACACCATGTGTAACAGCCAAGGCAGCAGCTTTGAGAGGTAGCAGAACATGCCCAAGTTGAGCATTCTCCAGGGTAGACTCTGGGGACACTGAAGGTTCAGAGAAAGTAGATAGTGAATGTCCCATTGTCCAAAACGTCTGCAAGCTCCAGGCCTAGAACCTCCCATGTGGCCCCCTCACTTTGCTGTGTCTTCCTTCACTTTGTGACAGCACTGCTGTTCACTCTCCTTGTGTCTTCTTTAATATATCAAGTAACCACAGCCTTCTATTGCAAAACACTGCTGTTACTGAAGAAACAGATCTGTCCTTCTCTATTTGCACTCCAAACACTGAATAGAATAATTATATCAATTATAATTTCTCCCAGTTTGACATGGTCCAAGAATAAAAGAGATGAAAAACATTGCAGGGGAATGCCATTACATTATGGCCCTCCAGAGTGAGGGCTTAATTGGTGGTAAAATAAAACCTAGTACTAGGTATCAAAAGGCTTTTCTACTAATACCAAATTGCTTTTTCCCAGGGAGGACAGACCGGTACAATTTAATGTCGAGGAGGAAAAAAAAGTGACTTCCCTTCTGCACGTTGAGCAGAGTTCAACAGTCTTTATATGTATAATTAAAGCAAAATTTAAAAAGGGATTCTGTAAGTTGAAATGGGGACATGAGGGAAGGCCCTGATGAAGCTGGAGATATGGAGCCCCTGAATTCTGATGAGGCTTCTTTGCCACTGGAAAAGGCCTCCTAATCCCCAGGAAAAGAGTTCTCCCTCCCACAGGGGTAGCCGTGCCTCTATCCCATCTGAGGGTGTTACCTCTGCATTGCCTGAGGAAACTGCAATGTCCTCCCCTGAGGCAGCTGCCATGAAAGACAATCCACCCCTCCTTGCTTCTAGACTTACAATTCAACTAAAGTCCCAACAGGCTCATAAAGATAAAGAGATGCATTATACTCACCTATTTGATTTTTCACTCAAAGAACTAACAGATTTTTCTAATTATATAGGCAGACATTTGGGAAGCTGTGTGGGAATGGATGTTGAGAGTGTGGGATAATGGTGAAAGAAACACAAAGTTGGATCAAAACAAACTTATTGATATGGGCTGACTAAGCAGAGATTCTGCATTTACTGTTGCAGCTTAGGGAGTTAGAAAAAGGGCACTGATTGGTTGGTTGGTTGGTTGGCTGAAACATGAATCAAAAGATGGCCCACAATAAGCAAGTTGGAGATGCCTGAGCTTCCTTGTTTTAACGTAGAGGAAGGGATTTAGAGACTTAGGGAGATTGGAATGCTACAGTGGACTTGTCATTTTAGACCTACCCACCCATACTGGGAGGGTCCAGAAATCATACTTTTGACCAGTACTATGAGAAATAAATTTGTAAGGGGATCCCTGGTGTCCTTGAAAAGCTCAATGATCACTCTTCTCTATAGGAAACTGCAGTCACTCAATTGAAAAACTTAAATACAATGGGAGGAATTGGATCTTGGGGTGCAAGGGGCCAAGTGGGAAACTCAGTCCCCAAGGGTAGGGTGAGGGTGGCTACTTTGATGGACAGTAGAGTCAGAGCAGCAAAAAGAATAGTCTGACTCATACAAACCTATGGTGTTGGCTGCTTGATTGTGATGGTCCTAGAAGTGAAATAGAGAAGAAGCCTACTAAATCCTTACTTGTTCTGTATAAGCAGAAAAGTTCTAGGTCAAGTGAATGAAAGTCTTACTTGAATCATAAAACCAGAGAGTTACTGCTGCTCAATAAATTCCCAGAACTGAGCTAGTTTACAGACCGAGAGCCCGTCGAATGCAGGGAAGGCTGGGTTCTCTCATGGAAAGAAACAGTACACTACCAAAAATATATACTCTTGATCTTTATCCAGTCCTTTCCCAAAGAGCCTAAAGCCTTTTACCAGGGTAACTGTGTACTGGGGAAGAAAGAACAACCAGTTCAGGGACCACTCGATCCTGCTCTGAACTGACACTGATTCCAGGAGATCCAAAACACCACTATGGCTCTCCAGTCAGAATAGGGGCTTATGGAGGTAGGTTAATCATGAAATTTTAGCTCAGGTCCATCTCACAGTGGGCCCAGTAGGTCCTCAAACTCATTCTATGTTACTTCCCCAGTTCCAGAATGCATAGTTGCAATAGGCATACTCTACGGTTGGAGGCATCCCCACATCAGTTCCCTGACCTGTGGAGTGAAGGATATTATGATGAGAAATTCTAAATGGAAGCCACTAGAACTGCCTCTGTGTAGGAAAATAGCAATCCAAAATCAATGCTACATTCTTTGGAGGGCTCAAATTAATCAGTGCCACCACCAGAATTTGAAAGATGCAGAGGTTATGATTTCTACCACCTCCACATTCAACTCATCCATTCAGCCTGTATAGAGCACAGAGGGGTCTTAGAGAATGACAGTGAATTATTTTAAGCTTAAGCAGGCAGTGACTTCAATTGCAGCTGCTATTGAAGATGTGGTTTTATTGCTCAGGCAAATTAACACACATTTCCTGGTACCTGCTATGTAGCTATTAATTTGGTAAATATTTTTTTCTCCATAGCTTTAGTTAATGAGGACCATCAGAAGCAGTTTGCTTTCAGCAGGCAAGGCCAGCAATATACCTTCACCGTCCTCTCTCAGAATATATCAACTCTACAGCCCTGTTATAATCTAGTTTGCAGGAGTCATGATCACCTTTCTCTTCTACAAGATATCACAGCTGGTCCATTTCATTGATAACATTAGACTGACTGGACCTAGTGAGCAAGAAGTAACAACTACTCTAGACTTGCTAACAAGACATTTGCATTTCAGAGTGTGGTAAGAAAATGCAACAAAAAATTTGAGGAGGAGCAGGGTACAGTGGCTCATGCCTGTAATCTCAACACTTTGGGAGGCAGAGGTGGGAGGATTGCTTAAGCCCAAGAGTTTGAGACCAACCTGGGCAGCAAAGACCCCATCTCTACAACAATTTGAAAATTATCCAGACATGGTGGCATGCACCTGTGGTCTCAGCTACTCAGGAGACCAAAGTGGGAGGATCACTTGAGCCCAAGAGGTCAAGGCTGCAGTAAGCCACAATCATATCCCTGTACTCCAGTCTGGGTGACAGAGCAAGAACCAGTCCACCTCCCCCCCAAAAAAAAAAATCCCAGGATCTTCTACTTCAGTGAAACTTCTAGGGGTCCAGTGGTATGGGCATATTGAGCTATCCCTCCTAATATGAAGAATAAGACATTTCATCTGGCCCCTCCTACAACTGAAAAAGAGACACAATCACTAGTGAACCTCTTTGGATTTGAGAGGCAACATATTCCTCATTTAGGCGTGCTACTCAGGCCATTTACTGAATGACCCGAAAAGCTGCTAGCTTTGAGTGGAAACCAGAACAACAGAAGGCCCTGCAACAGCCCCAGCCTGTTGTGCAGGCTGCTCTGCCACGTGGGTCACATGACCCAGCAGATGCAATCATGCTTGAAGTGTCAGCGGCAGATAGGGATGCCACTTGGAGCTTTTAACACGCTCCTGTAGGTGAACTGCAAAGCAGGACTTTTAGAATTTTGGAGAAAACTCCTGCATTCCTCTACTCTCCTTTTGAGAAACAGCTCTTGGCCTGCTGCTGCGCCTTAATAGAGACTTAACACTTAATCATGAGCCACCGAGTTACCATGCAAGCTGAGCAGCCCTGATGAACTGGATGTTTTCTGAGCCAGCAAGCTGTAATGCTGAAAGTGCACATAGCACTCCGTCAACAAATAAAATTGGTATATGTGTGATCAGGTCTGAGCAGCTCCTAAAATAACATGAGGATGTGGCCCAAATGCCCACGGCCCCTACTTCTGCTACCCTCCCTTCTCTCTCCTTGCCTGCACCTATGGCCTCAGAGGGAGTTGCTTATTATTGGCTGACTGAGGAATAGAAGGCTTGGGCTGGTTTAAAGATGGGTATGCAGGCACCACCAAGAAGTGGGCACGGCAGCACTACAGCCCCTTTCCGGGATCCCTAAAGGACAGTGTTGAAGGGAAGTCCCCCCAGTGGGCAGAACTTCGAGCAGGGGATCTGGTTGCTCACTTTGCTTGGAAGGAGAAATGGCCAGGCATGCAATTTTATACCTATTCATGGGCTGTGGCCAGTGGTTTAGCTGGATGTTTGTTGGTCAGGGACTTGAAAAGAATATAATCGAAAAAATATGACCAAAAAATCTGGGGAAGAAGCATGTGGATAGACCTCTCTGAATTTTTTTTTTAAACGAAGCTATTTGTGTCCTATGTAAGCACTTACCAAAGGGTGGCCTTAGCAGAGGAGGACTTCAACAATCAAGCTGATAGCATAACCCTTTCTGTGGATACAAGTCAGTCTCTTTCCCCAGACACCCCTGTCATCTCCCAAGGGGCTCGCGAACAAGCTGGCCATAATGAGAGAGAGAGAGGTTACGCATGGGTTCAGCAACGTAAGCTTCTACTCGTGAAGACCTACCTGGCTACAGCCACTGCTGAGTGTCCAGTCTGGTGTTTCATGCAGCATTGTTTCTGATTTTAAAAACTCACTTCACAGCCAAATATGTGGGCAGTTGGGTCCGTGCTTGTGGAATCCACTGATGTTACCATGTTTCTTACGATCCTGAAGAAGCTGGTTTGACAGAACAGTGGAATGACCTTTTGAAGACTGTCACAGCACAGCTAAGTGGTGATACCTTGCAAGGCTGGACAAGGTTCTCCAGACGACTACTTATACTCTGAATCAGTGTCCAATATATGGTGCTGTTTCTCCAATAGCCACAATTCAAAGACCCAGGAATCAAGGGTTGGAAATGGGAGTGGCACCACTCACTCTTACCCCTAGAGACCCATTAGCAAAAAATTTGCTTCTGTTCCCACAGTCTTATGTGTGCTGGCCTAGAGGGCTTAGTTCCAGAGGGAGAAATACTTCTACTGGAAGGCACAACAATTATTCTATTGAACCGGGAGTTAAGATTGCCACCTGGCCATTTTGGATTCCTTATGCCTCTGAATCAACAGGCAAAAAAATGGAATTACTGCACTGGCTGGGGTGATTGATTCTGACTACCAAGGAAAAATTGAATGGCTACTCCACAATGGAGGTAAGGAAGATTATGCCTGGAATACAGAAGACCCCTTAGGGCATCTCTTAGTATCACCATGCCCTGTGATTAAAGTCAATAGGAAGTCACAACAAAGCAGGAGTACTAGTGGCCCAGACCCTTTAGAAATGAAGATTATGGTCACTCCATCAGGTAAAAAACACAATCAGCGGAGATGCTTACTGAAGGCAAAGGGAGTAGAGAATGGGTAGTGGGAGAAGGTAAGCTATAAATATCAGTTATGGCAGGGCGCCATGGCTCAGGCCTGTAATCCCAGCACTTTGGGAGGCTGAGGTGGATGGATCACGAGGTCAGGAGATTAAGACCATCCTGGCCAACATGGTGAAACCCTCTCTACTAAAATACAAAAAATTAACCAGGTGTGGTGGCATGCGCCTGTAGTCCCAGCTACTCAGGAGGCTGAGGCAGGGGAATTGCTTGAACCCGGGAGGCAGTTTGCAGTGAGCCCAGATCGCACCACTGCACTCCAGCCTGGCGACAGAGCAAGACTCCATCTCTCTCTCTCTCTCTCTCTCTCTCTCTCTCTCTATACATATATGTGTGTGTGTGTATCAGAGATACATGTATCTCTCTCTCTATATATATATACATGTATCAGTTATAACTACATGATGACAAAAGGAAGATTGCAATGGTCATGTGCATTCCTCCTCATTTTGTTATGAATGTGTGTGACATATCTTTTTTATTTTATTTTTATTTTTTGAGACAGAGTCTCACTCTTGTCACCCAGGCTAGAGTGCAGTGGTGTGATCTTGGCTCACTGCAACCTCTGCCTCCTGGGTTCAAGTGATTCTCCTGCCTCAGCCTCCCAAGTAGCTGGGATTACAGGTGCCTGCCACCACGCCAGGCTAACTTTTGTATTTTTAGTAGAGACAGGTTTCACCATGATGGTGAGGCTTGTCTTGAACTCCTGACCTCAGGTGTTCCACCCACCTCAGCCTCCCAAAGTGCTGGGATTACAGGCGTGAGCCACTGTGCCTAATCGAAATATCATTTTCTTTTCTCTCTTATTTCTTTATTGTGTAACATGGATATATTGATTCATCATAGTATTTATATATTATTAATTTTACATAACAGTATTTAATTTATAGGATATCAAAGAGAGGAGTAAACATCACTCATGGGCTTGACCTCCTTGTCTGGGGAAGTGGTTAGGGCATTTCCAGCTGGACACAGGATAGTCATATCATGCTATTCAGAATCATGACATCGTTATTGTCTTTTATTTTAAGATTAAGTATGGTTTGAGGATATACATATGGGTGCCCAGTTGACAAATTAATAATGATTAATTTTATACCTCAACTTAACTAGACCATGGGATGCATAGTTATTTGGTGAAACATTATTTCTGGGTGTGCCTGTGAGGGTGTTTGTAGATGATATTGACATTTGCATTGGTGGAGTGAATAAAGCAGATTGCCCTCCCCATTGTGGGCAGGCCTCATTCAATCTGCTGATGGCTTAACTAAAATAAAAGACTGAGTAAGAAAGAATTCTCTCTCTGCCTGACTGTCTTCAAGTTGGAACATAAGTCTCCTCTCACTTTTGGACTCAGATTGAGACTGGAACTATTGTCCTTCCTGGTTCTCAGCCATTGGACCTGGACTGGAACTGTATCTCCAGCTTTCCTACTGCAGATCGTGGATTTCTCAATCTCTATAATTGCCCATAACAAGAGAGACAGAGAGATCAGTTCTGTGTCCCCGGAGAACCCAGACTAAAACAGCTGGGGTAGCTCAAATAGAAGTAACAGAATACCCTGTAAACTCTCAGCCATGGCTCACCTCTTGTGCCTTCATCTGAGCCACGGCCAGCTTCACAGGGACTTTGACTTTCAAGTGATGTGTGGCTTAAACGCTAAGGGCTGTTATTTGTTGTTGTTGCATAACAGATTTCTTGGTTGGCTGTATAAGTAACAAATTATTGTTGAATTATAAGAGCCCCTTATTTATTCTGGACTGACATCCAAATATATGATTTGTAAATATTTTCTCCTATTCTGTTGGTTGTCTTTTCAAATCCTTAATGGTGTTCATTGAAGTACACAAGTTTTGAATTTTGATGAAGTCTCATTTTTCTCATTTTCTTTTGTTGCCTCTGCTTTAGTGTTTCATCTGAAAAGGAACTGCCAAACTCAAGGTCACAAAGACTTAATCTTACGTGCTATTCTAAGTTTTATAGTTTTAGTTCTTATATTTAAGTCCGTGCTTCACTTTGCATTTATTTTTATATACAGTGTGAGGCTGGAGTTCAGCTTCATTTTTGCATGTGAATATCCAGTTATTCTAGCACTATTTGTTTAAAACACTATTCTTTTCCCCGTTGAAATGTGTTAGCATTCTTGTCAAAAATCAATTGACCATAAACATGAATATTTATTTCTGAACTCTCAATTCTATTCCATAGATCTTTCTTTCTATCCTTATATCAATACCACAGGGTATGATAATTATAGAGTTGTGGTCCATTTAGAAATCAGAAAGTGTAAGTCTTCCAACAGTATCTTTTTTAAGATTGTTATTGCTCTTCTGTATTCTTTGCATTTCCATGTAAATTTTAAGATCAGTTTGTCAATTTCTGCAAAAAAGAAAGATTTTGGGATAACATTGAATCTTTTGATCAACTTGGGGAGTATTTCCATATTAACATTATCAAACTTTACATCCAGGCTGGATGGAATGGCTCTTTCCTGCAATGCTAGAACTTTGGGAGGCCAGGCAGGAGAGCTGTTCCAGCCCAGGAGTATGAGACCAGCCTGGGCCACATAGTGAGACCTCATCTCAAAAGAAAGAAAATAAACCAAAGAAAAGAAAGAGAGAGAGAAACTTTACAGCCATAAACATAGGGTATCTTTCCATTTATTTTGACCTTTAATTCTTTCAATGATGCTTTGTAATTTTGAGTGTATAACCCTTGAAATTTGTGTTCAATTTATTCCTAAATGTTTGCTCTTTGTAATGCCATTTTAAATAGAATTATTTTCTTAATTTCATGTTTATATGTTTACTTCTAATGTTTAGAGTATAACTGATTCCTACATATTGATCTTATATCCTGGACTTGTTTATTAGTATTGTTTTTGTGAGTTTCTAATAATTTACTACATAAAAGATTTTGTAACTTGTGAATAGAGATAGTTTTGCTCTTTTCTTTCCAATCTAAATGTCACTTATTTTCTTTTCCAATTACCCTGGCTAGACCCTCCAATAAAATAATGAATATAAGTGGTGAGAGCAGACATCCTTATCCTGTTTCTGATCTTAAGGGGACAGTGTTCTTTGTCTCACCATTGATATGATGTTAGTTACAGGTTTTATGTAGATTCCTTCACCAGGCTAAGGAAATTCCCTTCCATTCCTAATTTGTTGAGGTTTTTTTTTTTGTATCATGAAAGGGTAAAGGAGTTTGTCAAGTTCTTTTACTGTATCTATTAAAGTAATCCTGTGTTTTTGTTCTTTATTCTATGAATACAATGTATTACGTTGATTGATGTTGTTATGTTAAACCAGTCTTGAATTTCTGAAATAAATCCCACTTACTCATGTTGTATAATCCTTTCTGCGTATTGCCAATATATATATTTATATATGCTATTTGCTAATATATAAATGTAAATAAATGTAAAATAATATAGTAAATAAATATAAAATATAAATTTTACATTTATATTCAAAAGAAACACGGGTCTATGGTTTCTTTAGATATCTTTATTCAGTTTTGGTATCAGGGTAATACTGGCTCATATGATAGGTTGGAAATGATTTTCTCCTCTTGCATTTTTGGGAAAAGTTTGTAAAAACTTGAGAAAAGTTTGTGAAGAATTGTTATTTTATGCTTTAAAATTCAATAGAATCCACTAATGAAGTGCACCTGGGTTGGGTTTGTCTTTTTGTTTTTTGACGGAGGGTTTTTGCTTATTAATTCAATCTCTTTGCTTATTATACATATTCAGATTTTTTCTTGAGTCAGAGTTGGGAGTTGGTGTCATCTGGGAATGTGTCCATTTCATCCAAGTAACTTCAGTTGTTCCCACACGATTGCTTATTGTATTTTTTTCTAAATGCTGTTTTACCTGCATCCTCTAAATTTTTGTGAGTCGTTTTTTTGTTTTCATTTATCTCAAAGTCTTTTCTAATTTCTCTTATGATATCTGCTTTGATCCATTAGTTATTTATGAGTGTTATGCTTAATTTCCACATTTTCTCTCATTTTTGTGAATTTTCCAAGTTGCTTTCAGTAATTGACATAAAATTTAATTCTATTGTCTTCAAAGAACATTTTTTGTACAATCTTAATTCTTTCAATATTTACTGAGATTGTTTCATGGTGTTACATATTGTCTATCCTGGAGAATGTTCCATGTGCACTTAAGAAGAATGTGGATTCTGTCGTTTTCAGGTGGACTATCCTACAGAGATGTGTTAGGTCTGGTTTGTTTATCCTGTTGTTCAAGTTCTCTACTTGTATGTTTATTTTATGTCTAGTTGTTCCATTCATTTTTAAATGTGGGTTACTGAAGACTCCAATTTTATTGCTGTTTTTCCCTTTAAGTCTTTCAGTTTTTGTTTCATGTAATTCAGAAATCAGTTGTTAGAGTTATATATGATAATAATTTGTAAGTCTTTTTGGTATTTGGCCCTTTTATTCTTTTAAAGTATTCTTTTTTCCTAGCAACAATTCTTTATTATGAGTTTATTGTGTCTGAAACTATTTTTTCTGCTTCAACTCCGTTTTAGTTACTGTTTGAATAATGTCTTAGTCTGTTTGTGCTGCTATGACAAATTATCTGAGGCAGGATAATTTACAAACCACAGAAATGTATTTTCTCACACTTCTGGAGGCTGGGAATTCCAAGATTAAGTTACTAGCATTTGGTGTCTGGTGAGGGCCTTCTTGCTGTGTCCTCATGTGGCAGAAGGTGGAAGAACAAGAGGGCCAAATGCTGTGTGAAGCCTCTTTTCTAAGGATTTTAATCTCATCCACCAGGGAGGAGCCCTCATGGCCTAATCACCTCTTAAAGGACCCACCTTCACGGCCCAATCACCTCTTAAGGGCTTACCTCTGAACATCATCACATTAGCCATTGAGTTTCAAATGGGACAATTCAAACTATAGCGTAATTTTCTATCTGTTTACATTCAACCTGTTTGTGTTTTTGAATCTAAAGTCTTTCTCTTATAGTCAGCAGATAATTGGATCTGTTTAAATCTATGATGACAATCTCAGCCTTTGACTGTGGATTTTAGTGCAGTAAAGTAAGTACCCAGAAGGTATGATATACATCTGCATGTTGTCATTTGTTTTCTACCTGGCATTTTTGTTGTTGTTCTTTGATTTCTCTATTTTTTTCTTCTTTTATGACTAATATTAATAATTGTTTACTAGTCCACCATTTACATTCCATTGTTTCTTTTACTATATTGGTTTGTGTTAGTTTGTTGTTGTTATTTAACTGGAGGCTAAACTAACATCTTACCCTAAAACAATCCAGTTTAGATTTAAAATAATTTCATTTCAACTGTATTTAAATATGGCTCCATTTCCTCCTTCCTCCTTTGTGCTTTAATTGTCATACAAATTATATTTTTATATATTATTATTCCATCCACATATTATTATAATTGCTGTTTTATACAGCTGTTTTTACTCCTGAAAATTATTTGGGAGTAAAAAATTGTTACAAAGAAAAATATATTAATACTGTGTTTTACATTTATCTATGTAGCTATCTTTCTTGGTGCTTTTTACTCCTTCATATAAATTCAAGTTACTGTCTAGGGTTCTTTCACTTCATCCTGAAAGATTATCTTTACCATTTCTTGTAGGGCAGTTCAGCTAGTTCAGAAAAACTGAATTCTCAGTTTTACTTTTTCTGTAGTAACTCCTTCTGCTTTAGAATAGATTTTGCTGGACATAAAACTCTTGTTTGACAGTTTTTTCCTTTGAGCACTGTGAACATGTCCTCCCACTGTCATCTGGCCTCTCTGGTTTCTACTGAGAAATCAGCTGTTAATCTTTTGAAGATCCCTTGTATACAACTAAATCGCCTCTTTTTGTTTCTGCTTTTAAGATTTTCCTTTAGTATTTGGCTTCTGACAAGAAATTTGTTTGCTAAATCTCCTGTAACAAAATATCACTGGGTGGCTTAAATAATGGAAATTTGGTTTCTCCAGTTGTAGTAACCAGAAGTTCAAGATTAATGTGCTGGCAGGTTGGATTTCTCATGAGACCTCTCTCCTTAGCTTGAAGACACTGCCAGTTCACCATATTTTCACATGGCCTCTTCTCTGTGCACATACATCTCTGATGTCTCTCCTGAATCTTTTATAGTACTTCTTATAAGAACACTAGTCGGGTTGGGTTAGGACATACCCAAATGGCCTCATTTTAACCTAATTACCCCCTTTAAGGGGGCTATCTTTAAATAGTCACATTCTGAGGTCTTGGAGGTTAGGACTTTAACATAAAATTTTGGAGGGGAAACAATTTAATCTATAAGACAATTTTAATATAATATTTTTTATTGTGTCTCACTGAGTTTATACTATTAATACTTAAAGTAGTTTAACTTCTTGGATGTGTAGCTTAATGTTTCTCATTAAATTTAGGCAGTTTCCACTCATGATTTCTTTAAATGTTCTTTCTGTTAATACTTGATGCTATCTGATTTTTTTTCATCTTAGCCCGTCTGATGTGTGTGTAATGATACTGAATCATTGTTTTAATTTGTAATTCCCTGAAGAGTAATACAGCTTATCATCTTGTTCTACTCATTATCTATTTAGTTGTTTTCTTTTTTAATGGTCTTTGTAGAATTTTGACTATTTTAATGAGTTTGCCTTTCATCTGCTTACTGATGTGTAGACACTTTTTATATATTCTAGATGTGAGCCATATCTGAACCCAAGTGGACCTAA
This sequence comes from Gorilla gorilla gorilla, assembly GCF_029281585.2. Taxonomy (NCBI): domain Eukaryota; kingdom Metazoa; phylum Chordata; class Mammalia; order Primates; family Hominidae; genus Gorilla; species Gorilla gorilla. The sequence goes on from NC_073235.2 coordinate 30,980,771, forward strand.
ATGTGGCTGTAAAGAGAAAATTTTTATTTTATACATAATATCCTAGGTCCTCTGTTTTCTTGATTGACATCTAATGATTCTCTTGTAGGAGAATAATAAAATGAGCTATGATCCTTCCACATTCCTTTCATTTGTCCCATTATTACAAAGTGATATCCTTACTCCTCATTAATACTTTATAGGTAATTGGAAAGCTTTTTATATTTTCCATACATCTTCCCTCCACACATTCTGCTATTTTTTGTATTTCCTAAGGTGTTATGGATTTGGATATGTATTTATGTTTATGTATTATATATACACACATGTACATATATATATATATATATATATATATTCTGACACTTTTATCACCATCATTGAGCTTTAGTTCTAAAATTAAATATAAATTAAACATATTCAATATTCAACACAAGACTTTATGCCAAACCTTTCCTGACATTTGATTGTCTATATCTCACTTTCTTGATTCCATAGAAAAAACTAAAGAGAAAAGGAATTGCATGCAAATTTATACCTGTTTCTACACAGCTTTATAGTTGCAGGTTAGCTTCACTAAATAGCATTCTTGGGTCATGTTTGCATTTCTTGAGTATCTTAGATATGGTGCCCTATTGTCTTCTCATAGGAAATCTTGATTTCAAGAAGTCTGAACCGTCTGGGTTTTTTCCTTGTGACTGGACTTTTTTTCCTTGATGGAAACTAGTATTTTTCTTTATATTTAAGGTCTTACAGTTTGCTGAAATATGTTTCAGTGTTGTTTTTTCTGGCTGATTTTCATAGCTGCACACTGTGGCATTTCAATATATACCTGAAGACTTATCCTATATAAAGATTTTTATTGAATTATAGTTTTTGGTTTTGTTTTATACTTTTGCTTCTTTTTTCCTTTGAGAATATAATATTTTTCCCTTTTTGTCTTCTACATTTATTATTTATTTATTTATTTATTTATTATTATTATACCTTAAGTTTTAGGGTACATGTGCACATTGTGCAGGTTAGTTACATATGTATACGTGTGCCATGCTGGTGTGCTGCACCCACTAACTCGCATCTAGCATTAGGTATATCTCCCAATGCTATCTCTCCCCCCTCTCCCCACCCCACAACAGTCCCCAGAGTGTGATGTTCCCCTTCCTGTGTCCATGTGTTCTCATTGTTCAATTCCCACCTATGAGTGAGAATATGTGGTGTTTGGTTTTTGTTCTTGCGATAGTTTACTGAGAATGATGATTTCCAATTTCATCCATGTCCCTACAAAGGACATGAATTCATCATTTTTTATGGCTGCATAGTATTCCGTGGTGTATATGTGCCACATTTTCTTATTTCTCTCATTTTTAAATTTCTTTAGTTTTTGTTGTCCGTCTTTTATTTCTGTTTTCCTTTACTGTACTTTCTGTGTTACCTATTTATTTTTCCATATAATTTATTCATTTCTGAAATGATTTTTTTCACATTTTAGGCACTGTCTTCTCTTTTTCATATTATCCACTTTTTTATTATTTAAATTCTGAGATTTTCTATTTTTTACTTTTGATATTTTTCATGGACTTTATATTTTCTTAATTTTGTATTTTTTAATATTAAACTATAGTATATATATATATATATTCTAAGCCATAATTTTATTATATGCCTTTATTATCTGTCAGGATATAATTCAGCTATTAATTTTTATGTTTTTTCATCATTTGTCTCCTAATATCACCTAATATCATTGTATGGAGTTCATTCACCTCATGGTGGCTTATGGAAAATGAGGTGGTGTTCTGTACCTTTAGATGGAAGTTCCAGCATAGATCGGAGGTGTGGTTTTCCTAGCTTGACACTTAAGAATTCTCTCTGCTGCTATTATCAAAGTTGCCTCTCTGTGGGGTCACCTCCATAGCTCTGAGATCTGAGTCCCACAGACTTTTTAACCCTGAATCAGAACCTTCTTTTTTACTTACTCTATAATTTGTATCTGGCTACATTTGCATTTTATATCTATTTTTCTTAACAAGGAGTTTTGAATTCTTAGAACACATTTTTGAAGTTTCTGGGAGTTAGGACGGCCTTTAAAAAAACTCACTTATAAATTAAAGTTTATGCTGGTTGCTCTCAGAGCAGTATCTACTCAAAGTAGGCTCCTCTCCTTCCTATGGGGACATTTGATAGTGATTTCTGGGTCTTTTGGCAGCAGCAAAAGACATCATTATCTTATCTCCACACAGTTGTGTATTCTCCATGAAACCTGCCTGAGTTCTGCCATTATAGATGGTTTGTCACCACTCATCCATATTCTGTCTCTATAAACTTACCTACTATGGAAATTTCATGTGAATGAAATTATACATTATGCAGCCACTGTGGCTGGCTTTTTAAAGTTAGTATAACATTTTCAAAGTTAATCTGTGTTGTCACATGCATCAGCACTCCGTTGTTCGATGACTGAATAATATTCCATTGTATGGATATATCATATTTTGTTTGTCATTCATCAGTTGATGGACATTTGAGCTATTTTCATTTTGGCTATAATAAATAATGCTACCATGTGCAAGTTTCTATGTGAACATATTTTTTAAGTTCTCTTGATTATAAGCCCAAAGAAAAGAGTTATAGAGTAACTATATAATAGCTATACTATAACTAAATATAGCTATCCTAGTAGTAATGAAATGCAATCTCATTATGGTTTTTATTTTCATTTCTCTAATGACTAATGAAGTTGATAATCTTTTCATGCGTTCATTGGCCATTTGTATAATTAATTATTAATTTATAAAATTCTAATTTAGATTAGTTACAAATGAATTTCAGTAGTATACAAAACTTTGCTCCTACATATATGCTGTTATTGTTACAAATTACATTTTATATACTGTGGGTCCATCAACAGAAACCAATTATATTACTTTGTGTCATTATCTTTCGAATCATCTGATCTAAAACTGTATTAATACTTTTATATTTATCTATGTAGTTATCTTTACTCGGCACCTTTATTTCTTAATGTGAATTTAAGATACTCTCTTGTATCTTTTATCTGAGCCTGAAAGACTCCCTGTAGTATTTCTTATAAAGAAGGCCTGCTATTACACTTTCAATTCCAGAACCTACATTGCATGACGTCTATCTGTTTATTGATATTCCCTATTTGGTAAGACATAACTCTCATACTTTCCTATAGTTCTTTAGACATGGTTTTACTTAGCACTTTGAACATATTTTAAATAGCTAATTTAACATCTTTGTCTAAGAAAAACAGTGTCTGGGATTCCTCAGAGACCATTTCTATTCCTTGTTTTTTTCCTAAGCTCTGGGTTACACTCTCTTTTTCTTTGCATGTCTCATGTATTTGGTTGCTATTGAATACTGGAAAGTTTCATGCAGCGATTCTAGAAATAAGATCTCCCCCCTCTCCACAGGGTTTGTTGTGATGTTGCTTATTGTAGTCATAGTGGTTTGCTTGTTTGGTGATTTTTCTGAACTAATTCTTTAAAGTCTGTTGTTTTTTATAAAGTGTGGCCACTGAAACCTTTACTCGATTAGCTTAGTGGTCGGCTAATGATTAGACAGAGGTCTCCTTAAATGCATGAAACCAATACATCTCCAAGTATTTGCCTAGGGATTCTGTGTGTATACTAAACACTCAGCAAAGCACCTTAGCCTTCACTTCCTGCCCATGCAGAGTCTACAAGTCAGCTAGAATCATGAGTCTGGGGCATTCTCAGGTATTTCCTGAGCTTGAACACAGCCCTAGCCATTTCTGAGACCTAATAGAGTCTCAAAAGTCTGTCATGTCAGAGCTTTTCTATGCCCCTGTGGATGGTCCATCTTTCAGCTTTTTCATTTTAGGAATTTTAGTTAGCCTATTGCTTTCCTCAACTCTCATTCATCACCTCTGGCAACCAACAACTTAAAACACTTACCTGTAACTTGCTTTAACAGAAGTGTGCACCAAGGAGATGGCTGTTTATACTGGGTGAGCTCTGAGTTACCTTTGTAGGTCAGGTTTTTGTGGAAACCATCAGACAGGTGCCATAATGAGAATTATTTAGGGATGTGATTTTGAAGAAGTTACAACATAATACTGCTCCTTCAGGCATTGTGAAGCTTTCATAGTAATGTGGGCTGTTATTTTTCAATGGTATCTCTAGGATGGAGAGCAAGAGATGCAACCTGGGAAAGTTAAATGCCACAAAGCTTGCTTGCTGTTCTTATCAAGATTTAGCTGTTTTTCTTAATTTATAAACACTCCGCAGGAAGCCACAGGCAATTTTCTGAAGTTCTGCGTAAGTTAATTTGGACAGTTTTTGCCATTTTAGAAATTTCTTTTATGTAGTGTGAAGTTTTGGAGGTCTTAGTCCACTGTTTTTACTGACATCACTGTGTTTGTTTGAAAAGTCAATTTGGAAATAGTTTTAAAATCTGCTGTTATCTTTAGCTTACCTCAACTGGAAGGTAAGCTCATCTTTGGTTTTTGAGGGTATTTTTCCTCAGTCTTCAAGGAGAACTTTTTAGTTAAACACTTGCATTATAGGAAAACTTTTATTTAAGCACTTTGAAGATGTCATTCCACTGTCTTTTTAATTCTTTTATTTTTGAGAAGTCAACTGACAGTGTAACTGTTGCTTTTTTGAAGATAACATGCACCCCCCCAACAACTTTTAAGCTTTTCCTTTTTAGTAGGTTTGTGTTCTTTTTATTTATTCTGTTTAGAGTGTATGCACTTTGAATTTTTGGCTTGTTACCTTTTCTTTGTTTTGAAAATATTATTAGCCACAGTCTTCAAATATTGTGTCTTCTACATTCTTATTTGCCCCTCCTAATGGACTTTAATAACTTTATACCTCTACATTGTATGACCTATGTTTTCACCTTCTCTTTGTATTTTCCATGTATTTTTGATATCCTCTAAATTTTAGTTAAGAAGTTCCTACTTCTGCTGGCGCTGTGGCTCATGCCTATAATCCCAGCACTTTGGGAGGCTGAGGCGGGCGGATCACGAGGTCAAGAGATCGAGACCAGCCTGGCCAACATGGTGAAACCCTGTCTCTACTAAAAATACAAAAATTAGCCAGGCGTGGTGGTGTGTGCCTGTAGTCCCAGCTGCTTGAGGGGCTGAGGCAGGAGAATCGCTTAAACCTGGGAGGCGGAAGTTGCAGTGAGCCAAGATCATGCCACTGCACTCCAGCCTGGCAACAGAGCAAGACTCTGTCTCAAAAAAAAAAAAAGTATAAAAATGCAAGATAATACCACCCACACTTAAAAACATGATAAAGCTGGATAATCTATACAGTCATAACTTTTCTTAAACTGATATAAGAGCTGAAGATGAAGACAACCAAGTGAACTAAATTCCACAGAATAAAAAGTCCCTCCAAGAATAAACAGAATTCTTTCATTTTTGGCAAAGGAGGAAAAGTAAGCAACCACAAAAATGGATAAGAAAAGGTCATCCCCCAAACTTTACACATCTTTTGAAGATCAACTATGCATGAACAGATCATTTGAAATGATCAAGATCTCAGTCAGCAAGCAAGCTTTCAATCACTGGCAAGCTTCTTTCATTGAATCTCCAGAAGTACAGAGATCTGGGAAGCAGACATAGTGAGCCCCACTTAGTGGACTGGCAGGAAGGCACTGGCTGCTGCTCTGAGATGGGCAGGGAGCACTGACTGCTCCCTTTACCTTTCCTCTTGCAAAATAAAAACCTTAAATTACGGGGGGAGGAACAGAAAATTCCCCTGTCCCTAGGACCTAACCAAGGATCCATTCTTTCTGATGTAAGAGTACACATGAAAGACTTCTGTCTTCCGCGAAGAACAAGGAAAAGTCAGGCAAACTTCTGCAAACCAAGGGCATTTTTAAATCAGATTAAGGAAAAAGAGACATGTAGAAAGTAACAAAGATGAGAATTACATTATCATTATAGTCAGTGGCCATTGCCAGATCTCATGGAATAGGCAGCTGAAATTTCATAGCTAGCAGATTGGTGTGACCACTTTTTTCATTATTATAAATGACTGTCTAGGACTCGAGGAATGGACATTCATCTGTCAAAAGTTTCCAGGCAACTTGCAAGGGATGCTATTTAATTCTGAAGGACATATAATTCAATTATGCCTCACCACTATAAAGAGCCTAAGTGACCAGTCCCAGAAAAGAGAGATAATTGGAACTGATTTTTCTCTTGCTCCTAGCAGACCATTAGGAATAATTACATCATGCTGTATACCCCTCTTTAGGTTGTCGTAACAAGAAGCCCAAGGCACTCCTCATGCAGACTCTCACTGAGTTTTCTCTTTTACTTAATCCTACTCAATCTCTCAACAAGCCTTCATCACCCAAGTCCTTCCACTCTGCTCCGGAGATTGCAAACCCTCATCGGCAAAATAATCTATATGGTAAATCTCTTCTTTGAAAATTCCCTTCACTCACTTGTTCTAAACAAAACTTAGCTTTTCTCTGAACACATGTATCTCTATTGCCCTATGAAGTGCTGGAATTGTTCTCTCCTACAGCTCATATAACGTCCACACAGCATAAAGGTGCAGTTGGTAACCTTGTTCCACAATTGTTGTTTTCTTCAGAGCACTATGTCTCCATCCTTTCTGAGACTTCCTAGGCCCTTGGAAGTAAGTTCTATCCGTGCTCGCTCCTGTCTCATTTCCTGCACTTGCTACCTCCCTCCTTTCACTGTTCCTCACTGAGGCCACTAGTGGAGAATTTTACTGCCTACCTTTTGCTTTTTCTCTGTAAGTCAGTTGAAGCTAAAACTCTGGCCTTACACTATATCAGAAATCTGACTGCTTCTCCATGACCACTCTGGTCTACACGACCCTCACCTTTCTCAACCTGACAAATAAAATAGCCTTCTCCTTAGTATCTGTGAACCCACTCTTGCCCAAATATAGCCTGTTCTGTCAAATAAGCCAAAACAAGTCTTTTAAAATTTAAGCCTATCACATTAATGGTCCTCATTGCACTCAGGATGAGGCGTCAAAGCCTCATTGAGACTTACAACCCACGTATATCCCTTTCCCACTTACCTCTCGTCAGTTACCAGCCACGCTGGTCTTGCTATTCTTCAAGCTTGCCAAGCACATTTCTGTCTCAGCATCTTTGCACTTGCTTTTTCCTCTCTCTGAGTGCTTTTCCTTCAGTAGACATAGGGCTTGCTTCCACTCCATCCACTCTCTACTCACATGTCACCAGAGCAGAGGTCTCCCCGACCACCTCGTCTAAAAGAGCATGCCTGCCTTCTCACTCGCTCTAGCCTTACTTTGCTTCATAGCACCTGCAATTCATTATGTTCTGTTTGTTATGTGTATGTACTTTCATTAATAGTTGAGTGCTTATTGCTAATAAAGTGTTTATTTCAGAATAATTTTAAATTTCCAGAAAAAAATGGTAAAGGTGTAGTACAGAGAGTTCTTTCTCTGTTTCTCTTTCTCTCTTTCTCTCTCTCTCTCTATGTACATATATACATATCTAGATATATATCTAGGCATGTGTATATATATGTGTATATATATGTGTGTGTGTATATATATATATATATATTCCATGTTTAGTGTCCCATTTTATTAACATCCTACCTAAGTGTGAGACATTTCTTAAAGCTAATGGCCCAATATTGGTACATTATTATTAACTACAGCCCACCCTTTACTCAGATCCTCTTACTTGTAACCTGATGCCCCCTATCTGTGCTAAGATCTCTTCAGGGGCACAACATTCCCTTTAGATATCAAGTCTCCATAGGCGCTCCTGATAAGTGAGAGTTGCTGACTTTTCTTGCTTTTTGTGGCCTTGACAAGTAGCAGGGGTACTGGTTAGAATGTTCCTCAATTTGATTTTGTCCGGTGTGTTTCTCATGACTATATTGTGGTTGTGGGTTTTAGGGAGAAAGACCACAGAGGTAAAGTGACATCTTCATCAGGTCCTATCAAGGGAACATACTATCAACATGGCTTATCGCTGTTGATGTAAACCTTGGTGGTTAACATGTCCTTTCTTCTTACTTGACATGTATTTTTTGTTCATGAAAAGCTGTTTAAATTTTATCAGCAATGCAATAAACAATCAACAGCACGTGAGTTAAAGAAATTTAAGACATTTGGTCTTTTTTTTTACTCTCCAGAGTTTATTTTTATTATTATTTTTTAATTATACTTTAAGTTCTAGGGTACATGTGCACAACGTGCAGGTTTGTTACATATGTATACATGTGCCATGTTGGTGTGCTGCACCCATTAACTTGTCATTTGCATTAGGTGTATCTCCTAATGCTATCCCTCCCCCCATCCCCCACCCCACGACAGGCCCCAGTGTGTGATGTTCCCCACCCTGTGTCCAAGTGTTCTCATTGTTCAATTCCCAGCTATGAGTGAGAACATGCAGTGTTTGGTTTTTTGTCCCTGCGATAGTTTGCTGAGAATGATGGTTTCCAGCTTCATCCATGTCCCTACAAAGGACATGAACTCATCCTTTTTTATGGCTGCATAGTATTCCATGGTGTATATGTGCCACATTTTCTTAATCCAGTCAATCTTTGAAGGACATTTGTGTTGGTTCCAAGTCTCTGCTATTGTGAATAGTGCCGCAATAAACATACGTGTGTATGTGTCTTTATAGCAGCATGATTTATAATCCTTTGGGTATATACCCAGTAATGGGATGGCTGGGTCAAATGGTGTTTCTACTTCTAGATCCTTGAGGAATCACCACACTGTCTTCCACAATGGTTGAACCAGTTTACAGTCCCACCAATTGTAAAAGTGTTCCTATTTCTCCACATCCTCTCCAGCACCTGTTGTTTCCTGACTTTTTAATGATCGCCATTCACACATTAAAAATATTAGCACACTTTATCCTAAGTAAACATCAAAAATGGCTACTTTACATGGACTCATTCCTAATATAGGAACTCCAGAGCCTTTTGTTCCCCAAATTCCATTGACTTACCAGATTCTCTTGTATTACTACGGCAGTTTAGTTCTAATTTATCAACTCACTGGAATGCATGATGTCTTTTGTCATGATTATCTGTCATTTCAACCACCCTGAATCTTAGGAGCACCCTTGTGAACATTCCTGTATTTGCCTCCAGGGCTAGCTACACTTTTCCAATACAAATTCAAAAAATTATTTTTTCAGCTTCCCAGGAAGAAGACATGTGATTTAGGTTCTGCCTATTTTCTGAACCCATGTAAGACTTTTGCATGGACAGGAGTTTACTTGGGGATAGAGGGAAGCACTGGACCTTCATGGTTCTTGAGCCAATGCCTACAGGGAGGTCATTACATAGGACCAGAGTTTCTGATCATGGCGGGGGCAGCAGCTCCTGTGGCGACCTGGCTTACCGTGTGGTGTAGGATGTTTGTTGCTCCTGGAGGCTTAGCCTACATGCTGTTTCTTCAAGCCTCCCAAGAATTCTATGAGCTTATCCCTTAATAATCCCTTTGTGTATTAATCTACTAACATGAATCGTTTTATGCATCCAAGACCCGAATCAACACTTAGAGAATTATTTCCTAGTATTTGCATGAAGTCTCACAAAAACATTAAAACCAGTCATTTAACATTACTTTAACTCTTGCTGGTTTTGTTATTCAATGTTATTTACTTAATGCTCGTGACTTTCACACTTTAGTTTTCCACATAAACGTGTCCTTGTGGAATACTGCTCCTTACAATTTATTTTTATTTATTTATTTATTTATTTTGAGATGGAGTCTCCCTCTGTCACCCAGGCTGGAGTGCAGTGGTGCAATCTTGGCTCCCTGCAACCTCCGCCTCCTGTGTTCAAGTGCTTCTCCTGCCTCACCCTCCCCGGTAGCTGGGATTACAGGCCCCTGCCACTGCGCCCAGCTAATTTTTTTAATGTATTTTTAATAGAGATGGGGTTTCATCATGTTGGCCAGGCTGGTCTCCAACTCCTGACCTCAAGTGATCCACCCGCCTTGGCCTCCCAAAGTGCTGAGATTACAAGTGTGTGCCACCACTCCTGGCCAGCTTTTTGAATTCATGGAAAAATACATTGCTATAAAAATACAAATATTCATTTGTATATAATTTAAAATTCTCCTCTATTTCCCAGTGGTAGGAATGCCCTATTTTGGCAAACTGTGTTCCATACCACACCTTTCACTGCCTTGAGCTATTCTATATCAGTTTCTATTTGCAGCAGGCTTTTCTAGAGCATTTATGACCCCAGCCCAGAGAGGACAGACAAATGCTAGGAAGTTTTTTTCTGAGACTTTGCGTCGGAATTATCTTGTTTCTTTACATGTAATGAAGAGTGAAGTATTCTAGAGCCTTAATAATTTTCAGAACTCTGTAAATATTATTCCATGTTTTCTAATTTTCAGTATTTTAGTTGAGAAAGTCATTTTCTCTGTTTGATGCTTTTTAAAAAAAAACAATGTTGTCTCTTTTTTAGCTGGTTAAAAACATTTTTCTGTGTAGATGAAATTGAGAAATGTCAGAAGGTGCTGCCCAGTTTTCAGTATTTTCTTCAGTTACTTTAATCAACATTTAGTGAGCTCATTCAGTCAGAAAACTCAGGCCGTTAGTTCAGAGAAACAGTTATTTCTAGCCTTCCTCCATCTGTTCAGTTCTGTTCCTATGGAATTTCTAATGTCCGTGTATTAGGACTCTTGGGAGTCTCCCTGTCATTCATATTTTTCCTCTGTTTATCACTTTCATCTGAGCTTCAAGAGATTCCGTTGAACTAATTCAATACTTTTTGTTTTTTTCACTCTTCACTGTGCCATTGACTTCAGTCACCACACCTTTTGTATACTTGCCCCTTCTTGAGATGACTGCTTTCTGCAGCAGCCTGTGGCTGTTCTACCGTGTCCCTCCACCTTTTCCTCTCTCAAAACACGTGATTTGGGGTTGTGGTTATTATTGCTGAAGTCATTTTTTCTCTCTTTTTACTCTTCTTTTCTCCTCCCCATGGTATCTTTATTTAATGGTAGGAATCCATTTGCTTTAAATGGTCACACTGGGGTGGGCCTGGTGACTCACGCCTCTAACCCCAGCACCTTGGGAAGCCAAGAAGTTCAAGCCCAGCCTGGCCAACATGGCAAAACCCTGTCTCTACTAATAATGCAAAAATTAGCTGGGCATGGTGGCGCATGTCTGTAATCCCAACTACTCGGGAGGCCGAGACAGGAGAATCACTTGATCTGTAATCCCAACTACTCGGGAGGCCGAGGCAGGAGAATCACTTGAACCCGGGAGGCAGAGGTTGCAGTGAGGTGAGATCGTGCCATCGCACTCCAGCCTGGGCGACAAGAGTGAAACTCCGTCTCCAAAAAAAAAAAAAAAAAAAAATAGTTCACGCTGGATGTTTTTGTGGTTTATGAATGTGATGATTGGGTTTTCATACTCAAGTGTGAGACGTGCCTCTCTCAGATCTTGTTCCAATGTCAGTACATTACCGGTCTGACATTTAAAAAGAAGTGTTCACACTGGTACTGCTCTTTGGGATTTGTAGCCTTTCCATTCTGTGATCTTGCTCTTTGCAAACATTCACATAGAGATACCTGGTTCATTCATACTGAGAGTTGAGATGAAATCTGTCAGATGCTTTGTAGGTCAGTGTTCAATTTTTTATGGTTACTCACTGTGAGATATAATTTTGCCTTTTCTACTAGTTGAGTTATTTCAGTGGGAAATAACTGCAGGAATTGGTAGAGGAAATTGCTTACATATTCTCACTTAGGATACTATCTTGATCCTGGAGGACCTTAGGTTTATTTCTTTAAATATTACCATAGCGATAACTGTGTAAGATAACCTCTTACATAGAGATAATAGTAAAACAAAACTACAGCAAAATACACCACTGTGTTTTGTTTTGTTTTGTTTTGAGATCACTCTTGTTGCCCAGGCTGGAGTGCAATGGCACGATCTCAGCTCACTGCAACCTCCTCCTCGTGGATTCAAGTGATTCTCCTGCCTCAGCCTCCTGAGTAGCTGGGATTACAAGAACACACTACCATGCCCAGCTAATTTTGTATTTTTAATAGAGACGGGGTTTTGCCATGTTGGTCAGGCTGGTCTCAAACTCCTGACCTCAGGTGATCCACCCACCTTGGCCTCACAGTGTTGCTGTTTTTAAAAGAAGAATGCAAATGAGGCCTCGCTTGCAGGCATTTTTGCCGGGGTGGTTTCCATGCGGAGGCTGCCTTCCCTGGTGCTGTGCTCTGTTAGGTAGCACCTATGGAATTGCAGCACGCTCCTCCAGGAAGCTCATCTGTCTGGAGGCTGAAGCCCCAGCAGTGCCTGCACAGGGCTTGCTCTAAAGCTGCCAAAGTCCCCACTGTTTTGCATATGACATAAGTTCATGCCTGCCTAGTCTGCCAAGTCCTAAACGGCCACAGCTTCAACACCTGTGAGCCCTTCCTGAGCAAGCCTGCTCACTGCCTGTGTGCACCTTCTATAAGTATTCTCAACAATTCTCCGGGACTTTCCCAGACCTCCCTCCGATGCCTTTATCCACTCCTTGCCTCCCATCTGGGCTTCTCCATGTATGCTCGGTCCTTCCACAGATAGACGTACCATTGTGACTTCCTGGGAGCCTCTTTGGCCCACGTGATTTCTAGGTCTACCTGCTGTCTCCATTTGTTACAGCCTTTGGTCCGTACACCCTGGCCCTAGGGCCTACCCCAGGCCTCAGCACACCTCCCAGGTAGCCCTGCCTTGGCCCAGCCCACTGTTGACAGGGGACAGGCTTCAGAGAGCTGTTTCCTATCTGTCCCTGTGAGGTGTCTGAAGGCAGACAAGCTGCTCCTTAGGCAGGTGCATGGATGCTCTGCCCTCCCTCCACCGTGCTGGTCGCCCAGATGCCATGGAGAGTTGCACTGAGCTCAAACTCATCGCTGGGTAACTTGCCAGCTCTTCGGTGTCTTATTCTTCTTATTGTGCCATCATGTCTTAGGCACTCATTTTCATCCCTCAGTCAGAATGTAAGCCTGTTGAAGGTTTTCTGTTCCTTTTCTTGTTTTTTCTTTTCTTTTCTTTTCTTTTCTTTTCTTTTCTTTCTGGATGGAGTCTCACTCTGTCACCAGGCTGGAATGCAGTGGCATGATCTCAGCTCACTGCAACCTCCGCCTCCTGGGTTCAAGAGATTCTCCTGCCTCAGCCTCCCAAGTAGCTGGGATTACAGGTGCGCACCACCACGCCTGGCTAATTTTTGTAGTTTTAGCAGAGACGGGGTTTCACTGTGTTGGCCAGGCTGCTCTTGATCTCTTGACCTCGTGATCCACCCACCTCGGCCTCCCAAGGTGCTGGGATTACAGATGTTAGCCACTGCACCCAGCCATTTTCTTTCTTAAATTGCAAACAGATTTAGAGCTAAAGTTTTAGAAAGACTTGCATGTGACTGTACTCTAACTGCTCTCTTCTGTGACAACTGGGCAAGATACTCAACCATGTTAAGGCTTATATTTCTTGACTGTCAAATGGTAGTAACACTGATCAAGAAGGATTGGGGGACCACTGGCAAGAATACTGCAAAATGTCTTGTGTTCACAGGAACATTCCATTAATGACTTTTCTTTTCTTTTTTTTTTTCTTTGCCTAGAACAGGACTATACAAATAGGAGAAATACTCTGTACCCATATTGAACAAACAAATCACATTGTGATTAACAGTAAGAGACCAAGAGTAATGCTTCTAGTTCCAACTTGCCCACTGAAACATTTTGCTACATGGGTTTATGTCTCAAATTCCATAATCATTTTTATGATTAGTTCCAACATGACTCCTTCCCCAGGTGAAAAGTGAAGCTCTCCTGAGTTCAGGCCACCACTGCAAGCCCAGGACTTGCAACACTCCCTCGGGAGGGCCAGCTGATGGTGTGGCTTTTCTCCAAACTGCACCAGAGTTCATCCCTGAGAGTGATGCTGGCTGCAGGAGATGCTCAGTCTCCTTCCTCTCCCTGCTGGGTTCATGTTCTTGGGAACTAGACAGGAACGTTCCTGGTGACCATCTCAGACACCCATGTCTGTGTTCACCCAGGCTCCTCCCCTGCCCCATCCTTCAGTGCCCCTTGCTGACCATGGTTCCGGGCATCAGACATCACAACTACTTCCTTCTGGATCTCCAGGAGCCCTTCTTGCCTACCTGCTCCACCCAATCAGAGCAGACTCAGGAGCATCCAAGAGCTGTGGGAGCCTGTACGTTTTCAAATATCTCACCACCTAGCAGGACCCACAAACCGCTATGCACTGTGATGTGCAGCCTCAGGAATATGTGTCATGCTAGCGTGCACTCAAAGCAGACTCTCTTCTCTGGACCTGAGAGGATAAGCAAGTCTTTGAGGAGGAAAATGAGCTCACAGGCAGACCTGGCTTGAACACAAAGCACCACTCCACTGCATGGTCACATGCTTGTACCACCTGCATCTGTGAAATGGGATAATACCACCTCCTCTAGTCATGGTGCAGATGGCATTTGTGAAGCACTTTGAACTTATGTATCTTATAAAAGTTATCCATCTCTGTACTGAGTCCCAGAAAAATAGTTGAGGTTGGTCTAAGTTCATTTATCCATACAGTTACCATTTCTTAGTCACTTACCCTGTGCTCATGGAAGGGAATGAAGTGATGCATGAGACACATTCTCTGTCTTTTGTCTAATGGATGAAAACACAGCTCTCCCCAGGGGAGCGCAATGGGTTCTGTCATTAGGTAACTGATGCCAAAGATGAAATGACTGTCAATTAAAGTCTCCTTCTTCCTTCGACATCTTTGCCATCAAGAGTGGAGTGCAGGCAGCTTTCCAGCCCATGCCAAAGGGGAAGGCAGGCATCCCCACAACAACCAGACATCATGCTCTTGGCTGAGGAAAGATTCTGCCTTCCAGGCCTGGGCCGTAGTGGGATGCGATTCCAGGATTATGGCAAGTAGCAATAAATTACAGTGCAAGCCTCAGCTGCCCTCCATGCCTGAACCTGACTACAAGCCAGGCTTAGGAACACAGTTAATAAAAATTTTTTTAAAAAATAGAGCAGCCCTATCCTCTTGCTTAATCCCTCAGAATTGGAGAAGCTGTCTCCCAGGGCTTGACTTATAGGCCCCTGGAGAGTTTGCTGCACCCCAGGGCCAGCCCAGCAGCACACAGAGCACAGGATAGAGGCGCCGCCTGCCCCGCGCATACCTCCTGATACCTGCAGAGGAGTCCACCATACTCAGCCCTAAGGCAAGTAGGGATTTGACAGCTCCAGGGAGGATGCTCCGGCTCGCTTCTGGCTTTTATAACTGGCCTCAGTGGGCGTATTTCACACTTTCCTGCTTGGTCTTTAGAACTATGATCGATAAAAGACTTTTGCATCCCTCTCTAGTGACTTCACAATCTACAAAGGAAAAACAAATTGTCAAAATAAAAAGAAAATCTTCAAATTCCTTCACAAATACAAACAGAACATTTAATATCAATGGAACATGCTAAAGGTTAGAAAAAGTGGACAAATCACACCTTGCCCTTCCCCTGAGGAATCCCGCAATCTGTGAGCGGTGGGGTGAATGGAAACAGAACTAGGATCTGTGGTCAAAGTCCAAATTCACACAGAGTGCCTGGGAAGTAAGTCAAGGGAGCTTCCTCGGGGGCTGAGGACTGAGCTGGGTTTCAAGGAATGGCAGTTGGCCGGGGAGTGGGGACGCAGGATCAGATCAGCAGGGGGAGGGCTTCTGTGGTCCTGCGAGAGCTAAAAGGAGCCTAGCACTCGCTAGGAACCCCTGATGTGCGGCAGGGGACCGCGCTGGCAGAGCGGAAACTGAGAGGTGAGCCAGGCACACTGTGGGCAGCTGTGGCACCAGGGGAGATCTAATCTCTGCTGTCACCGGGGAGTGTCACAGGCGGGGAAATGGCACTGAACCACTCCACACACACAGAACAGAACTGAGAGGAAGGAGACCAGAGACATCTGACAGCACCCACCATGGCGCCAAGACCCAAGATTCAGCTTCTTGAGAGACCATCCAGGAGGCAGGAAGGCAAGCCGGGCAGAGGGGCTGCTCTCCAGCCCCTTTCCTTCACAGGGTGGCCCAGGCACGGAGCTGGCTGCTGTGTTGTGGTGCCACAGGCCCGTGCACACCAGCCTCCCAGGACTCGGCTAGCCTCTACTTCTGCCCCCGTGAGTGCTCTTCCTGCCTGCCCCAGGGCCTTCGGCCCACACTTGCCTCACTGCTTAGAGGCTGGTGTATGCTGTCACCCCACTGCCCAGCAGCCAGTGACATCACTCACTTTGGCCACCAGCCCCAGAGGGAAGCTAGTGTCCTCCAGAATCTTATGCCCATGGGACATACGCACGGAGAGGACCAGCACTTCCTGTCACTGGGTCTGACGGAGGGAGGAGGTTTTCCTGGAGTCGGCTTTCGCTTTCATGCTGCAAACTCCTGAGTTTGTGGGCCTGATCCCAGCCTCTGGTCCTCTCTCTGAGACAATCGCCCCCGTAATGAAAGCCATCCTTTGTGGGGCCATGAGTGTGCTTGCATGGTTTAGGTGCTAAATATGGCAAACGCACATGCACCTAGGACAGCCCAGCTGAAAGCAACAATGCCTGCTCGCACCTGCCTAAATGGCCTGGGTGACGCTTACCAATGCGTGCGTCACCAGTGCATGCTGGGTCTCCCTCACATTCAGGCCATGCGAGGTTCATTGGTGCTTTGGATTTTAGAATACAGAGTGACTATCTCTGGTGAGTGATGTCTTCTACGGGCATCATGGGCTGCTCCTATGTGGAGCCCAGCTGAGCAGTGGTGAGAGGCTCACTAGAGTCCTGTGTTCAGAGCAGAATTAGTACCACCACGTATGATGCTGTGTCCTCACATGTGTGCAAGTGATAACAGGCTAGCATGGCAGCTCTGGTAATGTGGACGTGGCGGCTAAGAGTCAGTGCCATGAGTGCCGTCTCTTCCAGTTCTTCTGTCCCTTGGAGAAATAAAGCAATCAATGCCTTGCTCATTGTCAAACCTCTTGTAAGAGGATGGTGGATGGAACTCAGTGAAGGCTGCATGCCCTGACCTGTTATTTTCAAGCCTCAGTATTATACCATGGAAGCTACTGCACTATTTCCACCAGAACAGCACAGCCACACATGACCACGCACTCTGTTACATGTTGGACATTTATCAATAATAGCCCAAGGACAAAAGAAGCTTGAGGTTACAAGAGGATTTTGGCAAAAGCATCTTACTAAGTTGCATATTTAGGTGCTGAGGAAAGAAGCCTCAAACAGTAGTGAAAATTTGTTAAACTCTATGTGCTCAGAAATGGCAAAAATAACATGGGACAGAAGGAGCCAAGAGCAGCTTCTGCAGATTTCCTTGTTAAATTGCGTAAACCTCCCCCGGTATTCTCCAGACTCAGTGGAGAGATCTTGCAATGATACTTCATGGAAGGTGTCAAAGCAAGTCCTCTTAAAGTGGGTACTCAAATCACCTTGGCTACAGGCAACTCTCCGGATTTTAAAGAGATCATTAAAAAAATAAGAACTTTTGCAATCAACCAAGGAATCAAAAAGAATTGTTATACATGATCTCGACAGAGAATTAAAGAGTAAGAGCCAGTTCATTTGGAACCAACAATATCCTACAGCATGAGAAAAATTAATCAAGATCTGTTCTCTGTGTGAAAAGAGTAGCTCACGTGATCTCCACTCTCATTTATTTGCGAAAAAAGATACTGCCTCCATAATTGCAGGATGGGTGCCCTCCTAAGCTGACTACCACAGGTGTCATCCAAGACTCATTCTAAGCCAATGTCTCTCCCTGGCTGGTGGAGCTCACTTGGCATGGAGGCCCCTGTATGCATTATTCTGCCTCAGGCTTGTTAAAATCATCTGAAATTTTAAATATCAATTAATTTATTTGCCTCCAAATGTAATATTGTTGATGGCTTTGAAAATGCAGGGTTTGTCATTTGCCTAAGCTCTTCCCCTCTCTATTCTTTATTTGAACTCCTTCTTCAATGCCAGTGGCAGGGTCTGGTGGTCCTGGTGTGCTACACTGACCCGTGAATCCTAAGACGGGGAACAAGGAATGGGGGAAGCTCCAGATGTGGGTGGACACTCCATCTCCCTCTCAGTGATTCTCCCTTTCCTACAGGCTGACCTGCTTACCAATGCCAGCATGTTCCTTGGCAGCAGAGTTGAAAGTCACACATGTGAGCCTCATTGAAAGAGAGGTTCATTCATCTGGCTGCATTCTAGGTCCTGTAGCCCCTCTGGTCTATACAGGAAGCCTCCATGTGGACCAGCCATGCTCTCTGAGATTCCACTCAGGGTATTAGGGCCAAAGCCAAATAGCAAGTGCTCCTTTGCTAATCATTATTCTCACCCACTAGAGACCTTCTGATGCACACAGCTAGACTAGAAGGGTGTTTAGAGTCCCACCTTTCAGAAAAAATACGATTATCACAAACCATCTGCAGCAACAGAGCCATGCTGAGGCTGCGGTGGTGGGAACAGCCCACCCAGGGGTCAGCAATAGGGGATGCATTGCCTGGAGGGGATTTTAAAACAATATGAAAACTTACTAAAAGTTGATTATCAACAAGTTTTTATTACCACCATTCTAAAGAATGTTGGCAATAACATGCTTCTCTCCACAAACATCTTGTATTGGTCTGAGTTCTAAACAATTGCCATGGTTACTCTTGAGTTTTAATAATATAAATGTAGGTCTCAAATGAGCAGATCTTCACCACATATCCTTTTTGTTTTTAATTTTACTTTAAGTTCTGGGACACATGTGCAGAACGTGCAGGTTTGTTAGTTACATAGGTGTACATGTGCCGTGGTTTGCTGCACCTATTGACCCATCCTCTAAGTTCCCTCCCCTTGCCTCCCACTCCCCCACGGTCCCCTGTGTGTGATGTTCCCCTCCCTGTGTACATGTGTTCTCACTGTTCAGTTCCCACTTATGAGTGTGTTTGGTTTTCTGTTCCTGTGTTAGTTTGCTGAGGATGATGGCTTCCAGCTTCATCCATGTCCCTGCAAAGGACATGATCTCATTGCTTTTTATGGCGGCATAGTATTCTGGTTTTTTTTTTTTTCCTTTTTTTGAGGTGGAGTCTTGCTCTGTAGCCCAGGCTAGAATGCAATGGTGCAATCTTGGCTCACTGCAACCTCCACCTCCTGGGTTCAAGTGATTCTTCTGCCTCAACCTCCCCAGTAGCTGGGATTATAGGTGCCCACCACCACGCCTGGCTAATTTATTTTTATTTTTATTTTTAGTATACACAAGGTTTTGCCATGTTGGCCAGGCTGGTCTGAAACTCCTGACCTCAAATGATTCTCCTGCCTCTGCCTCCCAAAGTGCTGGGATTACAGGTGTGAGCCACCACACCCAGCCATGGCTGCATAGTGTCCCATGGTGTATATGGGACATGTTACATAGGTATACGTGTGCCATGGTGGTTTGCATGGCACATGTATACCTATGTAACAAACTTGCATGTTCTGCACATTTTCTTTATCCAGTCTATCATTGATGGCCATTTGAGTTGGTTCTACGACTTTGCTATTGTGAATGGTACTGCAATAAACATCCCTGTGCATGTGTCTTTATAGTAGAATGACTTATATTCCTTTGGGTATATACCCAGTAATGGGATTGCAGGGTCAAATGGTATTTCTGGTTCTAGATCCTTGAGGAATCACCATACTGTCTTCCACAATGGTTGAACTAATTTACATTTCCACCAACAGTGTAAAAGCATTCCTATTTCTCCTCAGCCTCACCAGCATCTGTTGTTTCCTGACTTTAATAATCGCCATTCTGACTGGCATGAGATGGTATCTCATTATGGTTTTGATTTGCATTTCTCTAATGATCAGGTATAATTGAGCTTCTTTTCATATATTTGCTGGCCATTCAGAACATAGGCATGGGCAAAGACCTCATGATGAAAATGCCAAAAGCAATGGCAACAAAAGCTAAAATTGAAAAATGGGATCTAATTAAAGAGCTTCTGCACTGCAAAAGAAACTATCATCAGAGTGAACAGGCAACCTACAGAATGGGAGAAAATTTTTGGAATCTACCCATCTGACAAAGGGCTAATATCCAGAATCTACAAAGAGCTTAAACAAATTTACAAGAAAAAAAAACCATCAAAAAGTGGGCGAAGGATATGAACAGACACTTCTCAAAAGAAGACATGACGTACTCTTTAATAAATATTATACCCTACAGGGAAGTTGATTCAGAGAGCTCCGAGTTATATGGAATGCCCCACAACTCACAGCAATTCAGCTATTCACCTTTTTTTTTTTAATTCAAATCCTGCTTAGGTGCAGTTTGTGACTCCAGCCCTGTGGTACTTCATGTTCTTATATACTAATAGTACACTCAAAAGAAGCAATGGTCTCACAGTGGTTGTAAAGGGAATCACACTTCCCCAGAGCTATCCCAACACTGTGGCTGCAGGTGACCACATGGACTTCCCCTTTATGTTGAAAATCCAACACAGTGAAGCAGCAGAGATCACAAGATATCTTTTGTTTGGTAAGCGCAAACTTTATTTCATACATGAAATAATTTATTGAATTTAATGATATATTTGAAATTAAAAGTTTTTCTTTTTAAATAATTTATTGTCTTAAACTAAAGAATGACTCAAGAAACCATTACTGGTTATTGCACGTGTGAATATCAGTGAAAATGATTTTGTTTAATAAAGGAAGGAAAGATGATCCACTGTGCGTGATAACTTTGAGGGGTGTGCCCCTCTCACCTAGTTGGAAAAGCAGCAATTCAGTCTTTGCAACAGTGCTGGGGAACCTAAGCCTCGGGAGAGCTGAGTTCCAGCCCAGCCCTGCCCCATACCTCCTTTAGCCCAGGAGACTCATTGGAACTTTCAGGCCAGGGTCCTTCGCCCGCAAAGTGAGACCCTGGGAGAAGAGGACCTTTCAAAACAGAGATCAAATGCTGATTCTGAAGCATATGGTGCAGTCTCAACCCCTGAGGCATTTTGCAATATAGGCAAAAAGATGAGACATGCACACTCATGAAAAGTTAAATAGCTGTAGAAGATGCCAGCACAAAATAAATCACAAAGCAGAAAATGACAGGCACCAAGTAAATGGAGCCAGCAACTCCAGCCCTCAGTCAGAACCTGGAGAGACCTCATGGCCTGGAGGGAGCTGGGAAGCTTTCTAAACACAACCAAGCTTGGGGCAGTTTCTGGAGGCACTTTGCTTGGTTATATTTAATTTATAACCCCAGGCTTATTTAGCTATGGTTTAAAACTGGATCGATGCATCTTCTTTCAGCCAGAGCCTCAGAACTCCAAGGACAGCACTGATGGTGTGGATTGAAGGAAGGGCCTGGAGGGTCTCCTGCCTCTCTGCAGTCCCCAGCGCACGCACTCCCCATGGAACAGAAACGGTCTATGGCTCCCTATGAGCCCTGAAGGGCCAGCTTCTCAGGGCTCTCTCACCTCTACCTTCTGCCACTTGGGTTCCTGGCACCTGCTGGCCATCTGCATGACCTGTGCGATGGAACATGGTCCCTGTGCTCAGGCAGCTCAGCAGGACACAGCTAGATAGCATGTGGCAGCTTAGGCACTTCTGGGAACAGCCAAGGTGAGCGTATGCGCCTGTACTTGCCTGAGTTTCCACACCAGAAAGCTGATTTTAGTACTTTCCTTTTGCACCCCAAAAACCAGCTTTCCCACAAGCGGGTTTGCAGTGTGGCCAGCTGCCAGCCGGGCTGGGTAGAGCTGTCCTCACTCTAATTCTTCTGGTTTATTTATAAGGCTACTTTCTTCATTCTTGCTTCTCCAGATTGTCTGTTCCCCTGAGGGCAAAGGGAAACCAGGCAGCCCCACATTGACTGCAGCTCAGTGTTCTCTGAAATGCAATTAAAATGTTAAGAAAGATGGACAATCAATACTTTGAACTCTACACAAAAAATTCCCTTCCTAATGGCCTGATGTGGGAGGTGATGCAGTGAGTGAGCCCAGGGCTGTGTCTACAAAATGCCAACACAACCAGTGGCAAAACGAGTCATTTCTGTCTCATTGCCAATCTCCCCACCTGGTTTCCCTCCTGGCACCCCACCCCATAGCCAGTTAACTAGATGATTTATTCTCACATCGTGGAAGGCAGGGCCACAGAACAGGAGAGCCAGGTGCAGAGCAGCCTCACGGGGCACGATGGGGCTCCCTTCACTCTTTCCATGAGAAGAACTACAAATTATTACTCTTCTGAGTTCTTGCAAAGACAAAATGGCAAATACAGGCACACTCAGGGCATGCATATTACACCTGCCCAACTCTCTCCATGCCCTAGACCTGGCCTCAGCATCCCTCCTGGGACACCCCCAGGCGTCCTCAGCCACCTTGAGACAAAACTGAAGGACCTGCTATCCGGGCCGGGTGGTGCCTCTCTTATGTGAAATCACTATTCCTTCCAGCAGCCCAAAGACCAGCGACATACCTTGTTTTATAGATGCTGAAGTGGGCCTAGCAGCCGGTCAGGATTCCCAGCTAGGATGAAAGAGAACCCCAGGCTCCCTCTCCCTCCCCAGCCCATCAGCCGCTCATCCCTGCACTGGGAGTGAGCATTCACTGTGCTCCAGGCACCGTGCTGGACATGGGCGTGCGTATAATAGAATAGTCTTTCTCTTCTGAGCACTCACATTGTAGGAAAAACCATAAACCATTAGACCCTCCCATGAAGGAGGCCCGATTTGGTGGCGAAGACAAGGCTGACTAATGGCAACATGTGTACCCATCCTCCTCTTGCCTCCCACACCACCCGGTCCTTACTCTATCACAAGACTTCCATGGTTCAGTGGAGCACGAGCCCAAGCACAAGGAGGTTAAAGCCTGGCTGTGCCACGGCTGCTCTTGTGGACCACTCTCATGCTCGATCAGCTTGTCTGCTGGATCACACAGCCTGTGGACTCATTTCCATGAATGCTTAAGGCTTTCTGGGTACCTTCTCAGGGCCCAGCCTCACAAACAGAACATTATCAGGAGCACCCAGAAACTGGGTGAGGAGATGATGAAACAGATGGGACAGACGGGGCCTGCAGCTGGGGCTAAGTCTGCAGAGAAGCCATGGGTGCTCAGCCAGGCATACCCAGATTTGAATCTGGACTGTCACCTGCTGCTTGTGAGTCTTGGGCAAGGTGGTGATGGAATATAGCACAGCATGTCATGAGGTGATACCCCAAATTCTTCAGATAATCAGTGTTAACAAGCCCAATGTGGGCTGACGGAGTCCAGGAAGGCTTCTTGGAGCAGGCAGTGCTGGAGTCCTGTAAGTGTCCAGGTGGGAGTGGGTGGGGACATGGAGTGGCAAGAGGAAAGGTTATGGGGCTGGAATAATAGGCTGCCTTCCCAGACCGAGGCGTGGTGGGCTTTCCTGAAGCAGAAGATGTGGGAGAGTGAGCATCAGGTGAAACTTGGTACAGGGCAGGACGGGCCAGGAGGGCTCCCTTGATGTGTCGCACCCATCTGCAGCTGAGGCAAACACGTCTTCCAGTGCCCACTTCCACAGCTTTCTAAAAGGACCAATTATCACCTTTCATGCTAACATTATTGTTGTTCCTCCTCAGTGTGCGCCATGGGCCAGGAGCCACCAGTACATGTCAGTTCTGCTTAACTATGAGGGGAAGTCATCTGTTTTTATTCATACAAGTGTGTGGTGGAAAATAAATTCATGCAAAATGTTAGGTTTAAATACAAGATGTCAGAAAACAGTGCTTCAGTTTGGATCCCTTGGGCTCCTGCGAGGGCTTGCCTTCAGGCTCCTGGGCTGCACAGACCACTTGGTGCTGAGAGTAAGCCTGGGCATTTCGCATTTGTTCTCTCCCCTCATCCTTATCTCAGCCCTAAGAGGCACCCAGAGTCAGAGGCCCAGATGCACGATGAGTCATTAGTGGCATCAGAATCCACACAGCAGCAGCCCTGCTAGGGGCCTGGCCTTCTGCCGCCATAGTAGGAGCATCAGGCAATGCAGGCAGCCAGTGGACCCTTGTTCTGTCTCTCATGTGGGGCCTCCTCTGTAGCCCTCCACTGTCCATGCTGCCTCCTAAATGTTAGCACCCAGCGCCTTCTGGCGCTCCTGCAGCCATGCTTGGACTGACTGCTTTGTCAGCTCACTCTGGGGTCCACAACCATGGCCAGCAAGGTGCTGACAGCCAGCCTTTCCCGTCTGTGCCCAGTTCTGACTCTGTGGGGTACACCCAGTACTTTGGCTTCTTGAAGAAAGAAGAACCACACAGCTGAGCCAAGAGAAGATTTGCATTTCCCAAGCCCCAGCCATGTGCCAGAAGGCCACTCTGCTGGTGGCCCCGGCTTTACCTAATGATTCATCAGCAATTCTAGAAGAGAAAGGTGTTCTCCTGGTGATGGATTTACTCCATATCGCTGACTCTGGACAGAAAAGAGTAAAAAGGAAACACAATTTTCCATCTGAAAACGTGTTCTCTTAACTTACCTTAAGAAAGAATGTCAACTTCTTTGTGAGTGCTCTCTCCTTTTAAGAGAACATTTTCTCAGTTATTGCTCTGACAAGACAAGGAGGGCATGTGTTCTGAAGAGCACAAGGTATAGAATACCACACCTGTTCTGCTAATTCCATCAGCAACGTGCTTAGTGTGGGTGTTGTAGATAAGGGCTTAATAATGTTCCGTCAGCACCAGATCCAGGAGTAACACGGATGATGGTCACAGTTCACTGAACGCATGCAAGCATTTTTTTTCCAATTTGTTATTGTCATTTAAATTAGAAATAGTTTGTGTTACTAGACAAGCAGGCCAGGAGCATCAAGGTCCAACCTAGCCAAGGTTCATTGTCTGGGGTCACACAACCAAGGCCTCCCAACCTCCTGGAGTGAGCTGTGTGGGGCCTGTGCTCTTCAGTCCCTGAGGCATGGAGCCTCAGCTTGTGGGATCCAGGAGCGGGGCACAGGGGGACTTCCTTGAAGAAAGCCTCAAAGCTGGTGAGTGAGCACTGCCTCTGAGGGCCTCTTTCTCCCAGAGACATCAGGGTCTCACTGCCCCTTCCAGTTATCCAGCCAACCAGGTGACACTGGGGAGACAAGCAGTCAGAGGGACTCAAACCAGGCAGCGTGCATTTGAGTGTGACGTGCAGATGGTTCCAGGGAGCACCTCAGGGTGGCTCTGTGGGTGGTGGCAACAACTTTCCACACAGATATACACCTGCTTCACACTGCTATTTAACCAGAGCACATTTGCCTGTGGCCGCTCTACTGAAGTCTGTTTTAGGCAAAGTTGTTAGACCTGAAAACATGTGAGTCATTACAATAAAAGCATTGCCCTTGGACATAGACAAACTTTGTTTCCATCTCAACTCCCTCATCCACCATTATGTATCATTATTTAAGGCTTGCATTCACTTATCCAAAAACTATTTACTGAGCATCTTCCATGTGACAAGAACTGTTTTATTAAATGAGATTACCTGCAATAAATTATAGCTATACGATGAGTATTGGTAAGAAGTGTGGGAGTGTCTACAACTTTACCCTCAAAGTATCCATGCAATGATACCAATAAATGCATGTCTCTGCCACTTATGTAGTATGTATATGTGCACCCCATGTCTGTGTACATGTATCTCAGCACCTCTCCCATGGGTTTGGTGCTATGTAGCAGGATGTTACGGACACTGAAGGAATGCACAGCTTGGAGGTAGAAACAGGACTGTAAAAAATGAAGCAGGTAAACAGAACAAGCAGACACTCAGTAAATCAGAGAGGGCTTCCTGGAGGAGGTGAGATTTGAATCGAGGCTTAAACGCTCACTCACTAGGTAATTGCTTGAGCACCTAGCACTCATCTTACCTCCCAGCACCCTGATTTCTCTTAGCTAACTCCCTTTATCCTATTGGCATATTTCATTTACCACAGTGGTTCATCCTGGGAGGTGCACAAATCCCAGTAACAGCCAATGAGAATGGCATGTGGGCCTCATGCTGGTGCCATTGGCACTAGAGGCTCCTCTTTTTGCTGGATGTGCACAAGGGAGCATGTTGGCCTGGAGCCCTGGAGATGACCCCAAGAGGGCAAGGCTGGCAGAGAAGAATAGGGCCAAGAGATGAAGGGGCCACATCCTGATCCACCACTGAGCTCAATTCAGACATGACCAAACTGCCCTGACCTCGAACTGTTCAGTTATTCTGAAACCACCCCTATAAACTTTATGAAAATTAATCAAGGAAGAAGAGAGATGGGGAAATGAAATGAAAGCTGGCTTGCAGCACATTCAGCATTCATCACCAGGTTAGGCTGCTGTCTCACCTGCTTCCTCATGGTTGCTTGTTGCCTGATGTCCTAGAATCATGTAGACTCTGTTACAAGATTCCAGTTATCCTTACCTGCTCTATAGATAACAACTTGAATATTATGAAAGGTTAAGTTTTCCCTTTGAGAAATTCTTTTAGGTCCTGTATAAGAGTGAAACTACCAATGCCAGCTGGTCTGAAGGATGCCACTGATGCCAGCTGGTCTGTAGGACCCCACTGATGCCAGCTGTCTGAGGACCCCAGGAGGAGCTGACTCACTGAAGAGTGCAGTTTCCACATTCTGATAATTTCATCTTCTTTCCCCCAACAAATCAACGACCCCAGTCTTCCAGGCCCTCGCCCTCCATGATCCCCATAGAAACCCCAGGCAAAAGTTCCTTGGGGAGAGGGATTTGAGGGTCTCCTCCCTTCTCCTTGCTTGGTGGCCTGCGATCACTACACTCTTTCTGTGCTGCATCCCTGTGGTCTCAGTGTTTTGGTCTGTTACTGTGCAGCAGGCATACAAACCTGTGAGTACTACAACAATTCCAGCAAGTCAATCCAATTTTAGTAGGATTTTCTGAAATGGAAACTTTGACAGACAAAGACAGAGAGTATATTTTAACAAACACTTCCCCTCATTCTTCAGGAAAAGACTGGTACAAGCCCTGAGGCAGATGGATCTATGAGAAGGGTCTGTCTGGATCAGCTCTGGTTCTTCTCCCTCTTATCACCAGGTTCTGCTGGTCCCCAGAGCCATGCATTTAATTTTCATTTGTTTTCTATATACTTCCAGTCAGATTTCAATAAATAATATATTCTCAGCCTTTCATCATAAATTTGTATCATTCTAGAATAATTCCCAATTATATAACCTGCTTTGCCAGGAGGTTTGGCCTCCTGCTGGCCTCTGCAGAACTAAGACTGACTTATATCCTCTGTTTCTCACTTAGCCCCATGGAAGCAAAGCCCCCATTGGATGCCAGCTCACCCCGACTTATCCTGGAGTTTTCTGTCCTGAGTTTTCCAACTTCTGCATGCAGTTTTCTCTCCCACGCCAGCAAGTAAGTATTCACTCAGTTCACTGTTATCTTTAAAGGAATCTCCAATGTGGATCTTACTGAGAAGCCTCCATTAGAGGAACAGGATGATGTGACACTTCCTGTGTTGCACTATTAAACCTCCCCTTGCCCCCACAACTTAGACTTTTTGGTTAACGTTCCTCACTCAGTCTCATTTGGGCTGTGTTGTTTATGCCCTTCCCTTCATCTGGAATGCCCATCCCTTCTCCACCTTTGTCTAGGTCCTCATCATTCAGGGACGGGAAGTTTCCCACCCTGTATTCTGAGATGATGACCTGGGCTCTGTATTGATGCCCCTTGTGCCTCTTTACAGACACCTGCCTCCACCTGCCTTGTTGTTTGTCTGTTAGCCTCCCCCACTAATTTATGAGATCCACTTAGAACATAACTCCCACCTCAGTCTCTTGGGAAAATGTAGGTGGTTAATAAATGTGTGTTAAAATATACTTAATTGAGCTAAACATGAAGTAATCTAAAAACTTGCAGTGGTAAAATCATTTAGTAAATTAATGTCTCTAGACAGGTGTGATCGCAGGGCTGAGAGTGGGCTGCCAGCATCTAATGATTCGGTGCATCCTTTCAGATTGAGCTGTGCACAGCTTCGTGGGCACTCTGAGGGACTGGGCAGCATTAATAATTCAGGTGCTCCATTCGGAGAGGCCTGTGTGGTGCCAGAGCTGGAGGAAAAGGCAAAATGACTCAAGCTGAGAGAGGAGTGGGGAGGAAAATGCCAGAACACAGCTCTAATCTTGACTACTATTAAAAAAAATCTTCAGCTGTCAATTTTGTATGCAGAGCTTGTCAGACTCTCAAATGAACCAGGGGAGATTTCCTCACTAAAACTAGGAAAAGGTTATATTTGATGAGGGGGTTTGAAAGAGGAGCATTAAAAATTACAATTCTTGATAAAAATGTGGAGAATTTTTTAAACGTTTGGGAGAGCAATTTTGAAGGGTCACTGGGTGTATTCATCCCTGAAGTGGTCTCCCCCAGCTTTGTGCAGTCTTGGTGCAGGAAGAACAGCATTTCTGTGTAATCCTACAGTCATAATGAAGGCAAGCACCTTGGGAAAAGAGCAGTTTATATGCAGAGGTGAAGGAGAAGGAGAGGAAATGGATCACACTAGCTCCTCAAGTCGACAGATAGTTACTGTAGCCTCCGCTCCCAGGGGCAGCTGCGGAGCTGGAAGCTCAGTAAATACAAATAGGCTCGAGGCCCTGCCTGTGCTCCCTCCCAGTCATGCCCAGGAGGAGCTCACTGTGCGATGCAGCACTCAAGGCAGGAACCTATGAAAAGGTGTCTAGTGACCTAATATCTGAATCAGGGCCCTGGTGAACACAGAGAGGCATAGAAGGCTGTTTTCTCCTCCAGCAGCTCACAGCATACTTGAAAAACAGTCCACAAACCCACACAAATTTACAAAACAGAAGTTTGCTCATGGCACAGAACAACAATGAAGAAAGGTTTATAGTGTGTGCAGGCCATGTGTGGTCTCTAGATGAGATTGAAGGATGGGACGAGTGCTCTAGTTCATGGTGATGGAAAAGACTGTGGAAGATGCAGAGCTGGAGCTACAGAGTGAAGAGCAGGTTGGATGAATACTGACAGCAGCAAGTCAGAAGCACCGCTGGGCTGTGGGAGTGAGAGCACATGATGGATAGGTGGACACTGGCATCTAGCACTGACCAGCAGGAGCCATTCTTTCCCCTGCTGGAGTCTCAGCCCCTGTCCTTAGGATGATTGGAGGCTAACCATGGGCAATTCCAGTTCAGCATCCTACGTTCTTTAAATAGGTGGTTGGAAAATTGGGGTTTGCAGGGGTTGAGGGCAAAATAGCAGAGAGACTAATTCAAAAAATGTAAAGAGAAGAGGAGTGTTCCTGTTTCCCCCGGGGTTGCAAAGAACATACACAGTCCACTCCATGGCCACTGGGACACTGCCAACCTAGACTAATTAAACTCAAATATCTAGCATAATGTCAAGGATTCTAATAATGTAACAACAACATTTTTTGAAATAATTATTAAGCAAAAAAATTAAATTGGTAAATACAAGTTTTGGCCTGATCATGAATATTTTCCAATGCTCAAATCAAGAATCTAAGATTTTTCATGCCCAACGTAATGTCAGGGACAGGCTGGCAGCAGGGATGACAGGAGATATGATCAGGACAGTTATTCCGGAGAGAGCATCCCAGAAGTTCATCACTCACTTATGACTATTTCAGTTTTTAAACAAGGCTCAAGTCTCGTCTTCAGATATTCAATATTAAGAAAAAGAAACTAAAGGGATAGAAAAAGATATACTAAGAAAATATTAAAGAAAACTGGTTTAACAAAAGAAAATTTAAAGCAAAAGGCAATTGTTATTGAGAAAAAGAATTCTTGAACACAATAAAATGACCGATTTTCAAGAAAGCTATAGCGATCCAGAGCCTGTAAATGCCTCATAACACGGTTTAAAATATACATAAAGGTAGAGCGGACTGAATTACAAGGGTAAATTGAGGAACCTAAACAGATAAATAACTCCGATGGGTGAAAATGTATACAGTAGAAAACCAAAAATAGAGAAGTTCATGAAAAACAAAAGTTATACTTTAAAAAAGACTAATAACATTAACAGACTCTAAAAATAAAAAGAAAAAATAATGCTAAGAATAAAGTAGAGACTAAGTTGTCCCTTAGTATCCACGGAGAATTGGTTCTATGACACACCACAGATACTGAAATCTGAGGATACTCAAGTCTCTGATATAAGATGGCATAGTATTTGCATAACCTATGCACATCCTCCTGCATAATTTAAATCATGTCTAGATTGCTTATAATACCTAATACAGTGTAAGTGCTATGTAAATAGTTGTTAAAGTGTATTTTTAAATTTGTGTTATTTTTTCATTTTTGTATTGTTACTTTTTTTCAAATATTTTCAATCCATAGTTGGTTAAATCTCTAGAGGAGGAACCCACAAATAAAGAGGGCTAACTGTATACAAATATGTAGATATTTTAAAAATATAAAATAGATATCTTAGGGCTGCTATAAAAAAATACGTTAGGTTGGGTAATTTATAAACAACAGAAATTTATTGGTCACCATTCTGGAGGCTGGGAAGTCCAAGATCAAGGTGCCAACAGATTTGGTGGAAGGTGTAGGCCTGTTTCTCATAGATGGCACCTTCTATGCATCCTCACATGGCAGAAAAGGCAGACAAGCTTCCTCAGACTTCATTTAAAAGGCCATTAATCCCATTCATGAAGGCTCCAAAGTCCCCATATCTTCATATCATCACCATGGGGGTTAGATTTCAACATATGAAGTTTAGGAGGGCACATACACCCACCAAAAATAAACAAGCCTCAAGCTCAGGCAGTTTTGGAAGGAAATTCTATATTCCCAAACGAAATAATATAAAAGAGACTGTATATATTTATCTAGATAAAATAATCCGAAAAGTAAATCAAATATGTAAAGCCATGGTTTTTAAGACACTGCAACAAAGGACAGAGATCCTTAAGAGAGAGGAAATGAATGAAGTGAGCCCTAAGATTGCTACAACTTACTACACTGAGACAGTTTCAAAGTCATGGCACAGGAGGGAAAAATCCCAGGGGAGCCCATTAGACTCCCTGCATTAAGAAGATTGAACTATAAATCATGCTGCTGTAAAGACACATGCACACATATGTTTATTGCAGCACTATTCATAATAGCAAGGACTTGGAACCAACACAAATGTCCATCAATGAGAGACTGGATTAAGAAAATGTGGCACATATACACCACGGTATACTATGCAGCCATAAAAATGGATGAGTTCACGTCCTTTTAGGGACATGGGTGAAGCTGGAAACCATCATTCTCAGCAAACTATCGCAGGGACAAAAAACCAAACACCACATGTTCTCACTCATAGATGGGAATTGAACAATGAGAAAACTTGGACACAGGGTGGGGAACATCACACACCGGGGCCTGTTGTGGGGTGGGGGGAGAGGGGAGGGATAGCATTAGGAGATATACCTAATGTTAAATGACAAGTTAATGGGTGCAGCACACCAACATGGCACATGTATACATATGTAACTAACCTGCACATTGTGCACATGTACCCTAAAACTTAAAGTGTAATAATAAAAAAAAGAAGATGGAACTGAGACCATGGGGAAACCAAGACAGATAGATTTCCAAAAGCAGAGTACTAGAGAGAAGAGAGCTGCATAGAGAGAACCCTAGAGGGTCCCCAACACGTATTTAGTAGAGTAGTGATCACCACATATTCATGAGAAAACTGAGGCTGAAGAAGAACAACCGAAAAAGATTAGAATGATGAATACCTGCCACACACACAGAACTCAATAGAGTCTGTTCCGACAGCCCCACTGGAAATATCTAGGACACACAGATCATTGGGTAGAGTTCTCAGAAGGGTCCTGTCTCAGTAGTAGGTAAGGATCAGCTCTAAGCTGAGCATTGCTCTGCACTCAGCTAAAACACAGTAAAAGAAAAACTTGAAAGCACCCAACTGTTTCAAACTAGGTAACTGCATCCCTGAACAAAGCTCAAGGATGATAATAGAAATACAAAAATACCCAGGATCTAACAACACAGTTCTCAATATTTGGCATCTAATCAAAACCTCCAAGTGAGAACAATAATCATTCAAATGAAACTAATCGAGAACTGACACAGATGTCAACTCTGACAATGATGTAAAAAGTTATTATAACTGTACTGCATATGTTCAAAAAGATGAATTGAGGCACAGAGATATAATAAAGGCCAAAATCAAACTTGCTGAAATGAAATCTATATCCTAGGAGATGGAAAATTTACCGGATATTTTCAGTTTCAGATTCAACCTCAAAAGAGCTTGGAAATTATCACTTTATTCCTTACAACAGGAAAACAGCTGAACAAACTGAAAATCAATGACCTTTGGACCCATCAGAGAATTGAGGTTGCAGAGGAAACCACCTTAAAATTTGGATAGACAGCTGAATGCTGAGATTCAGAGCTGAGATCCGCTTACTAGGAGCTAAAGCCTGAAGTCATAAGCTAATAGAAACACTTAAATGGTAATTTTGACAAATTGCTGAAGGCTGAGAACTAGCAGGAGAGTGAGAAACTCCTGAGGCCATAGTCTTGGGGAAGGGCCCACACTTTCACAGGTTTTACCCCCAGAAACCCCACCAGGTTCTCACTATGAAGAGCTGGGAAAAAAAATTACCTTATGTCTCTGGCAGGGGGACGGGGAAAGTAGCCATTTTGATACATGATCAGTACAGTCTTCACTGGAAAGTTATCTTCTTCATGAGAACCAAGAGAGAACCACATTCAGGGTTATAAAACACACCTTAACTAAAATAAAGAGTCTGACTGCATTTTGTGATGTCTTACTACTAACATCTTCTAAGCCTCACTCCTTTTTCCTTTCTGCACCACATCTAGGTAAGCTAATAAGAGTCCTAGGTTATTCCCCCTTTGGTACCAGTGGGAGTTTTAAACCATGCAAACTCCTTCCCATATGGAAACCCTCACTGTATCCCTACCTGAGCAAATTCCAAACTGAATATATACAATGAAACTTAAGTCAAGATACAACAAAATTAAAATTCTGAAAACTAAAGAGGAAAATCATGACAGTAGTCAGACATAAATAATAGATTACTTACGAGGGCACAACAATTTGAATAACAGCTGATTTCTCATCTGAAATCATGGAGGCTAAGATAAAGCAACACAACATTTTTAAGCACTTATAGTAAAGAACTGTTTCTTGTTAATTCTATGTCTTCAAAAATACCTTTTAGAAATGAAGGTGAAAAAGAAAAATTTCACATGAATAGCCTAACCTCCCACTTTAAGAAACTAATAAAAGAAGAGCAAACTAACCCAAAGGCAAGTAGAAGGAAGAAACATATATAAAGATTAGAGTAAAATTAAAAACTAAATAGAGCTAGAAAACAATAGAAACAACAAACCCAAAGCTAGGTCCTTGAAAAGATCAACAAAGTGGCAAATCTTTAGCCAGACTGATGAAGAGAAAAAGGGGGAAGAATCAAATTAGTAAAAAATTAGTGCAGTGGCTCACGCCTGTAATCCTAGCACTTTGGGAGGCCGAGGCAGGTGGATCACGAGGTCAGGCGATCGAGACCATGCTGGCTAACACGGTGAAACCCTGTCTCTACTACAAAATACAAAAAAATTAGCCGGGTATGGTGGTGGGCGCCTGTAGTCCCAGCTACTAGGGAGGCTGAGGCAGGAGAATGTCCTAAACCCGGGAGGTGGAGCTTGCAGTAAGCCGAGATCACGCCACTGCACAGCCTGGGCAACAGAGCGAGACTTCATCTCCAAAAAAAAAAAATTGTAATGAAAAAGGAAACATCACTACCAACATGACAGAAATAAGAAGAGCTATAAGTTAATACTATGAAAAATTGTATGACAAAAACTTACATAATCAAGAGGAAATGGACAAATTCTTAGAAAAATAAAACTAAGTAAAGAATACAGAAAATTTGAATATATCTATAACAAGTAGATTGACTGAGTTTTCTTTAAAAATTCTACAAAGAAAAGCCCAGTAGCAGTGGACTTCACTGGATAATTATATTAAACATTTAAGGAATAATTCACACCAATCCTTTATAAATTCTTTCAAAAGTAAAAGAAAAGGGAATATATCCTAATGCATTCTATGAAGCTGGTATCATTCTGATTCGAAAACTAACCAAATAAATCATTAGAAAACACAACTATTAGACCAATAATCCTTATGAATATGAACACTAAAATTTTCTACAAAATAGTGTCAAATGGAATCCAGCAGCACGTAAGAACAATTACATACCATGATTGACTGGAATGTACCTTAGGAAGACAAGATTGGTTTAACATATAAAACTCAATGTTATACACCACATTAGTAGAATAAAAGGAGGAAAAACACATAATCATCTCAACAGACACAGAAAAATCATTTGACAAAACCCAGCATCCTTTCATTAAAACACACACGCACACATACACACACACACACACACACACCTCAAATACTAAGAATAGAAGGGGAAGGGAACTTACTCGATCTGAAAAGGGGCATCTAGAATGAAAACACAGCTGATATAGAACTTAATGGTGATAGACTGAAAAATTTCCCCTAAATTCAAGAAGAAGTAAATGATGTCCACGCTGGCCACTTCTATTCAACATTGTACTGGAGGTCTAGCCAGTCCTTCGGTCAATAAAGTAAAATAAAAGACATTCAGCAAGAAAAGGGAAGACAGCAAAGCTATCTCTATTTGCAGATGACATGAATTTATACTGAAAATCCAAAAGAATAACCTGCAAAAATATTAGAACTAATAAGCTAATTCAACAAGGTAGTAGACACAAGATCAACATATAAAATAATCTCCATTTCTATATATTAGCAATGAAAAATCTAAAAATAAAATTAAGAAAACAATTCCCAGGTACAAAATCAACCAAATGCAAAGAAAACCTACAAGATGGAACTCAAAAACTATGCATCTGACAAAGGCCTGTTATCCAGAATCTATAAGGAAATTAAATCAACAAGCAAAAAACAAACAACTTTATTAAAAAGTGGGCAACGGACATGAACAGGCATTTCTCAGAAGAAGATATTGAAGCCAAAAAACATATATAGAAGACAAAACACATATGAAACAAAAACACACATCACTAATCACCAGAGAAATGCAAATCGAAACTACAATGAGGCACCATCTCACACCAGTCAAAATGATTTTTGTTAAAAAGTCAAAAAATGACAGATGCTGTCCAGACTGTGGGGAAAAGGGAAAGCTTATACACTGTTGATAAGAATATAAACTAGTTGCCACTGTGGAGAACAGTTTGGAGATTTCTCAAGGAACTAAGAGTTGAGTTACCATTCAACCCAGCAACCCCATTACTGGGTATATAGCCAAAGAAAAATAAATCATTTTACCACAAAGACACAGCACCCATATGTACATTGCAGCACTATTCACAATAGCAAAGACATGGAACCAACCCAGGTGCCCCATCAACAGTAGATTGAATAAAGAAAATGTGATACATATATGCCATGGAATATTGCATACCTATAAAAAAAATCATGTCTTTGCAGCAACATGGATGCAGCTGGAGGCCATTATCCTAAGCAAACTAATGCAGGAACAGAAAACCAATACCACATGTTCTCACTTGTAAGTGGGAGCTGAACACTGGGTACACATGGACATAAAGATGGGAACAGTAGACACTGGGGGATACAAGAGAGGGGAGGGAGGCAAGTGTTGAAAACTACCTATTGAGTGCTATGCTCACTTCCTGGATGATGAGCTCAGTTATACTCCAAACCCCAGCATTACACAATATATCTTTGTAACAAACCTGCACATATAACCCCAATTCTAAAATAAAAGTTGAATAATAATAACAAAATTTAACCATAAAAAGGGAAGACTTGTGCACTAAAAGCTGCAAAACATTGCTGAAAATTTAAACAAGACCTTAAAAATGCAAAGATAGCTTATGTAATGGATCAGAAAACTTAATATTGTTAAAATGGCAACAATCCCCAAATTGATCTACAGTTTCAATACGATACCTATCAAAATACCAAGTGCCATTTTTACAGAAATGGGTAAGTGGAAACTAAAATCATATGGAAATTTGAGCAAAGGAATAGCCCAATAGACAAGGATAACAAGGAAACAGCCAGAATAGCTAAACAAGTCTAGAAAAAGAAGAAAAAAGTTGGAGGACTCACACTTCCCAAATCAAAACCTACTGCAAATCTATAGTGATCAAGAAAGTGTGGTGCTGGCATTATGTTAGAAATGTAGATGAATAAATACAATGGAATTGAGAGTCCAAATATAAACTTGTAATTATATGGTTAACTGATGATTGGCACTTATGCTTAAATCATGTAAGGGGATACAGAATAACCTTTTTGTCAAATGATGGCTGTACAACTGAATGTATACATGCTAAAAAATGAACTTGGACCTCTACCTCAAATGATATACAAAAAATAACTCAAAAGGGAATCAAGACCTAGATGCAAGAGCTAAAATTACAAAACCATTAGAAGAAAGAATAGGTATAAATCTACATGATTTTGGATTAGGGAACAATTTCTTAGATATGACAAATGCATGAGCAACCAAAGAAAGAGTAGATAAATCTACTTCATCAAAATTAAATTTTTATTCATCAAAACATACTGTGTAAATAGTTATCTATTTAACTAAAAAACTAACATAAAACCCACACCATATATATATAAAAGCAGTAATTAACTAAATTGAAAATATTAGTATATTGAAAATTGTAAATGCTTAAAAAGGAAATCAAATAAGACCTAAATAAATACAGACGCATGTCATGTTTACGGATTGGAACATTCAACATTGTGCAGACATCAGCTCTTCGCAAATAGATCAGTAGGTTTAACAGAATCCCGATCCAATTCCCAGAAAAGTTTTTGTAGACATAGATGCTTACTCATAAATGTACATGAAAAAGCAAAGGACTTATGATAACTAAACATGATTTTAAAAGGAAGAGTAAAGTTAGAGGGATAACTCTACCCAATGTTAATGATAACTATATAGCTAAAGTAATCAAGGCAATGTAGTATTGGCACACGAATAGACACATAGACCAATGAAACACAATAGAAAGCCCAGAAATAGACTGATACAAATATACCCAACTGATTTTTGAAAAGGTGCAAACGCAGTAAAGGAAAGGAAGAAGAGCTTTTCAACAAATGGTCCTGGAGCAACTGATCATCCACAGGCAAAAAAAGAGAAGATATGCTTAAATGTAACACCTAAAACCACAAATCCTTTAGAAAGCATAGGAGGAAATCTTTGGGACTTACAGCTAGCTGAAGTTATTAAAGTTGACACACAAAAGAATATGTAATTGAATCTCATCAAAATTAAAAACATTTGGTCCGTAAAAGACCCTTTAAAGACAATGAAAAGACAAGCTACAGAGTGGAAGACAATGTTTTCAAATCACATATCCTTCCAGCTCATCCATGTCTCTGCAAAGGACATGATCTCATTCCTTTTTATGGCTACATAGTATTCCATGGTGTATAACAGCAAACTAATGCAGGAACAGAAAACCAAACACTACATGTTCTCCCATGTTAAGTGGGAGCTTAACAGTGAGAACACGTGGAAACAGGGAGGGCAACAACATATACTGGGGCCTTTTGAGGGAGTTGGGTTGGGAGAGGGAGAGCATTAGGAAAAATAGCTATCGCATGCTGGGGTCAATACCTAGATGATGGGTTGATAGGTGCAGCAAACCACCATGGCACATGTTTGTTTACCTGTGTAACAAACCTGCACCTCCTGCATGTGGACCCTAGAACTTAAAAATAAAATTTTTTTTTTCAAAAAACGCATATCCTTAAAAGGACTTATATAGAGAGGATATAATACACTCAAAACTTAACAGTAAAAAATGCAAATAATCCAATGAGAAAATGGCAAAAGACATACAGAAACATTTTACCAGAAAGGATATACAAAGTGCAAATAAGCACATGAAAAGATGTTCAACTCACTAGCTGTTAGGGAAATGCAGATTAAAGACAATGCTCTCTCTCTTTACACCTATCGCAAAGGTTTATAAAAGAAAATGATAGCACCAAATGCTGGTGAAGATACAGAAAAACGAACTCATACAATGCTGGTGAGAATGCCAAATGTAGACCAAACCCTGGAAAATGGTCAGTTTCTTAAAACTAAACATGTACTTGCCATGCAACTGCACTCTTTGGCCATTATCCCAGAGAAATAAAAACTTACGTTCACACAAAAACCTGTACAGGTATATTAATGGTAGCTTTATTCTTAATAGCCAAAACCCATGAACAACCCAAATGCTCTTCAAGAGCTGAATAATAAAGAAACTGAGAGGTACACCTATACCAAGGTATATACTACTTAGCAGTAACAAAAATGAAAGAAATATTTATATACACAGTGACCTGAATAAACCTTAGGAATATTATGCTAAGGGAGAAAAGCCAATCTCAAAAGTGCACATAGTATATGATTTCATTTATAGAACATTCTTGAAATAACAAAATTACAGAAAGGAAAACAAAGTAGTGTTTGTCCAGTGTTAGGGAGGGGGGTTGTTGTGTGGGTGTGGCTGTATAAGGGGGTAACAGGGGTGAGCTGCTCAGTGATGCAACCGTGTTTCTTGACTGTAGTGGTGGTGATGCAAATCTACATATGTGACAAAATCACACACACACAGGCAACGATGTCAAACTGGTAAAATCTGAATAAGCTCTGTGGATTGCTAATTTCCTGGTTTTGGCATTGTACTATAATCGTTCAAGATGTCACCATCGAGAGAATCAGGGTGAAAGATAAATGGGTCCTCCAGAACATTTGTTTGCAACTCCTTGTAAGCCTGTATTTCAAAATAGAAAGCAGGGCTGGGCGTGGTGGCTCACGCCTGTAATCCCAGCACTTTGGGAGGCCGAGGTGGGCGGATCACCTGAGGTCAGGAGTTCGAGACTAGCCTGGCCAACATGGTGAAACCCCATCTCCATTAAAAATACCAAAAAAAAAAAAAAAATTAGCTGGGCGTGGTGGTGCATGATTGTAACCCCAGCTACTCGGGAGGCTGAGGCAGGAGAATCGCTTGAGTTCAGGAAGCAGAGATTGCAGTGAGCCAAGACAGCGCCACTGCACTCCAGCCTGGGTGACAGAGAAACTTCGTCTCAAAGAAAAAGTCCATTTAGGAATGGACTTTTGACACATGCAAAAATACAGAGGAAGCTCAAAATAATTACACCAAGTGAAAGAAGCCAGACAAAAGTGAGTATGTAATCTATGATTCATTTAAATAAATTTATTAAAATGCCAATTAAGCTTTAGTAATAGAAAGCAGAGCAGTGGTTGCCTGGGACTATTTTGGGAAAATTCAGAGGAGGGAATGGGATTCAAGAAGGAGGAAGAATTTTTTGTGGTGGCCTGTATGTTCATTACCCTGCCGTGGTGACGGCTTCCCAGGTGCATACATGCGTCAAAAGATAACAAACTGTATGCATTAAATATATGTAGTTTATTGAATGGCAGTTACATTTCAATAAAACCAACTTTTTGAAAAGGCCCTCCCAGAGAAGAAATTAAAAGGAATATCCCACAGCTACTTTATAAAGCAAGCGTAACCCCTTAATACCAAAATCAAAGACAGTAAAGAAGGCAAAAATGACAGCCCATTCTTGTGAAGTAAATACAGAGATCTTATATAACATACATTAAGTTGAGTTTATGCCAGAACTGCTAAATATTTAAACATTAGAAAACCTATCAGTGCATTTTGTTTATCTGAAATGCTATTGATTATAACACAAGTATATTTAATGCAACACTAAGCAGAAAAGACTTTCCATTTGATAAAAAAATCTTCTCCAAACCTATAACAGACAATTGATTTTAAGGTAAATCCCTATTTTGGAAATATTGATATGCATGTCTTAGATAGATGATAAACAGTAATTAAAACAAGCCATTGGAAAATGAAATACATTACTCATGCTTTAACACGGAAAAATATTTGGGTTGTATCAATAGATACTAAAAAGGCTTAAATCAAGTTTACCACCTATTATTCATGGTTTAAAAATAGGCAATTTCAGTGAGTAAGAAATAGAATTTCCTAAATGATAAAGAACATCTATAACGAACACTTAATAATGAGTCATTAAAAACATTTTCTTTAGCACAGAAGTCACGATAACCACACTAAGTCAGCTAAAACAAAACAAGACAAAGAAGTCAGAGACATTATGATTGCTTACTTAGAAAATTT
This sequence comes from Gorilla gorilla gorilla, assembly GCF_029281585.2. NCBI lineage: Eukaryota > Metazoa > Chordata > Mammalia > Primates > Hominidae > Gorilla > Gorilla gorilla. The sequence continues at coordinate 31,021,000 of NC_073235.2, forward strand.
AGGAAATTTATTAGAACCATTAGAACTAATTAGAATAAATGGTTAAACATGGTAGAACTAATGGTGGAACTACTTAGTATAAATGGTTGATTATCAGATGGATATGCAAAAATTAAAAACATTTCCATTGATTAGCAATAACCAATAAGAATAGGCAATAAAATAGAAGATTCCAGTCATGATAGCACAGAAAATAAATCATATAAAATAATTCCAAATAAACACAGGCAGGACTTCTGTGTATATCAATGATAACTTGACTGAAAGGCACAGCAAAAAGCTGAACAAATGAAGAACTCCATCAGCCTAATGTCTGCCAAGATCCAACAGCTTAAAATGTCAGCTCTCCCAAAACTCATCTACAAATTCAATGTCATTCTAATCTAAATCTCAGCAGAGTTTTCCCTGAAATTTGCCAGCTGATTCTAATATTTATGTAGAAACTTAATGGCCCAAGTATAACAAAGATGATTTTGCAAAAGAATAAGAAGGGGACACACCGTATCAGGGCTGGGACCTGAACAGAGGCCCACCCACCCTGCATCCCATGGGATAGCTGGCAGACCCCAGTCCAGCTGTGAGCCAGGGAGGAGAGCTCTCTGCTCGGCCACAGAATGACCCAGCCCTGGGCTAAGTGCTGGCAATGCAGCTGCTCTAGGCGTGGGTGGGCACTCGTAGCTGATGTTCATTTGGCTTGACACAGGTGCTGTTTGATTCTCCCTCCCCAATTAAATTCTGCAGTTCCACCAGTCATGGACATCATTTTGTAAAAACAAACATGCAATTAAGTTGCTCAGTGTCGAAGCTAGCTTGTAATGTAAAATAGGATCGTTTATACCGGTAATTCTGGAAGGGGAAAAAAAAGAATTCTTTCTGCTTCCAGTTCAGGTCCTTATCTTATTTTTGCACATTTGCTCTCCTCTCAAATATGATGTGTTCCAATTGCCATTTTTCACAAGGAATGAGTTTGAGTCATTAAAAAGTTGCTCCCAAACACTGCAGCTGTGGCTAGGGGCTAGACAGCCCCTCACCCACCCACCATGCATCTGGGTTTTGCAGCTACTCACTTACCTGTGACACTTGATCCAGCTCTCACCCATGAATCAAGGGACTCCCCAAGACCCTGTTCTCACCCAGAGAGGACCTTGGCAGAGAGCTGTGGACCCCCTCACCACACACACAAGGAAGAAAAGGAATCTCTTTCCTCACTACATCCACCCCGGGTGCCTGCCACCTAGCCCTGTGGCTCAGGGTTCCACAAAAGTGGGAGCCACTCCAAACAGCTGCCAACAGCTCCAGACAACTGGAACCATATCCCAACCATGACTTGGTTGGGGCGGGGGAGAGTTGCCAAGGTGAGAGAGGACATTTTGCTAAGATTTATGAAACGACCAAGGCAGTGTTTAGGCCAACCATGGAAAGGAAGTCTTCTGTAGAAAGTTCTGGCTCCAGAGAAGGAAGACACAGAAGGTGTCTTCTATGGTGACACACAACACACGGCCAAGCCCAAGCAAGGCCCAGGGGAGGGATCACAATACATGTCTGCTGTTGTGGGATGAGTGGGGTATTCAAGCAAGAGGGAGCCCTAAAGAGGCGGGAGCTAGCAGAATTAGTGTTGCTGCCTCTGTGAGGCTGGTTTTCTCCCAGAGTAACCTAAATATCTGGTTGTCACTCCTGAAACAAACACACGTGCACACACACAGGCATACAAACACAAGCAGACCATTGCACCAGGTATTGCAGAGCCACACACTTGCTGAGGACCCTGCAGGGGACAGCAGTGAGGGGCTCTCCCCACGAGCCACAGGTCAAAGCCATGCGGGTAGTCAACTCCTTTCAGCCACGTCTGCTCTCCTGGAGACCTGAGCTCTCCCCTACCCTCTCTGGTTGGGAGGGAAACCAGCTTCCACTCTGAGATCCCAGCTCCAGCCTGAAGTTCACCGCCACCCTCAATGGGCTTACCAAAGGCTCCTGCCAGCTGCAGCTACCATGCCGGTGGTGGAGACGCCGTCATGTGTGCATCCACCTGGGACAGAAGCCTGTGCTTGGCTTTGCTCTATCAGGCCAGACCGATGTGGCAAAGCTGTAATAACTGCAGCAGCTGCAAATGGGCTCCAACCTGGAGTTTCAGAATCACCCTGCTCAATAGAGCAATCTGGGAGCCTTGCTCTGGGGGATTCAATAAGAGGTCAGGAGACTTGCCCCAAACCGTTTATAAAATGACAGGCCAATCAGACAATCTGTGAACTTCATTTTTTCAGCTGCTGAATGGGGATAATGAAAGCTCCCTGCCACACACCAAAGGGTGAGTAATATGAGAAGAAACATACATGGTCCCCAGGGAGGGAGGGGATGCCAGTGTCAGGGTCACTAGCTCCACCCGCATGGCCAAACCCATGTGGATCTGTAGGAAACACTGCCTGTTCTGTGAGACGAAGCCCCCTTTGACTTTCTCGGCTGCACTCATTTTACGCTCCTGCTCCCACTGCTGCCATATTAGTGGGCTCTGGCTGCCCTAACAAAGTGTCACAGACAGGGCAGCTTAAACCACAGAAATTTATTTTTTCAAGCTCTGGAGCCTGGAAGTCCAAAATCAAGGTGCATGTAGGTTTGGTTTCTCCTGAGGCCTCCCTCATCCGCATGGAGGTGGCCGTCTGCTCGCTGCATCTTGGAGTGGCCTCTCCTGTGTGCCTCTGCACCCCTAGTGTCTCCTCCCCTTCCTATCAGGACTCCAATCATATTAGATTAGGGCCCACCCTCAGCCTCATTTTAACTTAATCACCTCTTTACCGACCCTGTCTCCCAATACAGTCACATTCTGAGGTTCTGGGGGTTAGGGCTTCAACATATAAACTTGGGGGACACAGTGTAGCCCATAACACCCCCCGTTGAGCTCTCCCCCTTCTCAGCTCAGTATAAATGCAGGGTGGGGTGGGAGGCACTCTCACTAAGTTTCCTCCTTCCAAGATCTAATCCAGTCCATGGCCTGATGTCCCATCTTTAGGCCATGCATTCAGCATGGAGGGGCAGCTCAGGAGGAGCTGGTCACAAAGCGAAGGAAGTGCAGCTGCAGCTGCATGGAATGGTATAGGTCAAGGAGGAGGCCCTGGACACTTCGTGGCCACTGCTCCTCCCCTACGCTCAGTGGCCTCCTTTTTGGGGAATCGAAAGCGGGGGGCTGAACTGTCCTGATCAGACAGAAGCACGAGCAGGACTCTGCTGCTGTATTGCTCAGCCCCCAGCAGCCTCACTGTGGGCACGGGCAGATCCAGTGCCTTCCCTGGGGACCCGGAGGGACAGCTGTAAATGGGAAGACAGCGTGAAATGTTCACTGTGCACTAATGTGTGCTAACAACTTCGCCCAGATCAGCACAAAATGAGAGGCGACAGCTGTGCACAACCCCACTTCCCAAGGATGTTGGTGACATCACACCCATCATCCCTATCTGGCATCAGTGCCATCAGCTGTCCTGGCTATGAGGAGCAGGCCAGGTGAGGCAGGGCCGGCACCAGAGGGAGTGGCCACAGCCAGCAAAGGCCTACAGAACCAGCAGGTCCTTCCCTCAGAGTCAGTGTAGAGCATCCAACACCCATGCTTGCCACTGGCTGCTCTTTCTGCATTCAGGACACCCAGGAAGATCTCCTGCCTAATGGGAAAAAAACTCACTGTTTCCCTGAGACAACCGGGACAGGGTCACAGCAGTGCCCGGGCCCTCCAGCTGAGACTGCAGTTGACAAGCCTGAGTTTAAGGAGAGGACAAGCAGGGTCCAGTGGAAAGCCTCACAGAGACCTGGGAGAAGGTGCTGTCTCAGGCTGGCCTGGAGAATCCACTGTCTCCACAAGCGAGCCCTGCTTGGGGACCGGCCACCTAGGAGGAGGCCCTGGGGCTTCTCCAGAGCTTCTCACAAGCTGAGTTCAGGGTGGAAATCCCCGCTACAGCATCCTAATCATCCAGATTCTTGACACTTATTCAACCCAGGTAGTCCAATCTGCAAAGGGGCAGTTTATGAGAAAGGCCTTTCTTCATTTGAGCCCATAATTGCTGTACACTGCTATGTGTGTGTGTGAACCTGCAGGTAATAGGCAGCACCGTGTGAAGTATGTATACCCCTGCCCAGCCGTTCCACAGACACCTATCCTTCAGAAATACCCACAGCAGTGTGAAAAACAGCAGTGTGCCAGGATGCTCACTGGGGAATAGTAATGATGCAATTACTGCATTAGGCAGGATGCACTGGGACTGTCCAGATGACCATGTCACAGGGTGTGGTGGTGATTCCAGAGTCAAACGATGGATTGCATGTGATGACCTTGGAGATTATTCCAGTTGTAGGCACTTGACTTGCTCAGCTACAGGAAGCTTTAGTCTCACTGTCTCTCTTTGGTCTCACTGTCTCTCTTTGGTCTCACTGTCTCTCTTCTATCTCACTGTCTCTTCCTTGCTCATGTCCCCACTCCCACTACCACTGGCACAGGCTATGGAGAAGGGGACAGGCATTGGCGAGCACCCAGAGCCTCTGGGCCTCCCCCAGTCACTCTGCAGGGAGGGAACCCAATATGCCCCTTTGAGCTCTCTTCTTGGAAGGCCCTGTGAATCTGCCAAAGCACACGCTCTCCTGCAGGCAGGAAACCTACAGAGCAGCCGTGGACGCACATCATGTCTGCCCACCCAGGGCAGGTAAGGCAGCAATGGCTTGAGGGCTACCAGGAATGGAGCTGGCAGGTGGCAGGGCCTCCGGTCTCTCCCCAGAGCACAGCACAAATGTGGTTATGGAGGAGCAGAGACCACAGCAAGGCCCTAATGGAAACAATAAGGGTCAGTCTGGGGCCGAGTGCCAACCTTGCAGAGTGAAGTCTGAAGCATGGATAGGAGGGAAGCTGGAATGTTCCCCAAGCCAGTGCTGAAGCCCAGAACCAAGAGGAAGAAGAGAAAAGGAGGCCAGATCATGCAGTAGCAGCAGTTTCTATGTCTTCAGGCAGTGCAGAACCACTGAGAACAGTGAGAAAAATTGATAGACCATCTACTCATTGACTTTTTGCAGGTGAGAATTTATGCCCTCATTTGCCAGACATTTTATTCAATCTAAAGATTCCTCCCTCCTCTCGGGGTCTCTGGAAGTGGTGTGTTCAACCAGAGGAGCAATCTACCAGTTATTTTCTATGCATTTGTGAAAGCTACAGACACCAGGATGAAATCACTCTTGTCAGACAGACCCAGACAAAACAGGGCAAACTAAGCATGAAGGAGGGTGCTCATGCTTGCCTGTCTGAGATAAGAACAGTTTCCAAGGACTTTCTCAAACCCCACAAGAAAACCCTTCACATCTTTCATGCATCTCCCACTCTGCATGGCTTGCACATTTCACGTGCATGCATACATTTCTACGACAAGGTTTATCACTGGACATTCTTTGGGACGGCAGCAATTCAGATAAAATGCCCTTGAGAGAGCACCTGCCCAGTAACAACACCTCCACCAATGGACCGATGCCAGTGCTGACTTTGGGCCTCCAGAACTAGTGAAGTCTATTTCCCAGCAGCTTAAGTGAATTCCTCCCTTTTGGCCAAAAAAGCTTCCTCTTACTGGTCATCGCTGGTCACACCTATGGCTTGCCATGGTATATTCCAGATTATAATCCTCTTTTCTATTTATCAATAAATTTAACACATTTGGAGATTCTTTTCTGGTATTCTTTTTATAGGTTGACACATTCAACTGAACTTTGCTGAGTTCCTGTTCATGCTGGAGACATAACAGCAAGCATCTTTCCCCTCAGGCTGCTCCTTGCTGGGATGGTTGAGGAAGGGCAAACGAGGAAATACACCTGCACGATAAGGTATGCTCAGTGCCAGGATAGAGTCAGGTCAGGTGCTTTGGTTGTACTAAGAAGGGTCACCCACCCAGTCACAGGAGTCTGTGGCCATTCTTGGAAGGAATGACAGTCAAGTCAGGGCCCAAAAAATGAGCAGAAGTGAACTTGGCTGGGAACCAGGGTGGGCCCAAGAAGAGATGAGGAGTCAGCAGACCATTGCAGGCACACAGCAGAGGGGCAGGTGTACACGAAGTCAGGTGGCAAGAACAAGAACATAGGTGCTTGTGAAACCTCAGCACATCAGTGTGATGGAGCCAAAAATGGGCAAAGAACTGGATGGGGCACGTTAGGAATGTGGACATTTTATGAAAGGCAGTAGAAACCTAGAGAGTGACACAATTAGGTGACTCCTCTCTCTTTTAGGGTCCTAGCTGCCTGTTTGTTGCTTCTGTCCTGAAGCTCTGGGTACAACAGCAAGACCCAGATAAATTGAGGCCTGCATGGGAATGCTTTTCTAAGGGTTTCCTAGGCAGGTGTGTGAGGCTCAGGCCAGCCTGGCTCTCCTATGGTTTAATAATGTAGATGAAGGTTTGCTCCAGGAGTGCTGAATGAAGCAGTGTCTTGAAACCACTGTTGGGTTTCCTTGGATGGGTTTTCATCTTAATAACCATTGTACATACACATTCAGCCTCAGAGTTCCCTTTGCCATTACTATAGGGACCTCAGGGAGGACAAAGCAGGGAGAGAAGAAATGGCTCTGCAAAGTAGCCAAGGCTTTCACGGTAGTGAGCATGAAAGGAGAAAGACCAGTCGGCTCCCCGAAGCTCCATTTTATCCTAGGCTTTCTTGTTGAGAACTGGGTGGGACCAAGGATTGGTGTTTGCCTAAAGCTGCTGTGAGGTTTAGCATATACAAGTCTCCTTGCAGTGGAATCAGGGCAAAGGATCTCTTTCCCTAAACCTCCTTCTTGGTTTAGGAATGAATGTGCTCTCAGCCACTGGGTAGTCCTTGGCTTCCTAGATGTGGCTCAGAGAACAGCCAGAACAGGCTGTGAAGGCAGAGCGTCCCCATTCTACAGGAGCGGGGCCTCCATCCAGGGACAGTCCCTGCCGTGGGCCTGTGCCACTGGCTCTGGGTTCTGCCCTTTGTGGTGATGGAGGTTGTGCTGGATGGTCCACAGTTTTCTCCTAAGAATAGAATTCTGGGCATGGGGTCCGGGCACAGTGGATCACGCCTACAATCCCAGCACTTTGGAAGGCCCAGGTGGGTGGATCACTTGAGATTGGGAGTTCAAGACCAGCCTGGCCAACATGGTGAAACCCCGTCACTACTAAAAATACAAAAATTAGCTGGGCATGGTGGTGCATGCCTGTAATCCCAGCTACTCAGGAGGCTGAGGCAGGAGAATTGCTTGAACCCAGGAGGCAGAGGTTGCAGTGAGCTGAGATCGTACCATTGCACTCCAGCTCTGGGCGACAGAGCAAGACTCCATCTCAGGGGGAAAAAAAAAATTCTGGGCGTGGGTTCTACTCACGGCTGGTGTGTTGGCAACAGTCCATAACCTCCTGCAATGCACTCCTTACCTGGTGGGGGGACAAGGTGCTCCCCATGTCCCACACCACCCCTCTGAAAATGCAGGAGAGCTAAGCAGGGGAGATGTTAGGACCCCTCCTTACCAGCACTGGTGGATCCACCTGCCTGAAATCAGGTTGATACTCCAGTGCTCTTCTGGTGGGGGCCAGAACTGAATTCAGACCTCAAGTTCTAGGCACCACAACAGCCCAGGACCTTGGGGACACACTTACCTACAGGAACCAAGAAACCCTCTGATCTCCAGAGTTCATACCATAAATTTACTCAGAAGACCTACAGGGCTGAGCCCAAGTCCAGGGTAGCCACCGCCACATGCATTTCACCTCCTTACCTTGGGTTTCACCACTGTCTTCCCTGTTTCTTTCCCTTGCTACCTGGAATCCATTCCCAAATAAGCTAGCTGCATGTGGGTTTTTGTTTCAGATTATACCTCTACTTTTTGAAAATGTCAGTTACTTCTACCTAGGTTTTAGAATTGAGACAAAATTCTACGAGCCTTAGATGGAAGAACCGAAACCCCCAGCCAACCACAGCCTGGGCGCATTTCTCTGGCTTTGCCTGATGCAAGTTTCGAGTCATCGCACAACTGTGTAGCTGGTAAAGCAGCCCAACCCCTCAATGACTTATATAGATGGTGTTCCCCTTTTCCATGAGCAGCAGTGGTGACTTCTCAGAGACTTTGAGAGGCCTGAAGTATATCATGTATTGGTTCACATTTTCTGGGCCTTCTCTGTGTAAATCTGCATTGTGGATGGAAATGGTGGACAGAACTAAGTACCACTCCTGAAGAAACCCATCCTCGTGTCTCAGAGGGCAAAGCTAGGGCCACATTCAGGCTCATGCCCTCCTCAAGCCCATAGTGCACCTCACCCGGCTGACCTTCACTTCCTGCTGCTCCCTCTGTTCATTCCCTCAGCTCCCTCCCACTGTGGGTTTTGCCAGTTACTTCCACACTGACGCCCCCGCCCCACCAGTCCACATGTGACGGCCATCCAGGCCTCCCACTACCCTTCCCTTCCTAGCCAGGACCCTGCCCTCTTCTCCAGGTCCCTGCCACTCCCTGACAACATTGTGGGGAAGGATTCCCCAGGCTGGCCCGCTCCACCCTGCACACAGGCTCCGCCCCAAGGCCAGGATGGAAGTTTCATTGATGTGGTCACATGGTCCCAAGTGATCGGCCCTCTGGGCCTCCCCTACCCCCACGCCTCATGCACACCGCCACCCTCAAGAGTGGGAAGCCAGGGAACCACCTCAGGTCATCTCAGGTCATCTCAGGTCATGCCCATCAGTACCTTCCTTCAAGATGCCCGCGCTGGTTGTAGGAGGGACTTTCTTCTTGCTAGAGACTTTTTCATGATTCAGTAAGCATGGCCATTCTTGCCCTATGATGACATCCTTGGATGAGTGCTGTGATCAATGTGACATTTCAACGGTGCCTGACTGCTCACTCTGTGGATGTGGACTGTGGCTGACCCACTGCCAGGCCAACATCAAAGCCTACTCACCGCTCACTTCTACTGAGAAATGGACTCAACACAGGCCGTGCAGACTCCGGCAGGAGCCTGGGCTTCATCTGGGACAGACTGACTGTGTGGACAGCTGTGAGGCTGTTATGGTGAGGACGTGCCCCTATATGCGCAGGAGGCGAGGGGCCACACTGTTTCCAACCTAGACAAAAGACAGGGCACGTGCACAAAATATAAAATAAGAGCCCTGTTGACATCCCTTCAGCCAGTCCTCCCAGCCCCATTGTCCAGACCAAGCCCAAGGGGTGGGGGAAGCACAATGTCCTCAGGGCAGTGGTCTGAGGTGCCTTCTGCCCCTTTCTGGGCTCTGGGGGTGCTGGAGGCCTCCTCAGGGTTGCCAGGGCTGGGTGCTGCACGTGCATGGCCCCTGGGCACCTGCTGCGGTTGGAATGCTTGTGCCCCCCCCCCCCCAAATTCATGTGGGAACAATCTCCACTGCAAAAGTGTAGCGAGATGAGGCCTTCAGGAGGTGATTAGGTCATGCGGGCTTCTCCCTGTGAGTGAAATGGAGGCCCTTTTAAAAGAGGGTTCACACAGCATTGACCTTTTACCCTTCTATCTTCCACGTGGGAGATGCAGTGCTGAAGGCGCCATCTTGAAGCAGCAAGCAGCGCTCACCAGACACCAAACCTGCCCCCAGAACTGTGCGAAATAAATGTCTGTTCTTTATAAATTACCCAGTCTCAAGCATTTTGTTATTGCAGCACAAAACAGACTAAGACAGTGCCCTTAGGTGGCATGGCTGTTCCCATCACATCAGTCCCCACGTGGAATCCTGCAGCCTCTTTCTCACTTCCCACCAGACAGATTGACTTGAGCACACAGGACACAACATTGACTGAAAAAACAAATAGCTGAGTGTTGTACTGGAGTTCAGGCTGTGCAATGCACTGCAAATAATTTAAAACCTGCACTCGAGGCCCGGCCTTCACAAGTCATTTTGCCCAGCTCAGGCTGGGGCTGCTCTTCTGCCTTCTGGCCTGGTCTCTCAGCCTCCTGAATCAGTGAGACTCAGTGCTACAGATTAAAGAGGCTCTTCCCTGAGCACCCAGCAGACCGTGGGCAAACCCACTCCCATGTCCTCATTCGTAGTATGCTCTTCTTCTATTTTCTCACCCGTCACAATTGTGTTTCTTCTTGTTTTCTTACTTAATTCCTACCTCCTTCACTAGAGGGTCCTTTCTCTGACAGACAGCCATCATTAGAGCTGGCTGTCAGTAAATACACGTTGGACACGTGGCAATCAGTGCCCTTCAGTGTGCCAGGTGAGCCAGTAAAGAAATCTGACCGATGAGGCCGGGACACCATGGAGGAAGCCGCCATCATACCCAGAAGGGACCAAAAACTTAACTGAGACGGTGACCCTTCACTCGCCTCTTCCCAGAAGAAGGTAAGCATCTGCCACATGGCGCCAGCAGAGGAGGGGAGGAAAAGAGACGCTGAGAGCTGGGGCCGTCCTCGCAGTTGGAGGCCTGCGTGTGGTCTGGCCCACAGGAGCGTGTCCACCATGGTGGGGAGGGTGAGGGGTTGGCTGAACACAAGGTGCGAGGGCCTTGTCCTCCAGCAGAGTCTGCAATTCCAGCTGCACATTAGAATCATTTGGAGAACTTGGGAAGCTCAGACTCCCTGATGCCAATCCATCACATCAGGGTTTCTAGGAGTGGGGCTAGCTCGGTATTTTTAAGGCCAAGTGATTCTAAAGGGCAGCCAGGGTTGGTCTAATGGGTTTTAACTGAGAAGTGGCACCATTTGATTTGTAGCTAGGCAGAGTCACTTGGACGGGGCCAAGGGGAGAGCAGAGACTTGAGGCTGGACACCAATTTCTGAAAGCGGCATTTCTGGAAACTACAAAAATAATCTAAGAGACAGGGAGTGAGCGGTTAGAATGAGAAACAGACTTGAGGAAGTAGAATCTCTTGGTGTGGTGACAGGTGATGAGATGGGGCTGGCAAGAGAGGAATGGGACTTCAGAGCACTGCCCAAGTTTTTCCCTTAAATGGCCAGAAGAAGAGTAGCATCATTCATTGGGATAGTGCAGGACAAGGGAAAGTTCCGGAGAAGCTGGGATGGCTCTACCTGGTGCAGGCTGATTGGAGGCGTCCTGGGTGGCCTGCAGGAGATGCCTGGAGGTGGTGGGCCATGTGAGAAAGAAGGCTTAACACACACGTTTTGATTAGGTTCACGTTAAATTGAATTAGTTCAGGAAGTAGAGGAAACATTATCTTTGGGTCAAAAATCCCAGCTCGGACATGGATAAGACAGGCACTTTCTGGAGAGGTACCAGAGTCCAGTTCGATTCTGAGGGACTTGGCCTGGGGAGTCACCCACAGCACCAAATAACAGGGACAAAACAGCAGGGTCCACTGGATAGGCCAGGAATCAGAGCTGGGGCAGAGAGCACTGGTGCTAAATCTGGGGAAGCACTGTCCTGGGGCGCAGCGGGGCTCTGTCTCTGAGCAGCATGCTGGGCAGGTGCCCTCCAGGCCAGATGCAATTTGGAGGGCCCTGTGCTCTCTGGCTCTAAAAAGAGAGACTCCTTGTCCACACTTCTGTAAAGGCTCAGCAATTTTTCTTTTTGATGTAGGGTGGGAAATCAAGCAACCAAGGCTATAGAATAGCATTGAGAACAGAAGCAACTAGATTGGAGGGGGAAAAATTCTATTCTCTGACTGGTGAGTAAAATGCATGAAATAGAGTGCATGGATATTCTTCTGGCTTTCCTACCTTAAGGGTTTTGTTGCTGCTGTCCTGATCTTCAATGATTTAAAGAGCTGAGAGATCCTGTGACATCCAAATAAGTATGATGTTTTTAGCTGTTGGGGCCATAGGCTGACAGCTGCCCAAAAGACCACTAAAAACTGGTGACTGAGGGCTGGACATGGTGGCTCACACCTGCAATCCCAGCACTTTGGGAGGCTGAGGCGGGTGGATCACTTGAGTCCAAGAGTATGAAACCAGCCTGGGCAGCATAGCAAGATCCTATCTCTGCAAAAACAATTAGCCAGGCACGGTGGTGCACATCTGTAGTCCCAGCTACTAGGGAGGCTGAGTTGGGAGGATCATCTGAGCCCAGGAAGTCGAGGCTGCAGTGAGCTGTGATCATGCCGCTGCACTCCAGCTTGAGCAACAGAGTGAGACCCTGTCTCAAAAAAATAAAAATAAGAAAGCTGACTGGGTAAGGCCGACTTTATCAAATTATTGCGTTAAGGAAGAATACTACCTTGACAGAATTCTAGCAACATCTCAAAAAGGAGACCCCTAGGAGGATATCTGTAGGATTTTAGGATATGAGCCAGATTACTTTAAGCCTGGCCTTTTGAGGAAAGAAACAGACTAGGATTGGAAAGGATTTTTGCATAACAGATTAGGATCCATGGACACAGACAGGTGAGGGTCTTGAAGTGAGTACTGATGTATCCAGCAGTTAGTTTGGCAAGGAAGCTGTTGTATTTGCCTCCCAGTCTTACGTTTCAGGAACAAGTGAGTGCTTTCCAAAGCAAAGTAGCTATGTTATTTTTGCTTGGTCCAATATCCTTTAGTATAGGCAATAGGAAGGATGCACATGACAGTTTTCAGATACCATATCTAACTTTCTAAGAACTTTTTCTTCAAATAATTAAGATGAAATTAGGAATGCTTTCGAAGTGAAATGCATTCTTCCAGGTAACACATGGTTCCCTGGAACACATTCTTCCAGGTAACATATGCTTGAAAGCCCTTCACATCCACCCTGTGGGTTAAACGAGGCGATGTCCTAAACCATTTTGATTTGGTCCTTTTGGCCAAAGAAGCCATACAGACTTGGGTAAATCTGTCAAAGGTCAAGAGTCTGGTAAGGAACGAGGCCAGCACTGAAGCCAAAGTGTGCTGATTTTTAAGTCGCTGATACCTCTAGCCACGTGCCACTTTGTGCAAGCGCTATCTCTTGAATAAATCACATTTTCACAAAATCAAGATGTAGCTTATTGTGCAACTTCCCAGCACTAGGCATGATGCTAGAGGCTGGTTAAAAAGAGAGCATAGTTCTGTGTCTCAAGAAGCTAGGAATCTAGTGGGGACAAAAGAATGACAGTACATGTAACGTGTTCAACAATGGGCTTTTACTAGACAGGGTAAATGTCCATTTGATATTTTGTTTTTGTTTTGTGTGTTTCTTTTGTGGGGAGAAGGGGATGGTTGTGGGGTCCAGCAAAAAGGAGAAGTAGGGAAAATTTAATAGAGGTTTCAGCTGGAACAGATCCTTAGAGGATGCCTGGAGTTTTTCAAATAAAGAAGGCAGAGACCGAGTGCCGAGGCAGTTCAGGAGTTCGGGGCGCCACAGACAGTTCAGGAGTGATCTGCTTCACTTCTATAGATAAAGTTCCCTAATCAGCTCCCCAGCTGTGCAGGGAGGCACTCACTAGTTCCCTTGCCAAGAATGCCATCTCTACTCCTTGTGCCCGGTGAGTAGAGGATGATTCATGTGAATCCTGGCATCACTGCAGAAGGATTGCAGAACCATAGCCCTGTGGAGCCCAGGGCAAAGTGGTCTTTGGGTATCATGTCTGCCACGAGGTTTAGAAGGAGAGGCTGGGTTTAACTGAGCTTGAACTTAATGCTTGAGAAGCCAGCACATAGCAGGGAATAAGAAAGTCTAAAATCTGAAGATTTAGCACAATGGGAGGGATCAATGGGAGAGAGGCTTCCCAATTTGGGCAGAGGATTGCGGAACTGGAGCAGGGGCTGCCGCCACATGTGTTCTGAACCCAGCAAGCTCTAGACACCAACCAGTAAGCAGGCCCTGGATCCTGCTAATCATGTGGATGTGAAATATATCACAGAATCAAAATGACTTTCCCTCAAAATGCATGCTGCTTTAGGCATGCTAAATGTTGTACTGAACGCTGGCATACATAATTCATGTGTCATTTACCGTGCCCACACTCTCGAGTGGAATGCATACCAATGAGGCTGCATGGGCTGCTACTTGCCTCGGCTTAGCTGATTTTAGGGATGTTCAAGTGGAATTAGAGCAGCTCTTTAGAATGCTACCTCTCCTAATGGGGTCTGAGAAGGGAGCAATGCAGGAGGGGGCAATATACAAGCACATTCCAGGAAGCCCTGCTGAGAAACTTGCCTATAAGAGTTGGCCAACATGAAATATGCTTATGTGAGGGAGGAGGCAGATGAAGAGGAAGAGGAGGAGAAAACAGAATCAACGTGATAGTGTGTTTCATGATCTGCAAGGACTGAGTCTCAGACTAAATCTCTACTCCTGGGGTCATTGAATAACAAGAACACCAATAATACCAACAATCATTCATCAGATTTCTACCACGTGCCAAGTATAACATCAGCCTTTCAAAGTAGGTAGAGATTGTTCTCCCCATTTATAGGTGGGATTACAAATGCTAAGAAAGATCAAATAACTTGTCAATGTACCTACAGTCCATGGCAGGAATTTCAGGCCTCACACACAATACACTGGGCTTACAGGAAAGGGGCTTGAGTCCTTTTTCCTGCTGGTTTCTGAGGCCAAGGTATCTGCATGTGCTTATTCCATTGCACATCCAGGTGCCATATACCGTTATAACCCTTTTGTGAGAAGTATCTTGTTTAATTTTCAAAAGAACATTATGAAACATACCAAGTTTACAGACGAAAGATTTGACTATTAGGGAATTTAAAAATGTACCCCACCCCAGTACATATGGTAAAAGCCAGGCTTCTATGCTACATTATTTAATTTGAAGTCTATGTCTATACTACCACATGGACAGTGAAATGTGAAGAAGCTTATTTAAAGGAAGGTTATCAGCCTGGCATAGTAGCTCATGCCTGTAATCCCAGCACTTTGGGAGGCCAAGGTCGGAGGTTCATTTGAGTCCAGGAGTTCAAGACCTGGACAACATAGGGAGATTTCATCTCTACAGAAAATTTAAAAATTAGCCAGGTGTGATCCCACCACTGCACTCCAGCCTGAGCAACAGAGCAAGACCCTATCTCAAAATAACATAAAATAAAAATAAAGGAAGGTTATCATCCCTGTACACATTGCATCACCTGGGAGGTTTTGCGATATTGTTTTAAATATATATATAACATAGGCCAGGCGTAGTGGCTCACGCCTGTAATCCCAGCACTTTGGAAGGCCGAGATGAGTGGATCACTTGAGGTCAGGAGTTCAAGACCAGCCTGGCCAACATGGTGAAACCCTATCTCTACTAAAAATACAAAAAATTAGCCAGGTGTGGTGGTATGCACCTGTAGTCTCAGCTACTCAGGAGGTTGAGGCAGGAGAATTGCTTGAACTCAGGAGGCAGAGGTTGCAGTGAGCCGAGATCATGTCACTGCATTCCAGCCTGGGTGACAGAGTGAGACTCAGTCCCAATAAATAAATATATGTGTGTGTGTGTGTGTGTGTGTGTATACACACACAAAATTGTACAATTTGTGGCATTAAGTAGACTCACAATGTTGTGCAACCATTATCACTATCCATGTTCAGAACTTTTTCATTACCCTAAACAGAAACTATACCCAGTAAACAGTAACTCCCATTCCCCTTCCCCCAACCCCTGGTAACCTCTATTTTACTTTGTTTCTATGAACTTGCCTATTCTATGTACCTCACATCAGTAGAATGAGACTATACTTGTCATCCTTTTGTATCTTGCTTATTTTACTTAGTATAATGTTTTCAGGGTTTGTTCATGTTGTAGCTTGTATCACAATTTCATTTCTTTTTAAGGCTGAGTAATATTCCATTGTATGCATACAGCACATTTTGTTTATGCATGTTGATGGACCTTGGGTTCTTTTTGACTTTGGGTTATTGTGAATAATGCTGCTATGAACATTGATGAACAAGTATTTAGTGGAGACCCTGCTTTCCATTTTTTGGGTGAGACACATAGCAGTGGAATTGCTGGATCATATAGTAATCCTACATTGACCTTTCTGAGGAACAGCCAAACTGCTTTCCACCGCAGCTGTACCATTCTATATTCCCATCAGAAATTCACCACAGTTCAGATTTCTCCTGAATGTGTTTCTTTTTTTTAAATAATCCAAATGAGTGTAAAGTGGCATCTCATTGCAGTTTTGATTTGCATTTACCTAATGACTAGTGATACTGAGCATGTTTTCATGTGCTTATTAGCCATTTGTATTTCTTCTTTGGAGAAATATTTATTCAACTTATTTGCCTATTTTGAATTGGGTTGTTTGGGTTTTTTATTGTTGAATTCTTTATATATGCTAGATATTAATATCTTATTAGATATATAATTTACAAATATTTTCCCATTCTGTGAATTGCCTTTTCATCCTCTTGATAGTGTTCTCTGATGCACAACAAATTTTAATTTTGATGAAATACGACTTATATATTGTTTTCTTCTGTTGCCTGAGCATTTGGTGTCACATCCAAGAAATCATTGCCGAGTCCAATGTCATGAAGTTTTTCCCCTATGTTTTCTTCTAAGGGTTTTATAAGTTTAGCTCTTATGTTTAGGTCTCTAATCCATTTTGAACTAATTTTTGCATATGGTAGAATGTAAGAGTCCAGCATCAATATTTTGCATGCGTATATCCAGTTTTCCCAGTGCCAGTTTTGAGAAAACTGTTCTTTTCCTCCATTGAAGAGTTTTGATGCCCTTGTCAAAAATCTGTTGACAAGGATTTCTTCCTGGGCTGTCTATTCTATTACATTGATCTATATGCCTGTACTTATGCCAGTAATACACTCTTTTGATTACCGTAGGTTTGTAATAAGTTTTGAAATAAGGAAGTGTGAGTCTTCCAACTTTGTTCTTTCTTTCCAACATTGTTTTGGCTGTTTGGGTTCCACTGAGATTCCACATAAACTTTAAGATGGGTTTTTCTATTTCTATAAAAAAATGTTGTTTGGATTTTCATAGGATTGCAATAAATCTATACTTTTATTTGATAGTATTGTCACCTTAACAGTAAGTCTTTCAATCCACGGATTGAAACACAGAATGTGTTTCCATTTATGTATGCCTTCCTCAGTTTCTTTCAGCAATGTTTTGGCCTTTTCTGTGTGCAACTCTTTAACCTTACTTAAATTGATTGGTACATATTTTATTATTTTTAATGCTACAGTAAATTTAATTGTTTTTAACTTCCTTTTTTGGACTATTGATTGCTAGTGTATAGAAGATGACAGACTTTTGCATGTTGATTTTGTATCCTACAACTTTGCTTAATTTCTTTATTAGCTCTAATAGTTGCTTTGTGGAACCCTTAGAGTCTACATATAAGATCGTGTCATCTTCAAACAAAAATAATTCTACTTCTTCCTTTCTAGTTTATATGTCTTTTATTTATTTTTCTTGCCTAGTTAGTATACGACTTCCAATACTCTGATGAATAGAAATGGCAAAATTGAGCATGCTTGTTCCTAGTTTTAGGGAAAAGCTCTCAGTCTTTCATCAAGGAGTATGATGTTAGCTGTGAGTTTTCATAGATGGCCTTTATCATGTTGAGAAAGTTGCCTTCTAGTCCTAGTTTATTGCATGTAAAGGAATTGAATTTTACCAAATGCCTTTTCAGCATCAATTAAGATAATCATGTTGTTTTTTACCCTATGTTCTATTATGTATAGTTCAATTCCAGTGTACCTATATGAACATTTCAGAAGCATTAACCTGTTGCCCTGTTAACTTATACCACTGTGGGAAAGAAGTGAACAACAAGCATGCAGTACTTACCAGCAGTGTCTTTTGTACTTAGCCTCACAGCCCCCATTCATTTCCAAAGTTACTTAGGTTAGCACCTTTTTCTCTTACCTCCTTTATTGAGGTCACTTTATACACTCATAATAGATATTTTCTTTCTCATAGTCGACTTTCCACCCTGGGATCTGCTGATATTTTAAAAATTAATTCCTCCTCAATGATTTTTTAAAAATTTGTATACATTAAGTTTTACTCTCTGTGCTGTTAAAGTTCTAAGGTTTTTTAAAAAATGCATAATGTTATGTTTTTACCAATATAGCATCATACAGAATAGTTTCTCTGCCCTAAAAAAATCCCCTGTGTTGCATCTATTCAACCCTCTCTTCTCCTCAAACTGGTGGCACCCACTTATCTGTTTACTTTCTCTATAGTTTTGTCTTTTCCAGGATGCCATATAAATGGAATAATAAAGAAAGTAGCCTTTTCAAAGACTGGCTTCTTTCACCTAACAACGTGCACTTAACACTTATCTGCCTCTTTGTATGGCTTGAAATCTTATTCCTTTTCATTGTTGAATAGTACATGTGTATAGATAGAACCACGTGTATGGATATACCACAGTCTGATTGTCCATTTACCTGTTGGATCTTAGTGCTTTCAGTATTAATAAAGGTGCTATAAATATTCAAGTATGGGCTTTTGTGTTTTCAAATCATTTAGGTGAATACCTAGGAGTGTCATTGCTGGATCTTATGATAAGACTTTGTGTAGCTTTGTAAGAAAGTGCCAAACTGTCTTCCACTGAGTCTGGGCAATGAATGAGAGTTTCTGCTGCTCTGCATTCTCGCTAGCAATTAGTATTGTCAGGTTGTTTTTTTAACTTATATTTTTAGTGAACAACACTAAAAACATTTTTTCTCAATGCACATAGAACATTTTTCAGGATGGATTATACATTAGGCCACAAAAAAGTCTCAATAAATTTGAAAAGATTGAAATCATGTAAAGTATATTTTCCAATTATAGTAGAATGCAACTACAAATCAATCACACAATGAATCTGGAAAATTCACAAATTTATAGGAATTAACTGGCACACTCTTAAACAAACAATAAGTCAAAGAAGAAATCACAAAATAATAGAAAATACCCAGAGGCAAATAAAAATAAAAACACAACAAAAACTTATAGGATGAGGTAAAGCAGAGATAAGAAGGAAATTTACAGCTGTAAATGCCTACACTGAAAAAGAAGAAAGATCTTAAATCAATAACCTAACTTTATACCTTAAGGAACTAGGGAAAAAGAAGCAAATGGAATCCAAAACTAACAGAAGAAAAAAATACTAGAGAGTAGAGAGGAGAAAAATAAAATAGAAATAGAAAAACAACAGAGAAAATCAACAAAACCAAATATTGATTATTGGAAAATGTTAACAAAGTTGACAAATCTTTGCCTACATTGACTAAGGAAAAAAAGAGGGAAGACTCAAGCTACTAAAATCAGTAATCAAAGTGGGAATCTTACTACCAATTTTATAGAAATAAAAATAATTATAAGAGAGTACTATGAACAATTGTACACTAACAAATTAGATAACCTAGACACATTCCTAGAAACACACAACCTAGCAAGACTTACTCAGGAAGAAAGAGAAAATATGAACAATTCAGTTAGCAAAGAGATTTAATCAGTACTCAAAAACCAGCCAACAAAGAAAAGCTGAGGACAAGATGGTTTCACAGGCTAAGTCTATCAAATATTTAAAAGGATTAATTAGTTAACTAGTCCTTCTCGATTATTATCTAACTCTTCCAAAAAGTTGTGGAAGAGAGAATAATTCTTAACTCATTCTATAAGGCTAGCATTATCATGATGCTAAAACCAGACAAAGACACTACAAGAAAAGAAAACTATATACCAATATACCTTAAGAATATTGATACAAAAGAGCAAACCATACTTGGCAGTATATTAAGCAGCATATTTAAAGGATTATACACCATGGCCAAATGTAATTTATTCCTAGAGTACAAGGATGGTTCAACATACAAAAGCCAACCAATGTCGTATACCACATTACAGGTTGAGTGTTCCTTATTTGAAATGTTTGGAACCAGAAGTATTTTGAAATTTTAATTTTTTTTTGAATTTTGGAATATATGCCCTACATTTATGGGTCGAGATCCCAAATCTGAAGATCAAAAATTCAAATGTTCCAATGAACATTTTCTTTGAGTGTCATGTTGATGATAAAAAAATGGAGTTCTTAATTTTTGGATTTGTGATGCCCAACCTGTATCATGTAAACAGATGATGAAGGGTGAGAGCTAAGTTTGTTATTGTTAGCATAGGAGGTGTGGCAAAGGGCAAAAGCTAGAATAATTCATACAGTAATGGAGCATAATTGGAGACATGAGGATGAATTTGTGTTTATTTTAGTATACAGATGAAAACATTTAGAAATATTTGATGATATATATGTAAGTGGGTCAGTATACATATATTTTCTTGCTCTGATAACAAGAAGACCTAGAAGCAATGACATCCCAGTAGCAGTGAGCACACTCAGTGACCAGCTCTTGCTTTCTACCAGGAATCTTCGAAGAAATGGATGATTCTAGGTTGGAGGCAGGAAATACACCAGATGAGCCTGGGTCACCTTGTAGTGACAGAAAGTAAGGAAATGCTTTTAAAAAATACAATGATGGGGGTATGTCAAAGGAACCCACAAGACAATGGAAAAAGTTGTCAATGGCCAAAGGTGGAACAATCTGAGCAACAAAATAAATAACATAGTATTGGACTATGACCCAACATACAAAATAAATATCTAAGTATCCATACTGATATAAATAAATGATTGAATAAATAAATGAATAAATGTGGAACAACAGGCAAATCTCTTACTCAGAAAAATTCCAATAATTTATGTAGATACTTCAGCTCAAGGAGAGGGAGTGAATATAAGTCTCCAACCTTTATGTATGGACTATGGTAGTGACTTCCTTCCAAAGAGTAACAACTATCTAGTAATGAGGAAGTAACCTTACAGTGGAGAATTCTCACAAATACTACCTCAGCCAGGTGATCAAGATCAACATAAACAGTAAGTCATGTTGATAGTATTTATCCCTGATATGATGTGATAAGAATAGCACTTTTGTGTTTTTCCTTCCAATTATCCAAAACTCAGTCTAATCATAAAAAAAAAATCAGACAAATTCCACGTAAGAGAACAGCCTGTGGCATGGCAAGAGTGATGCCATCTTAAAGCAAAACTCCACATCCCAGGTGCTCTGCAGCAAGATCTTTAAACGACATCTGCAGCATAGATAACTCCTCATAAAGATGTTTGTCTAGGCTGGGCGTGGTGGCTCATGCCTGTAATCCCAGAACTTTTGGAGACTGAGGACAGTGGATCAGTTGAGGTCAGGAGTTCAAGGCCAGCTTGGCCAACATGGTGAAACTTTGTCTCTACTGATAATACAAAAATTAGCCAGGCGTGGTGGTGCACACCTGTAATCCCAGCTACAGGGAGGCTGAGGCAGGAGAATCACTTGAACCTGGGAGGCGGAACTTGTAGTGAGCTGAGATCGCGCCACTGCACTCCAGCCTGAGCAACAGAGCAAAACTCCATCTAAAAAAAAAACAAAAAAAAGTTTATCTAACTTCCCTGTGGTTGTGAATTTATCAAGGAAGTCTGAAGACATCAGCAGCTGCCTGTGTTTTATCCTAAAAGCTTGCTGTATAAAGGATACTTTCTGGAGGGCAGGAGCGGAGATCCACCATCTTGCAGCTGCCTGAGACATGGCTTCTGCTTGTAAGTCTCTATTAAGGGTTTCTTTCTGAGAAACTGGATTTGTCAGCTTCTTTCTTCAGCTTCTCAGTTCCCTTAGCCTTGTGGGGATATGTGTGCATAGATTTGATCACTGCAGAACATCCCAATTAAAGGACATTCTACAAAAGAGCAGACCAGTATTTTACAACACTGTCAAGGTCATCAAAAACAAGGAATGTGTGAGAAATTGTCACAGTCAAGAGGAGCCTAAGAAGGCATGACAACTATTATTTCCGAATGAGATTCTGGAACAGAAAAAGACACTAGTTAAAAACCAAGGAGATGTGAAGAAAGTATGGACTTCAGTTAATAATCATATATCAAATTTGGTTCATTAATTGTGATAAATATACCATATTAATGGGAGATATTAGTAATAAAGGAAGCTGGGTATGGGATAGATGAGAATTTTGCAACTTTTCTGTAAGCCTGAAACCATTATAATGTAAACTGTTTACTTAAATACAACTGTATGCATTTTGGGCACATACACAAAATATTCCAGATTTAAAGATGGAGGGAGGTGAAAACTAGCAGCAAGCATAAGAATCCCAGAATAAATAGAATTTCCCAGTATTTTGGCCCCTCCTCTTCCCCCTTTGTGCAGATCGGCCATCATCACCACCTGTCCATACTCACTATTTGTTACATGCCGTAAACAGGCAGGCAGAATGGTCATTATTCCTTTATCCAGTCTGGTCCCCCTGAAATATCTGACTGTCATTTTAAATGCATCATCCCAGAGCATCTCAAGTGATTTTGACTGTAGATAAGGCAAACGGATGACACAGATGTGTGGCAGCTAGATGCCCTGATGGTGGGCTGGGTACAATGGTGAATCCATAGTATGTGAAGGTGCTTGGGCCAGATCACCCCCAGAGGGGTCCAGAGGATGTTTCCTCTCCTTACAGAGAGGTGAAGGATTGATGTGGGCCTAGTCTTACTGCTTAATTTCACCAACTCCCCCAAAGGTCGGGGGAGAGACACAGCTCATGGGAAGGCAGATGGGCACAGGATGTTCAGTGTTTCCCCTAAATTCCAACAAGTTTCTTCTACTAAATCTGGGCCCCACGAGCGAGGCCCCCAGGATAGGTCTAAGATGCCATAATTTCACCTGGTCTAAAGTGCATTTTCCCTTCAACCATCTCTTAATGTTTAATAATGTAAAGGCACTAAGAGGAGATTTCTAAACATAAATGTTTCACCATCAAAATTTTAGGAGAAATACAACAAGTTCCAGTTCCTCTGGTGGAAGTTGATAACCCTGAGAAATAGCTTCAACTCTGCTTAAGCCATTCTCAAACACAATCTGCTCCTTCCTCCTCCACTTCCTCCATATGTATCTCTATTATAGCACACTGTCCCTCAGACCATGCTCCTGGCATTCAGTGTCTTGAGGGCTCTGATTTATTCACTTTGGATTCCCACACCAGCTCTGAGAGAGTGGCTGCTGACTGTGAAGGCAGAGTGAGTTAAGTCCTGCTGCCTCTCAGGAGCTTGAGCCTGATGCTAAGGGATGAGAGTGCATTGATCATGACCCATGGGTTGTCAGACAGCACTACAAGGTGCAAATGGCTTGCACCAGACTGACTTATTCAGTGCATATGCTGTTTTTGGCATCCCTGATCCTGCAGCACAGAAATCTGCAGAGCATCTCATTTCAAGAGACACTGCTGCAGGATGAGGCCATATGACATTCCCAGGGAGAGGAGATCGCATCAAGCTACAGTGTGGGCTTATGAAAAGTCCCTTTTCTCCCCGGGCTTGACAGGAAGGCAGAGTTATTGCTAAATCAGACCATAGATCAGGAGGCTGACATTCCCAATGTCAGCATCCTGAGGAATAATTCCCACTCTGTAGCCAAAGAAATGATGCTGTTAGCCTTTTCTTGGAGATGAGACATTTTTAAGGATTTGCCCAAATGCATGGCTGTGCCATTCTTGCCACTGTGCCCTTTGATTAGTTCGTACTCCTCCACCCCAGGTGGGACTCTCTCCTTCTATGAGTTATTAAGAAGAATGAAGCATTCAAGGTGTTTTGAAGCAAACTTTCTGTGTTATTACTGTCTCTGACAAGCAGCATTAACACAGAAAGCTTCCTTCCAAAAGAGAGACATCATCCTCCTCTCAGGTTTAAAGAAAACGCAGGGGCAAGAAAGGTTTTACTGTCATAAGCAGTATTATCTAACTCAATAGCTGCTCTCTTTGTATCCCCTGTGTGCCTATACATAATCAATTTAGATTTATTAAATCAGATACAACAGTTTATGTCAATGCAAAGTGAACACATTATTTGGTTTTGAGGAGGCAAAGACCTTCCCTCCTGGAGTGTCATATCTCCTTTGACATTCCATTGCACTCTTTAAGAAGTAATGGGAAGGAATGTTATCATAACACCAGGGGGGCTGTTTCAAAGTGGCGCCTGAAGATTTTGCTGTGCCATTTCCATTAACAGTGATGACAGGCATGTAACGAAGTCCCTGCTTTCTGTGCTGCAAATTTCCTGCAGAGCCTATGGTGGGAGTGGGAATTGCAGAGTGAGTCTGACATTTATCACATACAGGGCAATGTCTCGGGTGTGAATCCCTATCGGTTAAAATAATTTCTAATGAAAGCAGAAAGGGATGATGGTCACCAGGATGGAGCTTCCCATTCTGACCTTCAGGGATCTTCAGTCCAGAGCCAGTTTCTGTCTTTTAAGGAAAAAAAAAAAAAAGAGAGAGAGAGAGAGAGAGAGAGAGAAAAGACCAATGCCTGGGGCTCTCTGCCTGGGCTTTTTGGTGTCTCTACTGAAGGAAGCCTGAGAACAGCAGGGAGGGTGAGGATTCCCAGGAACCTGCCCATCACAGCTAATGCTTCTGGAGACAGGAGCCTGTCTGACCAGGACAGGAGGTGACCACCCACTGCAGTCCTTAGCAACCTTCTCATGTACCTATTGTCACCAGTGAGCCAGCCACGTGCTCATCACAGGTGTTTCCTGTGTCCCCTCCCATGGTCTCCATTCTGTAATGAGTTCTCCCTCCTCTCTCGACCCCCGTACTAAGTCAAAAGGTCTCTGCTTTCATAGTCCTTCTTTTCTTTTCCCTCTAGACCTGGCTAGAAAATGCTTTCCCTTTTTTACAGATTTGCAAAAAAGCAGTGAAAGCAATCCTAGCTAGCTATTACTTTTTAAGGAGTGGAATTATCAATTTCACTAAAAGAACACATTTTACTGCCAAAATACCCTGAGGTCCAGAGCCAAGCCCCAGCTCAGGACCTATGGAGTTGAGCTGGTGCCTGGGCCTCCCTGTGGACTGCCCTTTCTAACACCCAGGAGGTGCTCTGTGAAAGCGGCCACCATGTTGGACTTCACCCTGGAAAGAAGGCCAAGTCTCTGCTCAAAGATGCCAAACATTGCTGGGGTTCTGCTATTTCACTTCTCTGCCTCCAAGTCCTGACCTTTTGTGGGGACAATTTCCCCTTTTCAAATACCCCCCTCCACTCTCCATCATTTCTCTTTCTCCACCTCCCCAAGTCTAGGCATGTTTATTTCTTTTCAGATAAGGAAACTGCTCTGCAAGTATTTTACAGATGTGTGTAGGATGGACTTAATGTCCTGAGCCCTCAAATCTTCAAAGTTAACTTTGCAAATTGCCATTGCAAATCCTTGATTTCAAAAGGATTTATTTATCTCTGACCTGAAGAAAGCAAGTTGCCATCTCCAGTGCTGAAGTTTTCATCCAGGAAACGCTGTGCATCTCATGGAACAAGGGAGAGCTCGGTCCAGGAGCAGTTGGACTGTTTGTAAAGACCCTGACTGAACAGGAGGAGACACAATAGAGTGTCAGCAACTGAAAAGTGCTGGAGCTCTCAGGCACTGTGCTGTCCCTTTGTTTAAAAGTCACAGCCACTGTCTTGTGACCCCATTCTTTGGCAAGGCCAAGACCTCCCCAGATTTCCCCACACCTTCCCCAAGGAAGGGACAGTTTGACCAGCCATCACTCTTCTGCATTCCTCTTTATTTCATTTGCACGTGGCTTTCTCAATATAATATCATTACCCTTGTGATGGTTTAAAACATGGCTCCAAAACCCTTTGACATTCTTCTCCCCTTGAATCTGGGCTTGGTGACTGCCTGATCAGTATTATGCAGAAGTCATGCTGAGCCAAGATCCAGGTCCAGCCCTTAGGAAACCGGCAGCTCCCACTCCTGCCCCAGGAGGTTCACTCTTGAACCCAGGTACCATGTCATGGGGATGCACAAGGCACTCCATGGTGGATGGAGTTGACGGTCAGCACCCACTTGCCAGACATGGGAATGAGCTACCATGGGAATGGATCCAGTGGAGCCACAGCACCTAATTAGTGCTTGATTAAGGTTGGGTGGGTGAGGGCTGGGGGTAGAATGCTAATTGGTAGGGGATTTTTCTGAGGGAAATGAAAATGCTCTAAACTTAGATTGTGGTGATGGTTGCACAGTTCTATGAATGTACTGAAAGAACTGCATCATACATTTTAAATTGGTGGCTTATATCTCAACAGGGCAATTAAAATTAAAACATATATATTTTTAAAAGGAAGAAGAAAAGAGTGAACCAAATCTTAACAATTGTTAAATTGTGGTAGTAGGACCAGAGACAGCTTTTCCTATTTTCTAAAATGAACATCTCCTACTTTTATAATGGGGAATGCTTTTCTTCCAAAGAGAATCCATTTTTACTGTACTTAAAAATCTGAATACCTTTTAAAGTAATCTACATGATAAAAACATATCTAAGCCTGTGTATTTAAAGACATTAAATATATATGTATATTAAATATGGACATGTATAATATTTTTTAATCAAACTAGGAGCCATCCCAGAATGCTCCTTAAAAACAAACAATCAAAAAGCCATACTCCCGAGCAAAGTATACACACTCCTAGAACAGTTGTTGCTTGTGGGTTACTAAGGGTGAATCCTAGTGCCATATGAGGATTCCTGCCTTGTCATGAACCACTGAGAGTTGTGGGTGGCTTTTGTCATCTCCACTGCCCCAGCAATCTTTCATCAGTTACAAACGTGATGGAGAAACTGATGTTCCCAGGCTTATGCCAATCCCCTGCCTAACTTGGTGCAAGTACAAGTCTGGGGAAGAAACTGTCCCAGTGCAGGGTTGGCCCACGGAGACAGCAACATCAGGACCACCATGAAATTACCACGTCCTGGAGGATGCCTTTGCCTGAAGAGTCTGCTGTTGCGTGGTCGCAGCATCTGCCCAGGCCGACGGAGACACACTGGGCCTCTCTGTCCCCAAACCTGATCTTGCCCTTCTAGGGTTCTGTCCTCTAAGGAAGGAGTGCTCTCAGGTCTAGCACACTCAAGGACAGACTTACCCAGGCTGTCATTGTTCTGGGTGCAAAAGGACAAATGTGCTTCTCACCTCGCCTTGGTTACATCTTTGCATGTCAGGCCACAGCAGTGACCTCCAGGGAACAATTTCCTGCGGAGTAACTTGTTACTGAGTGCTGAGCAGGCCAACATTCCTGCCTCACTCCTCTGCTATACTTTAGCCAGAATACCCTTTCCCATTCTAGTCCATGGCATTCTAGATCCCACCAAGTGCTTTTGAGTAAATCACTACTTCTATCTTGAAGGTCTTTCCTCCTCTTTTCCACTGGGCACACTCTTCCTTCAAAATCTTGTTTGGCCAATAATTCCTCTATGAAGACTCTCGGCATTCTTTCTCCAGATCACATCTCCCAGATGAAGGAGTTGCCCCTCAAGGCATCTCCCAATGTAGATGTGCTCGGACCATACTCCAAAACTCTAACACCTGCCCCAGCATGAAACTACACCACTTCCTACTTTCATTGCCTGCACCGTCACACATGACGCAGTCACTATAATAATCTGTGATAGGCACTGGGACACATGCCCACCATGTGTAGGGCTCCCTGCTAGGGACTCATTTTAGAAAGTGGGAACCAAAAACAGTGTAACTCCCAGCCTCCATCTAAACTCTGCTGAGCATCCTTCCCTGTTCCTCTGTTAAAAAAATCATGCTAAAAAAAACAAGCAGAAGTCACTCAGCAACTTGCTCCAGGAAATACTGACTCCTGGGAGGTAGGACTGTCAGCCAGCTGTCATCCAGGCTCACTGCAGGCCCTCCACTTGCCATCATTTCAAAGCCACTCTCCTTCACTCTGTCTGATGCCAATCAGCCCCAACCTGAGTCCTCCCCCATTTTCCTCTTTCTGCTCAGACTTAGTTAAGGGAGTGCTCTCCCTTACTGCAACTAGGTTTAATAAATTAGCCGTACCTGATCAATAGTTTTTCCAGAAGTCTTTTAAGAGGATAATATGCAAAAAATGTTCAGAATCCTGTCCACCGTCAAATAGCTGTTAAGGGGCAGAGCTGAGCCCTGTCAAGCCCATGTCTGTCTGATGCAGCGGCAATAACCTTTCTTTTAAATGGACATGAGTGTCCCTTTGTGTGTTTAATGGCACATGCATGTGCTCCACCGATCTACATGGCCCTGGAAGACCACAGCAGCATCCCCAGAACAAAGTCGCACTACAGCGTGTTCTTCCTGAGTGTGTGCAGGTGACAGCAGTGTGAAAATCAGCCTAACAGTCCTGGGACTTCTGCCCCTTGTCAGATGATCAAAAATACCTCTAACCTATTAGTTGTTAGCAAAATAACCCAACTAATATCTTGAGCTCTTGTAATACTAGGGAGGAGGATGAACACGAGGATCCTGGAGGTACCAGGTCCATCCAGCCCCTGCTCCTCAGGAGGTCACTGAGAGTTGAAACAGGAAAACTGATAGAAAGGAAAAGTTCCATAAGAGTGCCAGACAAGGTATGGTAATAATTAAACATGTGGGTTCAGCTGATGCCTGGTCTTGCCATTTTTTTATTTTATTTTATTTGTTTATTTATTGAGATGGAGTCTCACTCTGTCACCAGGTTGGAGTGCAGTGGCGTGATCTTGGCTCATTGCAACCTCCACCTCCTGCGTTCAAGCAATTCTCTTGCCTCAGCATCCTGAGTAGCTGAGACTACAGGCGCCCGCCACCATGTGGGACTAATTTTTATATTTCTAGTAGAGACGGGGTTTCACCATGCTGGCCAGGATGGTCTCCATCTCTTGACCTCTTGATCCACCCGCCTCAGCCTCCCAAAATGCCAGGATTACAGGCGTGAGCCACCGCGCCCAGCCCCTTGCCATTTATTTATTTACCAGGTGATTTCAAATGCCCGTCTGTGACCTTTCTGAGATTGAGACTGCATTCTTGCCTGCAATACAGAGGTAATGACCGTGCGTATCTCACAGAGTTGCTGTGGAAATAAAATTTGGGAACTGATATGATATTCCCAGCACCACGCATGACAGAGGGTCGAGGTATGTGATCACATGTAATAAACAGAAGGTTTATGTAAGAACAATCAAGCAGGAAAGACTGCTAAGAAGTCCCACCCAAGTGAGCCTTTGAGTGCTTGCTGCTCCATGAGCGAGCATCTGTTAACAAAGAAGACAGCCCTGCTGTTGATGGTGTTGATGAGGAGAGCTCCTTTTGTGGAGGGTGGAGCTGGCCGTGTGGGAAGCCCTGATGGTGGGCCAGGCAGGTAAGGGTGGACAACGGAGATGGGGAGGGAGAGTCAACAGGAGTCCTCTGGGTAGTCCAGAGAGTGGGTGAGGAAGGCAGGGAGGATGGAATGGAAGGCCACTGAGCAGCAGGAGTCTCCCCATAGCCACAATTGCTTCAGTAAGTTCTACCATACTCAGGGGTGCTCTGTGACAGTGGAGGGGCTCTCACGGAAGCCTGTCTATAGCAGCCTCCTCCCCCATGGGCTGTCCCTCCCTGATGTCATGCTCGGCCTAAGTCAAGGGCCTTCTACAAACTCAGGCCCTTTCATTCTTCCCATACAGAGCCATTTTGTTTCCCAGGGTTTTGAGCAAACATTTAATAGCTCCATTCTTTGTTCATCGTTCTTCAAAGATAGAGAATGAAAAACCCCTGCTCTGTGGACCCTCCAGGCCTGGCTCCATTCAGTCAAAACAGCGTACGGCTGTCTCCAGGGCCAGGTGCTGGAATGCACAGTGAATTAGGCCATGTGTGCCTTTGCTCATGGGCCTAAGAGGTTAATAGATGAAGGCCGCTTAAAATGCACAAGATAGAGCCATCATTCTCTGAGGAGTGGTGTTTTGTGTTAGAAACAGGCCTCCTGACATTTGTAGGGTTCAGGGCAAGAACACAAATGGAGGTCCAGGAACCATATGTCCAAATAGTTTAAAATGCTAAGTCAAGTTAATAAATTGCTGAGCAATTTATGTTCTACCTTTCGTCTTTAATGAGTATTCCTTCATAACAACCTGGAAGATGAGATTCAAATTTAAAATTCTTGGACTCCTCAGAGATCTGAGCCAGAAAAGAGCAGCAGGGTGAGCACCAGCACCTGTCTGCCCTGAGGCTCAACTTGACTGGTCCTCTCCCCACACCAGCACTGTCCTGCACCATGGGGCTGGCCTCATGCAGGGCAGACACTTGAATCTGCCTGTCCAAGCTCCACCCCACCCTCTGCATCACTTAACTCCTGCCCCAGTCAGGGATCAGGCACACACTTGCACACTTTGGTGTCAGAGGCAACCTTCAGGAGGGCAGGCCCAAGCAAGAGGCTCACCTAGGTCAGGAAAGGAGTCTATATCTAGAAGGAAGGATATCTTTATTCCAAGCAGACAAATTTCTTTGTCTGACAGCCTCCTTGTACCATAGGAAGGGCACAGCTGGCACAAGGTCAGTGTGAGATCCCCTTCCAAAGGAATGCAAGAGGCTCACATGACACAGGTCTATAGACAAGACTCAGAAAAATTACGGATTTTAAGCAGACAAAAGCATACACTACAGAAAAGACACCCCACTGAACACATGGTGCTGGGAAAACTGGATAGCCACATGCAGAAGAATGAAACTGCATCCCTACCTCTCACCATATACAAATGTCAACTCAAGATGGCTTAAAGACTGCAATGTAAGACCTGAAGCCATAAAAATCCTAAAAGAAAATCTAGGAAAAACACTTTTGGACATTGGCCTATGTATGCAAAGAATTTATGACTAATACCCAAAAAGCAAAAGCAACAACAACAAAATAAATGAGACGATTAAGCTAAAATGTTTTGCACAGCAAAAGAAATACTCAACAGAGTAAATAGACAACCTATAGAATGGGAGCAAATATTCAAAAATTATATATCTGACAAAGGATTTATATCCAGAATCTATAAGGAAGTCAAACAAATCAGCAAGAAAAAAACGAATAATC
The DNA here is from genome assembly GCF_029281585.2 of Gorilla gorilla gorilla. Lineage (NCBI taxonomy): Eukaryota > Metazoa > Chordata > Mammalia > Primates > Hominidae > Gorilla > Gorilla gorilla. The sequence continues at coordinate 31,051,743 of NC_073235.2, forward strand.
ACAATCAACGTGAGCATACCTTTTTGAAAAGTAGATATACAAGTGGACGACAGTCGTATGAAAAAAATGCTCAGCATCACTAATCATCAGGGAAATGCAAATTAAAACAAAGTTAAATATCACCTTACCCCAGTCAGAATGGCCTTATTAAAAAGTCAAAAAACAGTAGATGTTGGCATGGATGTGGTGAAAAGGGAATGCTTATACACTGTTGGTGGGAATGTAAACTAGTACAACCTCTATGGAAAACAGTGTGGAGATTTTTCAAAGAACTGAAAGTAGAACTACCATTGGATCCAGCAATCCCACTACTGGGTACCCACCCAAAGGAAAAGAAGCTATCATATCAAAGAGACACCTGGACTTGTATGTTTATTGCAGCACAATTCACAATTGCAGCTGAGAAGATAAAGAAAATGTGTGTGTGTGTGTATTACACACACACAATGGAATACTAACTACTCAGTCACAAAAAAGAACAAAATAATGTTTTGTGTGGCAACTTGGACGGAACCAGAGACCATTATCCTAAGTGAAGTAATTGAGGAACAGAAACCAATTACTGCATGTTCTTGCTTGTAAGGGGGAGCTAACCTATAGGTATGCAATGGCATACAGAGTGGTATAATGGACATTGGAGATTCAAAGGGGGGAGTGTGGGAGGGGGACAAGGAACACAAAATGACCTATTTGATACAATAAACACTCTTCAGGTGACAGGTACACCAAAAGCCCAGACTTTACCACTATACAATTCAATTTAGCTTGTACCCCTAATGCTATTGAAATTTTAAAACATTTCTAGAGTTTTCGGCATCCATTTGAGTTTGTGCAGTGTGAATGCCTGCTCAGTCCAAATGAGCTTTGAGAGCAAAAGCCTTGATCTCTTTGAGACTCGATGTTCTCCCTTGGGAGATGACAACAGTGGCTGGTGGTTTCTGCTTAGTGGGCTGAGGGGAGCATTTCCAGGAGTGGGATGTCTAAGCCAGGACTTAAAGGAAGGGAAGTGCACACAGATCCTCACAGCAAGGGTGCAGGTGCTAAAGCAAGAGGTGTGTTCTGGAGCCCCTAGTGGGTTGGCAAAGCTGCCTGTGCACTCAGGGCCTGCAGAAGAGATGGAAAGCTGCACCCTAAGTGGGAGGAAAATGCAGACCATCTCTACAGATGCTTGGACTCCTCTTTCCATGGCCACATCCAGAACCACTCCTTCTGTGACCTGCTGCTCAGGCCCCAGCTAAGTGACATAATGCACATTCAGGCCTGCTTGAGGAGGGCCACATGTGATCTAGTTTACAACTATTAGGACTTGGGGACCCCCGTCCAGGTCTTTTTCACTGTGCCACCAACTCCCTTCTCCCAGCTGCCTCCCAGTCTTGATGCTGGGACACTCCTCAGAACATCAGAAATCTCTGTTCCTCCCCAGACGATTCAAGACTCTCTGCCTGGTTTTATGTTGACTTTCTTTCAGTATCTTCCAATGCTGATTGTTCCCCATAATTCTAAAATGCCATCAATTCTATTTCTCATGCCAAACGGTTCTGCTTGGAATAATAATACTCTTTAAGTGCCCGTGGGGGACATTAAGACTATAAGAATAGATTTCATTAAAAGCTTCATTCACCTGAGCTGAAATGAAACCAAGCTGACAACTAAGCCAGCTAATTCTAGTTCAATCTAGTTTTGTGGAAACGTCACTTGTGCTTTCCTGACTTGGGCAGCGAGTTCAGACAGATGGTAGGCTGAGCTAGTGACAAAATACTCCTGCAAGTACTGATGGTTTCCACAGAGCAGGGGCCCCCACAATGCCCTGGATACTTGCAGAGATGCTAAGCTTGTAAAGGAACTTGCCCTACCATAGGCAGCGGGTTTGATCATCAGAACACACTTGCAGGATATACAGACCAGAGACCATGTTTGTCGACCCGCTGTACAGATGGGAAAGCTAAGCAAAAAGTGATTCGTTGAGTGGCCTAAGGTCACATGACCCGCATGCAGCATGAGGTCAACTCAGAGCCATGTCCTGACAGTCAGTGTGCTTTGCGGCCGTTCCTTTTGTTTCCTTTTGGGGATGTGGGGAGAACTGGTAGTAGTGTTTTTACTAACAAATAAAAATTTATATATTTATGGTGTACAACATGATATTTTGAAGTATATATACATCGTGGAATGACTAAACTAAGCCAATTATCATATCTATCAACTCACATATAATTTTTTTGGTGAGCACACTTAAAATCTACTTTGTAGTAACTTTCAAGTATACAATATGTTGTTATTAACTGTAATCACCATGATGGACTGTAGATCTTTTGAACTTATCCCTCCAGTCTGACTAAAATTTTGCACCCTTTCACTAATATCTCCTCCTAGCCTTTGACAACCACCATTCTATTCTCTGCTCCTGTGAGTTCATCTTTTCGAGATTCTATACATAAGTCAGGTCATGCAGCATGTGTCTGTGCCTGGTTCATTTCACTTATAACGTCCTCTGAGTTCATTCACGTTGTCACAGATGGCAAGATTTCCTTCTTTTTTAAGGCTGAGTAGTATTTTGTTTTGTGTTTATACCACATTCTCTTTCTCCTCCCATTCAGTGATGGACAGTTAGGCTGAGTGCATATCTGTGTGTTTGTTTGTTTGTTTATTTATTTGTTTGTTTGTTTTTGAGATGGAGTCTTCCTCTGTCGCCCAGGCTGGAGTGCAATGGTGCGATCTTGGCTCACTGCAACCTCCGCCTCTCAGGTTCAAGCAACTCTCCTGTGTCAGCCTCCTGAGAAGCTGGGATCACAGGTGCACGCCACCACGCTTGGCTATTTTTTTTTTTTTGTATTATAGTAGAGACAGGGTTTCACTATGTTGCCCAGGCTGATCTCAAACTCCTGACCTCAGGTAATCCACCTGCCTCAGCCTCTCAAAGTGCTGGGACTTCAGGCATGAGCCACGGTGCCCGGCCAGCTGAGTGTATATCTTGGGTATTGTGAATGGTGCTGCAACCAATATGGGAGTGCCACCATCTCTTCCTATGCTGATTTCATTTCTTTGGAGATATACCCCGTAATGGGATTGGTAGCTCTATTTTTTTTTTATTCGTTGAGCCACTCCTTTTCAACTCTAATGATTTTTAAGTTGAACCTCAAGTTTTTTGTTCACATGACCACATATTTACCTGTGTGCTATTCTCACTTTAAATGGGAAGAGTTCGCAGTTTTAACAGTCAAGCCCTGAGGCATCAACGCCATACAGCCGACTGCACTGCTCCACGGCCTCTCTCAGGGTTCTTTCCATACCTCTCCCACCATAGATAGTTGTTCATTCAGCAGATAAACACCAGATGCGTACTGTGTGCCAGGCACTGTGTCAGCAAAATGGATGTGGTCCGTGTACCCAGGAAGTTCTAGAATTTGGTGGGGCATGGGCACCAAGCAGTCCTCAAAGTACAAATGCAGTTATACAATAGAGTGAACTCCTTCCCCTGTCTGTCCAAAATCACTTGAAAATTAAGAAAAATAATTTAAAATAAGGAAAAGTTCCTCAGGGGGCCTTATTTAGATCACAATACTACATAGAAAATAAGGGAGTTCTTAGCAAACCAAATTTTTTTTAGATTCCTGGAAGATGCTAAATAGAGAGGCTCATCCTGAGAAGAAATCAGAGGGAAGAGAATCTTAGCCTAAAGTGTGCCAGGGAGAAATGTGGTGTCAAATCTCACAAATATTCTGAGCCAAGTTTGTGAGTCAAAGAACAAGGCCACAGCGAACCCTGGGGTGGAGCCATAAGGCTTCTGTGCTAAGCCACATGGAAATTCCTCTTCCTCATGGGCACATGGGGAGAAAACTCCTCCTAGCCATGCTACAAGGGAGGACCATGTGACTGCTTCTGTGCAGCAGGGCGTGAGGAGAGGTGATTCCAGCATCCATGTGCCAGTCCATGCTGAGGCACAGAAGAGCGAGCCTGAGTCCCCCTCACCCTTCCACAGCTGCAACAGTGAGGCCCTGGGTTGTCACGGCAGAACCACGAGATGGAGCCAACTAGATCTCTGCGTCTGCATGGGCCACCGCTTCCTGGAAAATTGCATCAAAATTTAAACGAATGAGAAATAAGTCCTTGATATGAAGCCACAGAAGTGGCCAGGTTGAATTCGTTCCTCGGCAGGGTAGTCTGTTCTGTCTAATGCAGGTATTTACTTGAGCAGATGTTGAGACCCTTTTCCTCCTTTGCAATCCCTCAGCTGCAGGGACCAGTGATGTTTGCACTCAAAATTAAATCCAAGTACTATTTTCCAGAGAAAGAACTCAATCTGCCTGGAGAAGAGCGCTCCTATAAAAGCTGTGGCTTGTCAGAGAGGCCAGAGCAGAGCCTGAATAACACCAGCTCCCCAGCTCAGAGAAGAGGGGAAAAGAGGCCGTTCCAACTTGGAGGAGAATATCCTGAATGAGTGACTCTCTCCTTGACAGCTGGGCTTTTGCCCTGCACCCACACACCCTAATGCAAAGTTCACCAAGAGACTGTCTGAGGACAGCTTGGAACTCTGCTGAATATGCAATATGGCATCACTAAGACTTTGTTCCCCGGGAAAGAAAGGTCAGGAGTGAAATGAAATACGTATTTACTAGATAAGATGTGGGTAATATTTCCATGACTTTAGCTGCAGGCATGGCTGTGCCAGAATGCTGACTTCATCATTTCCAACAATTGGTAAAGAAAAAGGAAAAAAGGGAAAAAAAAAGGAAAAAGATACCCAGGATACTAGAACCAGCCAGAACAGATACATAAATTGGAGGAAGAGCCAGTGCTGTTGCTTCTGGGATTCTCCATGATTGACAGTCATGGGTTGGATCTAGCCCAGTAAAGCAGCCAAAAGTGAATCACAGACCTGAAGGGGTATGTGCAGCTCCTGGGTGAAGGACACTGGACTCCTTTGGTCTGTGAAGGGCAAATCATACATTTTTTGTTTGTTTTTGAGATGGAGTTTTGCTCTTGTCGCCCAGGCTGGAGTGCAGTGGCGCGATCTTGGCTCACTGCAACCTCCACCTCCTAGATTCAAGCGATTCTCCTGCCTCAGCCCCCCAAGTAGCTGGGATTACAGGTGCCCGCCACCATGCCCAGTTAATTTTTGTATTTTTAGTAGAGACGAGGTTTCTCCATGTTGGTCAGGCTGGTGTCAAACTCCTGACCTCAGGTGATCCACCCGCCTCGGCCTCCCAAAGTGCTGGGATTACAGGTGTGAGCACTGCACCTGGCCAAATCGTACATTTTAAAGAGGATGGACAGGCAGATATGAGAGCCAGTTGATTACCAGCTGGTGATGTTGAGCACGCACTGAGACACCACAGCTCCCTCAGTCACAGGAGCGTGCACGGCACTGGTCTGGTGAGCATGGCACTGTGCTATAGGAGAAATGAGGTAAAAAAAAAAAAGCAGGAATTCTGGAACGGTGCACTGAGAGCTAGCGTAAATCAGCCCTTCCATAAAGCATCAAAAGTACTCGCAAAAATTGTCCGAATAAACTTTTGTAGAGCTCTGGAAATTAACCATGTTTGCAACAATTGCAGGAGAATTTATTCTAGAACACTGCACCTCAGTCAGAACAGTGGGGCTTGCAGCAACATAACCTGCCACACCTCATTCTGCTCGCCCAGCTCAGGGAGCCTGGAAAGCCTCACAGCCACAGTGCCTGTGAAAACCAGCAGCCGTGGAACCATCAGAAAGGGGGAAATTGTATTTGGAGTGTCTCAAAAAGTCCCATCCTCAGAGTTACGTCACTAATTGGCCTGTCTCACAGGTCTGTGGAAAAATCCCATTCACAAGCCATTTCTCAAATCATGAATGACATGTGCTTAAATGTCACAGCTGCCTGAGGCTGCAATGCCAGCTGGGGCAAATGAGATTCTGGCCAAATCATTAAAAGGGAGACACAGGGAGCAAAAGGCCCAGCATGGGGCCAAGGATGAAGGGGATTGAGGAGCTCTGACATATTCCTGGAGTCCTGGAAGGGCTTCTGTCGAGGTGGGGGTGCTGTGACCATGCCCAGGTGAGACCTGGCCAAACCCTGGGCTCTCACCTGCGGCTGCCCTTGAGGACGCGCACAGGCAGTTACAGACTGTATTCATGTTGCCATGTGCCTCAGCAATCGCACAGGGTGCCTCTGCAGAGGGGCAAAGGCTTATCAGTTCAAGGAATTTAAGGAAGCCTCTGTTCAATTATTGCCTGACCACTAAGGTAACTGAGCAAAGAGTTCGTGGCTTGCACACTACAGAGAATTCAGACTCCACAGAATTAGTGCAGAAAAGTTACTTAATAAACAAACAGCAATAATAGAAACAAAACAGAAACAGTAGCAACAACAAACTGTTTTTTGGGGTGGGAGGGAGAGGGATCTGATCTCCAAAGTTGCCACATTGCACTATCTAAAATGTCTCACTTTCAACAAAACTATATGAAACATACAAGGAAACAGGACAGTATGGGCCATCAACGGGGATGGGGACAGCAGTCAACAGATACTTTCTATTAAGATGCTGAGGTTTCAAAAAAAAAAAAACACTTAAATAAGCTATTACAACTATGGTCAGGAAACTGAAGGAAACCATGTGTAAACAATAGAAGAAAAATATGACAATAGTCTCATCAAATAGAGATTATGAATGAAGAGAGATATTATAGAGATTATTAACCAAGAGTGATATTATAACCAAATACTGAATACAAATTATGAAATTTGAAAGTACAATAACTGAAATAAAATAATCACTCGAGGGCCTCAACAACAGATTGAGCTGGAGAAGAAAGAATTGGTGAACTTGAAGATAGATCAAATGATATTATACAATCTAAGGAGGAGAAAGAAAAAGAATGAAGAAGAAGGGACAGAGGATCAGAGACCTGTGGAACATCATCCACCAGCCGTGATACACGTAATCAGAATCCCAGCAGGGGGATGGATAGGAGTGCAGAAAAAATATTTGAAGGAATAGTGGCCAGAATCTTTCTAATGTAATGACAAAAATTAATAGGCATGTCTAAAAAGCTCAATAACTCCAAGTAAGATAAACTCAAGGAGATCCATATCATAACACATCAAACCGTCAAGAGAATCTCAAAAGAGAAAAAAAGAGGCCTCCTCATGGACAAGGCTTCCTCAGTAAGATTAACAGCTGTCTCATCGTCAAAAGACATGGCAGCTAGAGGGAAGCAGGATGCCTTATTCAAAGTTCTGGGGAAATAAGACTATAAACCAATAATTTGCCACTGAGAAAATATATTTTTCAAAAAATAGGAGAAAAGACATTCACAGATAAACAAAAACACAATTTGTCACTAGCCCTACAAAGAAATAATAAAGGGAGTAATTCAGGCTACTTTGAAAGCATACTATAAAGTCACTCAGATATCCACAAAGGACACAAGAGCACCAGCAAAATACCTACATTTTTTGTGTAAATATAAAGAACAGCATAAATATATTTTTCAGCTTTATTGAGGTATGATTGAAAGCCAAAAATTGTATATATTCAAAGTATACAGTGTGATGTTTTGGTATATGTATACCTTGTGAAATGCTTACTACAATCAAGCTAATCAGCACATCCACCGCCTCACAAAGTTGTCCTTTCTGAGTGTGTGTTGAGAATACTTAAGATCTACTCTCAGCAAATTTCAGGTAGACAATACATTTTTATTACTATACACACCCAGCTGTACATTAGGCCTCCAGAAATTATTCATCTTATAACTACAGGTTTATACCCTTTGACCAACATCTCCCCATTTCTACCACCCCCAGCCCCTGACAACCACCATTCTATTCTATTACCATGAGTTCGACTTTTTAAAGATTTCACATAGAAGTGAGATCATGAAATATTGGTCTTTCTGTGTCTGCCTTATTTTACTTAGCATAATATCCTCCATGTTTATCTGTGTTGTCACAAATGGCAGAATTTCTTTCCTTATTAAGTCTGAATAGAATGTATATTCCATACACATCACATTTGGCTTTATCAATTCATTCATCAACTGATGCTTAGGCTGTTTCCATATCTGGGCTATTGTGAATAGTGCTGCAATGAACAGGGGAGTGCAGACATCTCTTTGATATCCTGATTTTATTTTGTTTGGATAAATACCCAAAAGTAAGATTCAAAATGCAGAAAATCCTCAACAAAATACTAACAAACCAAGTTCAACAACACATTAAAAGGATCATACACCATGATCAGGTAGGATTTATTATTGGGATGCAAGGATACTTTACCATAAGCAAATGAACAATTGTGATATATCATATTGAAAGAATGTTAAAAAAAAACTCTGTCTCAAAAAAAATTATATGATCATCTAAGATACGGAAAAATTTTGTGATGAAATTCAACATCATTCTTGGATTAAAAAAAAACTCTCAAAAAATTAGGTATAGAAAGAATATACCTCAACACAATAAAGTTCATATATCACAAGCCACATCTAACATTCTTCTCTACAGTGAAAATCCAGCAGCTTTTCTTCTAAGATGAGGAAAAAGACAAAAATGTGAACTCTTGCCACTTCCATTCAATGTATACTGGAAGTTCTAGCCAGAGCAATTAGGCAAGAGAAAGAAAAGTCATCAAGTCAGAGAGAAAGAAGTAAATGTATTTTTCTGTAATTCTTCTCCTGTCTGATGTAAAAGACAGCAGTGTGAAGCAATTATTAGAATGCTGTGTTGATTAATGTAGACTGCATAAAGATGTAATTGTATAACAATAATAGCATTAAGCAATAGAGAAGAAATGAAGTTATACAGGAGCAAAGTGTCAATATACACGTGAATCAAGTTAATATTAATTCAGGTTAGTTTGCTATAAATTAAGATGTTAATTGTAATATCCAGGGTGACCATTAAGACTAACTCAAAACTCATAATAAAGGAAACAAAAAGGGAATTGAAATGCTACATTAGAAAATTTTTACTTAAGACAAAAGAAGTCAGTAAGGCAGCAATAGAAAAACGAAGAAATAAGACACACAAAAAACACATAGCAAAATGATAAAAGTAAATTTTACCTTATCAGTAATGACATTAAATGTAAATGAATTAAACACTCTAATTAAAAAACAGTTTTACACAATGCATAAAAAATGAAACAATGTCTATGTATATTCTTTCTACAAGAGACACACTTCAGATGAACAGAAATAAACAGATTGAAAGTAAAAGCATGAGACATAATGTAACATGCCAACAATAAGCAAAGAAAGTTGAAATGTCTATAATAACAACAGGCAAAATAGACTTCAACAAAAATGTTATTAAAGCCTTTTTAGATGCCGCTGCCACCAGGAGCCCTGTACTATCAGCCATGGTCAACCCCACTGTGTTCTTCGACATTGCCATTGACAGCGAGCCCTTGGGCCACGTCTCCTTCAAGCTATTTGCAGACAAGTTTCCAAAGACAGCAGAAAACTTTTGTGCTCTGAGCACTGGAGAGAAAGCATTTGGTTATAAGGGTTCCTGCTTTCACAGAATTATTCCAGGGTTTATGTATCAGGGTGGTGACTTCACACACCATAACAGCACTGGTGGCAAGTCCATCTATGGGGAGAAATTTGATGATGAAAACTTCATCCTAAAGCATACAGGTCATGGCATCTTGTCCATGGCAAATGCTGGACCCAGCACAAATGGTTCCCAGTTTTTCATCTGCACTGCCAAGAGTGAGTGGTTGGATGGCAAGCATGTGGTCTTTGGCAAGATGGAAGAAGGCATGAATATTGTGGAGGCCACGTAGCGCTTTGGGTCCAGGAATGGCAAGACCAGCAAGAAGATCACCACTGCTGACTATGGACAACTCTAATAAGTTTGACTTGTGTTTTATCTTAACCACCAGACCATTCCTTCAGTAGCTCAGGAGAGCACCCCTCCACCCCATTTGCTCAGAGTATCCCAGAATCTTTGTGCTCTAGCTGCAGTTCCCTTTGGGTTCCATGTTTTCCTTGTTCCCTTCCATGCCTAGCTGGATTGCAGACTTAAGTTTATGATTATGAAATAAAAACTGAATAGCAATTGTCAAAAAAAGAAAAAATAATCAGTCAAGATTGATTGACTGAAGATCTAAGAATTACAAATATATGTGCACTTAACAAACAATACAATCCCAAAATACAGGAGAAAAAAACCTGACAGAATTGAAGAACGGCATGGACAATTTAAGAACAGATGGAGACTCCAGTAATCTACTTGCAATAATAGCTATAATAACTAAACATAAGGTCAGCAAAGAAAGACAACACTGTAGAGGACCTGAACAACATTAAAAAACAAATGGAGCTGGCAAACATTGACAGAACATTCCACCCAACAGCAGCAAGATATATATTGTCTTCACGAACATATGAGATATTCTCCAGCATAAACCATATGCTAGTCTACATAAAAGCCTCAATAAATTTAAAAGAACTGTAATTATACAAGTACGTTTTCCCACCACAAGTAATTAATCAGAAATCAATAATAGGAAAATATTTGGTAAATTCACAAACATGTGGCAAGTAATAACATACTCTTAAATAACCAATAAATTGAACAACAAATCACAAGTAAAATTGGACAATACTTTGAAATGGATGGCCAATGAAAGAAAAAATTGCCAAAACTTATAAAATGCAGCTAAGAGAGAATTTTATAGCTGTAAATGCATATTAAAAAAATAAGAGCTGAATACATAGAAACAGAGTAGAATGGTGGTTATGGGAGAAGAGGAAAATGGAAAGACATAAATCAAAGTGTATAAAGCTGCATTGATCCAGGATGAATAAGCCTAGAAATCTGATGTACACATGAGAACTATAGTCAATAATATTGTGCTGCATAATGGAAACTTGCTAAGAAAGTACACTTTAGGTTCTCTTGCTACACACCCACATAGACCAAAAAGAGGTAACCTTGTGTTTGTGATGGATATGTTCATTTGCTTGTCTGTAGCAATCATTTTACTATATATGTATGTCAAAACCTCACGTTGTATGCCTTAAATATACATAATAAAAAATTTTAAAGTAAGAAAGAGGCAAAATCAATAGGTTAACTCTCAACCTTAGGAAACCATAAAAAGAAGAACAAACTAAACCCAAAGCAAGCATAAGAGGGAAATAATAAATATGTGATTGGGTTTAAATGAAACAGAGAGCATAAAAACAGTAGAAAAAATCAACACTATCAACAACTGTACTTTTGAAAAGATAAAGGTTAACCATTCTTTAGCAAGACTGATCAAGAATAAAGAAGACAAACTCAAATTAATGAAATTAAGAATAAAAGAGAGGACATCCTTACTGACTTTACAGAAATTTATTTAAAAAACAAAAACAGAGATTAGGCTAGGTGCATGTGGCAGGTACCTGTAGACCCAGCTACTCAGGGGGCTGAGGTACGAAGATCACTTAAGCCCAGGACATCAAAACCAGCCTAGGCAACACAGCAAAAACTCTGTCTCTAAAAAAGTATAGTTCAATAAAATTTTACAGAAACAGAGATTATAAGGAAGTAGTACTATGAAGAAATAGTATGAAGAAGTCTCTGGCAAAAAAAAAAAAAAAAGGATAACCTATAAAATGAACAAATTATTAGAAAGAATTAACTCACAAAACTGACTCAAGAAAAAAGAGAAAATGAAATAAGCTTACAACAAGATATAGAATGAGTAATTTAAAATATCCCACAAAGAAAAGATCATGTCTAGATGGCTTCACTGGTTAATTTAACCAAACACTCAAAGATAAATTAATCCCCATCTTTCACAAACTCTTTCCAAAGTAAGCAGACTCTTTCCATCTCATTCTATGAGACCAGTATTACTCTAATATGAAAACAAAACAAAGACATCACAAGAAATGGAAGCTACAGACCAACGTCTCATGAATATAGATGCAAAGAACCTCAACAAAATAGTAGCAAAATGAATACAGAAATATATAAAAAAGATAATCAAGTGCAGTTTATCTCAGCAATGCAAGTTTGATATAACATCTGAAAAGTCAATTTAAGAAATAATAAGAATAGAATAAGGACATAATCCATATATTCATCCCAATAGATACATAAAAATGATTTAACACAATCTTGTTGAGATTAAAAAGATTCAACAATAAGAACTCAAAGTAACTTCCTCATCTTGAAAAAGAGACTCTATGAAAAACCTAAATCTAAAAATAGCAACAAGGCACAGATGTCCCCTCTTGCTACTTCCACCTCACACTGTACTGGAGGGCTAACCAGGGCAATTGGGAAAGAAAATCGTAGGAATAAAATGCATTGAGATTAGAATGAAAGAAGCAAAGCTATCTCTATTTATAGATTACATGATCTTGTACATAGAAAACCCTACAGAATACACAAACACACACACACAAACTTTAGTATACAAAAGTGCTACAATTTAATGTAATAAATGGTCACTGCGTAGTACAGAATATAAACATTAAAAGCCACTAGAATAAGAATAAGTGTGGCAGCAATTATTGGGTGAAGGACCTATACTTTAAAGCATCCAAATCAGCTTGGTGCTAGGATTGTTTGCTGTGTTTGTTCTGTGTTGTTTACAGTGATGAGTAGAAGCCCTGAGAATTTAGGACACAGTAGAACTTGAGCAAAGGGTGCTGGTGGGCATGGGGTATGTGAGGAACAGAGCACAGGGAGAGGGTGTGGAGAGGCATGGGTCTGACTGGAACAGCAGAGACCAACGAAAGTGTCTTTGTATCCAAAATCCCATCCTTGAATGCACTGAGACAGGAAGATGGACAGCCCCAGGGAACAGGTAATTTAGGTTGTGTCCACCTGCAGGATGGGAAGCCTCTTACTATTAAGATGGAACTCTGAATACATTGGAAAGCTGGGGACCCTGGCATTACTGCAGCCATCTAAAAACAAAGGGGAAGAATCCAGACTGAGAAGAGCCAAGAGAGATCCCTTCATGAAATGGTACATGAATTCCAACCGACCACACTACTTCCTGTGCTGTGAACCAGTGAAATCCCTTATTGCTCGATCCAATATGAATCATGTTTCTCTTCCTTGGAGCCCAAAGCACTCTAATCGATTTTTAACAAGAAAAATAATTATACAGTATTTCTTCACAATTGATATAGATAATTTTATCTGGTAATATGACTACTTCATTTGGTACATCTGCTTGTCATTCATGATTTTAGCAAGATCATAGATCAAATAATCCTTTTCCAAGTGTGATTTACAAGGCAACAAGGAGGCTCTCTTTTAATTATGCTCAGACCCTGGCATGGATATTAGCACAGAGGCTGAATTACGTATTTTTCTAAAGTAGGTTTATAAGAAGGAGACCCACAAGAGATCCAGATGCCTATATTACCCTCCTTGGAGATTAATGGATCACACAGGAAAAGGAGATTCCTAGGGTCAGACAGGGAATTAGGCAGATAAAGGACAGAAAGAGGAAAAACTGAGAGAGAACTGAGAGACAGAGAGGTGAAACAGGGCCAGAGGATAGGACAGAGATGTGAAAATTGGATTTAAGGGAGAAATGTCTATGCCCACACACTCTGCCCGAACATCCACAGCATATTGGTCTTTACCAGCACTTCTAATGTAAGTTCCTGTTATCGTCATAAATAGTTGAGTGAAAAAAAGCTTTGTAAGACATGGGTAGCGTCAGGAAACATGATGAATTTTCCATTTGGTGGATTGATCTGTGGTAAGTTAACCTAGACTAGCCTATCCCTATCTCCATCTGCACTGCAGGGAAGCCCATACTTGTGATCTTTGCCCCCAGAGTTCTGGGAAAACATCCGGTTCCTAAATCTCCTGGCCCAGGTCCTCCAGGAGCCTCGCGTAAGCTACCCACATCCCAGAAAGCTGAGCCACACAAGCTATTTGTTACGTGTTGGGACAGATGCTCATGTAAGAATGACAGCTCATCCCAAAAATGACACCCATGTCACTGAGCCTCATCCCTTGGGGACACTTGAGGCAGGGGAGGAGCATAATGGAGGAAAGACAACATATCTACTCCTTTCACATCCTCTCATGGCTTGAGAATGACTCCAGGAAAAACTTTTGACTACCACAGATAAGCCCGTGTCCTAAAATCTGAGTGTTTGTGGTGAGATGTTGCCATGGGCTGCACCTGTCTCAGCCTCCACATAACAGAAGCCAAAGGCTTTGCCTCATAAGGTTTTTTTTTTTATTATTATACTTTAAGTTTTAGGGTACCTGTGCACAACATGCAGGTTAGTTACATATGTATACATGTGCCATGTTGGTGTGCTGCACCCATTAACTCGTCATTTAACATATTAATGCTCTCCCTCCCCCATCCCCCCACCCCACAACAGGCCCTGGTGTGTGATGTTCCCCTTCCTGTGTCCATGTGTTCTCATTGTTCAATTCCCACCTGTGAGTGAGAACATGCAGTGTTTGGTTTTTTGTCCTTGCGATAGTTTGCTGATAGTGATGGTTTCCAGCTTCATCCATGTCCCCACAAAGGACATGAACTCATCCCTTTTTATGGCCGCATAGTATTCCATGGTGTATATGTGCCACATTTTCTTAATCCAGTCTATCACTGTTGGATATTTGGCTTGGTTCCAAGTCTTTGCTATTGTGAATAGTGCCGCAATAAACATCCGTGTGCATGTGTCTTTAGAGCAGCATGATTTATAATCATAAGCTGTTTTTAAATGAACAATTAGGAAAAATAAAAACAGTAGCAAGAACAGCAACAGCAGTGCACCCTCTGCCATTGGAGGCAATGTCAAAGTTAATCTTTTTTTTTTTTTTTTTTTTTTTGAGACAGAGTCTCACTCTGTTGCCCAGACTGGCATGCAGTGGCATGATCTCAGCTTACTGCAACCTCCAGCTCCCGGGTTCAAGAGATTCTCCTGCCTCAGCCTCCCAAGTAGCTAGGATTACAGGTCCGCATCACCACACCTGGCTACTTTTTGTACTTTTAGTAGAAACGGGGTTTCACCATGTTGGTCAGGCTGGTCTCAAACTCCTGACCTCGTGATCTGCCCGCCTCAGCCTCCCAAAGTGCTGGGATTAAGTTAATCATTTCTTAATGAGCGATTAGGTTTCTAGTTAATGTAAAACTTAATAGGCAACATTTCCTCCTTGAGTCAATAGGCACCATGACAAAAAGACACAAAATGTGCTAATGCATGCTTCTTACGGCACATGTCAGGCCTGAAAACACATCTCAGTTTATCACAGACAACAGGAAAGAATGATGGTATATTCCTGAACAGGGACCTATTTATGTGTCTTCATAAAAGGCACATTATCTGTTTCAAGTAGCTTTCACTGAGATTGAAACCACTGCCTTTATGAATAAATAGTAGTCTCCCATTTCACAATCCAAGGCCTAATCTAAACCTTCCCTTTCTTTGGGTGAACTGTGTAATAATGTGAATTGGTTCACTGGTACTGAAAGCAAAGTGGGAGTCAGACAGCCAGGTTTAAGTAGAGGTTCTGCCAAACCAGTCTGTTGGTGAATTTGGACAAATGAGTTCACCTCTGAGCCTCAACCACCTCCTTTCTGCAAGGCTAGGTGAGTACAGTGCAGGCACTGGAGCATCACACAATGTAGGCATATTTGATGCCCAATAAGTGACGTCTGTGACAAAGACCATGCAATGTGAGACACTCCACCACAGCAGCAAGCATGGAATAAGCTCATTTTATCCCAAATCAACAGAGTCCATAAAGCCGTTTTCCTCTTCTGTGCTCAGTTTTTACTATACACATAAAAATGTGGTCTTAATTTAGAAATTTGTATGTCATTAATTTTATTGCAGGAATGGCTAAATTTGGCCTCTATTAATAGAAGGCATCAGCATCTACATTTCAAATCCCAAGTCAATTTTTTCAAGGTTGTGCAAAACAGTAATGTAATAATTATCCACCAATCTGTAAGCACAAAGTCTGCCTGTAGTGGATGTTCTAATTTCACTTTTCCTCTTTTCATCCGTTGGGGGCAGGAAAGGAGCTCATGTGATATGTCTCCTTGAAGCCTTGTTGTGTTGGTCAGGACCCATCAGGAAGCAGATGACTCATCTATCTGGGTTATTTGTGGAAAGGTTAATAAAAAGACCATGCAAAAAGTGTGGTGAAGGTACAGAGAAAGCACAAGAAATGGTTGGTCAGGTATTCTGCGGGCAGTAGCAATGGCCAGGAGAGCCTGGCAGAGCAAAGGAGGAAAACAGTTTCCTAACTCCAAAGAGGGCAGCCACATGGAGACAGCTGCTTGTACAGAGGGAAGGGAGTTTGAATTCCCAAACTTCCTTCACTTCTCACCCTCTGATCTCCTAGTGCTTCCACTGGCTGAACTCTGGAAGTCAGAGGGAAGGGAGCCCATTCCAAATGAGGCACAGAGAAAGGCAGATGTATTAGAACTTTTTGCTGCATAATAAATAAACATAATGTTAGCAACTTAGGGCAAAGTTGGTTAAGTCACAAAACATTTGTCATGTTACAGTTTCTGTAACTCACAAGCCCAGGTACAGATTAGCTGGGTCCTCTCCTTTAGGGTCTCATCATGCTAGAATCCAGGGCTGGGCTCTCATCAAAGTCTCAACTGGGGAAATATTCACTACCTTGTCGTTGTTGGCTGAGTTGCATTCCTGCAGTTGTAGGACTGAGGTCCTGTTTTCTTGCTGGATGTCATCAGTGTCCACTCTCAGCTTCTAGAGTTCCCTGCCATGTGGCCTCCCTGGGCCCTCTCTCACTATGTGGCTGGTTGCTTCTCCAAAGCCAGCAAGGGGGAGCCTCCAGCTCCAGTTTGCTAAGATGGAGTCTTGTACAATGTGATGGACCCATGGGAGAGAAATCCCATCACCTTTGCCATATTTTCTTGGTTAGAGGCAAGTCACAGGTGACACCTATCAATAACACACAGGCATGGACACCAGCAGGAATTATTGGGGATACTCTAGGGTCTGTCCTTCTAGGGGAGAATATTAGAGAGGGAAGGGGAGGGGATCCTGTTGGACAAACACACAATGCTCAGCATCCTGAGGCCTGGCTCCTTCTTAGTCCTTACCTGACTCTTCCAGATGTCAAGTCATAGACATAGATGAGCTCAACTCCGTGGGGCTTTACAACTCATCCAGTCTCACCTGCTCACTTTGGAACTGAGAAAGCTGAGGGGTAGAAGATCTCCAACTTCTTTAGGATCTGAGAGCCAGAACCCATTTCCCATGTTCTTCCCGCCTGGCCATTGTTCAGTGATTCCTTGTTAGAACTCAAATTAGAATGCAGGGACATAAGCTGTCAATGCATGGATGTTCCTCACAGTTCATCTAATTATCAAGAACTTAGGTGGGAGGGGCACTCTTCACTCAAAAGTAGGTGCCACTTCTGTTTGGAAAGCATGATTCCAGAGGGTAAGACTTCTGTCTACCATCATGTCTTCTTGTTCTTGGTAATGAGTTGTCAAATCTCACCAGCTCAACTTCCAGATGGTAGCCAATGCATTGTTCCCCAGAACAAGCAGATGAGATAATTTTTCCCTCCCCTCAGGCCAGCCAAGGAAGGTTTCTCTTTGGTCTGTGTGTTTACGGTTCTCTCTATCTTCCAGCTGTATAGCCACAAGCCACCTTGACAATGTCTTTCAGTATTTATTGGGGAACCTTGGCTATAAAAGGTTTCAGGATTATGAGTTTTCACAAATCCTGTAATACCTGACTGTTTTATCAAGATAGTTTTCTTTGAGGGGAGGGGAGATATGTGCGGGGGGGGGAGGGGACCCTCTGCATTCCTTATACTCTTACATTTCCCGAAGATTTCACTGAGTCCTCCTGACTCTGTTTCCTGGAGGCAGGGCTGCACAGAGATGAGGAAACAGCCATAGATGATGATTTCTATATGGGCTCCTGGGAATAAAAATGGCCTCAGGCTATATAGAAATGAATCACCAAACCTGGCAGCTCCTTCCTCATTGCTATTCCAACATCCCTTCCAGACAGGTTTTCAAATAAAGTACAGGGAGTAAAAAAGACACCAAATAAAGTACAGGGAGAGAAAAAGACATACATCCCATGCATATGCTCCCACGGAGAACATATGATCGCTTAGAAAAGACGTTAGACAGGTGAGGGGTTTGTGAGCAACTTGTCATTAATTTTGGTTTCTAAATTTGCTTCACAGCTCATCCTGCTTCACACTCCTTTCCAATGAAGATTTTTAAGTTTTTGGCACATGTGGAACGAAGTAAAAAATATCCTATCATATTCCACAAAGAATAAAATTCTTCACACTCTAGAATTTCCAGTAATCATAAACTTTCTCTAAGCAGGTATGCTTAACTTCTCATCTCACAATCACTCAGTATTTGTCCCCATCTCTAGAAACAGAAACAGGAATCTCATTGCCTTGAAAAGTTATTATTAAATGGGCAAGCAATGAACTATTTACTAATTAATAAATAAATATTTATTTCATACCTACTATTTTCTAGACACTTTCAAGGCTCTGGAAGTAGAAAGACAAAAAAGATTTAGTTTCCTGTCTGATTGATTTTATGTGTCAACTTGTCTAGGTTATTGTACTCAATCGTTTGGTCGAACACCAGTCTAGATATTGCTGTGAAGATACTTTTATATATGATTAATATTTTAATCACTAGACTTTGAGTAAAACTGAGTAAAGCAAATTATCCTCCATGATGTGGGTAAGTCTCACCCAATTAGTTGAAGGCTTTCAGCACAAAGACTGAGGTTTACTGAAGGAGAGGGAATTCTCCTGAAGACTGGAACATAGAAACTCTGCCTAAATTCCAGCCTGCTGCCCTGTGGAATTCAGACTAAAGACTGGAGCGTCAACTCTTGCCTAAGTCTCCAGCCTGCAGGCTGGCCCTATGGATTTCAGACTTGCTGGTCCCCACAAGTGCATCAGACAATTCATTAAAATAAATCTAGACAGACAGACAGACAGATAGATAGATAGATAGATAGATAGATAGATAGATAGATAGATAGATAGTTAGATAGATAAATGAGTCCTGTTTCTCTGGAAAGCCCTAACATATGGGTCTTAGTGCCAAGAGAGCCTTTAAAGGAACAGAGTTTTTTTTTTTGTTTCATTTTATTTTCAGTTGACAAATAATGATTGTTTATATTTATAGAGTACAAAGTGATATTTTGATACATGTGTATATGGTAGAATGATCAAATCAAAGCAATTAGCATATTCATCACCTCAACCAATTATCATTTTTTGTGGTGAGAACATTTAAAATCCTCTCTCTTCGCCATTTTGAAATGCACAATATATTATTATTACCTATAGTCACCCTACTGTGTGCAAACACTAGAAATATTCCTCTTATCTGACTGTAACTTTGTGTCTGTTGACCAACGTCTTTCCTTTCCCCATCCATCCTTCCCCACACTATCCCCCAACACACTCAGCCTCTGCCAATCACCATTCTACTCTCTACTTCTGAGTTCATATTTTTTAGATTCCACATACATGGTATTTGTCTCTCTGTGCCTGGCTTATTATACTTAACATAATTACCTCATTGGGTATCCTCATTTGTAGGATCCTCATTTGCAGGATACAAAATGTTGTTGCAAACAACAGAATTTCTGGCTTTTTAAGGCTGAATGATATTCCATTGTGTATCTCTACCACGTTTTTCAAAATCTATTCATCCATTGATTTTTAATCCATTCATCCAATTTAATCCAGTTAGGTTGTTTCCATATCTTGGATACTGTAAATAATGCTGAAATGAACATAAGAGTGTAGACATCCTAAAAATGCCACCAAAAACTGCTAGAACTGATAAATTTAGTAAAGTGGCAGGATACAAAATCAATGTACAAAAATCTGTAGTGTTTCTATACACTAACAACAAACTGTCTGAAAAAGAAATTAAGAAAAAAATCCCATTTACAATAACATGAAAAAATACTTAGAAGTAAATTTAACCAAGAAAGTGAAATACCTGCATACTGAAAGCTATGAAACATTGATGAAAGAAATTAAAGATGACACAAGTAAATGGAAATATATATCATGTTCATGGATTGGAAGAATTAATATTGTTAAAATATCCATACTATCCAAAGCAATCTATGGATTCAATATAATCTCTACCAAAATTCCCATGTCATTTTTCACAGAAATAGAAAAAATAATCCTGAAATATACATGCAACTATGAAGACTGCAAATAGCCAAACAATCTTAACCAAAAAGAATAAAGTTATATGCATTACACTACTGGATTTCAAAATATATTACAAAACTACAGTAATAAAAACAGCCTGATACTGGCTGAAACTGAAGATCCACATACAGAAGAAAGAAAATAGATCCTTATCTCAGCCCTTATACAATAATTAATTCAAAATTAATTAAAGACTTAAACATGAGACCTAAAGCTATAAAACTGTTAGAAGCAAACCTAGGAAAAGCTCCATGGCATTGGTCTGGACAGAGATTTCTTGGATATAATCCTAAAAGCACAAGCAATAAAAGGAAAAATAAACAAATGGGATTACATGAAACCAAAAAGCTTCTGCATAGTAAAGAAAACAGTTTAGTAGAGTGAAAAGACAACCCATGGATTGAGGGAAAAAATATGTTCAAGGCATACTTTGGCTAAGAGTTAATATCTAAAATATACAAGGAACTCACTACTCAATAACAACAACAACAATAACAACTAAATCTATTTAAAAATTGGAAGAGAAAAAGAATCTCAAGGATGAGTTTTCTGAATTGATTCTGGAGTTTCTGGAGTTAGTCCTCTGATTTGATTAGATATAAAGGCACTCATGATTCTATTTTCAGTAGTAAGGAGAACACTAACAGTACATAGTGTGATGTGGCAATAGAAATGCACAAAATACCACCACTACACACTCCTAATCAAATACTTGCAAGAGGCAAAATTCCAGGTGACTATATTTGATACCTTAGAACATTTTTTTTTTGTCAAACTGACAAGCATAATGAGATTGACTGATAGCTTCTAATTGCACTGAACAAAGTGGGAAAAGAAAAGGATGAGCTCAGAGATTCTAATTTTCAGATCTAACACTGTATAAATGACCTGGAGGTTTCTATGTCTTCCCTGAAAGAGACCCTATTTCCCGAAGCCGCAGAGCTGAGATTGCTAAAAACCACATCTAGTATCTCATCTGGTGAGTGGCTGAATTATAATGCAAATTTATTAACTTCTCAAGGTAGGTGCTATTAAAATGATGGTATTAACTGCAAAGAAATTGGACCCTGAGAGCTGGAATAAGACATACTACTGATGATGGCATTATAAATTAGTACAGCCATTTTGGATTCTTAACATTAGGTCTCTAAATTCTGGCAAGTCTTTTTTGCCAGTAGAAGCAGCCACTCAACCCGTCTGAGGAGATAAAACCTTCATTGCCTGAGAAACCTGTTATGGCTCCCCTGAGATAGGTGCCTTACAAGATAATTCTGAGTCTCCCAGGACCCCTCTTCTTGCATTCATCTTTGGTTCCAGACTTTAGTCTAGTCCTAAAAGACTAGACTTTTAGGACTAGACTCAAGTCCTAAAAGAGAGGTGCAGAGTGAGCCTGTGAGAAGGTGTACTACACTTCAAAAGAACTACTTGATTTTTCCAATTTATGCCAACAGCAACAGGGAATATATATAGAAATGAATGCTAAAGATGTGGAAAAATGGTAGAAATTAATTTGGATCAGGCCAAATTTACAAATATGTTCCCACTAAGCAGAGATTCTGGACTTCATGTTGCAGCTCTAACCATTTGCTTGGTTGGTTGACCAAAACATGAACCAAAAGCTGGCTTGCACTAAATAAAGTAAAAAAGGCAGACTTGTCCTGGTGTACTGCAGAGGAAAAAATTCAAAGGCTTAAGAGATTGAAATATTAGGGTGGATTTATTATTTAAGATCTGCTCACCCATGCTGAGAGGGTCCAGAGGACATACTTTTCACCCTGACTGTAAAATAAATTTATAAGGGGAACTCTAGCATCTTCAAAGAGCTCTGTGGTTGTTCTTGCCTGTAGGGTAGAAATTACAGTGGGAACTACTGCCATAGAATTGGGAAACCCAGATGCAATGAAATTAATTGGATCCCAGGGTAGCAGGGGTCAAGTGGTGGCACTTAATAACCAAAGGCAAGGTGGGTGTGGTTGCCATAATGGACAGCAAAATCATAGCAATCATCAGAATAGTCGGACTCTCAGAGACCTGTGGCATTTGCTAAATGATCACGGTGTTCTTAGAAGTGGAAAGATAAGCAGACTATTAAATTCTTATGTGATTTGCACAAGCAAAAGATTTCTAGGTCAAGTGAAGTAAAATTTAACTTGAATCACAAAAACACAGAGTCATGACCCCTTAATCAATACCCAGAATTGTGCCAGTTTACAGACCCAGGACCCCTTTAATGAATGGGAGGCTGGGTCTCTTGAGGAAGGGCTCTGCTACACTGCCAGAAATTTATACTGTTAATTTTTTCCCAGCCTTTTGCAAATGGATTATAGCCTTTTACCAAGGTCATCATCACTAGGGAAAAGGAATAACCATAGTTTAGGGAAGAAGAGTGGACACTGGCTCTGAACTGATGCTAATTTCAAGAGAGCAAAAATATCACTGTGGTCCACCAGTTAGAGTAGGGACTTGTGGAGGTCAGGTGATCGATGAAGTTTTAGCTCAGGTTCATCTCACAGTGGGCCTTGTGGGTCTTTGAGCCCATCCTGTGGTTATTTCCTGAATTCCAGAATGTGTGATTGTAATAGACATGTTCAGCAACTAGCAGAGTCCCCATTTCGACTCCATGACCTACGCAGTGAGGTCTATTATGGTACGTAAGGCCAAGCAAAAGCCACTAGAACTGCCTCTACCTAGGAAAATAGTAATGCAAAAGCAATACTGCATTCCTGATGGGATTTCAGAGATTAGTGCCACCATCAAGGACTTGAAGGATGCAGAGGTGGCACATTTAACTCACTCATCTGGCCTGTATATACCATGGAATATTATACAGCCATAAAAAGAACAAGATCATATCTTTTGTAGGAACATAGATGGAGCTGGACGCTGTCATCCTTAGCAAACTAATGCAGGAAGGGAAAACCAAATACCACATGTTCTCCCTTATTAGTGGGAGCTAAATGATAAGCACTTATGAACACAAAGGCCGGGCGTGGTGGCTCATGCCTGTAATCTCAGCACTTTGGGAGGCCAAGGTGGGTGGATCACTTGAGGTCAGGAGCTTGAGAAGAAAATGGATCTTGGAAAATTAAAGTATATTACTGTAAACTTAACCAAGTAATAATTCCAATTGAAGCCACTTTACCAGATGTGGTTTCATTGCTTGTGCAAATTAACACATCCTCTGGTACCTGGCATGCAGTTATTGATCTTGTTAATGCTTTTTTTCTACCCCTGTTAGTAAAAACCACCAGAAGCAGTTTGCTTTCAACAGGTGAGTCCAGTAATACACATTCACTATCCTACCTCAGTGGTATATCAACCCTCCAGCCCTATGTCAGTATCTAGTTTGTGGGGATCTTGATCACCTCTTTGTTCCACAAGTTATCAAACTGGTCTATTACATGGATGACATTCTGCTGATTGGACCTAGTGAGAAAGAAGTAGCAACTACTCTAGACTAAGGCATGAAGACATGAACATAGAAACTGAGACATGGAGACAAAACAATGAACTCAAGACTTCTATCTGGCCACTTTGGACTCCTCATGTGTCTGAATCAACAGGCAAAATATGGAGTTACTATACTGGCTGGGTGATTGGCACTGGTTACACAGTGGATGTTGGACTGCTTCTCCACAACGGAGATAAGGAATAATATGTCTAGAATACAGCAGATACCTTAGGTTGTCTGTTAGTACTACCATGCCCTGTGTTTAACATTAATGAAAAACTACAACAACTCAATTCAGGCAGGACTACTAATAGCCTAGATCCTTCTAGAATAAAAATCTGAGTCGCCCCAGCTTAAGAACCACAGCCAGCTGAGGCACTTGTAGAGGGAAAATGGAATATGTAATGGTCAGTGGAAAAAGATAGCTATAAATACTAACTATGACTATGTGACAAGTTGCAGAAATAAAGACTATTTGTTATGAGTATTTCTACCTCATTTTTATGAATATGTGTACATATAATCTTTTTCTTCTCTATCTTATCCCCTTATCAGATTTCAGTATTGTTAATTTTGCAATGTAGCATTTAAGTTAAAGGATATCAAGGAGAAAAGGGAACACTACCCAAAGACTTTGTAATAAACAGCCTTTCCCCAAAGAAAACTCCAGGCCCAGATAACTTCAATGGTGAATTTTGTCAAATACTTTAAAAAGCAACAATGTCAGTCTGACACAAGCTCTTTCATATAATAGAAGAGAAGGGCAAAAAGGAGCAGCGAGTCCTACTCGCAAGAGGAGAATAAGGATAAGCTTCACATGAGACGCAATGCTTTAGACGTCCTAAAAGATGTGCATGTTCCGGGCGCGGTGGCTCACGCCTGTAATCCCAGCACTTTGGGAGGCCAAGGCGGGCGGATCACGAGGTCAGGAGATCGAGACCACCCTGGCTAACACAGTGAAACCCCGTCTCTACTAAAAATACAAAAAATTAGCCGGCCGCGGTGGCGGGCTTCTGTAGTCCCAGCTACTCGAGAGGCTGAGGCCGGAGAATGGCGTGAACCTGGGAGGCGGAACTTGCAGTGAGCCGAGATAGCGCCACTGCAGTCCGGCCTGGGCGAAAGAGCGGGACTCCGTCTCAAAAAAAAAAGAAAAAAAAAAAGATGTGCATGTGTTTGTCAAGTACTGAGTTTGCATTTCTTTCCTACAGCTTCTACATCTTTGTCCCATTTCTGTCCCTTTGACACATGCAGATCACATGTAGCTTAACTATCACAGAATGGCCTTTGAAATACTCAAAAGAGTGCCTTTGTGACACAGTTGCCTCCTCTGATTTCCAGTCCCTCACTATTTCTGGCACATTCATCTTGAAAACTCGCACTTGTCGATACCACTCTGGAGACAACATGGCAGAGTGGATAGGAACCCTCAGGCCCTGATATCAGGAAGATGTGGGCTGAGATGCTCTGCTACTGTTGTGACTTTCAGCAGGTCGTTCAATTTGCCAGTGACAATTTTCACATTTTCTAAATCAAAATGATAACACTACCCACCTCTAGAACTGTTGGAGATTTAAATGAGAGAATGCATTTGAATTTATTCACTAGTTCCTAGGCTTAATACATGTTTATGTTGTTCTTTTTCTCATTATATAAAATCCTGAAACTGAACGTAGCTCTCCTAAGAAAGAGGAGCCAAGAACCATCCTCCCTTTATCTAATATACAGTGAAAGTGTGGTTTTTAAAAGTAATATTCCTATTAAGGAGATCCCAATTTCACCAGTGTTTAGCAATCACAGTACTCTACTGATTTATGTTAAGTTTATGGCTGATACAAATACTAAGAGCTTTTCTTTGCATGCCAGTGATGCCAACGCATGTTTCTACCCTGTACTAGAATCTCTGTTTTGTTTTGTTTCCTAATTTAGAAATATTAAGTTAATATATGCATATGGAAATTCTTTCCAATGTGCAACAGGGAATTCATTGAAAGTAAAGATGCCCTTCTACCACTAAGTCAAGAGTTTCCCTGTTTCTTTCTCTAAAATTGACCATTATTACTAACTTCTTGATATTCTACCAGAGACGATATCTGTCTCTCCCAAAGCCTCCCCTAAAAAAACTCTACTATTTTTATAAAATACTACTTATCATATTTATCTTTCATTGACTGGCTTTTGGTATTTTATCTAAAAGCTTATCACCATATCCAAGGTTATTTTATTTTCTTCTGTGATCCCTTGGAGTTTTACAGTTTTGCATTTTACATTTAGGTCTGTGATTAACATTGAGTTCATTTTTGTGTAAAATGTAAGGTCTGTGGCTAGATTCTTTTTTTCTTTTCTTTTCTTTTTTGTTTTTTTTTGCATATAGGTGTGCCCTCCAATATTTCTAGCACTGTTTGCACTGAAAGCTTGTCAATTCTCCATTGAATTGTGATTGTTGCTTTGTCAAAGGTCAATTGACTATCTGTGTGAGACTATTTCAGAGCATCTATGTGTCTATTCTTTTGCCAGTGCTGCACTGTCTTCATTACTGTAGTTTTATAGTAAGCCTTGAAGTCAAATAGTGTGAGACTTCCAACTTCATTTTCCTTCTTTAGTGTTATGTTGGCTATTCCAGATTTTTTTGCCTATAGAATCAGTTTGTTGATATCTAAATTGGCTTGCTGATATTTTTATTGGCATTGTATTAAATCTAGATCAAGTTGGAAAGGATTGATGTCTTAACAACATTGAGTGTTCCAATTCATAAGCACAGAGTATCTCCCTGTTTAGATCTTGAATTTCTTTGATCAGAGTGTTGTAGTTATTCACATATAATTACTGTACATATTTTGTTATATTTAAACTTAAATATTTTATTTTGGGTTACTATTGTGAATGCTATTTTTTAAAAAATTCAAAATCCCATTGTTTGTTGATGGTGTGTAGCAAAGCAATGTACTTTTGCTTATTAATCTTGTATCCTGCAATCTTGCAATCGGTTATTAGTTTTAGGAGCTTTGTTGTCAATGACAATCATGTCATCTGTAAACAAAAATAGTTTTATTTTATTTTCCTAATTGGCATACCTTTTATTTTGTTTTCTTGTATAATTGTACTAGCTTAATTGGACTACCTAAGACATCCAGTATTATGTTGAATAGAAGTGGTGAGAAAGGGCATCTTGGCCTTATTATCAATCTTAAGGGAAAAGCATCCAGTTTACAGGTAGATATGTTTTTTTTTCTTCCAACACTAAATATTTACCCAACTCTGTTGTTTGCCTGATTTCTGATAGAAAGTCCAACACAATTTTTATCTTTGTTCCTTTGTAAGTTAGGTGTTTTGTTTTATTTTGAACTGCTGACTTCTTTCTAGATTTTCTCTGTATATTTGGTTTGCTTCAATGTGGATATTATAAGTGTACTTGTAGAATTTGGGGGTATTTATTCTGCTTGGTTTTTCCAAGATTTCCAAATCTGTGGTTTTAAGTCTGTCATTAGTCTTGGAAAGCTTTTGGCCATATTACTTCAAATTTTTATTCCACGTTATTCTGTCTTCCTTCTTCTTCTGGCATTCTGCATAAGTTATTCCTGTTAAAATTTTCCCACAGTTCTTATACATTCTATTATGCTTTTATTCTCTTTTCTCATTGCATTTTCACTGAGGAAATACTTGCTGACATATCTTCAACCTCAGATCCTTTCCTTGGCTTTGTCCAGTCTGCTGCTGAGATTATCAAAGGCATTCTTCATTTCTGTTACAGTGTTTTATTTTTAGCATTTTTTATTGATTCTTTCTTAGAGTTTCCATCTCTGTGCTTACATTATCCATCTGTTCTTGCATGTTGTCTACTTTTTCCATTAGAACTCTTAACATATTAATCATAATTAATGTAAATTTCCCATCTGGTAATTCCAAGATCTGTGTCTTTTTTCAGTCTAGTTCTGATGCTTACTTTCTCTTTAGACTCTTTTTTCTTGCCTTGTAGCATGTTTTGAAATTTTATTTAAAACCTGAACACAGGTAACAGGAACTGAGGTAGATAGACCTTTAGCATAATATGTTATGTCAGTGTGGTTAGGAGTGGGATTTGCCTAATATTTCTTCATGTGCCAGCAACTTCAAGTTTCTCTAATGTCTTTGTTTTTGTATCCTCCTTTGCTTTTGGGTTTCCCTAAGAACTCCTACTTAAATAGAAGTTGTGTCTTGCAGTTCTGTCAACTGTAGCCCACTGTTATTATACTGGAACAAAGCTGTGGTAGGGTATTTTTCCTTGGATAGCAAGTCTTTGTTATGGAGAACACTCTAGGTATATTTCAAAATGATTAATTTCCTACCCTTGTAAGAGTCATGAGGTAATTTTTCTTGGATATTCCCATATATTCATCAAATTTGCCATTTAAGTGTTCCTACTGATTCATATTTCCTGCAGGTTCCACTCCAAGTAAGCAGATATTCACTGTGACTCTTTGTATTTGCCTGTCTTTCCTGATTTCAGGGAGGTGGTTTGCTCTGTGACCTCAATTCTCTGGTGATTGATCTTTAGTTTTTCAGCTTTTTTGTTGTCAAAAACAAATTGGAGTAATGACTCCCAATATATTTATATGCCAGAGCTGAAACTAGAAGTCCTAGGGTACTTTTCTAAATTCATTTTAATTGAAATAATTGCAGATTCACTTGCAGTTGTAAGAAATATGAGATATATTGTACAATTTTCCCAGTTTGCCTTAATGGTAACTGTGCAAAACTATAGAATAATTTCAAAACCTGGATTTTGACATTGATAAAATCCACCAATCTTTTTTAATTTTTCACAATTTTACTTGTACCCATTTTTCTGTGTGTATGAATGTGTGTGCATGCATATTTTAGTTCTATACATTTTTTTATTCCATAAACTGTAACTTACTTATCTTTTACTGGACTTTATAATTTATTTTTTTTTAACTTTTACTTCAGGGGCACATATGCAGGTTTCTTATACAGGTAAATTGCATATCATGGGAGTTTGGTGTACAGATTATTTTGTCACCCAGGTAATAAGCATAGCACTCAATAGGTAGTTTTTCAATCCTTTCCCTCCTCCCACCCTCCACCCTCAAGTAGGCCCTGGGATCTGTTGTTTCCTTCTTTGTGCCCATGTATACTCAACATTTTGCTCCCAGCGATAAGTGAGAACATATGATATTTGATTTTCTGTTTCTGTGATAGTTTGCTGAAGTTAATAGCCTCCAGCTCCATCCATGTGGCTGCAAAGAACGTGATCTCATTTCTTTTTATAAATGTGTAGTATTCCATCATGTATATGTACCACATTTTCTTTATCCAGACTACTGTTGATGGGCATTTTCATTGATTTAATGTCTTTACTATTGTGAGTGGTGCTGCAATGAATAATATGCATGCGTGTGTCTTTATGTTAGAATAATTTGTATTCCTTTGGGTATATATCCAATAATGGGATTGCTAGGTCAAATAGTAATTCTAAGTTCTTTGAAAAATCTCCAATCTGCTCTTCACAGTGGCTGAACTAAATTACATTCCCACCAACTGTGTATAAGTGTTTCCTTTTCTCCATAATCTCACCAGCGTCTGTTGTTTTTTGACTTTTTAATAATAGCTATTCTGACTAATGAGAGATGGTATCTCATTGTGGTTTTGATTTGCATTACTCTAATGATTAGTGATGTTGAGCATCTTCTCATATGCTTGTTGGCTGTATGTATGTCTTCTTTCAAAAAGCATCTGCTTATGTTCTTTGCCCAATTTTTATTGGGGTTGTTTGTTTTTTGCTTGTTAATTTGTTTACATTCTTTATAGATTCCAGATTTTAGAACTTTGTCAGATACAAAGTTTGCAAATATTTTCCCCCATTCTGTATGTTTTCTGTTTACTCTGTTGACCATTTCTTTTTCTGTACAGAAGGTCTTTAGTTTAATTAGGTCCAATTTGTTAATTTTTGATTTTGTTGCAATTGATTGTGGCATCTTCATCATAAAATTTTTGCCAGGACCTATGCCTAGAATGGTATTTTATGTAATCTTTTAGGGTGTTTATAGTTTTAGGTTTTACGTTTCTGTCTTTAATTCATCCTTTTTTGTTTTAATTGATATTTATTTATTGTAGTGTTTTATCCCTCACCGCCCTCTCACCCTTTCCCTTGAGTTCCCAAAGCCCATTATGTCATTCTTATGCCTTTGTGTCCTCATAGCTTAGCTTCCACTTATGTGTGAGAACATAACGACGTTTGGTTTTCTATTCCTGACTTACTTCACTTAGGATAATGGTCTCCAATGCCATCCGGGTTGCTGCAAATGCCATTATTTCATTCCTTTTTATGGTGAAGTAGTATTCCATTGTATATACAGACCACATTTTCTTTATCCACTCATTGATTGATGGGCATTTGAGCTGGTTCCACATTTGTGCAATTGTGAATTGTGCAGCTAAAAACATGTGTGTGCAAGTATCTTTTCCATAGAATGATTTCTTTTTCTTTGGATAGATACCCAGCAATCCAGTGGGATTGCTGGATCAAATGGTAGATCTACATTAAGTTCTTTAAGGAATCTCCACATAGTTTTCCATAGTAGTTGTATTTTCCACCAAGAATGTAAAAGTGTTCCCTTTTCACCACATCCATGCCAATATCTATTATTTTTTGATTTTTTGATTATGGCTATTCTTATAGGAGTAAAGTGGTATTGCATTGTGGTTTTGATTTGCATTTCCCTGATAACTAGTGATACTGAGCCTTTTTTCATATGTTTGTTGGCCATTTGTGTATCTTCTTTTGAGAATTGTCTATTCATGTCCTTATCCCACTTTTTGATGGGATTGTTTGTTTTTATCCCACTGATTTGTTTGAGTTCCTTATAGATTCTGGATATTAGTCCTTTGTCAGAAGTATAGATTGTGAAGATTTTCTTACACTCTGTGAATTGTCTGTTTACTCTGCTGAATATTTTTTTTGCCATGCAGAAGCTTTTTAGTTTAATTAAGTCCCATCTATTTATCTTTGTTTTTGTTTTGTTTGCTTTTGGGTTCTTGGTCATGAAGTTTTGCCTAAGCAAATGTCCAGAAGGGCTTTTCCAATGTTATCTTCTAGAATTTTTATAGTTTCAGGTCTTAGATTTAAGTATTTGATCAATCTTGAGTTGATTTTTTTAATCAGGTGAGAAAGGAGGATCCAGTTTCATTCTCCTACATGTGGCTAGCCAATTATCCCAGCACCATTTGTTGAATAGGGTGTCTTTTCCCCACTTTATGTTTTTGTTTGTTTTGTCTATGATCAGTTGATTGCATTTGGTTTTATTTCTGGGTTCTCTATTCTAGTGCATTGGTCCGTATGCCTGTTGTTTTTTTTTTTTTCTTGTATGCCTGTTTTTGTAACAGAACCATGCTGTTTTGGTAACTATGGCCTCATAGTATTGTTTGAAATCAGTTAATGTAATGCCTCCAGATTTTTTCTTTATGCTTTGTCTTGTTTTGGCTATGTGGGGCTCCTTTTTATTTCCATATGAACTTTAGAATTGTTTTTTCTAGTTCTGTCAAGAATGATGGTTGTATTTTGATGGGAATTTCATTGAATTTGTAGGTTGCTTTTGGCAATATGATCATTTTTACAATATTGATTCTATCCCTCCATGAACATCAGATAGGTTTCCATTTGTTTGTGTTGTCTGTGACTGCTTTCAGCAGTGTTTAGTAGTTTTCCTTGTAGATGTCCTTCACCTGCTTGGTTAAGTATATTTCTAATTTTTTTTTTTTTTTTGCAGCTGTTGTAAAACGAATTGAGTTCTTAATTTGATGCTCAGCTTG
Source organism: Gorilla gorilla gorilla (assembly GCF_029281585.2). Classification (NCBI taxonomy): domain Eukaryota; kingdom Metazoa; phylum Chordata; class Mammalia; order Primates; family Hominidae; genus Gorilla; species Gorilla gorilla. The sequence continues at coordinate 31,083,182 of NC_073235.2, forward strand.
GTCGCTGTTGGGGTATAGCAGGGCTACTAATTTGGGTACATTAATTTTGTATCTTGAAACTTTGCTGAATCATTTACCAATTCTTGGAGCTTTTTGAATGAGTCTTTAGGCTTTTCTAGGTATACGATCATGTCATTAGCAAACAGCAACAGTTTGACTTCCTCTTTACTGATTTGGATGCCCTTTATTTCTTTTTCTTGTCTGATTACTCTGGCTAGGACATCCAGTACTATGTTGAATAAAAGTGGTGAAAGTAGGCATCCTTGACTTGTTCCAGTTCTCAGAAATGATTTCAAATTTTCCCTGTTCAGTATAATGTTGGCTGTGGGTTTGTCACAGATGGCTTTTATTACCTTAAGTTATGTTCCTTCTGTGCTGATTTTGCTGAGGGTTTTAATCATAAAGCAATGCTAAATTCTGTCAAATGCTTCTTCTGCATCTATTGAGATGATCAAGTTATTTTTGTTTTCATTTCTGTTTATGTGGTGTATCACATTTATTGACTTGCAGATGTTAAACCATCCCTAAATCCCTGGTGTATTGGTCCATTCTCACACTGCTATAAAGAGCTGCCTGAGACTGGGTAATTAATAAAGGAAAGAGGTTTATTTGACTCACAATTTCACAAGGCTGGGGAGACATCAGGAAACTTACAATTTTGGCAGAAGGGGAAACAAACACGTTCTTCTTCATATGGTGGGAGGAGAGAGAGGTGCAGAATGAATGGTGGGGAAGTCCCTTATAAAACCATAAGATCTCATGAGAACTCCCTCACTATCACAAGAGCATCAGGGGGAAATTGCTGCCATGACTCTATTACCTCTGCCTGGTCCCACCCTTGACACATAGAAATTATTACAATTAAAGGTTGGATTGTGTTAGCTTGTATTTTGTTGAGAATTTTTGCATCTATGTTCATTGGGATATTGGTCTGTAGTTTTCTTTTTTTGTTATGTTATTTCCTGGTTTTGGTATTAGGGTGATACTGGCTTCATAGGATGATTTAGGGAGGATTCCTTCCTTCTCTATGTTTTGGAATAGTGTCAATAGGATTGGTTCCAATTCTTCTTTGAATGTCTGATAGAATCCAGCTGTGAATCCATCTAGTCCTGGACAATTTTTTGTTGGTAACTTTTAAATTATCATTTCAGTCTCACTTCTTGCTATTGGTCTGTTCAGAGTTCCTATTTCTTCTTGATTTAATCTAGGTGGGTTGTATAGTTCTAGGAATTTATCTGTCTCCTCAAGGTTTTCTAGATTCCATGTGTAAAAGTGTTTGTAGTAGCCTTGAATTATCCTTTGTATTTCTGTGGTATCAGTTGTAATACCTCCCGTTTTATTTCTAATTGAGCTTATTTGGATCCTCTGTCTTCTTTTCTTGGTTAATTTCACTAATGGTCTATCAATTTTATTTATATTTTCAAAGAACCAGCTTTTTAAATTTCATTTAGTTCTGCTCTGATCTTGGTTATTTCTTTTCTTCTGCTGGGTTTGGGTTTGGTTTGTTCTTGTTTCTCTAGCTGCTTGAGGTGTGCCTCAGATTGTCTATTTGTGTTCTTTCAGACTTTTTGATATAGACATTTAATGCTATGAACTATTCTCTTAGCACTGCCTTTGCTGTAGCCCAGAGGTTTTGATAGATTGTGTCAACATTATCATTCCGTTCAAAAAATTTTTTAATTTCCACTTGTATTTCATTGTTGACCAAATCATTCAGGAGCAGGTTATTTAATTTCCATGTATTTACATGGTTTTAAGCATTCCTTTTGGAGTCGATTTCCAATTTTATTTCACTGTGGTCTGAAATAGTACTTGATATAATTTTGATTTTCTTAAATTTGTTGAGACTTGTTTTGTGCTCTATCATATGGTCTATCTTGGAGAATGTTCCATGTGCTGATATACTGAATGTATAGTCTGCAGTTGTTGGGTAGAATGTTCCGTAAATATCTGTTAAGTCCATTTGTTCTAACGTATAGTTCAAGTCCATTGTTTCTTTGTTTGACTTTCTGTCTCGATGACCTGTCTAGTGCTGTCAGTGGAGTATTGAAGTCCCCCACTATTATTATGTTGCTGCCTATTTCATTTCTTAGGTCTAGTAGTAATTGTTCCATAAATTTAAAAGCTCCAGTGTAAGGTGCATATATATTTAGGATTGTGATATTTTCCTATTGGACAAGGCTTTTTATCATTATATAATGTCCCTCTTTGTCTTTTTAAACTGCTGTTGCTTTAAAGTTTGTTTTGTCTGATATAAGAATAGATAATCCTGCTCACTTTTGGTATCCATTTGCATGGAATATCTTTTTCTATCTCTTTACCTTAAGTTTATGTAACTCCTTATATGTCATGGGAGGAGTTGCATAAACTTAAGGTAAAGGGATAGAAAAAGATATTCCATGCATTTGTACAGCACTTGTTGGTGAATTCTTATCCATTCTGCTATTCTGTACCTTTTAAGTGGAGCATTTAGGCCATTTACTTTCAAAGTTAGTGTTGAGATGTGAGGTACTATTCTATTCACCATGCTATTTGTTTCCTGAATACTTTTTTTTTCATTGTGTTGTTGTTGTACAGGTTCTGTGACATTTTTGCCTTAAAGAGATTCTATTTTGATGTATCTTGAGGATTTATTTCAAGATTTAGAACTCCTTTCAGCACTTCTTGTAGTGCGAGCTTGGTAGTGGAGAATTCTCTTGGCCCTTGCTTGTCTGAAAAAGACTGTATCTTTCCTTCATTTTGAAGCTAAGTTTCACCAAATACAATAATTGCCTTTGCTTAAGGAGGCTAACAATAGGACCCCAATTTGTTCTAGCTTGTAGGGTTTCCATTGAGAAATCTGCTGTCAATCTGATAGGTTTTCCTTTGTATGTTACCTGATGCTTTTGCCTCACAGCTCTTATTTCCTTTGTCTTGACTTTAGATAACCTGATGACTATGTGCCTAGGTGATGATCTTTTTGCAATGAATTTCCCAGGTGTCCTTTAATTTCTTGTATTTGGATGTCTAGATCTCTAGTAAGGCCGGGGATGTTTTCCTTGATCATTCCCTCAGATATGTTTTCCAAACTTTTAGATTTCTCTTTTTCCTGAGGAACATCAATTATATATTAGGTTTGGCCATTAAACATAATCCCAAACTTCTTGAAGGCTTCATTAGTATTTTTTTCTTTCTTTTTTTCTTTAATTTGAGATGGAGTCTTGCTCTGTCACCCAGACTGGAGTGCAGTGGCACCATCTTGATTCACTGCAACCGCCACCTCCCAGGTTCAAGCGATTCTCCTGCCTCAGCCTCCTGACTAGCTGGGATTACAGGCACGTGCCACCATGCCCAGCTAAATTTTTTGTATTTTAGTAGAGACGGGGGTTTCACCATCTTGGCCAGGCTAGTCTCGAACTCCTGACTGCAAGTGATCCACCCACCTCAGCCTCCCAAAGTGCTGGGATTACAGGCATGAGCCAATGCACCTGGCCCATTTTTTAATTTTTTTATTTTTATTTTTTGGCTTTGTTGAATTAGGTTAATTTGAAAGCCTTGTCTTCAAGCACTGAAGTTCTTTCTTCTACTTGTTCAATTCTATTACTGAGTCTTTCCAGTACACTTTACAATTGTCTAAGTGTGTCCTTCATTTCCAGAAGTTGTGATTGCTTTTTATTCATGCTATCTATTTCATATCCTGTATCATTCTTTCAATTTCTTTAAGTTGAACTTTACCCTTTCTCTGGTGTCTCCTTGATCAGCTTAATAGTCGACCTTCTCAATTCTTTTCCTGGCAATTCAGAGATTTATCTTGGTTCGAATTTATTGCTGGTGAGCTAGTGTGATCTCTTGGGGATGTTAAAGAAACTTGTTTTGTCATATTACCAGAATTGATTTTCTGGTTCCTTCTCATTTGGGTAGATTATGTCAGAAGGAAGATCTGGGACTCAAGGGCTGCTGTTAAAATTCTTTTGTTCCTCGGGGTGCTCCCTTGATGTGGTGCTCTCCCCTTTCCCCTATGGATGGGGTTTCCTGAGAGCCAAGCTTCAGTGATTGTTATTTCTCTTCTGGATCTAGCTACCCAGTGGAGCTACTGGGCTCTGGGCTGGTACTGGGGAGTGTCTGAAGAGTCCTGTGATGTGATCCATCCTCAACCATGGATACCAGCACCTGCTCTGATGGAGGTAGCAGGGGAGTGAAGTGGACACTCTGAAGGTCCTTGATGGTATTTTTCTTAAGTGTGCTGCTTTTGTGTTGGTTGGCCTTCAGCCAGGAGATGGCACTTTCAAGAGCACATCAGCTGTGGTAGGATAGAGCAGTAGCAGGGGAGTGAGGTGGACTCTGTGAGGGTCTTTTGTTGTTTTGTTTGTCTGTTTTGTTTTATTTTTTAGACAGAGTCTCACTCTGTTGCCCAGGCTGGAATGCAGTGGCACAATCTGGGCTCACTGCAACCTTCCCCTCCTGGTTCAAGCAATTCTCCTGCCTCAGCCTCCCAAGTAGCTGGGACTACAGGCATACACGACCATGCCCGGCTTTAGTAGAGATGGGGTTTCACTATTTTGGCCAGGCTGGTCTCTAACTCCTGACCTCAAGTGATCCACCGGCCTCAGTATCCCAAAGTGCTGGGATTACAGGCGTGAGCTACCACGCCCATCCTGTATTTTTGTTAAGTGCACTAGTTTTGTGTTGGTTGGCCTCCAGCCAGGAGGTGGCACTTTCAAGAGCACATCAGCTGCAGTAGCATAGGGAGGATCAGATGGTGGGTGTGGCTATAGTGCTTCCAAGAGATAACATCTTTTTTCTTCAACTACTTGGGCAGGTAGAGAAAGACCATCAGGTGAGGGCAAGGTTAGGCATGTCTGAGCTCAGACTCTCCTTGGGTAGGGCTTGCTGTGGCTGCTATGGGGGATGGGGTGTGGTTCCCATGCCAACAGAGTTATGTTCCTGGGGGATTATGGCTGTTTCTGTTGCATCACACAGGTCGCCAAGGAAGGAAAGGAAAGCCACAAGCCTCACTCAGCTCCAATGCAGCCCACAGCCCAAAGGGCCAGTCTCACTGCCACCGTATTCCCCCAACAGCATCAAGTTTATTTCCAGGCAACCGGTGGGCAGGGCTGAGAACTTGCCTTGGGTTGCAAGCCTCCCTGCTGAGAAAGCAAACAGACTCACAGTTCCTTAGCTGTCCCACAGAACCTCCAGTGGCAATTCAACTCCTTCAAAGGGTCTGTGGATTCCCTTGGCTTTCCTGACATGTTCCTGTGGCAGTTCTTGGAGCAAAAGTTCACAATGGGGGTCTCCAAAGACAGCTCTGTCTGTCCGAGCGGGAGCTGCAAGTTCGTCCCACCTCATGTTTATCATTTTCCCTCCTCTGAAAGGCTCAAGTCTTCAATTCATCTTGAGTTGATTTTTGTATATGATGTAAGGAACAGGTCCAGTTTCAATCTTCTGCACATGGCTAACAAGTTATCCCAGTACCATTTGTTGAACAGGGAGTCGTTTCCCCATTGCTTATTTTTGTTGAATTTTTTGGAGATCAGATGGTTGTAGGTAGATAGCATTATGTCTGGTCTCTCTATTCTATTCCATTGGTCTATGTATTTGTTTTTTGTACCAGTACCATGCTGTTTTGGTTACTGTAGACTTGTAGTATAGTTTGAAGTCAGGGAACATAATGCCACCAGCTTTGTTCTTTTTGCTTAGGATTGCTTTGCTATTTGGGCTCTTTTTTGGTTCCATATGCATTTTTAAATAGTTTTTTTTTAATTCTGTAAAGAATGTCATTGGTCATTTGATAGGAATGGCATTGAATCTATAAATTGCTTTGGGCAGTGTGGTCGTTTTAGTAATATTGATTCTTCCTACCCATCAGCATGGAATGTTTTTCCACTTGTTCATGTCATCTCTGGTTTCTTTCAGCAGTGTTTTGTAATTCTTGTTGTAGAGTTCTTTCACCTCCTAGGGTAGCTGTTTTCCTAGGTATTTTTTTCTTTTTGTGACTATTGTGAATGGGATTGAGTTCTTGATTTGGCTCTCAGCTTGGACATTCTTGGTATATAGAAATTCTACTAATTTTTGTATCCATAAACTTTGCTGAAGTTGTTTATCAGATCATGGAGCTTTTGGGAAGAAACTACAGGATTTCCCAAGTGTTGAATCATATAATCTGTGAGGAGAGAGAGTTTGATTTTCTCTTTCTATTTAGAAGATTTTTATTTCTATCTCTTTCCTGATTGCACTGGCTAGGAGTTCCAATGCTGTGTTAAATAGGAGTGGTGAGAGTGGGTGGGCATCCTTGTCTTCTTCAAGTTCTCAAGGGGAATGCTTCCAGCTTTGGACTATTTAGCATGATGTTGGCTGTGGCTTTGTCATAGATGCTTCTTATTATTTGTAGCTATGTTCCTTCAATGCCTAGTTTGTTGAAAGTTTTTAACAGGAAGGGATGTTGAATTTTATCCAAAGCTTTTTCTGCCTCTATTGAGATGATCCTGTGGTTTTGTGTTTAGTTCTGTTTATGTGATGAATCACATTTATTGATTTGCGTATGTTGGGCCAACTTCGTATCCAAAGGATAAAGCCTACTCGATAGTGATTGATTAGCTTTTTGATGTTCTGCTGGATTCAGTTTGCTAGTATTTTGTACCAAATACACTCTTGAACCACAGTGCAATAAAAATGTAAATCAATACTAAGAAAATTGCTCAAAACCATGCAACTACATGGAATTTAAACAAGGTTTAATCCCTGCTCCTGAATAACTTTTGGGTAAACAATGAAATTAAGGCAGAAATCAAGAAATTCTTTGAAACCAGTGAGAACAAAGACACAACATACCAGAATCTCTGGGACACAGCTAAGGCAGTGTGAAGAGGGAAGTTTATAGCACTAAACAACCACATCAAAAGGAAAGATCTCAAATTAGCAAATTAACATCACACCTAGAGGAACTAGAGGAACAAAAAAAATACAACCCCACAGTTGGCATAAGACAAGAAATAACCAAAATATAAGAGCTGAACTGAAGGAAACTGAGATGTCAAAAACAATATAAAGGCAGAGCAAGATGGTAGAATAGAAGTTTCCATTGCTCATCCTCCATGCAAGGACACAAATTTAAGAACTGTCTACACACAAATAAAAGTAACTTCGTAAAAACCCCAAACCTAATGAGCACTCACAGTACCTGGTTTTAACTTCATATCACTTAAACAGGCACTGAAGAAGTAGAAAAAAAAAAAGGCTTCAATTGCTGATGCCACTGTTTCCCCCCAAACCCCACCCTGGCAGCAGCAGTATGGTGCAGAGAGAGACTTTATGTGCTTGAGAGAGGGAGAGTGTACCAATAATGAGACACTGCATTGAATTCAGTACCTCCCTGTTATAGCAGGAAGTAAACCAGACCCAACTCAGCTGACATCAACCCATGGAGGGAGTATTTAAACCAGCCCTAGGCAGAGGAGAATTGCCCATCCCAGCAGTCAGAATTTGAGTTTCTGCAAGCCTTGCCACCTCAGGCTGGAGTGCTCTGGGGCTCTAAATAAATTTGAAAGGCAGTCTAGGCCACAAGGACTGCATCCCTAGGCAAGTCCTAATGCTGAACTAGGCCCAGAACCAGTGGACTGGGGGTTTGGAGGCACACAATTTACTGATCCACCAGCTGGGGCAGCTAAGGGAGTGCTGACATCACCCTTTCCTTAACCCCAAGCTGCACATCTTGCAGCTCCAAAGAGATTCCTTCTTTCTAGTTGAGGAGAGGAGAGGGAATTGTGGGAATAATTGTGTATTGCATCTTGGATACTAGCTGAGCCTCAGTAGGATACGGCAACAGTCAGACTTATGAAGACTCATTTCCAGGCCCTAGATCCCGTTCATTTCTACACACACCCTAAATGAGAAGGGAACCCACTGCCTTGAAGGGAAGAGCCCAGTTCTGGCAACATTCATCACCTGCTAACTGAAGAGCCTTTAGGCCATGAATAACTAGTAGTGATACCCAGGTACTACATGCAGGGTGTTGGGTGAGTCGCTGAGATTTGCAGGCTTCAGGGGAGACTCGGCACTTTGCCAGCTTTAGTGACTGACTATGGAGAGAGACTCCTTTGGCTTGAGAAAAATGGAGGGAACAGTAAAGGGGACTTCGTTTTACACCATAAGTACTAGCTCTGCCACAAGGGGATAGAGCACTAAGCAGGCTCTTGGGATGCCCAGTTGTAGGCCTTGGCTCTTGGACAGCATTTCTGGACTTGCCCTGGGCCAGAGGGGAGCCCCAAAGGGTGAGTCCTAGTTCAGGCAGCATTCACCACAAGCTGATCAAAGAGCCGTTGGACCTTAACAGAACATCAGCAGTAGCCCAGCAACACTCCCAATGGGCCTATGGTGGGTGGGGGCCACGGGGTAAGAATCCTCTGTCTTTGGAAAGTAGAGAGAAGAGTGGGAAGGTCTGCATCTTGTGGCTTGAGTGCCAGCTCAGCTGGCATCAGGTAGACTTCTAAGCTTTTTGACTCTACTCCTTCTCTCCCAGATGGCACCTTCGGACCCACCTGAGGCCTCAGGGAACTTGTCACCCTGAAGATAAGGATGCAAGCCTGGCTGGCTTTGCAACCTGATGATTGTAGAGCCCCAGGGCCTTGAGCAAACATAAGCCACAGCCAGGGAGTGGTTACAGCAGGCCTTGGGGTAAGACCCAGTGCTGTAGTGACTTTGGCTCTGATCCAGTGCAGTCCCGGTGGTGTTGGCAACAGGGTTGCTTGTGTCACACCACCCCTGCTTCCTGGTGGCTTAGAACTGAAAGAGAGCTTCTGTTTGTTTGGAATAGAGTAAGGGAAGAGAACAAGAGTATCTGCCTAGTAATGAAGAGAATTCTGGATCTTGTCCAAGACCTTGTACCTCTGTAAGTCTATAAGAATTACAGTGTTAATGGTCTTGGGGTGCCCCTGAAAGCAGATACAAATTAGATCACAACATCCGAGTCCTTTTGAACATCTGCAAAGCCTTCTGAAGAAGGATGGGTACTAACAATCCCAAACTGAGAAAAATACAATAAATACCTAACTCTTCAATGCCCAGACACCAAAGAATATCTACAAACATCAACACCATCCAAGAAAACATGACCTCACCAAATGAACTAAATAAGCCTCTAGGGACCAATCCTGAAGCAACAGAGATATATGACCTTTCAGACAGACAATACAAAATATCAGTTTTGAGGAAACTCAAGGAAATTCAATATAACAAGGAGAAGAAACTTAAGATTCTATCAAATAAATTTAACACAGACATTGAAATAATTAAAAAGAATCAAACAGAAATCCTGGAACTGACAAATGCAATTGGCATACTTAAGAATGCATCAGAATCTTTTAATATGAGGACTATCAAGCAGAAGAAAGAATGTGTGAGCTTAAAGATAGGCTATTTGAAAATACATAGACACAGGAGACACAATAAAAAAAGTTTAAAAAATGAAGCAAGCCTACAGGATTTAAAAATAGCCTCGGGGCAAATCTGAGAGTTTAAAGAAGAGGTAGAGAAAAAGATAGGGATGTAAAGAATATTCAAAGGGATAATAACAGAAAACTTCCCAAACCTAGAGAAGGATATCTATATCCAAGTACAAGAAGGTTATAGAACACCAAGCAGATTTAACCCAAAAAAGACTATCTGAAGACATTTCATAATCAAACTCCCAAAGGTTAAGGATAAAGAAAGGATCCTAAAAGCAGCAAGAAAAAAGAAACAAATAACATACAATGCAACTCCTCCAATACATCTGGCAGCAGACTTCTCAGTGGAAACTTTACGGGCCAGCAGAGAATGGCATGACATATTTAAAGTGCTGAAGGAAAAAAAAAAAACCTTTTACCTTTGAATAGTATATCTGGAAAAAAGAAAAAAAATTCTTCAAACATGAAGAAATAAAGACTTTCCCAGACCAACAAAAGCTGAAGGATTTCATCAACACCAGACTCCAAGAAATGCTAAAGGGAGTGCTTCAATCAGAAAGAAAAGGACATTCATGAGCATTAAGTAATCACATGAAGGTACAAAATTCACTAGTAATAGTAAGAACTACAGCAAAACCCAGAATATTATAACATTCTAACTGTGGTGTTACAGTGTTATTAGAAAACACAAATCTACAAATCCAATCAAAAAATGGGCAAAATATTTGAATAGACATTTCTTCAAAAAGAAGACAAATTGCAAACAGTTATAGTAAAAAGTTCTCAATATTATTTATTGCCAGGGAAATGCACATCAAAACTACAATGAGATATTATCTCATTCCACTTAAAATGGCTTATATCCAAAAGACAGGCAATAAAAAGTGCTGGTGAGGATGCAGAGAAAAGGAAGCCCTTTACATTGTTGATGGAAATGTAAATTATTAAAACCACGAGGGAGAACAGTTTAGAGGGTCCTCAAAAAACTAAAAGCAGAGTTACCACTCTATTGTATACCAATGCCACTCCTAGGTATATACTCAAAAGAAAGCAAATCAGTATATGGAAGAGATATCTGCACCACCATGTTTATTGAAGCACTAGTCATAATAGCCAAGACTTGGAAGCAACCTAAGAATCCATCGACAAAAGAATGGATAAAGAAAACATGGTACATATACACAACGAATTATTCAGTACTAACAAAGAATGATATCCTGTCACTTGCAACAACACGGATGGAACTGGAGGTTATTATATTAAGTAAAATAAGCCAGGCACCGAAAGACAAATATCACATATTCTACTTATCTGTGGGAGCTAAGAATTAAAACAATTGAACTCATGGAGATAGAAAGTAGAAGGATGATTACCAGAGGCTGGGAAGGGTAGTCAGTGAGGTAGGGGCGGGGAAGTGAAAAGTGAGGATGGTTAATGGATGCAAAAAAGTATTTAGACAGAATAAATAAGACCTAGTATTTGCTAGCACAGCAGGGTGACTGTAGCAAAAAATAATTTAATTGTACATTTAAAAATAACTTAAAAATTATAATTGGATTGTTTAAAACACAAATGATAAATTATTGAGATGATACAATATTTACCCTAATATGATTATTACACATTGTATGCCTTATCAAAACGTCCCTTGTAACCCATAAATATATACACTTAGTACATACTCACAAAAATTTAAAATGTAAAATTAATTAAAAAGAATACAAAAGAGTTTGGTTTATTGAGAGAGTAAATAAGATTGATAGACTGATAGCTGGACTAATAAAAAAAGAGAGAAAATCCAAATAAACACAATCAGAAATGACAAATGGGACATTACCGCCAACTGCAACAGAAATACAAAAACCTCTCAGAGACTACTATAAACACTTTTGTGCACACAATCTAGAAAACCTAGATGAAATAAAAAAAATTTCTGAAAATATACAAGCTCCCAAGATTGAACCAGGAAGAAACTGAATTCCTGAACAGACCAAAAATGAGTTCTGGAATTGATTCTGTAATCAAAAGCCTACCAACAACAAAAGGCCCAGGACCAGATAGAATCACTACTAAATTTTACCAGATGTATGAAGAAAAGCTGATATTATTCCTACTAAAACTAGTCCAAAAAATTGAGAAGGAGGGATTCTTTCCTAACTCATTCGATGAAGCCAGCATCATCCTGATACCAAGACCTGGCAGAGACACAACAAAAAAAGAAAACTTGGGCCAGTATTTTTGATAAATATAGATGCAAAAATCCTCAACAAAATACAATTTTATCACATATGCAAGTTATAGCATCCACACCCAGAATCAGATACTGAACAGTTTCATTATCAGAAGGATCCTTCATGTTTCCTTTTTATAACCATAGTTCCCTCACAGCTAATCCTTGTCAATCAGTAATCTATTGTCTATTTAAAAAATGTTGTCATTTCAAAAGTTATATAAATAGAATCATACAATATTTAACTTTTTGGATTAGCTTTTTTCACCCAGCATAACTTCCTGAAGATTCATCTAAATAGTAGTGTGAATCACTAGTTCATTCCCTTTTAGTGCTTTTATTACATGGTATGTGTGTTCCATGTTTTTTGAACATTTACCTGTAGAGATACTTCTATGCTAATGCCAATTTTTTACCTATTATAAGTAAAGCTACTATGAACATTCATGTTCAGGTTTGGGTGTGAATATAAATTTTTATTTATCTAGAAAATGTCCAAGAGGGCAATTATAGAGCAATATGATAACTGCATGTTTAGTTGAAATTAAAAAAATTCTAAACTTTTTCTAGAGTGGCTGTACAATTTTATATTCCAAGGAGCAAATATATGAGTAATACAGATCCTTTGTTTTCTCACCTGTATTTGTTGTCACTATTTTTTATTTTAGCTATTCTGATAGTTATGCAGTGATATCTCTTTGTGATTTTAACCTGCATTGCTGATCACTAAATGATGTTGAAATCTTTTCATATGCATATCTGTTATCTGTATACCCTATTTGGTGAAATGTCAATTAATATATTTTACCCATTATCTAATTTGATTGCCTCTTTTGTTACATTTTGAGTTTTGAGAGTTATTTTTAATATATTCTAGATATCAGTTTATTACTGAATGTGTGCTTTGAAAAATGTCTTCTCCCACTATTTAATTTGGCTTTTATACTTTTTACATGTGTTTCAGACAGTGAAAGTTTATAATTTTAAAGAGACAAATGTATCTATTTTCTCTGTATGGATTGGCTTATGATATCAAGTCTATGAACTCTTTGCCTAGACCTAGATTTTAAATATTTACCATTCTTTTACCAAAAAAACATATTTTACATTTAATTCTAATATAGTCATTTTATATGTCAACTTGATTGAACTACAGGGTGCCCAGATATTTGGTTAAACATTATTCTGGATATGTCTGTGCAGGCGTTTTTGTATAAGATCAACATTTGAAACCGTAGCCTGAGTAAATCAGAATGCCCTCTCTAATGTGAATGGATCTCATTCAATCCACTAGAGGCTTGAAAAGAACAAAAAGGTAGAAGTAGGAAGGATTCTCTTTCTCTGACTTTCTTTGAGCTGAGATATCAGTCTTCTCCTGCCTTCAGGCTTGAACTCATACTGGAACTTACACCATCAATTCCTCTGTTTCTTAGACCTTCAGATTCAAACTGGAATTTATAATTGGCTTTATACATATGTATGTGTATGTAAAAGTATATATGTATGTGTATAGCTTATGTATCTATTATGCATACATACATATATATAATATTCTTCTGCTTGTTTCTGTGGAGAATACTGTCCAGTGTAAATTCGAAAATTCAATTTGAATTTACTTTTGTGTAAGGTGTGAGGTAGTTTAGGTTGAGGTTTGTATGTTTCTTTTTTGTTTAACTGTTTTGCCTACAAATATCAGTTGCTCAAGCACAACTTGTTGAAAGGATAATTAATAATCCTTGGCATTGCTTACTCATCTTTGTCAAAAATCATTTGAATTGACATCAAAGGAGCTCCACAAAATGTGATTCTAAATAAAAGAAATTAGAGGGAGGAGGTTCCAAGACGGCCAAACAGGAACAGCTCCAGTCTGCAGCTCCCATTGTGAACGATGCAGAAGATGGGTGATTTCTGCATTTCCAACTGAGGTACCAGGTTCATCTCACTGGGGCTTGTCAGAGAGTGGGTGCAGCCCATGGAGCAGGGTGGGGCATCACCTCACCTGGGAAGTGCAAGGGGTCAGGGAATTCCCTTTCCTAGCAAAGGTAAGCCATGACAGAAGGTACCTGGAAAATTGGGACACTCCCCCCCAATACTGTGCTTTTCTAACAGCCTTAGCAAACAGCACACCAGGAGATTATATCCCGCACATGGCTCAGAGGGTCCCACACCCACGGAGCCTCACTCACTGCTAGCACAGCAGTCTGAGATCGAACTGCAAGGCAGCAGCGAGGCTGGGGGAGGGGCGTCTGCCATTGCTGAGGCTTGAGTAGGTAGGTAAACAAAGCATCCAGGAAGCTCGAACTGGGCGGAGCCCACCACAGCTCAAGGAGGCCAGCCTGCCTCTGTGGACTCCACCTCTGGGGGCAGGGCATAGCTGAACAAAAGGCAGCAGAAACTTCTGCAGACTTAAATGTCCCTGTCTGACAGCTTTGAAGAGAGTAGTGGTTCTCCCAGCATGGAGTTTGACATCTGAGAATGGACAGACTGCCTCCTCAAGTGGGTCCCTGAGCCCCAAGTAGCTTAACTGGGAGACACTTCCCAGTAGGGGCCGACTGACACCTCGTACAGCCAGTTGCCCCTCTGAGATGAAGCTTCCAGAGGAAGGATCAGGCAGCAACATCTGCCGTTCTGCAATATTTGCTGTTCTGCAGCCTCCGCTGGTGATACCCAGGCAAACAAGGTCTGGAGTGGACCTCCAGCAAACTCCAACAGACCTGTAGCTGAGGGTCCTGACTGTTAGAAGGAAAACTAACAAACAGAAAGGATATCCACACCAAAACCCTGTCTGTATGTAACCATCATCAAAGACCAAAGGTAGATAAAACCACAAAGATGGGGAGAAACCAGAGCAGAAAAACTGAAAATTCTAAAAATCAGAGTGCCTCTTCTCCTCCAAAGGAATGCAGCTACTGACCAGCAAAGGAACAAAGCTGGACGGAGAATGAATTTGACAAGTTGAGAGAAGAAGGCTTCAGAGGATCAGTAATAACAAATTTCTCTGAGCTAAAGGAGGATGTTCGAACCCATTGCAAAGAAGTTAAAAACCTTGAATAAAGATTAGACGAATGGCTAACTAGAATAAACAGTGTAGAGAAGTCCTTAAATGGCCTGATGGAGCTGAAAACCATGGCATGAGAACTACATGACACATGCATGAGCTTCAGTAGCCGATTTGATCAAGTGGAAGAAACGGTATCAGTGATTGAAGACAAATGAATGAAATGAAGTGAGAAGAGAAGTTTACAGAAAAAAGAGTAAAAAGAAATGAACAAAGCCTCCAAGAAATATGGGACTATGTGAAAAGACCATATCTACATCTGATTGGTGTACCTGAAAGTGATGGGGAGAATGGAACCAAGTTGGAAAACACTCTTCAGGATATTATCCAGGAGAACTTCCCCAACCTAGTAAGGCAAGCCAACATTCAAATTCAGGAAATACAGAGAACACCATAAAGATATTCCTCAAGAGGAGCAACTCCAACACACACAATTGTCAGATTCACCAGTTGAAATAAAGGAAAAAAGGTTAAGGGAAGCCAGAGAGAAACCTCGGGCTACCCACAAAGGGAAGCCCATCAGACTAACAACAGATCTCTTGGCAGAAGAGAGTGGGGGCCAATATTCAACATTCTTAAAGTAAAGAATTTTCAACCCAGAATTTCATATTCACCAAACTAAGCTTCATAAGTGAAGGAGAAATAAAATCCTTTACAGATAAACAAGTGCTGAGAGATTTTGTCACCACCAGACCTGCCTTACAAGAGCTCCTGAAGGAAGCACTAAACTTGGAAAGGAACAACCTGTACCAGCCACTGCAAAATCATGCCAAATTGTAAAGACCATCAATGCTAGGAAGAAACTGCATCAACTAATGAGCAAAACAACCAGCTAACATCATAATGACAAGATCAAATTCACATATAACAATATTAACCTTAAATGTGAATGGGCTAAATGCTCCAATTAAAAGACACAGACTGGCAAACTGGATAAAGAGTCAAGACCCATCAGTGTGCTATATTCAGGAGACCCATCTCACACGCAGAGACACACATAAGCTCAAAATAAAGCGATCAAAATAACAAAGATCAAAAGAGACAAAGAAGGCCATTACATAATGGTAAAGGGAACAATTCAACAAGAAGAGGTAACTATCCTAAATATATATGCACCCAATACAGGAGCACCCAGATTCAAAAAGCAAGTCCTTAGAGACTACAAAGAGACTTAGACTCCCACACAATAATAATGGGAGACTTTAACACCTCACTGTCAACATTAGACAGATCAATGAGACAGAAAGTTAACAAGGATATCCAGGAATTGAACTCAGCTCTGCACTAAGTGGACCTAATAGACATCTACAGAACTCTCCACCCCAAATCAACAGAATATACATTCTTTTCAGCACCACATCACACTTATTCCAAAATTGACCATATAGTTGGAAGTAAAGCACTCCTCAGCAAATGTAAAAGAACAGAAATTATAACAAACTGTCTCTCAGACCACAGTGCAATCAAACTAGAACTCAGGATTAAGAAACTCACTCAAAACCACTCAACTACATGGAAACTGAACAACCTGCTCCTGAATGACTACTGGGTACATAACGAAATGAAGGCAGAAATAAAGACGTTTTTTGAAACCAATGAGAACAAAGACACAACATACCAGAATCTCTGGGACATATTTAAAGCAGTGTGTAGAGGAAAATTTATAGTACTAAATGCCCACAAAAGAAAGCAGGAAAGATCTAAAATTGACTCCCTAACATCACAATTAAAAGAACTAGAGAAGCAAGAGCAAGCACATTCAAAAGCTAGCAGAAGGCAAGAAATAACTGAGATCAGAGCAGAACTGAAGGAGATAGAGACCCAAAAAACCCTTCAAAACATCAATGAATCCAGGAGCTGGTTTTTTGAAAAGATCAATAAAATTGATAGACCGCTAGCAAGACTAATAAAGAAGAAAAGAGAGAAGAATCAAATAGATGCAATAAAAAATGATAAAGGGGATATCACCACCGATCCCACAGAAATACAAACTACCATCAGAGAATACCATAAACACCTCTATGCAAATAAACTAGAAAATCTAGAAGAAACGGATAAATTCCTGGACACATATACCCTCCCAAGACTAAACCAGGAGGAAGTTTAATCCCTGAAGAGACCAATAACAGGTTCTGAAATTGAGGCAATAATAAATAGCCTACCAACCAAAAAAAAGTCCAAGACCAGATGGATTCACACCCGAATTCTACCAGAAGTACAAAGAGGAGCTGGTACCATTTCTTCTGAAAATATTCCAATCAATAGAAAAAGAGGGAATCCTCCCCAATTCATTTTATGAGGCCAGCATCATCCTGATACCAAAGCCTGGCAGAGACATACACACAAAAAAGAGAATTTTAGACCAATAGCCCTGATGAACATCAATGCAAAAATCCTCAATAAAATACTGGCAAACCGAATCCAGCAGCACATCAAAAAGCTTATCCACCATGATCAAGTGGGCTTTATCCCTGTGATGCAAGACTGGTTCAACATACGCAAATCAATAAACGTAATCCAGCATATAAACACAACCAAAGACAAAAACCACATGATTATATCAATAAATGCAGAAAAGGCCTTTGGCAAAATTCAACAGCCCTTTATGCTAAAAACTCTCAATAAATTAGGTATTGATGAGACATATCTCAAAATAATAAGAGCTATTTATGACAAACCCACAACCAATATCACACTAAATGGGCAAAAACTGGAAGCATTCCCTTTGAAAACTGGCACAAGACAGGGATGCCCTCTCTCACCACTCCTATTCAACATAGTGTTGGAAGTTCTGGCCAGGGCAGTCAGGCAAGAGAAAGAAATAAAGGGTATTCAATTAGGAAAAGAGGAAGTCAAATTGTCCCTGTTTGCAGATGACATGATTGTATATTTAGAAAACCCTATCGTCTCAGCCCAAAATCTCCTTAAGCTGATAAGCAACTTCAGCAAAGTCTCAGGATACAAAATCAATGTGCAAAAATCACAAGCATTCCTATACACAAATAACAGACAAACAGAGAGCCAAATCATGATTGAAATCCCATTCACAGTTGCTTCAAAGAGAATAAAATACCTAGGAATTCAACTTATAAAGGATGTGAAGGACTTCTTCTAGGAGAACTACAAACCACTGCTCAAAGAAATAAAAGAGGACACAAACAAATGGAAGAACATTTCGTGCTCATGGATAGGAAGAATCAATATTATGAAAATGGCCATATTTCCCAAGGTAATTTATAGATTCAATACCATCCCCATCAGGCTACCAATGACTTTCCTCACAGAATTGGAAAAAACTACTTTAAAGTTCATATGGAAGCAAAAAAGAGCCCACATTGCCAAGAAAATCCAAAGCCAAAAGAACAAAGCTGGAGGCATCATGCTACCTGACTTCAAACTATACTACAAGGCTACAGTAACCAAAACATTATGGTACTGGTACAAAAACAGAGATATAGACCAATGGAACAGAATAGAGCCCTCGGAAATAATACTACACATCTATAACCATCTGATATTTGACAATGCTGACAAAAACAAGCAATGGGGAAAGGATTCCCTATTTAATAAATGGTGCTGGGAAAACTGGTTAGCCATATGCAGAAAGCTGAAACTGGATCCATTCCTTACACCTTATACAAAAATTAATTCAATATGGATTAAAGACTTAAATGTTAGATGTAAAACCATAAAAACCCTAGAAGAAAGCCTAGGCAATACCATTCAGGCCATAGGCATGGGCAAGGACTTCATGATTAAAGCATCAAAAGCAATGGCAACAAAAGCCAAAATTGACAAATGAGATCTAATTAAACTAAAGAGCTTCTGCACAGCAAAAGAAATTGCCATCAGAGTGAACAGGCAACCTACAGAATGGGAGAAAATTTTTGCAATCTACTCATCTGACAAAGGGCTAATATCCAGAATCTACAAAGAACTTAAACAAATTTACAAGAAAAAAAATCAAACAACCCCATCAAAAAGTGGGCGAAGGATATGAACAAATACTTCTCAAAAGAAGACATTTATGTAGCCAACAGAAAAATGAAAAAATGCTCATCATCACTGGCCGTCAGAGAAATGCAAATCAAAACCACAATGAGATACCTTCTTACACCAGTTAGAATGGCAGTCATTAAAAAGTCAAGAAACAACAGGTGCTGGAGAGGATGTGGAGAAATAGGAACACTTTTACACTGTTGGTGGGACTGTAAACTAGTTCAACCATTGCAAATGACAGTGTGGCAATTCCTCAAGGATCTAGAACTAGAAATACCATTTGACCCAGCAATCCCATTACCGGGCATATACCCAAAGGATTATAAGTCATACTGCTATAAAGACACATGCACACGTATGTTTATTGTGGCACTATTCACAATAGCAAAGACTTGGAACCAACCAAATGTCCATCAATGGTAGACTGGATACAGAAAATGTGGCACATATACACCATGGAATACTACGCAGCCATAAAAAAGGATGAGTTCATGTCCTTTGTAGGGACACGAATGAAGCTAGAAACCATCATTCTGAGCAAACTATCACAAGGACAGAAAACCAAACACCGAGTGTTCTCACTCATAGGTGGGAACTGAACAATGAGAACACTTGGACACAGGATGGGGAACATCACACACCTGGGCCTATTGTGGGGTTGGGGGAGTGGGGAGGGATAGCATTAGGAGATATACCTAATGTAAATGACTAGTTAATTGGTGCAGCACACCAACATGGCACATGTATATATATGTAACAAACCTGCACGTGTGCACAGGTACCCTAGAATTTAAAGTATAATAAAAAATTTTTTTAAAAAAAGAAATTGGAACACTGGCCAAAAATAAAATAAATATCAACATTTAAGGACTCTGGAAATCAACCAAAGGCTTGCAACAATCCAAGGACGGTTTATTTAAGAAACTATTTAATCTCAGTAAGAACATTAAGTTTTATGGCATTTTAACTTCTTATATTCCAAATACACTGTCTCTAGCTCTGCAGTTGCCTTGTAAATAATAGCTCCACCGTCATGGAAAAACCCAGCAACCTATGAGCCATTGGAGGGGAAAAATAAGTTCAGAGCTCCCCCAACAACAACATTCTCAAAAAATAGTCATAATTTGATCTTTCTGGAAGTTCTCTGAAAACTCTTATTTACAGACAGAGACTCTAATGGTCACAAGTGACAAAGAATACAAACCCTACCAAATCAGTTCGAGAAAGTCACTAAACAAACAGCAACAATTAAAAAAAACAAGCAGCAACAACACCAAATCCTCATCAAGAGAGGAGTCTGAATTCCAGAATTGCCAAATGATTTTGTTTTAGTATCCAGTTTCAAAAACAAATTACAACATACACAGAGAAACAAGCACAGGAAAAAACAGTGAATGGAAAATATCCTTAAGGATGTAGACTTACTAGAGAGACATTAAATCAGCTATTTTAAATATATTCAAAGAACTTTAAAAAAGCATAAAGATATAAAGAAAACTATGATACCAATTTCCCAACAAATTAGAATATCAATACACAGAAATTATATTTTTAAAAAGTGCCAAATATAAATTTTTGAGTTAAAAAGTACACCAATTGGATGGAAAAATTTACTGGAGTTGCTCAACAGGAAATTTGAGCTGAAAAAATAATAGAGAATTTTAAGATAGATCCATTGAGATTGTTTAGTATGAACAAGAGAAAGAGAAAATAACGAAGACAAGTTAATAGGACCTCAGAGATCTGTCAGACATTAGCAAGCACATCAACAAACATAAAATTAGAATCATAGAAGAAAAGAAGAGAAGAAAAAGTGAAGAAAAATATTTAAAGAAATAGTGGATTAAAACTACACAAAGTTATGGTAAACATCCATTCACATATTCAAGAAGCTCAATAAACTCCCATATAGGATAAAATAAGACATTCACAGCTAGACATATCAAAATCCAACTGTCAAGAAACAAAGGCAAAGATTTTGTCTTGAAAGCAGCAAGTGAAAAGCAGCTCATCACAAACACAGAACCCCAAATAAGATTAACAGCTGATATTTTCAGCAAAAATAATGCAAGCCAGAAGTCAGTGATATAACATACTCAAAGTGATGGAAGAAAATGACTGTCAACCAAGAATCCTATATCCATAATATTTTCCTGCAAAAGTTAGGGAAAAGCTGAGACATTCCTAGATAAATATAAGCCAACAAAATTTATTGCTGTTAGATGTATCCCACAAGACGTACTAATAGATGTCCTTAGGATTTAAATGAAAGGACACTTGATAGTAACTGAAACCTACATACAGAAATAAAGAGCACCATTAAAGGTAACTACATAGGTAAATATAAAGAGCATAATTGTAGATTTTATTTTTAACTCTCTTCTCTCTGACTTAAAAGACAAAGGCATAAAGCAAGAAGTGTAAAAGTGTTTATAGGTATATACTATATAAAGACATAATTTGTATAATTATCATAGCACAAAGTAGTGAGGAAGAAATAAAATCATAACAGCAAAGTTGATACTGATAAAATATATATTTTTAAAATTCATATCCAAATTATGAATTTAATTTGGTATTGATACATATATATAACTTTAAATATATATAGTTTTAAGTTAAGATGTTAATTGCAATCCACAGGGAAAGTACTTTTTTAAAAGCCTCAAAAATATAGTAAAAAAATGGTTCACCATATAACATCAATTTAGCAAAAAGAAATAGCAATAAATGAATAAAGAAAAAGCTATGACATATAGAAACAAATAACAAAATTGCTATTTACTTTAGTTATCAGTAATAACTTTAAGCATACTGAAAATGGATTAAACACAGCATTAACAAGAGATTGGCAAAATGGATTAAAAACTATGACCTAATAACGTGTCTATAAGAGACACAATTTAGATTCAAAGACACAATAAATTGAAAGTAAGAGAATGAAATGATATACTATGTAAATGCTAAGCAAAAGAGAGATTGGGTGGTTAAGACTAATAAATAAATTACTCTTTATACAAAAGTTGTTACTAAAAACAAAGAAGGATTTTTTGTAATGACAAAAAGATCAGTCTATCAAGAGTAAATAACACTTATAAACATATATGCACCTAAAAACAGAGCCCCCAAACCCATGAAATAAAGACTGACGAAATTTAAGAGAAATACACAATTCAACAATAATAATTGGTGATATCAATACCCCATTTCAAATCCAAAACTGTACAGAAGATAATCAAGAAAAGAGAAGATCTGAGCAACACTCTAAACCAACTAGACTTAGCAGACACTTATAGAAATCTCCACCCAACAACAGCAGAATACCCATATTTCTCAAGTGCACATGAAACACTCTCAGAATAGTCCATATGTTAGGACATAAAACAAGTCCCTATATATTTGAAAGGATTGAAAACATATCAATATGCTCTCCGACCACAGCAAAACAAATTAGAAGTCAATAAAAGGACATTTGTAGAAACTAAGCAATATATTCTTTAATAACTAATGAGGCCAAGAAAGAAATCTCTTAAGGAAATTAGAAAATACAACACACCAAATTGTATTAGATGCAGTTAAAGCAGTGTTAAAGTGAAATTTTCTGTTGTAAATACCTACATTGAAAAATAAGACTTGGAACCAACCAAAATGTCCATAAATGATAGACTGGATTAAGAAAATGTGGCACATATACACCATGGAATACTATGCAGCCATTAAAAATGATGAGTTCATGTCCTTTGCAGGGACATGAATGAAGCTGGAAACCATCATTCTCAGCGAACTATGGCAAGGACAAAAAACCAAACACTGCATGTTCTCACTCATAGGTGGGAATTCAACAATGAGAACACTTGGACACAGGAAGGGGAACATCACACACCGGGGCCTGTTGTAGGGTGCGGGGGGGAGGGGGGAGGGATAGCATTAGGAGATATACCTAAAGTAAATGACGAGTTAATGGGTGCAGCACACCAACATGGCACATGTATACATATGTAACAAACCTGCACATTGTGCACATGTACCCTAGAACTTAAAGTATAATACAAAAATATATATATATAAAAAAATAAGAAATGTCCCCAAACAATAACCTAATTATCTACCTTAGAAAACTATAAGAAACACAAACTAAAATAAAAGCAAGCAGAATGAAATAAATTAAAAATGAATAAGGATAATAAATGAAATAGAAAACAGGAAAACAATAAACTCAATGAACACAAAAGCTGTACTTTTTTGAAAGATCAATCAAGATGATGAAACTTTAGCTAGTAAAAAGAAAAAGACTAGGGAAAAAAAAACGATTAAGTTACTAATACCAGGAAAGAAAGAGGGAACATTATTACTGACTTTATAGGAATAAAATAGGATTATAAGGAATACTACACAGAACTGTATGTCAAATATTAAACAACCTAGATAAAATAGACAAATTTATAGAAATAAACAAACTTTAAAAGCTGACTCAAGAAGAAATAGAAAATCCAAATAGAACTACAAGTAAAGAAATAAAATTAATAATTGTAAAACTTCTCACGAAGGAAAGCCCAGGCCCAGGTAGCTTCACTGGTGAATTCTACCAAAAACTCAAAAAAAAAATTATTACCAGTATATTACAATATCTTCCAAAAAAGAGAATAAGAAGGAATATGTTTCAATATATTGTATGAGGTGAACATATACTTACACTAAAACCAGACAAAAAAGTTATAGGAAAAAAATAGACATTAATATTACTTAAGAATATGGATGCAAAAAAAAACTCAATAAGACATTTACAAACTCAATCCAGGGATAAATGAAAAGTATTATAAACCTGAACCAGTGATATTTTTGTCAAGTATGCACAGTTTATTTAACATTTAAAAAGCAATCAATGTAATCAAATACATAATCATATTATAGACAGGTTTATATTCATATGCCTAAGGGATACATAAAAAGCTATTAGACTTAATAAAAGACTTTAGCAGAAGGACATGAGCAAAATGACACCCTAGGGATCTCCAAGCTCTCATTCCCTGACAAAAACATCAAGAAAACAACCAGAAGCTGTTAGAACCAATATCGTAAGAGCTCTTAAAAACAATCAGGGCTTATAGCACCCAAGCAAACACCCAATCAAGAAAAAAGCTATCTCCAAAATGGCAAAAGATGTGTGTGGTGTCTTCATTCCCCCTTGTCTCACTATCTCCCCAGCATGATGGCAGTCTTGGTCTTGAGCAGCAGCCACTAGGTTCCCCTTGAAGTGGAGGGAACAGAGCAGACCTTATTTGCAAATTATTATGTACATCTGTTCAAACCTGGATGGGGGATACTTGAAGGACTAATACATTCATCTCTGTCTCATTTAACTAGGAACACAGATGGGGAAAGTGGCAGGCACTACTTATAAAGATACCAGGGGACAACAAGCCACGGATGCCTGGGGCAAGAGATTCTGGGTGGGGACATACAGTAGACCATCTAAGTCATGGAGAACAAGCTAGGGTAATACTTTTTTGGGAAATTAGGACATTCCAAAGCAGCTGCATATGTGGGATAATTTAGAAAGCCACATGTATGCCGCAGCAAAAGGCATGGTCTGAAAAATGCTGAGAAGCCTTCAGCCTTCACCTTAGGCTAATCGCTAGGTTCAGAGGAAGCTGAGCTAATTGGTGAAGAATTGACAAAGTCTAGGAGAGATAGTTTTCGTGTGTGTGTGTGTGTGTGTGTTTCAGCTTCTGGCATCCAAGGAAATCTCTGTAAAAACATTAACTGAACATGCGCTAAAGAAGCAGAGATTTCAGTAAGCACACGTAACAAGAAATAGTGTTTGCATAAATAATTTAGAAAAGTTTCAAAACAAATAAACTTCCACAGTCTTCAACAATTTCTAAAAATCTAGCAAATCCTGGTGTCATGAACTGAATGTTTGTGGCCCCCAAATTCATATGATAAAGCCCTACCCGTACCCACAGTGTGATGGTGTTTGGAGATGGGGCCTCTAGAAGGTGACTAGACCTATATAAGGTCATGACAGTAAAGCCTTCATATGGGATTAGTGGCCTTAGAAAAAGAGAAAGAGAGATACCTCTCAACAAGCATTTACCAAGTAAAGGGTGTGTGAGGATACAGCAAAAAGGCTGCTGTCTGCAACCCAAGGAAAAAGAGCACTCACTAGACACTGACCCTTCTTGTACCTTGAACTTGGACTTCCTAGCTTCCAGAACTGAGAGAAATAAATTCCTGCTATTTAAGCAACTCAGTCTATGATATTTTGTCATAGCAGCCTCAGCTGACTAAGACACCTGGAAAAGGGGACAACCTAATTGCCAGAGTTGCCACATTACAATAACCAAATGCCCAGTTTTGAAGAACAAAAAATCACAGAGCATGCAAAGAAACAGGAAAAAAATGACACATTCAATAAAATAAGGTAAATTGACAGGCACTATCCATAAAGAAGCACAGACACTGGATTTACTAGACAAATACTTTAAAGGGGCAACACGAAGTATTTTCCTCTGCTGCTCAGGTATTTTTCTTAAATGCATGTGCTGATAAATGCACAGCTGAAGACTCAAGGGACTTTTCTGGAGGGCTGTAGAGCTCTCTCTCTCTCTCTCTCTCTCTCTCTGCGGAGCTCTCCTACCCAATGTGGTGCTCTGCCCTGCTATTTCTCACCTCGTTGCACACCCTGGAATCCAGACACTGTCTCCTTAACTCAGGAAGGCCAATGAGCTTCACCTGGGTTTCCCCTTCTTAAGCTGTGGCCTGAAATGCCTGTACAGGAAGTAAGGCCAAGCAACCCCAGTTGTGCTGTGCTTCCTGAGGTCTGCTAGCCAAACACCCTTGTTTTATATCTTCTGTCTGGTTTGTGTTGTTGTTTGTTCAGGTAGGAGAGTAAATCCAGTCCCTATTTTTTTATCTTGGACAGAAGTGGAAGTTCATGTCTTATCTTTTTACTTTATGATATCTTATGGGGAAAGTTTAAATTTTCAATCACTCAACTTATCAATCTTTTACTCTATAGCTTTTTATGAGGCTTTATGTCAATTTAAGGATATGTATCTATTTAATTTAAGAAATGTGTCTATTTAAGAAGACCTTCTCCAATGTTATGAATATATTTGCATATATTTTATTTAATAGCTTTAGAGTGCACATGGGCACAATATAAATAAATAAAATATTTTTGTTAGAGAGTTTTTTATCCTCTTTGGTTTTATTTTCTATAACTCTTTTGAGGTTGTGAACCACAAAATAAATAGTCAATTGTCTTCAAATTTTGTGTTGTATAGATTTTTCCCCATTGATCTAAAATGCTACATTTGTTATAGACTGAATGTCCATATTTTTATTTTTAAAATGTTTTGTTTTGTTGACCTATTTGTATATTCCAGTCATTCTCTCTGTCTGTTTTCAGTTATGTTTAGCTGTGCCATTCTTGAGCATTATATTTTCCAGATCAATTGCATAATTATTTTCTCCAGTTGATCAAGGCTTTTTTAGAATTTTGATTGAGATAGCATTGAATTCATAGGCTAAGTTGGGCAGACTCAACATCTTTAAAACAGTGAACTTTCCCATCCAAGAATGTGCCATATGTCCATTTATTTGGGTCTTTTTTATGCTTTTTAGAAATGTTTTATAGATTATTATTAATCATTGTGAGTTTCACATGAAGTTTGTTTCAGTTTTTTATAGATTTTGTTGCTGCTGTAATTGAGATTTTTTTCCTATTTCATTTTCTAATTGTGTATTATTGATAATGGTGTAGGAAATTCGTCACTTTTTCTACTCCTGGATTTTGTTGGATTGGTCTTATTTTTCTTTGTCCTATTTCCCCCCTGTAGTGTGTGTGTGTGTGCGTGTGTGTGTGTGTTTGTGTGTGTGTGTTGGGAAGGCCTTAACTGTGTGCTCACCTGTGACTGTAAGGCTCCTTGCCAGCCTGTCTGTGAAGCACTTCTGTGTGCTATTCTGTGCACAGGGAGGGCAGGCTGTGCCAGCAGCAGAAGTGACACCTCGGGGTAACAGCTTGAGTCTGGGCAGGTGCACCCATGGCTCCTGCCCCAAGATGGAAGCCTCTAAGGATTCCAGTTGGCATGAGAGAGAGGAGAGGTGAGGTGGAAATGCCCTTTCAGTGGCAGAACTCCCTCATGTATGCTCCAGGCTCCCAACACCCGGTCCACTGCCCCCCCACGCCCCAACTCCCTGCCGGCAGCCATGGGCTCTGGGCCATCTTTTCTAAATATCTTTCTTGCTCGTATTTCAGGAAGTGGCTTCTTCCTTCTGCACTCTTCCATCTATCTCCTGTTTTTCATGGATTCCTCATTATTTTTTGTTCACAGAAAGTGCCCCACTTGTTTTCTAGTGTTACAAAATTAACTTTCTATTAATGCCATTTCTAGGGAATTGGAATAAGAGCAAGTAGGTAAAGGATGTTCTCAGCCCCATTCACTGGATTGCTTTTCAACAAGATCCCACATAGTGCTCTAGCTCCACGTTTTACCCCATTGCCTACCTGTTGGTACTCACACCTGGGCCATGCCTACTGCCCACCCCACAGCTCTTCTCCCACTAATGTGCCCAATGTTGGAGGAGAACATCTCCAGAACTCAGAACCTTGTTCTCTTGAAGCTTCTCTGCCTTCCCGTTTTTGGCTCAGCCTGGTGCTTTTTAACCTGCTGTGCATGTTAGGTACTTTTTGAGGGGATGTGTAAAAGATGTTTCTAAAAGTGCCAGCTGTATGAATGAATTGGGATGGCGTTACCTCTGCTGAGTGCTGTGCTGTGATCCACTTTCTACTACACAGTTAGATCCTAAAAAAGGGCTAGTCCCAGATGACAGTTACATTTTTTAATGAAAATCTTCACACTAGGTGTATTAGTCCATTCTCACACTACTATAAAGAAATACCTGAGACTGGGCAATTTATAAAGAGATTTAATTGGCTCAGAGTTCCACAGGCCATATAGGAAGCATAGCAGCATCTGCTTCTGGGGAGGCCTCAGGGAGCTTTTACTTACGGTGGAAGGCAAAGTGGGAGCAGGCCTCTTACATGGCAGAAGCAGGACTGAGAGAGAGCGGGGAGGTGCCACATATTTTTAAAGAACCAGATCTCATGAGAACTCATTCACTATACAGTGCCAACGGGGATGGTGCTTCATGAGAACTCCACCCCAATGAGCCAATCACCTCTCACCAGACCCCACCTCCAACAGTGGGGATTACAATTGGACATGAGATTTGAGTGGGGACACAGATCCAAATGATATCAGTGTGTTCACCTGCTTTTGTTTTGCTGTAAAGGAATACCTGAGACTGGTAATTTATAAAGAAAATAGTTTTATTTGGCTCATGGTTCTACAGGCTTTAGAGGAAGTATGGTACCAGCATCTGCTCAGCTTCTGGTGAAGCCTCAGGAAGCTTCCAATCATGGCAGAAGGCAAAGTGGGAGCAAGCACATCACATGGCAAGAGCAGGAGCAAGATTCAGGGTGCAAGGAGGTCCTAGGCTCTTTGAAACAACTAGAGTTTGCATGAACTCAGAGCAAGAACTCACTCATTACTGCAGGGAGGGAAACAAGCTATTCATGAGAGATCTGCCCCCATGACCTAAACAGCTCCCACCAGGTCCCATCTCCAACACTAGGGATACATTTCAATATAAGATTTAGAGGGAACGCACATCCCAATCCTATCACTAGAGAAATCAAACAAAATTGTATAATAAATCCTTATATATCCATCAGTCATCTTCAACAATTAACATTTTGCCTCTCTTGTTCCATCTATATCTTCTCCCACCCCCATCTCTTCACTCAATGGGTTATTTTTATTATCATTATTACAGTTTTTTTTACTTTAGGTAAAATGTATATATATATGCAAACCTTAGCCATAAAATTTTGACACACACATATACCTGTGTAACTTAAACTCCTCACAATTTGGAACATTTACATTCTTTATAGAAAGTTTTCTCCTATTCCTTTCTACTCAATCCCTCAATCTCACAAGGCAATCACTGTTCTAATTATTTTTACCCCATATTAGTTTTGCCTGTTCTTGAGCTTCATATGCTGCTTTTGACCAGCAGTCTGCGAGACTCATCTATGTCAGTGTATCAGTAGTTTGTTTCTCTTCGTTCCTGAGAAGTCTGTGTGAAGATACCATAATTTGTCTACCTTCCTTTGATGGGCATGTTTTTTCCATGTTTTGGCTATTACATTTATCTACTCATCTTTGTATGGACATAAATTTTCATTTCTCTTAGATGAACCTGTAGGAATGAAGTGACAAGGCCAAAAAGTGGGTGCATGTTTACATGATATAAAAGTATAAGCCATTGTCTTACACTGTAGGATTTTCTTATAAATCATATCATTTCACATTCCCATGAGGAGCATATAAGGGTTCTGGCTACTCCACATTCTTGCCAACATTTAGTGCTGTCACTCGTTTTGGTTTTAGACATTCTAGTGCTTAAAGTGTGCTACCTTGTGGTTTTATCTTAAATTTCCCTAATGACTAATAATGATAAGAACCTTTCCATGTGTTTATTGACCATTCATGTATCTTCATTTGTAGAGTGTCCAAATGTTTTGCCATTTTTAATGTGACAGTTTTATATTACTGAGTTGTTTGAGTTCCTTATATATTCTTGAAATTCCTTGTTAGAGATATTTTTTGTGAATATTTTATCTTTTAGGCTTGTCATTTCATTTTCCTAATGGTATCATTTCTGTGAAGTCTAATTAATCATCTTTTTACTTTTGTGGTTATCAATTTCTAAGCCTACTTAAAAAATATCTGCTTATCCCAAGCCACCAAGATATTTTTTCTTGCTTTCTTCTAAAATCTTTATAGTTTTAGCTTTTATGTTTAGGTCTAAGATCCCTCTTAAGTTAATTTCTGTATATGGTATGTAGAAGAAGATGGAAATTTTTTTCTCTCTCCTTTATTCAGTTGTTATAGCACCAATTGTTTAAAAGACTTTACTCATTGACTTGCTTTCATGTGTCTGTTCAAAGTCAATTGACTCTATTAACATGGATCACTTTGGCCTTTGTATACCCCACTGATCTTTTCATCTGTTCTTATGTCAATACCACACTGTATCTAATACTTTAGCTTTCTAAGGAGTCTTGAGGTCAGGTGACATCACTTCTACCAACTTACATTTGAGCTTATACCTTACCCCACCCTGCTGTTCATTTCCTAGTATCAATCATTCCTTCCTTCCTTTCTTCATTTACTTAACACTTATGGAGTGTCTAATATTTGCAAGGAGTTTTGAATACATCCATAGTGAACAAAACAGATGAAATCTTCATCTTCCTGGAACTTACATTTCAATATCATCTTCTACTCCTGACACCTCACACTCACACTCAGGCTAAGCTGGGAGCAGTGTCTGACAGTGCTCTTCTGCTTCACTCAGCCTCCCCGGCAGGCCATAGTTTCTGTGTGCTGACAACTGCTCTGACACATACGCATGCACACATGCACACAGCCAGCTCACCTCAGCCTGTAGGCTCTAGCAGACACCCAGCCCTGGGGCAGGGCCCCTGGTTTCCTCCCGCCCAGCATCAGGACACCATGCCTATCTTAGCTGAGCCACCATTGCCTTCCCCCTCTGGCTGCCCCAGGCCCATCCACACTTCCAGACCCCCGACTCCACCCTTCTTCATGAGCCTCTTAATACAGGAGCCTTCCTTACTGAGGAGATCTGGCTCTCCCAGGTGAAGTTTCTCAAGCTTTACAGCTATGGACTTGGGTCAGCTGGAAAGAAAAACCCAGCAAACTCTGCCAGATTAACAATTTTTCTACTGCCAGCCCTCACTGTGATCTCATCTTGGGTGTGAAACCTCCAGCAGTGACGCTGTCCACACAGCAGGTAACTCTGATAGAGGCCTGATTGCTGGGTGGAGGCTCCACAGCTCTGAGGTATGAGACAAGTCCCTCTCCTCATTTTCAAGTAGGACCACAGGAATCTTTGTGGCAGGGTTTTTAACACCTTTCAATTTTTCGCAGCATGAGCTCCAACAATTCTATTCAATACTAACCCCCAAAGCTGATATTGCTGCTTAGATGCTTTCCTATTGCTTGGTATTTATTGGAATTAGGAAATATTTTTACCATCCTCCCTATAGAAAGCACTTAAAATTATGTAAAGATCATTTTTGAAAAAAAATTATACATGCTTATTGTGAAAGGCATTTAAAATGCATGAAAGTATAAGGAAGGAAGGCAAAAATGACCCCTAACTCCTCCCCTGCCTCGAGGATAAGCACTGTTGGAAGATGGAGAGAGTGCTCCCACCTGCTCCGCACCTGGCTGTGCCTGGTGCAGGTCTCAGGAGCCGGACCCTCATCCGTGCCATGCCACTTACTGACCTGCCTGTGACGTCAGTTCTTTTCCACCAACAATGCTCCCTGACAAATACATCAAGATGCAAGAAACGCTTGGTGATTGGAGAAGGCTATTAAATCCCCTAATATGGTATTTATTCTAATATATTGTTATGCCTGAAGGTGTCTTATAGAGAGAATTACCTAATGCTGAGCTTTTTATGATCCCTGCAGAAGTCCTGAAATGCATTTTCAGTCTGGTCCCCAGATTTGTTTTAAACCAAGAATATCCTGTGAATTAACTGTAAGTTACCAATTAGGAATATTTTAGGAAGTTGCAACTCAAGATCTTACATCAGACACTGCCTGCCAGTGAAAATAAGACAAATGTTTTTGTTGTTGTTGTTGTTGTTGTTTTTATTTTTATTTTGCCTCCTCAACCTCAAAGCCTGCTCCCTCAATCTCAAAGCCAGGTGAAAGGGAAAGGGGAGAGAGAGAGAGACGGTGTGTGAGCCCCTGGAGGCTTGCGAAGACACACTTCTGATTCCCCATGGTGATTTTCTGTGCACAGGAGCGTCTGTAACAGAGCTGGGACTGTAATGATACAAGTAAGTTCCTAGCCTGGGGCAGACACCCAAAATTTAACGAATAATATTTCCATGTAATATTTTTTAAAATCAACATTAGTACAAAATCCACAATGAACAAAATATCAAAATCTGAGGTAACAGGACCAGAAACAATGTTATGCCAAGCCCTATGGAAGCTTGAGGCAAAAGGGGAAAAAGCAATACCACTTTTTATTAATTCTGATTTTCTGAATATTAAATTATATGGTATTTATGTCAATTACCGAGTTTTTGGTGTCCCCTTCGATGTTGCACCCAAGCAAGTCTGTCCCTCCCCTCACCTGATCTCACCCTTGTCTGTCCCTCCCCTTACCTGATCTCACCCTTGTCTGTAACTCAGGCTAAAAGCATCGCCCGCTTGGACCCAGGGATCCATTTTCTCCCAGCCTAGAGCCTGACCCCTGAGAGATCTGAAAGAGGCCTTGGGGAGCAGGGATGGGCAGGCTGGAAGACAGCTACATCTCCTCCAGCTGAAGCACTGACTCTCTACAGTCAGGAGAACCTTCTCCAGGACCACATCTGCCAACAGCCACGCAGGGAGCAAAAGTTCATTTTATTGTAAATGAACTGTGTGGTATGAAAGCCTTATGCAATACTCTAAATATTCCTTTAAAAAGTCAGAAATCAAAGCCTTCTTACAATATAATTTGCGCTCTTACTTTTGCTCAGTGTTGGGCATAATTCCAGAAACCTGAGAAGTTGGTGTTAGTAGCAGCATATCATGTTGTTTGCAATTACTCAGGTGTGCCGCAGCCACAAGCACCTCAATGCCCTTTTACGGCACGTCAAGGGTGGCAAAAACGGCAGCTCCCACGTGCTTGTGAAGGCCCTTCCTGCTTCCACAGTTCGCTATTCTCACATCCTCTGGGGTCTGCCCACACCTGTGCTGACCCTTGGCTGCCCAAAGGTGCAGGAGTCAGCATCATCTTTGAGAGGTTCTCAGTGGCAAATTGCAACACTAGTGTTTTCTG